>NC_134217.1:15766038-16366038 GCF_965140235.1 Caretta caretta | reverse complement strand
CCTCCGGGTATGTCTACACAGCAATTGGACAACTGCGGTTGGCCTGTGCCAGCTGATTTGGACTCAGGCTAAAGGGCTGTTTAATTGCGTTGCAGATGTTTGGGTTTGGGCACGAGCCTGGGCTCTAGGACCATGAGAGGAGAGAGGGTACCAGAGGTCAGGCTGCAGCCCAAGCCCGAACCTCTACACTAGGGTTGCCAAGTTTGGTTGGACGTATTCCTGGAGGCTTCATCACATGACATAATCTTTAATTAAAGATTAATCTTCGATGACGGCAGACTCCAGGAGTTGGCAACCCTACTCTACGCTGCATCAGCTAACGGGCCAGCCGTAGCCGTCTCATTGCAGTGTAGACGTACCCTCTGTGTACTTCCCAAAAATCAGAAGTTGATTGAACACATTGATCTGTACAAAAAGCAGCCTCATGCTCACAGGTAGCACATTAGTGCTGATAGGGGACTGGATGTCTCAGGGCATTGCTAATGAGTTATAGAGCCTTTCAGTGTAGGTCAACAGTTCAAATCCTGCCCATCTCAGCAGGGTTTTAAAAATGGGCTCCTCATTAATAAATGTTTTGTAGCTCCTCTGTGAAATGAGTTTGGTGAGTCTCAGTTCCAGCCCCCGCACCACAAATTCACTACCATGCTTCGTATGATCTCTTATTGTGTACAGAGCCGAGCACAACAGGGGCCTGATCTCAGTTGGGTCTCTAGTGAAAGCTCCTCCAGCTGAGGCCAAAATCATCATAGATTTGCAACAGTTTGTCATGTTGTAATTGACGGACACACATAAAGGGTGGGTAGGGGAGTTCAAAAGACAGACCAGAAAAACACAATTTAATCTTTTTAAAAAATATCTCTTAAATGTTAAGCGAATCTCGCCATTCTGCTGGGTCTGATTCATGATTTTTGAATTTGGGGTGTTGGCAATACTGCAATCGTGGGGTTGGATTTATTTTAATTTTCCTCTCACTTGTTCACCGTGTCTCTCAAGGTATCGGAGTCTGATCTCAATTATGCAGGTGTGACTGCAGTTTGCACCTGGAGTTAGGGAAGCCCCAGAACTTTTTCAGCTTGTATGCACAGTGGCACCTCACCCCACAGCAACAGCTTGGCTCCTGTCCTGTGGCTGGGCCCATCTCCCTGCTCCGGGTGTTGTGACTTAGTGACTTAGCGCCAGTCAGGTTTGGCCTGGCCAACTCTCCACCATCATGGAAGGGCCACTGGGCCAAATTTCAGTGAGTGAGGTTGTAACCTGGTGTGCAGGGGCCTCCTTGAGGGACAGCTGGGCCAAACCTGAGTGGTGCTGTGACCCCACGCACTGGGTTGTAGTGCCACTTGGTTTGCAGGCCCTTTAAAAGGGGTGTGATGTTCTTCCTCCGGGTGGCCTTGGCCCCCAATTGGCTCCCTTGCCAACAGTATGCACTGCACATAAGGTGTGTATGGCTGCAGGTCACTGCATATATTCTGGGCTAACACCTAACTGGGAGCAGAATCAGATCTCCCTTTAACTCTTCTATTCTGCACTGTTTCCCATCACTCTTTGCATGAAGTGGTTCTGAGTTCCATTTGCTCCTAGTTTTTTGAGCTCCGTACCCACTTGAACAGTGCTTCTCTGTCAGTCCCTTAAATGATGTTTGAAAACCTCTATCAGGTCATTTCAAGATCTTTCTGTCTTTAGCCTGGAAGCAGCGCTATTCATGAAATGGCCTATACCAATAGCTGTCTTCTGTGAACAAGCTGTAGATTCAAAATATGGAGTTGTATCATTGCCTATGGCAAAACCAATGGAAAGGGAGTCTGGGGTAGGGAGAAAATCTCCTTTGCTACCCTCTTGGAGAATCCACCGCCACCATTCTTTCGGGGGCAAGGCTTTGTCTCCCCTGTGGAATAGGCTGGGGTCTGCTAGGAAACATGGAGGATCCCCAGGAAACCAGGGCACTCTCTGTCTCTGCACCAGCTCCTGGCAGCAAGCCTCCCAGTTCCCTGGCAGCACAGTCTTCCCAGTTGCATCAGTCCTCCGTGGAAAAGATAGAACAGCCCCTTCTCTTGGAGGGTTAGATGGGGCTTGGGGGGAAGGATGATGCTTGTCGTCCATCTTGGCCCTGCCCCTGGCCTATCTGCTCCTTCACCCTGCCTGCCTAGTCTGAAACTACTCCCCTTGGGCCCTTGGAGCAGCCAGTAAGGGTCAGAAATGGTGTGTGTGTGGGGGCGGGAGTGGGGAGATAATGCTGTGAACTCTGTTGAGACCCACTTCTGTGTGAGGGGAGGGGAGGAGGACCTTATGCAGAGAGGTCACTTCCGTGTATGGGTATTGGAGAGGAGGGGCTTAATTATCTAGACTATGCTATTCATGTGTAGGGCTGAATAGGATGGGAGAAAGGAGTGTACTTGGTAGAATTTCTGCTGGGTAATTTTTTTGCAGAATCCAGGTCCTTCTTTTTATTTTTTTTCTTCATTTTTTTGACAGTTTTTTTTCTTGATTCCTCCTTTTCTCAGTCATTTGAAATAGGAAATGTAACTTGAAACTTGAAGCAAAAAATTTGCTTTGAGAGATCAAGAGTCTTTTAAGCTGCTTATTGGATCAGCAGTTGCAAAGTTATCATGAGGCTTGAACTCTTTCTACGGGTTTAATGGAAGCAGCGCTGTGCTGGGGCAAACATCACAACTCTATATCCTCAAGGGAAACTGGCTTCTTTACACATACAAGCAGAACTAAATATTGTACTTTGATGTACTTCAGACTTTTTTTATTATTATTACTGCTTTCAACCTGTTGGGAGTTGGTTTTCTATAACCCCAGTTAAGGTTTCCCTTGATGTTGTGTGGGTCTCATGTATATTATAAAACTGGAAAGAACGACATTTCTTATAGGTGGTTAGCCGCCTTAGTAGCTTGCTATAAGGTATGGATTCATACCAATGCGGGCCTTGTATGCCTACATAAGAATGCCCATACTTGGTCAGGCCAATGGTCCGTCTAGCCCAGAATCCTGTCTTCTGACAGGGGTTGATATGAGATGCTTCAGAGGGAATGAACAGAACAGGGCAATATATTGAGTGACCCATCCAGTCTCAGTGTCTGGCTGTCTGAGATTTAGGGACACCCAGGCTGGGGTTTGATCTATGACCATCTTGGCTAATAGATATTAACAGACCTATCCTCCATGAACTTTTCTAATTCTTTTTTGAACCTAGTTATACTTTTGGCCTTTACAACATCCCCTGGTGATGGGTTCCACAGATTGATTATGTACTGTATGAAGAAGTACTTCCTTATGTTTGTTTTAAACCTAGTGTCTATTAATTTCATTGGGGGACCCCTGGTTCTTGTGTTTTGTACAGGGGTAAATAACTCTTCCATATTCACTTTCTCCACACCAGTCATGATTTTATAGACCTCTCTCATATCCCCCCTCATCTGTCTCTTTTCTAAGCTGAGCAGTCCCAGTCTTTTTAATATCTCCTCATATGGAAGCTATTCCATACCCTAATAATTTTTGTTGCCCCTTTCTGTACTTTTTCCAATTCTAATATGTCTTTTTTGAAATGAGATGTGTGTGACCAGAATTTCATGCAGTATTCAAGGTGTGGCAATACCGTCCATTTATATAGTGGCATTGTGATATTTTCTATCTTATTATCTATCCCTTTTCTACTGTTTCCTAACATTTGGTTAGCTTTTTTGACTGCTACTGCACTTTGAGCAGGTATTTTCAGAGAATTATCCATAGTGACTCTAAGATCTCTTTCTTTAGTGGTAACAGCTAATTAAACCCCCATCATTTCATATATATAGATGAGATTGTTTTCCAATATGATGACTTTGCATTTATCAACATTTATTTTCATCTGCTGTTTTGTTGTCTAGTCACCTAGTTGTGTGAGATTCCTTTGTAACTCTTCTCAGTCTGGTTTGGACTTAACCGTTTAGAGAAATTTTTTATCATCTGTAAACTTTGCCAGCTCACAGTTTACCCCTTTTTTCCAGATCATAAATGAGTATGTGAACAGCACTGGGCACAGCACAAATCCTTGAGGGACCTGCTATTTACCTCTCTCCACTCTGAAAACTGGCCATTTATTCCTACCCTTCGTTCGCTTGTAACCAGTTATTGATCCATGACAGGACTTGCCCTTTTATCTTTTGACTGCTTAGTTTGCTTAAGATTCTTTAGTGAGGGACCTTGTCAAAGGCTTTCTGAAAGTCTAAGTACTCTATATCCACTGGATCACCCTTGTCCACATGCTTGTTGTCTCCCTCAAAGAATTCTTATAGATTGGTGAGGCATGATTTCCCCTTTTAAAAGCTGTATTGACTTTCCCCAACATATTGTGTGCATGTATGTGTCTGACTAATTTGTTCTTTACTATGGTTTCAACCAGTTTTCTGAAGTTAGGCTTACTGGCCTGTAATAGCAAGGATTGCCTCTGGAGCTTTATTAGAAAATCGGTGTTACGTTAGCTATCCACCAGTCATCTGGTACAGAGGCTGATTTGAATCCATGTGTAAAGCAGATGTTTTAATGTTGTAGTATCTTATTACTGTAATATATCATTTTAAATGTCTGCAAAGTGCTTTGGGATTCTTACACATTTTCATTATTTGCTGTGTTCTGCAAAGTATAATGCATACCCCAAATATGTGAAGGTAATTTCTATGTAACCAGTTGACCACAAAAGCCCTGATGACCTTGCAAATTGATGTGACAGGGCAGACCCTTAATTTTAAGCAGAGTCCTATTAAATCTAGTGGGACCCTGAGCAGGTATGAGATCAGGTTCAGGGCCTTAGTTACTATGCTAATATTCTCTATGGGATGTTTTCAAGTCATTTCCATTGTTGTGCAGCTATGTCCAAAAGTGAGTGGATAGTTAGTATAGTACATGTTTATGCTACTGTTTGTTTGATGAAGTAAATATGTATTTATGCAGGTGGGATGCAGAGTATGAACAGGAGTAGTGTAAGTGGATGAAACATCAGGTTTCAATCTTGTAGATTCCTTGCAGCTACAGTTTCAAATCCAGGCAGTGTCTGTGTTTGTCCTTCAAAGGTAGATAAATTAAATACCATGCATTTCACTCTCTGGAGATCTATCACATGAGACCTTTAAAATTCTCTCTTCTGCATTGCTTTTAAAGATCCCATAATACTCTTCCTAATAGGCGGCATTTGCCCTGATGACCTTGGCCAAAATGTTCCCTTTCCCCACCCTTTATTATCCAACCTACTGTGCAACATTTGGTTGATTCCATCTGTCCAATAGGTGTGGTATGGTCAGTGGTATATATAGCTTGTGGAATGCTTTGAAATGTTCTAGAATGAGGTGCTATGGACATTCAAATATTATTCATTTCTATAATGAAGAAATATTATTTCAATGATTGTCCGATATGTGTGTGTGTGTGTGCATTTGCATGTGTATATAATAGAAATGTATTTTAAAGCATTCCACATCCATCAATGTTTAAATGTGGGAAAAGACTTACACTACACACATTGAGCATATTGTTGTATGTCACTGCTACAATGTTATTGGTTCAAACCCTGCAGCCCATACTCAAGCGAAATTTCATTTGAACCATTGGAAGTTTTGATATGCAACTCAAATGCTCCCTCAGATAAGAGGATTCACACTACATCCCTTCGAGAAGGCCTAAGCTGCACTTGACTATAAAGGGTGTCTTAGCTAATTAGAGCTCATGGGCCACAGCTTGTGAGTTCAGAGCTTCTGCTAATTATGTTCTGAATGTAATTTTAGTTAAACTATTAAATCTTTGTCCCAGGGCTGTTCTCATTAGACAGAATTCTAGCTCTTCTGGATTTTCTTTGTGCAGAATTTCTTTCTTTACAAATGGATGGAGGGAGGCACATCTGGTAATGGCGATGGGATACATGTGGGTCCAAGAAACTGCTGCTTAAGGAACACTGCAATAAAATTGTCTTGTAAAATAGTGAAATCGCATCATAAACCTCCACATGAGGAAACCTTGATCTTTACCTGGTTTTTATGAGTGGGCCTAGTAAAGTTTATCATCAAACTTGAGGGCACATGAAACCCCAAGGGTAGGAAATGGTAATATTTTTCTTGCTTAGAGAAGACTAGAGAGACGTTGAAGCCACCAAGATGATTATTTCTCTTTCTACCCTCAAACCCATCCTATTTCTTATATTGTGGGTAGTGCCTAAGGATCCCAACTAGGTACTGGGGTTCTATTGTGTTAGGCACCATAGAAGCACATAACAAAAAGATGGTCCCTAGCCTGAAGGTCTTATGCTTTGTAAGACAAAAGGCAACAGGTGGGTTCAACTAATGGATGTAAGGAGCAGAAGGGAATAGTGAGACAATTATAATCACCCTAGGATTCAGGCTGTGTCAAAACCTTCTAAGTTGCAATCTAATTGTCAACAGCTTTGGGATTTGTAATAACATTTTGCAGGACGTTTGCCCATAATGTGGATTAGGCCCTATTTGTTATTTTTTAAAAATAATAATTAACGAACACAAAGCTTTAAAATTGGCAGTTGCTCAAATTTATCTTTCCTTCATATTTAATAGACATATCCAGATGAACATGGAAACTTCTTTGTAATGGAAATGAATGTGCTATTTTGTGGTGTCCGAGATCTGTGTAATGGACTGTGACAGTTCCTGCAGTGCTAGCAGGTGAAAAACTTGCTTTCAGAAAGGGCCAGATGACAGATGTACACTCTGGAGAATAATGCTTCGTGTGCTAGTCAGAAGATGCATCCTACTTACTGCCAGCACTGACGCTCCAAGAGCATGTGGGAATGGAGGCTCAGAGTGGGAGCAAGACAGGTGAAGCCTGATATTAGTCTCAGGCATGTAAGAGTATGTCTACACTGCGGTTAGATACCTGTGGCAGCCCATGCCAGCAAACTCTGACTTGCGGGGCTTGGGCTAAACAGCTGTTGAATTGGGGTGTAGACATTCTGGCTCAGGCTGCAGCCTGATCTCTGTGACCTCCCACCTTGCCGGGTCCTAGAGCCCAGGCCTGAACGTCTACAGTTAAACTGCCCCTTAGCCTGAGCCTTGTGAGCCCGAGTCAGCTGGCATGGGCCAGCCGTGGGTTTTTCACTGCAGTGTAGGCATGGACTAAGAGTGCTGACAGAGAAAACTGAGATATAGAGAGACTTTGGAGTGGATGCTCCTTGGAGGAGAACGGAAGCAGCTCGCTGTGCCCTGAGGGATAAATGTTGTCTGCTCCTTAATGGCTTTGGAGGGCCCTCTTGTAGCAGGGCCAAGTCCGTTGTGAGGTTCAGGATGTGGAGTGTCTGTGCAGGGAATGTGTACCCATAGAGCCCAACTTGGTGGTGGATGCTTGCATGCTGCTGTTCAGTAAGGTTTTTGGGACTGGTGATTCTACTCTCCACTTCTGGGAGCATTGGGGAGAAGGGTCCCCAAATGTGAGCAGTGCTGGCCGAAAAAGAGGGAGTAGCCAGAAAGTGTCTATCTGCCTCCCTTGAGTGGGCCAGTGCTCTAAAGTGATTTTTCTCTCTCTCTCCCCCCGCCTCAGGTACTTGGCTCACTGGTGCTTGCTCACATGCTCAGGGTCTAAGTGATCCATAGGCGCCGAATCCGTGGGTGCTCCAGGGCTGGAGCACCCACTGGGAAAAATTAGTGGGTGCTCTGCACCCACCGGCAGCCAAGCTCCCCTCCCGGCCCTGCGCCTCACCTCCACTTTGCCTCTGCCTCCTCTCCTGAGCACGCCGTGTCCCCGCTCCTCCGCCTACCTTCTAGCACTTAGGACTTTCCAGGAGGGAGGAGCGGGGATGCGGCACGCTCAGGGGAGGAGGTGGAGAAGAGGCAGGGCAGGGGCAGGAACTTGGAGGAAGGGGGTGGAATGGGGGCGGGAAGGGAGCAGGGATTTTGGGGAAGGGGTGGAATGGGGGCGGGGCGAGGGCAGTGCAGGGGCCGGGCCGGGGCGGGAACAGTGGAAGTCGGCGCCTATGAAGTGATTGCCATAAGTGAGGTCAGGAAGGAGGTTTCCGCCAAGTCACAGTGGTAATGACCTTGGGTTTTTTTCACCTTCCTTTGTAGCGTGGGGTGTGGGTGCTGGGATCATCTGGGTATATCTCACTAAGCAATGTCGTGTTATTGTTAGGGGCCTCAGACACTTTGTTCCCACCTATTCTCTGCCTGTGGCACACACTAGTTTCCTCTCCTGACGGTTGTAATACTTTGGTCTAATTTCAGTTATTGGCTTTAGTGTACAGGTGGCTGGGTGGTGTTGGTGGCTTGTGATGTACAGGAGTTTGGAGCAGATGATCTGGTGGTCCCTTCTGGCCTTAAACTCTGCAGCTGTGTGGAACGGAATGTGAATTAAAGCTCTTCCCCTGATGGAGCCCAAAGGAGGGCAGAAAACTCTGGTCTATAAAGGGATGCATCCCTTCCAGCCCACAGTAGACTTGTTTGATGTGGTTGAGGAGGGTTTTTCTTGACACCTCCCTGCACCAGCTTTGCTGAGTACGACCTTTCCTCTTTAAACCAGCCAGTTATTCATTTTGTTAGGTAAAGTTTTAGGCTACATCCTTTCACAGGTCCACACAGGCATCAGTAGGATTTCTGCATGCAGAGCATGCATTCAAACAGCAGGTTCAAATGGCTTGCCACTAGAGCCAGATGGAAACTGGATTTTTCCTGATGTGATTTAAAAAAAAATTCCATTCCAAAATGGATTGAAAACTTAATATTTTGAAATTTCCAGTGAAATAAAATTTCAAAACCCCCTTCATTTTGGGTTGATTGGAACGTTTCGTTACAATTATGACTTGTTTGTTTTATACAAAATAATATAATATTTTAAATAAAACAAAGAATTGTTGATATTTTTGCCCTTATTGAAACATTTTTTTAAATCTTTCTTTTGGAAATGGAATGTCATCAAAATCGACACAAATCCGAACTTTCTGATGGAAAATGTAAAAATGTTCCTTCAGAAAAATTCTTACCAGCTCTACTTGCTACAGTTTGTCCGTGAGCTGTGGAGCTGTAGGGATATTTTCAATTGACTGAAAGAGGAACTGATGAGATGGGTGGGTGAGATTCTGTGGCCTGCGTTGTGCAGGAGGTCAGACTAGATGATCATAATGGTCCCTTCTGACCTTAGTATCTATGAATCTATGATGAAGAATCTGCAATTATGCATTAAACGAGGCCTTTTTGTTCTGGTTTAACCCACATAAGTCTGAAATGGGTGGCTTATCTAGGATATCACCAAATCTCACTGAATGCCCATGTAAGACAGAGGAGTCAGCTGTTGAATGGAACCATGATGAGGCATCTTCTTATGGTTCCAAAAGACAGTTTCCACGGAAAATTCTAGTAAGTGGAAATGAAGAGACTGCATTTTGCTTTGGCTTTCTTGTGGGGAAGGAAGTCGCCAGGATGAATGGACTTGTAACGTGGAGCCCTTCTAGTGAAACAGTTTTTTTCAAAAAACAGGTTCCCTCAAAACAGAATAATTGTAGCTGGAATTACCCTTTATCCATTTCCCTGCATTGAAACAATCTGAATGTTCAAAGCTAAGGCCACAGATTAATTGTGTAATCAGTATGTATCAATATTGAACCAAATACTTGTGTATATTGTGTTTAACAAAGTTGCCCCAAGTATCCGTTTTGTATAAGAATAAGAATAGCACACCTAAAATCGGCACACATACTTTTTGATAGATAGATATACATGTACACACACACACCTGTAAATGCCTCTGTAAAACACATATAGATGATTAAACGAAGAAGACACAATTTATTACTTGTATTCTAAAACTTTGTTCCGTCATAGTTGCATGTAAACAGATTCCCTGTCCAATTTAGCATAAACTAAATGCTTTCCTCTTTAAACAACTACCAACTGGGAAGTGAAGGGAGAAGCCGAGATCTTATGGCAAGATCTCAAAGTTTGGGGTTGCTTGGATCTAGGATTGTTGTTGTTCTGGGCTAATCTTCATCATGAAATAAACAATCCGTAGTTCAGTAATTGTGCAAGTTGTTTAGTCTTAATTTCCTTTTTTCAGTCACAAATATGTCAGTTGACGGCTGTGATGACTGTGGCACAAGCCCTGTTAACGTTCAGTGTCGGAAGTTAAAAGAGCATACCTGTTAAAATAGGATCATCTTCCGAGGATCTCATCGGGGAAGAAAGCTAGATGGAGACAGAATGTGCAAAGGGGACACTACACCTTTCAAATAGCCATTATCATTTTCCTAGTTGTTGTTGATGTCTGAAGATAAAAGTAAAATGAAGTGGGATTTACTCATAATCCATCCAACCCTCCTCCCTCCCTCACTTTTAACTCATCCCTCCTTCCAATCTACTGTGTGTCTCGACTGTCATTGTGTTGTGATCGCTGAGTTCTAAGGTGTTCAGCCGTATACAGAAATAGACTTTGTCAAAACGCTAGCTGGTTTTGGTATCTGGGATGTATAGTCCACTAATTACTAGGCAGAAGTCATCAGCCTAATTTTTACATTGGTTTAATTAAGGGAGAACAAACATTTAAAAAGACCCTCAAAATGCTAATTCTGCAAATAATTAGCTGTCTTTAGCTCTCTAATTTGATGTGTGTTAAAATTCTGAAAATGTTTTCATACGACCCCAGACTAGAGAATATTCAAGTTTATTGTTTAGTGCTCCATAAATTTTGTTGCTGTTACGATAAAGGCATATTGTGAAATCCATTTGCTGATGAACTGTGAACTGTTCTATGGCTGTCAAAAATATGTTTCCTGTACTGATAACATGATAGTGAGGGCTGCATTTCTTATATTTCAAACCTCATACAACTGTGGTTTGCCACAGTTAGCATAGGTGATAGGACAGGATTAAGAGCTCAGAATACCTTGGCAGGAAAGAAGGGAACAAAGAAGTTTGAGGCATCTGGGCATAACATCAAAGGGAAATTGAAAAGGCAGCTATGCCCAAAATTTTAGAGAAGAGTCAGACTCCATTTGAACTCAAGTGGTACTAGGAAGTATCCCAGGAACTCTGAAGCAGAAATTCCCCCTTGGGATTTCCTCATTAGTTTACTTCCCTTATGTCCCCAAAACGCTTGTTAGCAGGGAGAGCCGATTGCGTGTTTATCTTATGACCCAAATGTCTCTTTTGGTAGCTTGTTTCTAAAATCTGGTGTCTTGAAAAATTCTCTGTGAAAAAGTGAGGTGGCATTCTGATTCTGGGACCTGAATTGTTATCACTACCTTTTCTGTGCAACTTGGCTCTGCGCCAGTTCCTCTCTTTGTTTCTTCTTTTCCGAATCAGATTAAATGTCTCTATCCTCCTTTCCCTGTGGGGATGGTATATTTTCTTCTTTGTCCTTGAGTTTCTTTTTCCTTGCCCTTCCCCCACCCATTCCTTTTCTCACCGGTCCTTTTTTCTTCTGTTCCCTCCCTCTCTTCTGCTCTGCTTTTTCCTTCTTACAGGGAAGGCAGCCTATAGCATAACACATGACTCAAGTGCAGAATCTTGCATTGCTGTTCTGTAGCTGCTGTTGCTCGTTGCCGTGCAGTGACTCACCACTCAGAGGGAACTGGGAACAACTACCAACTGGGAAGTGAAGGGAGAAGCCGAGAATGCATATTTGGGTTGCCACACATGAACACTTGGGAGCAAACAGTGCAACTACTCTGCATGGAGGTCCTGTTCTGTTGAGATGATGACAGAATATTACCTTTACTGGACACAGCAATAGAGCAAAAAGAGTATTCCAACAATTTTTTTGTGATGAAATGGGCAAGTTTTACAGGGTTTTTGTTGAATTTGGCTTGGAGTTCTTGGGTTGGGCCAAATCTGAAACTTCAAGTGAACTTTAGAGGAAACTCCTGGAGCAAATCAGACTTTGTAGTCTTGGTTTGAAGAAGTGTTGGGAACTAGAAATATGCAGACAGAGCCGGATTAACCCATCACTGGGCCCCAGGCAAACCTCACCAACCCTCTCCTGGCCAGCTCTCCCATGCAGGCACTCACTGCAGCTTCCCGTCCAGCTCCGGGATGACATCGGCAAAACTCCTGCTGCGCTGGTTCAGACACTGATGTGTGCTGGCCCCACAACAGCAGTGAGGAGACGCAGTGCTGGCCACCCCACAGGTTTGGCCCTGCTGGCCCTCCATCATGATGGGGAGGTGGAGGCAAGGCGGGGCCAAAAATTAATGAGTGGCATTGCGACCTGGTGCAGGGGGGTCACAACTCCATTCGCTCGGTGTTGGCCCTGCTGCTTCCCCTGTCATGATGGCAGGCAGGGCCAAACCTGAATGGGCAGTGGGGTGGTCAGCTCTGCTCCTCCTCACCACTGCTGTGGGGCCAGCTCCTTCACCAGTGTCTGAACCGGATGGACCAGCTGGAGTTCAGGTTGTCCTCTCCCCACAGTTTGCAGCACTAATGGAACCTTACAATTCACAGCTCCCATTTAAAGTGAGGATTTGCCCTCACTCCTACCTAGTGTGTGTGTCCTCATGTTCCTTTTCTTTGTTGTTCTTCTATCTCTCTCCTTTATGGTTCTTCCTGGAGTCACGACCCATCCTGAAAGCCTGTATAGTTTTAGATCCTGGTCCCCTGAGTGCTGCTTCTCTGGCAGCAAACACTTGTGGCATGTTTTACTCAAATTCTGGTTTTCTTTTTACCAAGGATAAACCACACCATTCCCCCAGCTGGCTTGGCATGCTGACATGGAGAACCCAGCCTGCAAGGAGGTTGGAGCTCAGTGAGACTGCTGCTTTTGCTGAGATTTTTATCCCGGTATTCCCTGTCTGGGAAGAGAGAAGTGCTTTACTTTGACTAACAGGGTTGCAATATCTGCTCAACCTTCATTTTGTTTTTCACCTCCAGTATGAGGGGGTTGACTTTCTCATACTTAAGGAGTATGACGTTTGTTTCTTTTCAAATGACAGTGCTGAAGAGCAATTTTGCAGGCTCTGTACATAGATTATGCTGCTTTGACTGTGTTCTTTTCACAGAAAGTCCTAATTAAGCATCAGATAGAGGACAGTGGGTCATTCCTTTAGCACTCCCTGCTATAATTTTTAGCCTTCCTTATGCTGTTGTCCTTATTAGATCATTTTCTGGACAATTTTAATACACAACACAACTTAGTAAATAAAAGACTAAACAGAGAGACAATGCTGGCCATGTCAAAATGGGAAAAGAGTGTTGGGAGGCTTCTGCACAATGAATTAATTAGCGTATTTTATTAGCTCTTGCCTTGTGCTGAGACTACAGCAGTTGTAGGCAATTAAACTTTCATTTCCTGTCAAGGCTTTTGCAGCACATAGTTGATGGAAAAAGTTGAGGCTGGAGAAGCCATAAGCCAGACTCTGTCTCTGTTTTATGTAAAATCTGGTCATTGTCTTCATACCTTATTCTACCACTGATCCTAAAAGCAATGTGGTGTCTATTGTGCTGAAGCAACTTGTATTCATTTAAGGATAAGATTACTAGTGATGGTATTAATTGGATTTGGAAGGCTAGGTGGTCTGAAATTGCAGGCGAGTTAGTGTGGGTGACTAAAGGGATGTTGCATGTGTGCCTATGGGGAAAAATTGCATTTCGAATGGATTTAATAGTCACATGAATTTCTGTAAATACAGCGTACTTCCTGAATGCCTCATTCTTCCAGAGAGCTTCTAGACTTGTAGTGGTTACTGTTGGTGATGGATGCTGCCCAGCACTCTGTGTATGTATGTGTGTGTGTACGTACGTGTACACACACAGAGAGGCGAGACTAAGAAAGTTGGAGTTAATGGTATGCTCTTTACATGGTAGCCATTCGTTAGGGTTACCATATTTGAACATTCAAAAAAGAGGACACTCCACCGGGGGGGGGAGGGGGGAGAGTGTATTTGCTCACACACCCCACCCCCGGCCCTGCCCCAACTCCACCCCTTCCCTGCTCCCATTCCAATCCCTTCCCCAAAGTCCCCATCCCAACTCCGCCCCTCCCTGCCCCATTGGACCCCTTCCCCAAATTTCCGCCCTGACCCCGCCTCCTCCCCTGAGCGCGCTGCGTTCCCCCTTGTCTCTGCCAGCCGCATGAAACAGCTGTTTCGCAGCGCAAGTGCTGGGAGCTAGGGGGAAAAAGCGGGCACTCTCTCGAGTGATCAACATTCACTCTCTTTCTTGAATGATCAACTCTTCTTTGGGGAAAAATAATAATGGCAAAATCCTGGACATTTTTAGATATTTAAAAATTCCTCCCGGATGGCGATTTAAGAACCAAAAAGCCGGACATGTCCTGGAAAATATGGACGTATGGTAACCCTACCATTAGTGTATCCCTGTTCAGTGTGTGCTCAGTGTATTAAACTAGTTCATAAGCTTAAGAGCTGTATGCAGGAAACATAAATTTGTGTGTATGTTTATAGGTAGGATACTAAATATGTTTTCTTTAGTACAGAGGCTCAGCTTGTCTGCTACCCATTGATTTCTAGGTAAAACAAATAAACAAAAACAAAATCATAGTTCTTGTCTACTACTTTACAAACATTAATCCACACCACACTCTTGCAAGGTAGGTGGAAGTGTCTTCATTTTACAGATGGACAAGAGTGGTTAAGTGACTTTCCCATGGCCATGGCAGTAGCCTTATCAAAACTTGGATTAAAATTCAGGGTTTTCCGGCTTCTACGCGAGTGCTCCGGCCGCTTGACCACAGCTCTGTCTCTTTATTTTAAATGAAATGTTAATTCATTAAAGGCTCACAACAGTCTGATGAGATAGGGAGGTACTATTATCACTGGATGAGGAAACGGAGGCGCAGAGATTAGAGTGACTGCCTGAGTTGATGTGCAAAGTCTGGCAGAGCCAGCATTTTTTCAAATGCGAGTTACTTGAAGCCAATGACTAATACCTTAGGTTGTATTTGTCAGGACATTGAGCTGCCTGGTGCTTTCCTCAGTCCTCCACTTCCCCAACATCTTCCCTTTTTCCCACTCAGTTGCTCACTTCAGCCCCTCTGGGAAGCTCTCTTCTACCTCCTCCCACAGATCTGCTGCTCCTCTGACATATCTGCTCCTTTCCCTCCTGGCTCATCTGTTTTAGCTCCCCCGCCCCCCAAAGCCAGCTCTGCTCTGTGTTGTATTGTTCTTATTAGTTGTACTACCGAAGAGCTTAGAAGCCCTAGCAATGTCCCTGTTTCCCCGGTAGCTTCCCTTTTTACACAACAGTAAAGTTTCTGCCACATCCTAGAGCAACAAATACACAAGGAGAGTTCTCATTTCCGAACAGCACAAGCATGGTACTTTCGAAAGGGCAGAGCTCTGTCTGGTTATTCTCTCCCTCCACATTGATTCAAACAGGTCCTATCCAATTCAGCCAAGCCTGGAAAGTACGGGCAGTGCGTGACTCCTCCATTTGGGGAGACTGCGCGCTGCCAGACCGTGGCCCCGCCCCATGGCCTGGCCCCACTCAACCTCCTCTGCCTGAAGCCCCGCTCATGCTCCTCCACTGGACCTACTCGGCCCGCTATCTGAGGCCCCTCCTGACCGCTTTTCACACCTTTTCACCCCCTCCCCTGTCCCCCCCGCCTGCCTGGCCAGTCGCTTGCCCTTCGCACGCACCTCTTCACCCCCTCTCGCTCCAGCAGGCAGAGAGGGACGGGAAGAAGTGGAGCCTCAGGGGAACAGGATGAGTGGGAGTAGGGCCTTGGGCGGAGTGTGGGTGGGGACACGGCTTGGGTGCCCACCTTTTTTGGCAGCGGCATGCTCCCAAGGCGGCGGGCTGGCTGTTTGGGGAGGCTTGGCCTCCCCTGGCCTCCTATACCCACCGCCGATGCTGGAAAGAGTTCCAGTTCATGTGTGGGAATGAATGAAAATGTGACTTTTCCCTTTGAAAGGAATGCCAGTCTTGCTCAGCACTCTGTGTGTATGTGTGGACATGTACTTGCATCCAGACCATACCAATTCATGTCTAGCCAAGGGGGACAACAGGAAAATTACCTTTGTCATAATTCTGGAAGTATGATGATCTGTAACCTGGGATGGTGTTGGTGTCCAGTGGATGGCACGCTCAGCTGGGATTCAGAAGAGCTGGATGGTATTCCTGGCTCTGCCAGTGATCTACTGTCTGTTCTGGGCAAGTAACTCTAGCTCTGTGCCTCTGTTTCCCCTCCCATCCTTTTTTGTCTGTCGTGTGTGTTAAGACTCTTTTTGGGGAGGGACTCTCTCTTCCTGTGTGTTGTGCAGCACCCAGCACAATGAGCCTCCAGTCTCAGTTAGAGCCTCTGGGCGCTATTGTAATACAGATAATACATTCATAATTTGTTTGTGCACAACGTATTAAATGCAGAAGCCAACTGGATTTCTGTGATCCCAGCTTTTAAAGTTTTCTTGGCCATGAAGAAAAGACAATGCTGGCTCTTCTACTTGCACAAATTCTGTTCTTTTGAGAGGAGAGGGCTCCTTTTGCAGACACCATGTTTAACGGAGTTCATTGTCCTGTATCATAATAGCTTTAGTGATTTAATCCCTATGGATTTTGATAGGACATGTAATCTTGTTCTTGTACGTAGCTCTTTAGGATTTAGGATCTTCACAGCTATGAACTGGGATTTCCCTCATTACCCCCCCACCCCACTTGGCCCTGTCCCTTTTAATATGAATCTGGCCAGGCTTGGTTTATAGTTAGATTTCATGCTTGTTACACTGTGACACAAACAGGGGTAGTCTGCTGAAATGGGCATTCAGAGGCTAAGACAGGGAGTGATTACTAGTGTGTTCAAAAAATAAACACCACTAGGTGGTTTGTCATTGGACAGGAGCTAGGAATTATAAACCCATGGAATCCAAGAATTATCTATGTGCATATCTCAGCACTTAAAGCTAAACCAGGGAAGGTGTGAGGTTTCAGCTTTAAGTTGTACCTGTCAAGGGTTAATGGGGGGTGAAGACTGGCTGCTTCCTATACTGCAGTATCCCTTTACAAACATGCTTTTTAAAGCCTGCTAACCAAATATAGTCTGGCCCGGAACTTAAAAAAACCCGTTCTCACTTTCCTACAGTTTAATTAGGGCTGTCTGCCCAAATCTGCTCAAATACCACTTGATACCACATGGGAGAGTCTCAGGAGCCAGCGAAAGGGTTATAGATTTATGGAAAGTGCAAAGACTACCAAGAATTCTCAATTGCCTAAATGACACTTGAGCTGAGATCTCAGAATTACACCCACTTGGGACAGTTGCCTTTGCATGAGCTGCAGCTTCTGCTTCCTTTAAATCTGATGTTTATTTAGCAATGTGCATTACTTCATATCTTTTTTTTAAGGATTTTACTGCAAGCTTCCTACAATTCTGCTTCACTGTATGCTTTGCTCAGCTTGATGAACACCATCTAAATGCTAACTAGAAAAGTGAATAGTATTGGCAGTTAACATGCAAAATAATTTGAAATTAAATATTTTTAACACTTCGTATCAAATTGGAAAGAGGCCTCATTCCTGTGGCAAATCTTGCTAAGGACATAAATATTCCTAGCAAAATTGAGTCCATTTTCTAGTGGACAATAGGCCACTTTTCCAGATAAAATGATCCATTTAAAAAGAGTATGGAATGCATTATCAAAACTTCACAAAGATATGTGATTTTGCAAATTTTTAGTAACTAAATAGCCTATCTATCTGAAAGTGACTGAAGCAAAGTTTTGGGGAGGAGGGTGTTACTTACTCCCATGACTTGAAGGGATAAAAATGCCAGTACCAAATTCTGTATAGGAAAAATTGACTTTTTCAGAATTCTAATGCCAGCCATTATAGAGGCACTGTCAACTTGAAATCTAGTCATTTTTATTTATTTTCCAGTTGTAAGCAAATTTTGGAATAGCCCCAATGGTTTGCTTAATAGAAAGTACTCTCTGAGTTGCTATAGTATTTAGGTTTCAGAGGAACAGCCGTGTTAGTCTGTATTCGCAAAAAGAAAAGGAGTACTTGTGGCACCTTAGAGACTAACCAATTTATTTGAGCATGAGCTTTCGTGAGCTACAGCTCACTTCATCAGATGTTTACTGTGGAAACTGCAGCAGACTTTATATACACACAGAGAATATGAAACAATACCTCCTCCCACCCCACTGTCCTGCTGGTAATAGCTTATCTAAAATGATCAACAGGTGGGCCATAAGCCATTAGCTGTCTTATGACTTCAACCTTCTGTGTTTCATTTCATGGCCTTTCTTCTTTTTCTAATGATTGTACTAGATTAAGTTTGAACAAGCGTGATAATGGAAAACGGTTCATTTTAAAAAATCACATACCTTAATGAATGGCTGTTCAGACCGAAGGAAAGGAAAAATCAAACCAAAATATAATTAGAAAAACACACAGAGTACAGAAAAAGTATACTGTAAAACAGAATGAATTAACAGTTACATTCTTATGGAATCTTCATATTGAAAGATATCCTACTGAATGAGCCACAGGAACTGTTCCTCTGAGTAGTGTTGCCAGAGGCAACTGTTCGTCTTTTAAATCAGTTCCATGAATGAATGTCATCGGATGAATGAGTAGCCGTTGTCCAGAAAAATATTGGATTGTAAAATGAAGAGTTCCACAAGTTACCAGATGTTCTTGAGTTGAGCCCTGTTTAAAAGGCTCTAGGCCAGATTCTCTTTTCACTTATATTGATGTGACTCCATTGAAATTGGTGTGAGTGGTGAGAGAAGAGAGTTGGACAATGGATTTTGAATTTGTACAGTAGGTGATGGGCAGATTCTGATCTGTATTACATCCGTGTAAATCCAAGACAATGGATGCGCATGGGCATAAATCTGTCATAACAGGGATAGGAACTGGGATCGATATTTTACAGTTAATTTGAAGAATTGTCCTTCCAGTGTTGTATAACAGCTTTCATGCATATTGTTAGTTAATATTTCTCTTCTAAAAAAGAGTTGTCTCTTCTGTTGGGGTTGATTAAAAAGGAGGGGGAGAGAATCTGTAGGTTCAACCAAACACAGGGGCAGGAGCTGCCCATGCACTGCTTTCTGCTTATGAAACATTTTAGAGTAAGTTAGAGATACTTTGTTGAGGTTTTTAACTGCTCAGAAATAAATATGTGAGTGCCATGGCTGTTCATTTTAATCAGATTCTACTTCATTACTAAGTTATTAAGCAAGGCTGAACATACTTTGTTAAAAAGCTGGCTGCGTAAGTTAAACATCATTAGAAGAAACAAAACCCTGTGCTTAGTTTTTAGTGTGTAACTGTTTTGGGTGTGGCAGTGAAGGAAATGGTCTCAAGATTGGTGAGCCTGGAAGACTCCGTTAGATGTCAAAAGTGAAGGCAAGCTGGCAGAGCAGAGGAGGACAGAAGAAGGGGATATTGCCGATAAGAATGCTGACTGAGATGATGAATGATGAATGAAAGCATAGATGAATGTGCTGTGTATGATATGATACAGATGGCAAGTACAGAATGATGAATAACTTGCATATCTCAGCTATGCTGTAAGTTATAAAGGAAGCCGAACAATCTTCAACAACGTTCTAGTTACAACACAGTGAAAATGGGGCCAAATCCCACAGTCCTTATTCAGACAAACATCCATTGAATTCCTTTCCTAAGCACTTCTGCTCTTCAGAGTAGAAGTCGTAACTGATTCAGTAAATCCCTGGTTTGCTTACCTTATTTAAACAAACAACCACATAACTTTGTTAATAGCACGTGGAACCTTGTGGTCCTTCTCTCTCTCTCACGCGCACACACATGGTCTCTCTCTCTCTATTCTACTCTCCCATCCGGCATCATGTGTCTTTTTAGACTGTAAGTTCTTGGGGGCAGGGACAGTCTCTTACCTTTTTTGTTTGTATAGCACAGAGTACAATGAGGCCTCAACTCTGACTGGTCCCACTACTGTTCTACTAATAATACATAGTAATGTTCTTACAGTGCTGAGAACCTGGTTGCTGCTGAATGTATAACAGTAAGGAAGGCCTGCAAGATTAGGCCCTCAGTGCCTTAGCACTCCTCGTCTTATGAAAATGGTTAGTTGTAGTATGTTAGCCGGTGGAGAAAATATCAGACTTCTGTGGAAGAGACACTTGTATGGTATGTATGTGGCTTGTCACTGGTGTATCTAACAATGAGCAGGTTCTGAACTCTGCACCCCTGCGTGGTAAAAACAAAGGAGGCATTCAATAACTTGAGGGGGAAAGGCACTATCAAAAGAAATATTGGAAGTCATGAGCTAAGATAGAGGGGATGAAAAAGAAGAGCAGGTGGGGGGGAAAAAGCTGCCAGCTGGTCTTTATTAATTGGTGCTTTATGAAAGGCCATTGTGCTGAAGAGAGTAAATTGGAATCCAGTAGGACATATGAGGGATTATGTGAGCCTTAATCGAACATTACTAAAAACTAGTGGATTTAGGAACTTCTGACTGCAAAATGTGGCCTCCTATGCACTCCTAAATTTGTGGAGGGGGGAGAGGTGGAGAGTTGGTTAGGATAGGACTGGGCAGAGATTCAAGGAATTATCTGTGGGTAGGAGGTTTAGAACTGTACGTGACACCCACTGTCAGCTGTAGGTAAATATTCTCCATAGATAGGATTTCTATCCATTGACTTTCTTGTTCTGTATGTCTGGATTCTTTGCTCATATGTCAGAGGACTAGATAAGCACCCATAGTACTTCTCAGTCTAGTACTGCTTTCTAAATTGAACAGAGGGAGAAAATCCTTCCTTTTCCTGCTGCAGCGCTGGTTAAAGGAACAGCCCCATTAGGCTGGGAGCACTGTATCCTAGCAGGGTAAGCAGTGGGGAAGGAAGATCACTCACATCACTGGAAAAAGTTTAAGCCATCATTTTTCCTCCAAGAATGGCAAAGTAGTGGCAAGACAGTGATTATAGCTTTATACAGTGCATATAATGTCTCACAACATATGCAGACGATGGGAGAGTGTTGGGGGTGCGGGGCGGGACGGACAAATAATCTTCATTATTCTATCTGGAAGGAAGTGTTGGCTAGTGGTTAGCATGTGGGGCTGATTGTTAGGACTCCTGGCTTCGAGTTCCCACTGTACCACTTTTTCACTGTGTGACCTCAGGCAAATTGCTTAACTTCTCTATGGCTCAGTTTATCTGTCTAAAAAATGGACATAACCACTTCCTGCTCTCCTGCATACGTATGTGTCACAGGGATTTAGCAAGGTTTAGCTGATGTTTGTAAACACTTAGAGATCCTTGGATGAAAGTAAGTATAAAATATTAGTAAGATAATATCCTTTAACTATTGGGGCAAGTTTTTGTAAGCAGAATAGTTTTTCACTTCAGCATCTACCTTACAAGTATCTGATAGCTTCTCGAACAGAAGATGATGTCATCTCACTGCAGGAAGGAAGAGGGCTCACCTGTATATTAAGAGAATAGATAAGAAGAAAAATCCCTTTCTGAATACCTGTGTTTGAAGTAGGAGGAGCTCCTATTCCTGTGATCTTCAGCTGCCTTTATGATAGCCTGGTCCTCTTCTTTGGTGTGTGTGTGATTCTTTTCTGTTCTGGTTTTTTTTTTTTTTTTTTGGGTGGACCTGTGGTTAATTAGCTCAATCCATTCAACCATTAAATGCAGAATGCCCAAACCCATGGCTCACCACACTTGGGAAGTTCAGACCTGTTAAAAATAGGCACCAGCACCTGATATGCCTTTTGAAGACAGCGGAAACAGTTTCTGCATGAATTGGCTAAATATAGCTGCAGCCCCGACCATTCACTGTAGAGTTTAATATAGGAAAAACTGCCTTTTGGGCAGGCTGGCTGCAATAGATGATGGAGATCTTCCATTGATATTGACCTGGTGACATGGGCTCTTGATCAGATAAGAGAAAAATTGCCTTGATTTTTTAAATCGATACGGAGAAACTTGTTTTGTCAGACACTGTCAAGGTAAGGATGAGAAGGATTTTAACTACCTTTTGTTCAGTTGTTACTTGGACATAGTGGAGATTCTTGAAAAATTTGCCAGTTACTTTGCAGTCACTTGCAGAGATCAGCCCTGCATGCAACCCTCACCTGCTGTAGTAACAAGAAACCAGAACGACCTTAATTGCATATTCTACCATGACTCTGTGCCTCAACTGTCCCTCATTTTAGATCTAAATTTACTTCAATCCTGCACAGACCTCTCTGTGGTTCCTCTCTCTGCTGTTGCTGCAAATTATTGACATCAGCCACGTGGGATCATGATGATGAAATTATAGGACATGGTCTAGTATGCAATCTAAGCTGAAGGAATGAATCCCACAGATTTTGTTTTGTTTGTTTGCTTTTAAAGTTTCCTTCATCTTATTTTTCTTGTGTCCCTCACTTTGGGCCTTTGTCAGTTGCCAAAAGAGTGAAACTTGCTAATAAATAGAAAAGGCAGAGAACCAAACTGAGATATGGAAATGTAGGACTGGTTGGGGGCGACTATGTTTTGTGTGTCATTTTCGTTGGTTTCAGGATCATAAAAGATACAGGAACAAATGATGAAAGGTTGCATGGGTATATTATGTGTCAGTTCACCAGCTTAGCTTTCTGAATGTTACTGCTTTTTGCAGTTCTTTCTCTGATGCTCACCATGTATCCCAAACCAAACACCTAAAGGTTTGAAAATTGTCCTTGCAGGATCTGAGGAACTTTTATCCAGAGAGTGCCAGCAGCTTCTGCGGAATCTAAGCTTTCATTTTATAAAATATAAACTTCTAGCCCATGTGATTGCAAAGTTAACCTTGCAAATATGAACAGAGTACAGTAATATCAGTCATGCACAAAGGAATGATCTGTTCTTGAGTCTGCAGACAGTTCCAGTGCCTCTGCTGCTGCTCTCGGCTTTGCCGAGTTTCAGAAGCGTGAAAAATGAATAACATTGTCCCCAGCATAGTTTGGAACGGCATCTGGAGAATTTTCATCTGCTCTTTTAGGACTACTCTAAGTTTTCTTTGTGTCACTAGTGTGGTGCAAAGTGGACTCTAGCATGGGTCAGGATCTGTCCAATAACTTGGTGTACATGTCAAAAAATAGGAGTGTGGGCTTCATATTCATCAGGCATCTACTAGCTAAAGCTGATATGAAAGAAGGAGCCCTAATCAGGGCCCAGAGACAGTACCCCTATAAAAATCTCCGTAACCTCTCATTTCCTTGCAACTAAGAAGAGGAGGGTTGGCTTCTCACTTGGGTGTGGTCCCTAGACAGTGGTGCTTTGCCAGAAGCTGGCAATGGGTAACGGGATGGATCACTTGATGATTACCTGTTCTGTTCATTTCCTCTGAAGCACCGGGCATTGGCCACTGTTGGAAGACAGGATACTGGGCCAGATGGATCTTTGGTCTGATCTAGTATGTCCGTCCTTATGTTCTTTCTGTGTCTAGTAGGTTAAATCTTTTTTCCACCATGTGTTTGACACAATCTCGAAGTACTGTGTGTGGGTGAGTTGTTGGGGTATGGGTGAGAAGGAGAGAGAAATGGATGGGATAAGGTTAGGAAAAAGAAGAACGATCGATGGGGGGAGAGGGGACATGGAGACGGAAGATAATTCAGAAAAAGATACACCAAGATTGGTTATAAAAAAGAGACAGTGGAGTGAAGCCAAGGAGAGAGAGAAACTAGAACAAAAGCAAGAGCGATGTAATGAGTAGGGCTTTTTGAATAGTATTCAACTGATGTTGTATTCCAAAAAATTCACCATTATTCCTTGAATAAATTGATCTGACAAATATGTTTGTGTGTTATTGGGCTAGTTCTATAGCTGGCCAGAGTTTACTTGGCCAAATACAGTATTCAACAAATTCCAGTGACATTTTATTCAATAATATGTTATATTTTTTCTGCTATTTGATTAGCCCTAGTAATAGGTAACATTTTAAAAAATGTAGTTGATAGAAAATTGATTGACTATCATACAACTAAATTAAGTGAATTAAAGTATAGTGAGCAGTACACAGCTGCTCATTCCTTTAAATCACAAGGCAAAGGCCTTGGGATGGGGGAATGGCCTCACTGGAATTTTATGTCCTGGTTAGTGTTTGGGCTAGTAGGTATGGGGTAAACCTTTCAAGCCTTGTATAAACAGATTACTTCTCTGGTCCTCCAAAAATCTGATATTCAGAAACCCACTTATTTACTGGCAGCAGATGTTCTGATCTGGGGACCCTCTTCAGGTAATAATTTGGCCTCTTTGAACATGAGAACCTTTCTTCACAGATCAGCTGAAGCTGAAACAGATGCCTGACCAGAAGGGCATGTTGATGAACACCAGACTCTCTAAGTACTAGCAGAAAAGGGAAAGCGAACTATGCTATGATGGGGTAGGGGGATATGCATTGAAGAAACCCACATATGCTTAGTCTGGTGATCAAAATGTAATTGGAATTGACTAGATACTCATCAGGATGATGATATAGTGCTCATCTGTAACGTACTCGACAATTATTCCTTTGTCCTGTGATGTAGGTAGGTATTTTCACCATTTACAGATGAGATGAGTGTGAGCAAGGCTTCCTACTTCCCAGTCCTGTGCTCAGCTCACTAGTCCTTCATCTCTGTTAATGAAGGAAGGTATTTCCCACTGTCAGTCTCCACATTGTTGTGGTGTTGTTATTTGGAGAAGTACACACTGGAACTTCCATGATGAACTGAAAAAAAAAATTGAAATTTGAAGCTGTTTTACAGATGTTGCAGCTGTTAAAAATCGATGTTTTTATGAACCGAAGGAGGGGTTCAAAATACAGATAGGGATTGCAACTGGGGGCGGGGGTTGAAAGAGATATGCATTCCTTGAGGACATATCGTATAACACTTGGCTGTTGCTAAGAGGAAAATAATAGTGTTCTCTAGGCCCTGCAGATATTCTGTCCACTCTATTAATTCCTGTGGTATGGAAAATACTACAGAGTTGCTGTCAACAACCTGCCTGTATTAAGCAAAATACTTTCAATTTTTTAAAGTAGTGATGCACTGGGGAGCTGCATGGAGACTGATAAAAGAGCATACAGAACTTCTCCCTGCTAAAGTAATCTGTTCAGAGTTTGCCATCACCCGCAGGGCTGTGTCGATCTGAATGTTCTTTTTGCAGAATGAGTTGGGGTTTCACTTGAGTATCTAGCAGCCAAGAGTCTGTGCCTCAAAAGCGACCAATACCAAGTAAGCTCTTTGGGGCAGAGACCTTCTTTTTGTGTTTGAACAATGCCTAGTACAATGGAGCCTTGACACATGATTGAGGCATCTAGGCACTACCATCAGACAAATAATTAATAATATTAAGCACTGGTTGGCAGTCACAGTAGAGTGAGTAGACACAGAGGTTGAAGTACTATGTGGAGCGATTCCTCTAGCTCAGCTGTGAGGCAGGAACAGCCAGGAAAAGTTTGCACTGCCGTTGTCAATGCTGTAGCTGTGGATGGAAAGAGGGCATCAGTCTTCCGGCTTTTAATCTGTCCCCCTTTGAGGAGTGCAAGATTTGCATAGAGGTTGATGCTCTCAATTTAACAATCACATTTCTGTCTGAAAGGTTTTCTTCCTGTTGTTACAAGTAACCCACACAATCTACTGGCACAGAAACAGAGAGAAGGAAAACGTCTTGTCTCTTCAGTCTGTGATCTTGGCAGTCCTTTGTGTATCGTCAGTCTCACCATTTTCCTGGTGGGATGGGGTGAAACACTGTTTAAAAAACCAAAAAGACAATGTGGTTGGGGAAAACATACCTCTGTACTAGTTGCTGTGGGACTGGGGACTCGATGTTATACCTGAAAATACTAATAACTCTTTGGAATTGACTAGATTTCAAGATTACAGTGCCCTTTTTACACAGATGATATTTTTAAAAGCCATGTGATGAATCAAAACTGTTCCTGTAATTTGCCAATAAGTAGCGACTAAACGTTGAAGCTACATTACATAACAGAAAGTCACTACTAAAATGACAACTATTCGTGGAAAATGGATCTTTTTCCATTATGAGTGCTCTTGATGGCATTTCCCTTTTTGGAATTTTTAAGTGGCTTTTGTTTCTGTTGTGAACTTTGGCTAAATCAGTATTTAGAGAAAGATTGCGGGTGGTGGGTGGGGGGGGGTGGAAGAGAGCAAGTCTTTTATTTATGTCAACGGGTTTAGGAGAGTTGGGTTTTATAGGATAACACATCACTCTTCATAAGTGCCTTTATTCAGCAATGTACTTAGGCATGGGCCTACCATTTAAGCATGTGGCAGTCACGTGCTTTAAGTTAGGCACTGGGATTTATTTTTCTAGCTCTGTCCAACACTTGCTTGGGTCACAACAGTGGTAGATGGACACTCTCGGAGATTCTCAGCCCTCAGGGTGCTGAGCATGGTATGGATAGATGCCAATAGGCCACAACATATGACACACACTTGGTTTTGTTTAAAATATGCTGGAAAAAATATATATTTGCTAGCACCTGTACACATTATGAGTCTTATTCATCTTGTCCCAACAGTTTAATTATGGCTATTTGAATTTGCCCTTGCAGATATCAGCGAAGTTTAACACATCTATTTTCCATACGAATGGAAAGGAGTCTTTTCTCTATTGGCTGCCTCCACTTAAAAATATCCCTAAACCCTTATGTGATTGGTAGTACCAGTTAGTTTATTTATTTGTAAGTTCTTGTGCCTTTTGATGTAAGCTCCAATGGCAAGAGATGTCTTTAGACAATCTGGAGGGGATATAAAGAATGTGCTTGTTTATAGTGAGAGAAAATAATTGGGCTTTTCTGTTGCTGCCTGAGAGACATGTCTTCTGTTTCTGGGACTTGTTTACTGTGTACTATGCAGAGCCTGCAGCTTCTCTGCAGCAGATCGGGACTCCCCTAGCCTTTCTGCTGTTTTCTTTTTTATGTCTGGGCTTGTGAGCAGCACTGGTATGCCCCAAACACCTGCCAGATTTACATATCGTTCTTGCTTGGCTTGAGCATCCAGTGCAAAGTTGGCACATGAACTGTGGAGAAGCAGGGGTAGTGTTTTGATTGTAAGCCAGAGCCTGATACTGAAATAGGCAACGGGATGGGATCCAGTAATTGTTGGCCTCTGATCAATGAAAACTGTCGTTAGGCCAGTAAATCGTTGGTATGTGGGCTTAGTTCTATAGATCATTTTTGGGCTGGTGTCACCCTGACTCCGGGACGAGAACATTATCAACATGTCATCAAGTCTGCCGGGAGCATTTTATTACTTTTTCCCCCCTTGATTTATATCCTTTCTCTTCTTAAATTTCACACAGGTCAGTTTTGACAACACACTGGAGGAACATTGAGGGGGATTGTTTCTTTGGTGCTGAAATAGACTCACTAGCTCTCCCCTTTCCTGTGCAGTCTTTCCCTCATGGTAAACTGACTTGTGATCAAGTCTATTCTCCCTGAATCCCTGCTGTGGAAATTCTGGCTGTGCCTCCTTTACTTTTTGATAATCTACGTGTACAGGGTGGTAGGAAACAGCCTTCCATTTGTCTCTGGCTGTTGCTGTGTTTACTTGAATCCTGTGTGACAATACCTGATTATCTTAGGCTGCTACCATGAGAAACTTGCACTGGTTTAACTTAAACCAGTTTTAAACCAATACAAACCCTTTTGGGGACATTCTTGTTTTGGTTTAAGACTAGTTTATTTTGTTTTAGCTTAAAATGATTCATAATAGACTTAAGATAAACTAAAATAAGTCTGGTTTAAACTCAAGTAAATGTCCAGACAGCATTTTAACTAAATCAGCACTGGTTTAACTTAATCGATTTAAAATCACACCGATAGTATAAAATGAGTGCAACTTTCTCTTGTAGATGAGCCCTTAGCAGCATCTACTGCTGTGGCAGAAGTAACTTCAGAGTAATTACCATAGGCCTGTTCCTGCAGTCCCTACTCAGACAAAACTCTCACTATTGTCAAATTAGAAGGACTGCTTGGTGTGGGGGCAAAACACCTAGGGGCTAGTCTACACAGGGAAATTGACCAGCACAGCTCTAGTGGAATATTCCACTAGAGCTATGCTCGTATAACTCAACCAATAACTTTAGACGAACTTTTATTCCAAACTAGGCTGTCCACATGGTGGAGTTATACCAGCATAGCAGTAACAGAATAATTATTTCACCATTGCTATGCTGGAAGACTAGCCCCAGAACCAAGTCATCCTCCTATTTTTAATAAACAAATCCCATTTTAAAGCACAATTAAGATGCTGATAGTGCAAAATGTTTATATTCACTCTAGCTGGGGATGAGAGAACTGTGTGGTATTTCTGTGGTAAATCTTTTCCTTTTATCCATTATCTTAGCACACAACTTACTTCCAAGATGGAAAGGAAATACTGGTGACCTCTTCCATTTTAGCTGATGCTAGTACTGATGATTAGCAACCAAAAGATGTCTTATACTATTTAATTTTAAAGCCAAATCTTAGTTTTAATCTTTAGTCTCAAATTTAACTGTTATACCAGTACAAATTCAGAATAACACCATTGACATCCACTGTAACAGAGAAGAATTTGGCCTAAGTAATGATGAGGCTCTGGTACTTTTTAAAAGCAAGTCAGCACATTCAGAGTTCAGGCTGAGCACAGAAGGGGTTTTCTACACCAAGGGATTATATGCTCTTGTCTGTGGTACATAGGCTCGGCAAGTCAGGAGTGGGTTGAGACACCAGGCTTCACTCTGCTATTTCCAGATTTAGATAGATTCATAATATTATGTTAAAAATAACTCTTTGTGTGTAAATTCCTACTTGGTGTGTGGTAGGTTTTTATTTAAAGGCAAAATAAAAATATACTGGTTAGGCAGGTGAATGACTTGTTTTTACAGGCCGGAATGGGTTTTCTGGAGACTTTTCAGTCTGATGTGTAAATCCTCATTAAGGGCATTCTGTTTAAAACTGATTGTGGCCCCAGTTTAGCTGAAGCACTTATGTGTTGAAGCCTGTGAGAAGTCAATGGGACTGCTCGAATACTGAAAGTTAGGCAAGCCCTTTGCTGACTCAGGGCCGACATAAGTACAGATTAGTTGCTACACGAGCACAAAACTCATTGCCCAGAGTTAAACATTTTGAGTAATTTCAACATTTTACATATACATATAATAAACAAACCCCAAACAGTTCTTCCAAGTAGGCAACGTGAATACCTGCTTTGGGAACTCCTTCCCTGCCAAATTCCATTTCTTAAATCAAACCTTTTATTTGATTTACATGACTACAAAAAGCATTTTAAACTGGTAAACCTCTGAGTTTCTTTACAGTTTTATAAATTTTAAAACAGGCAAGCGAGTTTGGGGTTTTTGTTTTTCCTTTTTTCTTTACTTTTTTATTATTTAATTAGCTTTTAGACTGAGACCTTGGTGCTGTGTTTTTTGTTGGCCTGTTCTGTACTCATGCAAAACTTGAGCAAGCAAGTGGTATCTATATACACACAACCCATGTAGCTAAATGCACAATTAGCATTTCCAATTGCCTGTTGAATAGTGTCTATTCTGAAGGAACCACCATTTTCTATCAATGCAATTGAATATATCCAGAGTGGGATTTCTGACCTGAAAGCCACTGTATTATTTGGGGACCAGGTCAAATGTAGTCCAGTGCACCCTAATGACTGCATAACTGTTTGTGAAGATTGTTCTATGTTGACTCTTTCTGGATGTATTTGTGATATCAGCCTTAAAATTTATAGCTTGCTACTCTTTTCTTTGAACACAGCAGTATTCACATTGTTGAGGTGAAAAGCCAAGGCAGTAAATGCAGGAACAAAAGTAAATAAAATGATAATATGGTAGAAAAAAGAGTAGAGGCTTTAATTCAAGCTTTCTTGTGTTACCTCCAGCAAGCTCATAAAAAGAATTCATGGCATGAATTTATGTATGTGTGTGATCATTGGCTTGCGTATGTAGTCTTTAAAGTCTGGTACAAATTGTATTTGTTAGTATTGTCTCTTGTCCTAAATTCTCCCCAGAAAGTGAGATCTCGAAGCCATGAGAGTTTCCTGTTACATTTATTTATTTATTTTAAAATCTTTTAAGTTTGTTACCCTAAAATGGAAAAGACACCAAAGCAGAGGAGAAGGAGCTCTGCCCATCAAAACAGGCTGATGGAAAGATCCCAAGGTAAAATAAATAGAGCTTTATTGGGCACAGTTAGGATTCGGACAAGATGCAAAGTAGTACCCAACCTGTAGCAAGGGAATCAGCCTTGAAGTTTGCTTTGTAGGCATTGTGTAAAAGACTGACAAAAGAAAGCTGTTAATAAAGATTCCATTAATTCTTTTTGTTTTGATAATGATTGGATGTACAGTTCTGTAGCTGTCATGAAAACTCCATGAACTGGAAATAAAACTAGTTGGAGACAGGTCCAGTGAAAGTGAGCTGTGTTCAAGCTTCCCACCACACTGCACTGCCCATCCATGTATGGTGGGCCTACATGGAACATCCCTGACCATCCTGAGCACAGGCTACCAGTTGTGGAACTTGTGTGATGGAACTATCAAAGTCATTGTCTTATGATCTAAGACAGGTGGTGTCCATGTGTCCTGATGCCAGAGACATGTCATGGATTAACTCACCGTGACATTTACTCATTCCCCCACTGGACCTACTTCCAATATTTAAGTGGCTCCAACACATAATGGTTCAAATGGGCAAAAAGGTGCAATCCAATTTTCTTAGTGTGTTATGCTTCCCATTCTGTGCTTGATCCATAGAGAATATGAGTCTGTTATAGGTGCCTTCCCGGAGATTTAATCCCCAAGGTCAAGATGTAGAGGTCTCATGCCTTAGCTCTGGAAGTCCTGAGTTCAGTTTGTGGTGATAACACCAAGACGATCACACTTGTTTGAGATGTGAGAGCATCCTTTTTGGAAACCACACACAGTGTATGTATGTGTCTGTGCACACACACACACACACACACACACACACACACACACACACACACAGAGTTGATCTGGCTCAGGCAGCATGTTACCACAAATCTCAGAGCACACAAAGCTGACTGTCTGAAAACGTGAGGGTGGGACATCATCTCATTATCTGGGCTTGGGGACTGGTGAGTCCCCTGGACATTCATTGCCAATACATTAGTAGAATGAGCTCCTCCAAGGACATTTGCTTTGGTTTGTGAATGGAGATGAGTCTGTTTTTGAACTGAGCCTTGAAATATGGAGGGCACACATGCTGCTTTGGAATTCCATGGTTCAGATTCCACTCACAGTTAAATTTGTGCGATCAGAAATCAGTGGGAGAGGCTTCTTTAGCATTCACAATGTTTTCCATAACCATGGAGTAACCTTCAGGGTTCTTATTCCTCTCATTTTTGATGCTTGGCTGTCCCTGTGCACCTTTACTGACTTTGGTCAGCTCGTATGTAACACCCATGCTTGGGTTATAGCCCCTGAGAAAGTGCCCTGAGTCAGGTAGCATTTCCCCCCTTCTGCCTCTTGCCAGAGGTCTCGAAGAGTGATGAGACACAGAAGTGCCAAGAACTATTCCAGACGCGACCCAACATCCAGAAGTTTCTTAAAATGAAACAAAGTTAATTAGAGCACTGATCAAATGACATCAAATGCCCAGGCCTGCACCCAGGCTTGTTTAAGGAGGCCAAAATAATTTTAAGTTACAGAGGAGGTCAGAGAATAAAAGCCTCCCCTCTTTTAGAGACCCTGCGTTTGTCACTCACCTCTTAAGGTTACCACACATCAGCAAGTCAGCCTAACCTTCCCCCATCCCAGTTCCATCTTCGTGTGCACTTCTGTCAGTCATACCCTTATACCCCCATGTTACTTTGATGTGGCCAGCTGAGGTACCTGCATTGCCAGCTAATCATGTAGGCATCCTTGTCTTTGCATCTAGACAATGTTTGCACAGGGTTGTTATCTTGGAAAGCGAATTAATCTCTGCCTCTCCCCAACCCCCCAGTACCAGCCAGTTATGGACCATGTTCATTGAAGCTCCCACCCCAGCTTTAGAACTGTAGTTTATTTTATCCAGTTTCCTCTTGCATTCGCTAACATTTCAAAACCTCCTCTGACCCAGCATAGATGTTAAGTAGAATGCATAGCCTTGCTTTGCATATCGTGTGGACTGACATGTTTAATAAAAGGAGTTTCTCTCACTAGGCGACTGGGGTTTTTTTTGTGGTCATTCCCTGAAGTGTCAGCCAGAGGGCCATCTCTTTTCAGTTACTTAAGTGGTTCTATTTTTGCCATAATTCCCTATTTCTCAATAACACCAGCCTGCATCAAATGGTTTCTCAACATCCCATATCTTCTCCATTACACGTGGAATGATTGATAATTAATTAGATAGTACCTGAAATTATGGTCAGTGTTTTAAAACTGTATAGTAAGACGAGGGCCCAAAGAGCCAGATCCTGCAAACACTTCGACATGTGGGTAAGTTTACTTAGGTGATAGTCCCACTGAGCTCCAAATTTCTGCATGTGCTTAAGGGACAGATCCCAATGAAATTCATGGAAAGACTCATATGATTTTAGTGGGCTTTGCATCAGACATTAAGTGTTTGCAGGATCTGGCCCTAAATAGACAACATGGAGATGAAGACGTGTCAGAGGGAATCCGGCGCAAACTTCATCAACCTTTTTCTGTTGCCCTCTGTTTATTATTTAACTCCGATATCCCAGCAGATTTTCGGTTTTAGCTATTAAAGCTTGTTACTTGGCTTAGTTTATTAAAGCTGTTTTTTTCTTCAATCAATTTTTGCTACATTTTATTTTTCTGTTCAGTTATAGATATTATGGTATGATACTGTACTTACTGTGATACATTTCACTTACACATATTATCTCATTTGTTTTCATTGCTCTTAAGGATTCAGTTGGCTCCTGATCCTGCAAACATGTAGCACATGCTTAGCTATGCTCACGTGAGTAGTCCCATTGGTTTCAGTGGAACTGCTTCGGAGTATGTTTTAGCACTTGTGTAAATGTTTGCAGGATCGGGTCCTTTATTTGTCCTTTATCTGTTTTCCGCCTTCTCTCTACTATCCCATCCTCTCCTCCTTTTGTACAGAGACCCATAGCTTTCTCCCAGCTTTCTCTCAACCTCTTTCTGTAGTTGTCAGCTCATTGAGTCTGCGTGAAGCCACTTTTCCCCTTCATAAAAGGGCAAAATAAATAATTTCCAGGTATAAATGGAACGTAATGGTTACAATAAATAAAAGGAGGATCAACAGCAGATTTGTGTGGTTGGAAATACATTATAGTCTAAAGTGAGGGCAAGGAGAGGCGTGGCAGAGGCTCTGCATACAGCCTATGCTATATCAAAGAAATATGGACCCTATTCCTCTTTGAAATTGGTTGCCAAACTTCCATTTACTTCAGTGCAGTAGGATCCAGTGCACTGTCTATATTCTACATAATTCCACAGCTCAAATAAAATGGCATGAGTCACATTCAAACTCCTTGACATATGGAGTTATTTCTTGGTGCAACATTCATTGACTAGCTAATAACCACTGGTAGAAAAATGTTCTTATTCTTTAAACAATATACAGTAACTCCTCGCTTAACCTTGTAGTTATGTTCCTGAAATATGTGACTTTAAGCGAAACGATGTTAAGTAAATCCAATTTCCCCATAAGAATTAATGTAAATGTGGGGGGGGGGGAATGGGTTAGGTTCCAGGGAAATTTTTTTCACCAGACAAAAGACTATATTATATATACACACACACACAATACAAGTTTTAAACAAACAATTTAATACTGTACACAGCAATGATGATTGTGAAGCTTGGTTGAGGTGGTGAAGTGAGAGGATGGAAGAAGGTGGGATATTTCCCAGGGAATGCCTTACTGCTAAATGATGAACTAGAACAGCTGAGCCCTCAGGGGTTACACATTTTTGTTAATGTAGCCTCACACTCTACAAGGCAGCACAAATGGCGGAGGGGGGGGGGGGAGGGGGTACAGCATGGCAGACAGAGACACACATCCTGTGTGTGTGAGAGAGAAAGATGCACATTGCCCCTTTAAGTACGTTGACTCCACTCTAAGTACATTGTCTTTTTAAGTAGATCAGCAAGTTGAGACAGCAGCTTCTGCCAGCAAGCTCCATGGGGTAAGCGGGGGGGGCAGGAGTAGGGGGGAGAGGGACACCCTGACATTAGGTCCGCCCCCCCCCCCCTGCACAGCAAGCAGGAGGCTCCCAGGAGCAGCTCCAAGGCAGAGGGCAGGAGCAGCACATGGCAGTGGGGGGAGGGACAGCTGAACTGCTGTCAATTGATAGCCTGCTGAGTGGCTGCCTCACAGGGAATTTAGGGGAACAGGGAGCTGCCGGTCCACCCTGGTTCCAAGCCCCCCACCAACTGGCTCCAAAGGCTGCTCTTTCTGCAAGCAGTGGACAAAGCAGGCAGCTGCCAAACAACGTTATAAGGGAGCATTGCTCAACTTTAAACAAGCATGTTCTCTAATTGATCAGGAACAAAACAATGTTAACCGGGATGACTTTAACTGAGGAGTTACTGTACTGTAATGGGGTGGGGGGGACTTCAGTGTCTTGGGCATCCTCACTGAGGTTATTCTTGGGTTCCCTCTAACCTCTGTCCTCCTTTCCCCAAATCTTCTCAATAGTTCCTTGATCCTCACCTTCTTCTTTCCACTCTCTCCCTGGGGTGGATACAATGGGACTTCCTCTTTCTCTGTCCTGATGTGGTTAGGAGAAGTGGGAAGATGGCCTCGCGGGGTTTTGTTCAGAGTAGGCAAATTGAGAGCACAGTGGTGTTTGCTATTGCTGTGGAGGAGACTGATCACTACACCGAGCAGCAGATCCCCCGCCATGGTCATGCAACTTGGATGACCCGGTTTGACCTCATGTTTCCTGGGTCCTAAAAGCTGGTTCTGGGTTTAAATCTAGAAAGCTAAACTTTCTATAATAGAATAAGATGCTTGGTTAAAAATAATATTGGGTGCTATATAAGAGCCATCTCCAGCATGCTTAAGCAAGAAAAGCTGGATTGGGCCCTGTGCACACTGAAGAACATAATAAAATACATACTTGAAATAGATAATGAGATTAAAGAGGTTGTTTCAGCTCTGAGGCCTTCTTTGGGCTGTAGGGGGAAAAATAGACTAACCTTTGTTCTATTTTTGCCATAGCCTGCAGACGGTCACACGCTTGGAAATATTTAATCTTATTTTCTATTTCTAATGGGTATTTTATTCATCTCCCTCTAAACAAAACTAGGTCTAGTTGACAGTGTCTCTTTAACTGGAAAGCAATATCTTTGAACTGTGGTGAATTGTGAATGACTTATCTCGCTCAGAGGCAACACTTTATTTAGCCGCTATGCATTATTGCAGCTCTAGAGTCAGTTTCCTGAACCGGAGTAGTGACAACACATTAATGACCGGGACAGCTGGAGTAAATCTTAATAGAAGCAGTTGTGAAGACTGATCAAAGCTGGCATTTCTTATTTTATCAGTTATTTTTCTCACTCTCTGTCTCTCTTTGTTTTATTTTTTTGTTCTTTTTATTTAAATGTTTTTTCTTTTGACCCAAAGAAGAAATAAAAGCACCCAAAAGATAAAACAGAAGATGGGGGAAACTCCTTGACTTTCAGAAAATGTTGTGGAGTGGGCAGATGACTATTTATCCAATCTGTTGAGCACTTAATGGGGTTCATTAAACTAATACAGTGCAAACAGCAGTGCCTCGTGCCTTTGATCACTCAAGTGGCCCTTCCAGTAGTCTTTGGAGCCAAGACATTTCCCTTTCATCATCTGGGCTTGCCATGGCTCTTGTGCTGATTAGAAACACAGATGACCGTCTCAGACAAGAAAGAGAAAGAAGGCAATGTGCTGACTTGGGGAAGTGTGTTGGAACAGAGCAGGATAATCGCTAAGCCACACAATAAGTGAAATGGGGTGGGAGTTGGAAGGGGAAGAGTGAGAGAAGAAAATGGGGAGGGAAAATTACAGAGGCTGAGGAAATGGCAGCAGATCCTCCCTACTTGTATTATTCCTTGTTTTATGGTAAATTTCACCCTTCTGGTTGCATCTAAAAATGCCAGGCAGTGGGATGTTAGGGCCTGATCTAGCACCATTGAAATCAGTGGGATTTTGGCCACACCACTGGAAAGCAGGTTCGGGACCTTTATTTTCAAGGATGCTTCTCAGGGCTTCAATGCATTGGCAGTCGATTTAACAGGTCTAGTGAAGACCCACTAAATCAACCACAGATTGCTCTCCTTTCGACTCCTGTACTTCACCAGATCGAGAAGAGTAGCGGGAGTCGACGGGAGAGTGTTTCCCGTCAACACTGTGTAGTGTGGACCCCGCTGTAAGTAGATTTAAGCTATGTTGATTTGAGTTATGCTATTTGCATAATTCAAATTGCGTAACTTAGATCGAATTTTCTAGTATAGACAAGGCCTCAGGCCTACCCAGGGAAAAGAAAACTGCAGTTCAGGGTAGATTTGTGTAACAGGTAGGCTTTTAATGTGCATCGTGAAAGAATAGCCCATCAGTTGCAATACTCTCTGAATAAAAAAATCATTTGACCATAACTTTCTAATATGAGAGTGATCAGATCCAAATCTACTGAGGAATCTTCCCTGTATCAGAGCCAGGGGACTTGGTTACAACATAGTTGTCAGTTGACCAGATTACCAAATGGTTAAAAATGGTAGTGTACTCAGAACTATCCATGTCCTTGTAAATAAGTTAAAACTCTGGGTGATCCCGAACTTTAGCCTGGTTACAGGAACACAGTTAAGGCTCACCGACACAAAAAAGTTAGTGTACACAGGGCCTTTAAGAGTTCCTTAATGCATAGCTCTTCATGTGCTGCTTTCTCCTTCTCATGTCGTACCTCAGATTGCTTTGTATGTATTTCTCCCCTGTGCAGGCTCAAGGCTGTTACACAGCTGTCACCTAGAGCAGGGGTAGTAGCGGTTTGAATGGCTGGGCAGGTGTCAGGGATTGGGAAAAGGTGACAATGCACTGTCAGTATGTCTGCATCACACTGGGAGGTGTGATTCCCAGCTCACCTAGACATACCTACGCTAGCTGTGCTCAACCTAGTGCACTAAAAATAACAGTAACTGGGATAGCGGCTCAGGCTAGCCACCTGAGTACATATCCGCCCAGACCCCCGGGTACATACTCAGGTGGCTTGCCCAAGCAGCTCTCCATGCCACCCTGCCTGTACTGCTATTTTTAGTGCACTAACTGGAGCACGTCTACACGAGCAGGGAATCATGCCTCCCAGCTCAAATGTAGATGTAGCCTGAGAATGCAGAGGATTGTGGCACTTGTGTAGGAAATCTGCAAAACTTGTATGGTAGGAGGAAGTGCCTCTTGCCTAGTCATCCACAGTGCTGTCTGATGAGAACAGCAGCTGAGGCACTCTGGGATAGCGGCCCATGTTTTCCCAGAATGCATTTGTACAACCATAATTAGGTAGCATAAAAGGCGTGGGCATACCTACACAGTCACTATGCAAGTTCGCTGGCCTGTGGACACGAACTGAAAACAATCAAGGTGATGATGCCATAAACAGTTACAAAACCATGGCTCTATCTGTAGGGTGGACTGTCCAAAAAGATGAGGTGTTTGTGCATTGGTTTGGTCTTGGTCATGATTCTGCATTGGCACTTTTGTTATGTGCAGGCTTGGAAGGATTAGATTTTTATCGGTAAACGTTGATTTCACTGTACATACACAAACTGAAGAAATATTTCCATTGACGATAATCAGAATTTGCAGATAGCCAAAATCAGAAAAATGCTGCTTGAGAATTTAGAGTCAAAATCCATTGATTTAGTCTTTTGAATTAGGCTTGTTACAAATGGGCAAGCCAATGAATCGTAAAAACAAGTATGACTGGTTAATTTAAGGATATTGCTTTGTATATTTTGACATGTGATGTTGACGGTTTGTGTTTTAAGAGTTTATAAAGTGTTGACTTCTTGAATCTCAGTGTTGACTGTCATTAAATAGTTGTCTGACTCCCATAATTTCCTGCAACTGTGAAAATTTAAATAAAACTAAAACTAATAATTTTGCACAACTGTGGAAATTTAATGGTCATTTTTATAGAGTCTGAACAATGAACATTGATATTATCCATCAGAATTAAATGAAAAAAATCAGTTCTACGAAGACTATTTATGTGCCATCTGTTTAAATGGAAGCAGCCACTTTAGTCCAATGAGTGGTTGTTCAGCCCTAACTTTTGATAGTGTTAAACAAAAGCTTTTCTGAGTGTTAGATTTTGTTGCTTCTTTTCCAGTATTCATATAGAAGGAAATGATTTCCTTCTCATGCACTTCCCCTCTCCCCCAACCCTGTTTGGTTTTTGTTTTGTGGCAGAGACTTTCTTTTCCTTAACATTTTGATTGATTCTCCTTTTTTCAATGCCACATTGCCGGCTGTATATGGAACCCTGCTCAGGGTTAGCTGAGACAAAATCGACTGCACACAATTTCCCTCTGACAGCTTGTACAAGAGCAAACATTTCCGAAGAGCTGAAAGTCTAGAAATTCAATCAGCGGAAAACCTACTGTGTGGAACAGCTTTGCGAGTGCTACAGCTCCCTGCTGGGTAGAAAAGCAATCCAGTTACAATAAATCCTTAAGAGTGGAGTCATTTGGGTACAAGGAAAAACAAAAGTTGGTTTATACAAACTGATTGAAGTCAGACATTTTGACTTCCCATTGAAAAGGGAGTCAAGGCCCTGGCTTGCTTGGCAATTTAAAGGGGAGATTGGCTCCTTTCATCTTTCTCTAGGGCGGGGTTCTTTACATTTCTCTACAAGCACAATATTAAGAGTTTTGGACTGAAGCTAAACAAAGCTACTTTGATGTCAGAAGTGTTGATACTCTAGCTAACTACCACCGGAACTGGGTTAGAACATGCCAGCAAAAAAAAGGGTCCCTGATGCTGCTCTCCGTGACACAGATGTAAGTCCATTGGCTTAACAGCAGCATGCAACTTGTATAGCTGAGATCAGAATCAGGCCCACAGTACCTTACCATAGTAGCAGAGTGAATTCTGTTCTTGCTTCTTTGCTGGAGGTTCAGGAGTTCATGCCCTGTTTTAGTGTTCTGTGCTGCCTTCTGCAGACCCTTTTAATGTGAAGTGGGAGCTACATCTGCTGTGGGACATGGCATCTATCCTGTCCACTTTAACTCCCTTTGGTATGAGAAGTTAAAGGGTGACTTGAAACCTAGTCAATTATAAATAAAATAATTGAGCATAGATTTGGGAGGGGGAAGCAATGGTGATTGTGGGAAGTGTTTGTCCTAGTTTATGTTTAAAATTTTAAATAAAAGTAGTTTGGGGTATCAACGTGTTCTTCAATCCCCTCAACATGTTTATGGCTTTAAAACTCATATTTTCCTACTTTTGAAGAAAATAGTTTTTGTCTCCTCTTTTATTGTTGTGAATCTTTCACATGGCAACCGATGAAACAGACCAATCAGCTTAAAAGAGAGGAAACAGTGAAAATGATTCTGTGTAGAGTCAAATGAACAAAGTTTCATTTTTAATCTCTTTCAGGTGTTTGTTGTTCCAACAGTAGGTATAGCTCTTCCCAACAGATGTGATTTCTAAGGTGAAGGTGTCCCTTTAATAGCAGCGCAGGGGTCAGTTGCGACTGCTGCTCTACATGTAATCTCTACTTAGCTGTTCCCCAAAAGTGTCTGATCCACATGGAAAATATTAAAAGATTTTGTAAACACTGTAAAGGTTACAACTGGTCTTTCCGGGTAAACACTGCTATAAATCACAACCCTTGCCACAAAACCAAAGAAACTTTTAGTTCTGTTACTGAGAGTCTTAAAACTCCAATTCATGTCACTCACTCACGTCCCGATTATTGGCATTTTTTGGCCCTGTGATGAATTTTCTGTACTCTAACCCCTCTCTCCTGCTTCCTCACACACTTTATGGAGAGAGGAGATGACTGGTGATCCCAAGAGATAATACCATTTTTGGCTAAGCAGCATTCTATGCTGATGATGGAACAAGCAGTGGCCAAGCCAGAGGCCTGGGAGACTGAAGAAAACATTATTGTGTGCTACAAGGGTGAACGTCCAGTGTGGAAGCACTTTGCGGCCTTGATAAGGATGGCAGACAGACAAAGCTGTGTGAGCCATGAAGGGTACAGTATACATCATTGACTGGACTGTGGAAATGGGGGTTCTATTCCTGTACTTGTTTTACAGCATCAAATTCACTCATTTGATTGACTTCTTACTAGTGCTGGGTTTCAGTCTGTGGCCCTGCAGGACGTATGACGTTCAGCCTCACATTCCTCGGGCTCCTCTATTACATCTGTGAGCATATGTAACAACACCACACTCCGTGGTGAGTCATAGGCAGAGGGGATTGAACCGGGGTCTCTGGAACAGAAGTCATGAGCCTGTTCTTCGCTGACCTAGATGACCCATCTCTGTTAAACGGGCTCTATTCTTCTACCATGCTGATCACTGTGATAGCTAAGGGCTTGTCTCCATTGCAGTCTTAGCTCAAGTTATCTACACTAGAGTTAACCCCTCTTGAATTAGCCTTGTGCGGTCACAGCTGCACAGTGTAACTGAGTCCCCACTACATCACTAGCTCAAGCGTTAGCAGCAGTCAAGCTTCAGCCCTTTTCTGTTGACGGGCCGGCTAGCTTGAGTTTAAAGAACTGCTTAACTCTAGCTAGCGATTTTTGTGTGGGGGCAGGAGTCAGGTTAGGGGAACCCTTAAGCTAAGGCTGCAGTGAAGACAAACCCCAAGCAAATTGGTGTCTGGGCTGCCTTTGCTCTACCCACTCACCCAGTGAAACCATACTGGCCCCACTGGGTTCAGAGCTGTCTGTACCCAGAGAATGATAGTTATGCCCCCAATGAGGATTTCTCAAATGTGTCCCAGCTCATGAAGTTTGCTGTATTTAGAGGAATGAATTGTCTGCCTGTAACACAGCTCTAGTGTGTATAGTAGGAACTTCATGTGCAGGGGTAGGCGTGTTTTGAGAGTGGTTTATGTCTAGTTCTTATGTATTCGCAGCTTATTAAGAAATACGTGGACACTGCAGTATTGCCAACCCCAAGTGTTAAAAAATCATGAATCTGGCCAGACTCCAAAAAGTAATAAACATTGGGTTATTTTTATTTACCTTCTGGTTTGTGGGCCTCATTTTTCAAGCTTTTATCTGAAACCATGAGGGCTTGAAACTTAATGTTTTTAATATAAGATGAGACACTTGGGTATAATCACAGGATTCCAGGAGCTCAGGCTTTAAGAAAAACACCAAATATTGCAAGACTCATGATAAAATCACGAGAGTTGGTGACACTGAGTAGCTACAACCTCCAAAACTTGAAGGCTGGAGACGTACAGTTAGAAATGGATTAATTGTTTCTCTGGCAAATAAAACATGATGGGGAGAAATCCAAGGAATGTTAACTGCTGCTAACATGATAACATGGAAGAGAATTGTGAGCTGCAGAGAGAAGGCCCATAGAGATGAGCATGCATGAAGGAGAAATATCCATGACTGGAAGCTCTTATGCCCTGGATGGTCTCAAGGCTTTTCTCATGCAAACTCCAGCAACAGTCACTTACACTCTCAAATTGAGCGTAAGCTGTAAAATTATTCTGACAGCTGAGATAGTCCAGCAAGTTTAATAAAAACCTGGACATGTCACTTCCCTTTTAATTAATGTTCGGGCAGTACGTTGAACATGGAAAGCAGTAACACGGCACTTTGCAAGTTGAGAGTATTGTTGTTATTGGTCCAAATCCCAAAGTTTTTACTCAGGCAGTTTCTGTTGGCTTCAATGAGTAAGTGCTTAAGGATTTTAGACCTAGTTTTTTAATTAGTTTTTAATGTAAAGATTCTGTTTTGGGGTTTTTTTACCATGGAGAAAATTTTTAGCTTTTGGGGAAAACACAAGTTACTGTAATTTTGGTTAAATGCCACTTACTAATTTTTCACCCTGTAGCGAAAACTATTTCAATGTGATATCCCAGCTATTGTAGAACCCAGCTGGAGCCCAGAATCCGCCCGTTGAGGTTATTCTTTTATACCCTGTTAAAGGTTCTTTGTCCCCCTTCCCCCCCTTCCCCCCCCCCCCCCCCCCCCCCCGTGGAGGTGGGAGTCTTGTTTATAGTTAGCACTGGCTGAAGGATAGCACTATTCAAAGGATAAAAGAAACTCTGGTAAAATACACAATATATTAAGAAAACAGTCCTTTCTCTGATGCCCAGGGGCTTGCCCCACTCGGGTGTTATGGCAACAATGAATTTGCAGTTTAATGCCTGCTGGGGTGTCAAAATGACACAGCAGCCAGAGCACCTAGTAGAGATGGTTATTGTCAGATTTGAAAGCTGCTAATGCACTGAGCAACCCCTCTTTGCCTAATGTTTGGAAGTATCTGGTTGTTTTGGGGAGACCTGTAGTGTCAGAAACTGAGACATAGATGGTCACACCTAGTGGTTGGAGCAATGGCAATTGGGTCTAGTGGTCAGTGCAGTGGCAGTCAGGCTGGGAACTGGAGCCAGAGGTCTGATCCACAATCAGGTGTCAAGAGCAGGATCAAAACAAGTATAGGACTCGGAACAGGGCTGGAGCAGGCTGGAGCCTGTAATGTCTGTAACCACTATCAGACAGGAGAATTGCAACCTATGAAGTGATGTCAGGCAGACTGGGCTGCTGTGTCTCACGTGAGGCTTATTATATACCTGCCCTCAGAGTCACCAGACCAGCTCCTGGCTTGTGGATTGGGTGGAGCCTAGCACATCACTGCATGTGGCTTAATCAAGCAGGGATGACTCATTACCTCACCTGCAGTCCCAATCTTACAGACCTATGATATTTGGGGGGTTCTGTTATGCCCCTAATTTATCGATGCTTAATCAGATCTCTGAACCTTCTGATATTTGTCCATCATTTAGCTGTAAAACCCTAAAATGTGTGGCACTGTCAGTCTGATGGTATTTTACTTGGCAAGGCTACCCTCATATTTTGAGGACTTGACCTTTTTTGTTCCATAGTAGAACTGAATAATCCCAAAATGGTGCAGTGGAAGAGATGTGCAAGAAGAAGCACTCTACTAGGCACCAGAAAGAGAAGGAACATATATATTTCAGTCTGAACAAATCTAATCTAACAGTTGGTGTCTGTCTTTTCTAAGCTATTTGCCAGTGTATTTTTGGGACTGTTCTTCTGGAAAGATGTGTGGGTGGCAATAGCAACTGAAGTGGGGGAAGATGGTGAAGAGTGAGCTGCCATAGGAAGGATTTTCTGCAGTTGAAAGCAGATGCATTAGCTGGTGTTTGGAAGTGAGTGGGCTGTGAAGAAGCAGTAGTTCTGTGCATTGTGGAATGGAGAGGTGGGTGTATTTGCGCCATTCCAAAAAGTGAACTTGCACTCCAGTGGCTGTAAAAGAAGGACTGGCCACCTGACTTTCATTCTTTGCTTCTGTCTTCAGTCCAAGCATGAATACGCTAAAGATCTTACAAACAAAATATTTCTGTTCATCTACAGTTACTACGTATGAATTATAAAATGAGAGAAGCCTAGAATTTTTTAAAATATTAAATTGTATCTATTAGTTGCTCCTTTTGTGCCTAGATACCAGGTGGGTTGGGAGCTTCATAATTACCTAGATTAGGTAAAATTCATGGGTTGTGGGTTGGCAGGGGGAACGTTAATACTGTAACTGTTTTTTCTTGCACTTGGATTGTATATTCTTCCGAATGTAGGACAGATTCCAAGTCTCAAGAATTCTGCTGGTAGAGGTGGTGTGAGGCATGGAACCCTGCTGTTTCTAGCTCTCTGACCAGAGTGCTTGGTCCTGCAGTCCTTATACAGGCAGGTCTCCCACTGATTTCAATGGGAGATTTGCCTGTGTCAGGAATGCAAGACTGGGCCCTGCGTTGTGCACAGCCACGTAATCTGATCTTCCTGCTGTGGAAATTGATGTAATCTCATTCTCACCCCCTCCATCCTCCAACACCCCCACCCCCCCAAAACAACCCCTCCTTACTCCCAGAAGGATTCCGACCAAAAGGAAAGGAGGATGCAGCTGTGTATTAGAGCAGCTTGTTGGGGGTGGAGATTTGTTAGAGAAATTAAGAGAGGGTTTGGATGCAAAATGAATACGACAATTTACCAGCCCTGGCTCAAAACCAAATTGCCCGAGTCTCAACATGCGGCTGAAAAAGCAAGTGTTTCCCTCTCCTGTAAAAGAATATTAATTAATTAATTATTAATTAATTAACACCTTGTCCCGGTGAGTATTTTGGAAGGCTGTACTAGAAATAGATCCTTGAACTCAATGATTGCAAGAGCTGATGAAGCTCTTCATACTGTTTTGGCTCTTTTAAACTTTAGGGTATGTCTCTTTATAGTTATTGCTGCCAAACTCTGTTTTCTAGGGGTGAGTTAATGACCAGGCATAATCAGGGCTGCTTGGAAATAGCCCACCTTCAGATTGTGGTATTTTGCTTATGGGTGAACAGGGCATCTTAACTTCCCTCTGCTTCACCATTTATTTGGGGTTATTTTTCTTTCCCCTTGGGAATTCTAGGCTCAGTTGAATTTGTTCTGTGGTTTGCAGAAGAAAGAGCTTGTTAAAGAATTCCCCAATGACTTTGAAGTGAACTATTTATTTTCTCTCAAGGGTTATTCAGTGTAGACATTTGCCCCTTCTCCTCTGGTTTTTTCACCCCAGTGTTTCCTGAGCTACAAGCATTCTTGGAATATATTAGTTGTAATGAGTTATATGGGCATCAAAAGTTTTCTTTGAAACTTCATGGCATCAACATCTGTTAGCTCTTAGAGAACAGAGACGCAGACAAAAGGGCTGGGGGGGGGGGTGAGGGAGGAAAAAGATATTAAATTCTGGAGTATGAAGTCTCAGCCTCAAAGACTGGGAGGGAGGGAAATCTGTTAAACTCTCTAGCTTTGATGTGGTACTATGGCCCTGTGATTCCTTTTAAGGAAATGTGCATGGCATACTGGTCCTTGTATTGCAATATGGTCTGCCTGCTGAAACACTGAATCAGAACAGCACTCAGATTCTTTAGTGTAAAGCCTGCCACAGCTGTTGTTGCTACAGTAACATTACAAGGGAAATTTAGTACCCTTAGTTTTCAGCTATTGAGAGGGCAATTGAAATTCCTTATCTCAAAGGTAACGCTCATGTATAATTTTTTTAGAAGGCAACTGTATAGGCATTTGTAATCCTTCTGACCCTGCAGGTCACTATGTCACTGCTCATCTAATTCAGGTTTTTCAAATGCCTGGCAATGTTTTAGCCTGTTCCTGTGTGCTTAGTGCTGCTTAGCATTCAGCATGGTTTTGATATTGTGCTGCTTGTAGGGTTGAATATGGACCACTTTTCTCTTTTTCTTCATCCTTTTTTCCCTTAGCTTTCTCTCCTGCTGGCTCGTGGTGGCTGCCTTACATTTTTTTAGGGGGAAAGAGGAGGGGTGAAAGCAGTGTGTGCCTTTTGACGCTATTGATGTCTGTGCTCTCGCAGGGCACGCTGTTGACTCAATTTTAGAAGTCATGCTTGTGGCATTGTTGTTCTTTGCTATGACTTCCTGGCCCAGTAAAATTCTTGCCTGTTGTAGAATGATTAGTTGACATACCTGGGTTTTCTGGGGGGGAAGGGGTTATGGTTAGTGGAGGAATGTGAGCCATCTGTTTTGCCAGCACCTCCTGTTGACAGATTTATGGATCAATGTTAGCATACGTCTCTGGGGTTGCACACCTGTGCCTTTTAGCCGAGTATAATAATAGTGCATTTTCATCCATGGATCCCAGAGCTCTTCACAAAAGTAAGTATCGTTAACTCCATTTTACAGATTAGAAATTGGGGACCAAAGCAGTTTAAATATCTCATCCTGCACCACAGAGTAAGTCTGTGGCAGAGCAGAAATTGAATTTAGGTTTCCTGACAACCAGAGCTGCCTAAATAATACCTCCTCTACTAACAAGAAGAGATTTGGGGAATCTAAGAGGAGCCTTGTAGAATAACAGAAGTTATCCATCTAGAGCAGCTTTTAGATCGAGGCCTTATGCTGTGGGAGAACCTGCGTTCAAACAGGGAGACAATCTGGATGTTCTCACAAAAAACATTGAAAATTACAAACTAAATCTATAAGGTCCCAATCCAAAGGCCATTGGAGTCAGTGGAAAGTCTCTTGTTGACCTCAGGGATTTTTGGATCACATCCTAAACGAATGCTGTCTGCTGCGTAATGAGGCACGATACTCCACGTTTATTGTTGACACAGTGACGTGCTTTTTTCTCCGTCTAGCATACAGTGGGTAATACAGCTTCACCATCCTAAGGCACCTGGAAACCATCTCAAAGAACCGTCTTAAAGAAACTATCTGCCTTGTTGTGGAAACCTAAAAAAAAAAAACCAACAATTTTTGGGGATTTGGTTGAGCTTCTCCAGCATGGAAACTGGATGAAGATTCTTCCTCACCCCTACTCCTTTAAATCTGGTCTTCAGGATAGTTCGTGTCATAGGCAGGATAAAAGAGGCAGGGGGAAAGGAAAGAATACTGATGACCCTGTCACTGGTAAAGAGCTTAGAGGATAGTTAGAACAAAGTACAGCAAATGTCTAAATCTCAAAACTGAACATATGGCCCTCTGAAGGGACTTTAAAATGAATTTAAATATAGCCGCAGGTGGATTTATTGTCTTAGTTCCCTTTCATCTTGAAGACTAGATATTTTTCATCTGGAGATAGTTCTTTTCCGATTAAAAGTTTTCGCGCTGGTTCTTTAGCAGTAATATTTGAATTTCCAGAAAAGCTACTCGTGTATTAGCTTCAAATTCACTGTAAGGTAGGACAGTATTATCTATCAGAAGTTCTTGGAATAGAGTATCCAAACACATCTCAATCAGCATAGTAAGGCAAAGGCCACACAAATAATAGTGTGATAAGTGTTCATGGTGGAGGTGATTTTGAAAGACTTTGGAACAGCTTCTAAAAACATAGAAACTCCTGACTTCAATTTTACCCCAAATACCAATACCAGTGACATTCAATCTGCCAATACCAGTGACATTCAATCTGCAATGAACATCTAGACTAAGATGTCCCCTAAGAGACAGCATTGGTTGTCTACTAATTTTATTTGCTGACACGTGAGTTCTTACTCCTGGTGTTTTTTGCAAGTTGAAGGCATGCAAAAGGTCAAAATTTTAATAATCTCTTGGGTTTTTTCTCTCCCAGATTCATGCTGTATGTGTTCTGTAGAGTCCTTGCCAAACTGTAATAGAAATCTCACGTTTCAAATTAACTGAACTAACTTGACCAGGCTGACAGCTTTTGTGTGCGCATTTATATGAGTGAACATAAAAAGGAAGGTTCTACTAACCGCTGAAAACCAAGGTGAAAGGCCTCCATTTCAGAATTGTGGCTACCTGCTTTCCAGCAGCTGAGGAATGTATGAGAAATACCACAGAGGGATGTGAAACTGGTGTCTTTCTACCATGTTGGAAGGTGTGTTGAGGATCTGGGAGTGGGACAAGACAGATGCAACATGCACTTTAAAAGCACTTTCTGTCAGTCGACCTGCAGCTTTGCCTGGTTATGCAAAACACCTTTGTTCCTCTGCCACTTCTTTGAGGGTCCTCTATATGGGGGTTGGCTGACATTCTCCCTATAGTATATATTTTCACTCCCTCTTGAGGCCTCACATTACTATCAAAGACAACTCAATGGGGCACCCGTCAGAGCACATCGGTGTTGCTCCTCAATTAGAGGATGTGCAACAGTGATACAGGTTTTCTTTATGATTGCTATTATTTTGTTTTAAAAAAAACTTTCTCTAACTTCACAACATAGTGCCAGCAGGTGTAGTTGCCTCTTCATTCTTCAGCTGGAGGCAAGACACTGGGAATTTGGTGAAGCAATCAGTTCTCTGAACAGCTGTACCTTGTGGTAATATATCGTGACTCTAGAGAGAAATTTTTTATTTATTTTTTAAAAAGGAGCCTACACGCTTAGAATCTGAAGAGGAATAACCCAGTTGTAATGGATCACAGACGAATAAAATTAGGGTTAGATAAGTCAAATTTATCTTTTTACCCAAAAGACTCGAGCTTGCCACTTCTGCTTAATAAACTGAATTACTACAGCTACTATGTATATTTTAATGCTGGTCTAGCTGAAGTCACCTAGACTTCTGTCCCAAGTGTGAGCTGCTTTGCATTTGCCTTACAGAAAGAAGAATCCCAATGAATTTTTTTCATCATTAAGTCGTTTAAAAAAGCAATTTTTAAAAATATATGTAGAGTTTACATAAATAGGAGAGGGTGCAACTCTGCCCCATGGTGAGAAATGATTAGACTTGTACTAAAGCATACATGTGTGGGTATTAGCCTTTGTAGTTGTGTCTTTTCCACTGAGTGGTTTTCTGCATAGTTCATGTATCTGTTAATTTTGTGTTGTTTTTCTGGTGATGTTTCTGTTTCAGCTTTGTCATTGAGAGGCTGAGGATATGAATGGATTGATAGAAATTTGTATTTGTATAATGCTGCAGGTATACAAAATGCTATAAACATAAACATAAAGCTCAGTGGTTTGAGCATTGGCCTGCTAAACCCAGGGTTGTGAGTTCAATTGTTGAGGGGGCCATTTAGGGATCTGGGGCAAAAATTGGGGCTTAGTCCTGCTTCAAGCAGGGGGTTGGACTAGATGATCTCCTGAGGTCCCTTCCAACCCTATGATTCAATGACTCAATGACTCAATAAACATATATAAACATGGCGATAGGAAGCCCTTGCCACCAGGGGCTTACAATCCTAGTGCAGGCAGCTACAGAGCAGGTGGCACTGAAGAACAGAGTAATGTTTGAGGCGTGATTTTCAAATGTGTAAGTGAGCAATGCATGACCAAAATGTGTGCTTAACTTGGGGGTGCAGTTATGATTGCCCACCTAATCATGGTAATAGTTTCCACAATCGGCCATTTATACCTATAACTCGTCGTTTGGATACTCACACAATTAACACATTTAATGAGAAGCTAGCAAAGAGCCCTCTCCAAATATATCTGTCTACAGGCTATAATGGTAGAGGTGTCTGGATTTCAGACCGGAATATGGAGCAGATATGATGATGCTCGTGGACAAGACAATAGTTCTATATTTATATTCTTGGACTTTGTGGCAGCACTCAACATGGTTGGAATCAAGAAAGACCCTGAAATAGTTCAAGGCTTTACCCAGAGGTACCCAAATACTTCTGTGTATCAGCTCCTCTGTCCCCAAGGCGCTCTCATCTGTGCAGTATCAAAATGTTCAATCCTCTCTTGGCCTATTGATACCTATATGCAGCTATTGGGCAAAAGTGAGAGAATTCTTGGGCTCAGTTGCCAATGATATACAGATGGCATTCAGCTCTGTTATGCCTTCACATCATATGCTAGGGGTAGTCAATAGACGGTGCTTGGAACCATGGAAGGGGATGAGAGCTCAAATATAGATAGGAGTACCACCGTGCGGAGCCTGGGAGGCAAAGACAAGGAACTTAGCAGAAGGAGAGTTAGCGAGGGGGTTGAGGGAAAAGAGTGACATGGACAGAACAATGGGAAAGGAAGAATATTCTGATTGCAGCATTTTAGATAGCTGGGGATGTGAATCCAATAGCCTAGAGATGGCCAGAAGGAATGTCTTGACTTCAGCAATTCAGAAGATCATGTCTGTATTAAAATTGAAGAGTGGTTAGGGCTCAGATTGGGGTTAAAAAAAAATAGACTTTCCAGTGTTTTAGAATTCAGTGTGGAGTTCGAGCCTACTGCAAAGGGGAGCGGAAGGTGGGATTGTCTGACTATAACCAGCTAAGTAGAAGTCTGGACTAGGGAGCTTTTAAAAATGGCTTTTCTTCCTTATGTATGTATATACTGAGCTGCATTTCTGAGGGAGTTGCACTAATTAACTCTTCTCTCTACTCCTACCCCCTTAAATCTCAGTTGATTACAGTGGCACCTATCAGAAAAGAATATGTGGGACACAAGGTCTTTACTGCTGAAGTCAGCCAGGCAGCTGTTAACAGCTTTGAAGCAGATGTCTGAGCTTGAGTTTTAGTCATTTTGTATGATTTGTGTTGATAGCTAACAGGGGCTAACTTATTTATCTGGGAAACTCCCACTGAGGTGCAAACACTTGCTGTAGATGGGATCCTGTTTGGCAACCTATAGAAATGGCACACTGGAATACTCCTTCTACATAAACTTTTCTTTTCTTTACTCTTTCAAACATTTGCTGACCTCATTTATATAGTATGTCACAGGGTACATCTGGTTTTGGTTGTTTCATGACTTGGTGTTCCAGTTGGAAAATGCAGTGTTGTGATTTAAAACACGGTGTCAGGACTGTGATATATCTCAGATATCTAAGACTTACACATGGTTGCTTTTGCTCTCGTAGGCACCCGTCCTCTAGTACAATCTACTAATGTGGACCCTTGCATCCATGCAGAGCAGAAGGGTATATGCGAGCAGAATCTGATGCAAGATCGGAATTTTAATTTGGTCTTTCATCACAACTACTATTTCATCAAGCAGATATTTCCTTTGGTTTTTTTAAAGACGTTCCTTCATGTTCTTCTTTGGGTATGCTCATCTGATTAATGCCCTGCCTCTTCTCATTAACATCATTTATTTTTCTGTTGCCAACATGTATGCTACACCGTCGCCTGGCTATGTTGTCATATTACATTTTCAGAATTGGTGTAGCCAATGCATTTCCCCCATCTCAGCCTGAAGAAAGAGATTGTCTAATTAATCTTTTTAAAACAATACTTGGTGCGTAACTGGAAGAACTCTGCATTTTTTACAATAGAGAAGAAATCAGGATTGTTGTAGATAACTTTCCCCGAGCCATTGTCTTTTTTTCTTCATTTCTGAAATGATATTATATGTGAAATGTCCAGAACACTTTTCACAAGCAGAGGGCATTATGGCACTTATATAGGTTGTGACACCTGGCTTTGGGGTGTTAAAAGATACTGTGATACTTGTTTCCAGTGCAATTTGTTCACCAAAACAATAGTGATATTTGGATCAGTGCAACTTTTTGTGGCTTAGTTTTTCAGTTTCTCCCGTAAGATCTTAGTATAACAGTAGATATTTTTAGGGTCCAGTTTCCCACACCTCTATTGCATAAATGTCTGTCTATCAGAAATAATGCATGTCATAATCTTACTGGCACGAAAGAGCAAATTTAATTGGCAGCTGATGAGTTCTAGCTGTCTAGATATGTCAGTAAATTGTGCAAGTGTTGCTGTCGTCAGCTTTAGGACTGGGTTGTCAATTCATATGCCATTTAACACTAGTATTACTGCTTTACACTATCAGCAAAAACATTCCCAGAAGTTGGTGAGTCATAATAATTTGGCTTAAGGGGAAAAATAATTATTTAAAATTTAGTTTGTATGAACTCACTACCATAAATTAACTGAATAACTAGGAGCTACAGGGAGTGAAGCTAGAACTAGCATGTAAAAATATTTACATAAGGCCCATTTAATGATTAAAATGAGAAAATAGGGAGTCCAACTCATAGAATATTAACTATTTGCTTTCCCCTCTTATGCATTCTTTTTCTCAGTTCCTGCCTGTTGAGGTATCAGTTGCTAAAGTTGCATTTTATTAGCTTATTCATTGGGTGTTGTTTTTTACAGTGAAATACCTTTTGCCTTTAAAAGAAAAGGTTTTGTTTGTTTGTAATTTAGCTATGACCAAGAAAACTTCTTATAAATAAATAAGTTACAAGACTCCAAGGTTTGTCAATATGGTTCAATGGATTTCATAATTTCCTCTGGCCCAGAAGATAACAAGATTAGGCATCAGCACTTGGGAGTCCTATCCAATGCCTATACAGCTAAAGTTGGAGTTCTAGAGGTGGGGGCTACAGAGTGGAAGTTATTCCCCTGTGGGTGGAATGTTAAAAGCAAGGTGATTTCAGCTTATAACTAGCAGCTGTCCAGCTGTCCCATGGCTCTTTTCTAAGAAAATAAGTGATAAATCAACATTTCTGCTCAGTTCAAAAGCAGCTGCTAAATATGTAGGGGTATATGAACGAATTATGGTACCATGTTTGTCTGCATAGTCACTACACTACCTAGCTCATTACCATACAGTCATTGGAGGTGCTCTTGAGTGTGGAAGGCACTGTTTCGGGGACCCAAAGAAAATGACGACACGTACCTGTTCAAAGGGGCATTTGAAAATGCAAGAAGAAACTAAAAGTTGTAGGATATTTACAACTGAACTTATCCTAGTGTTCTCAGGGCTTGGACTTGAGCTCTGCTTTAATAGTGCAAGTAAGTCAAAAGTTCTCGTTAATATGAAGAACTCTCCTCACATTTTTTTTTACACTGTAGTGAAAGTAAACACTGATTTTCACAAGTGCATTTGTGTCCCTTAATTTTAAAAACTCCTAACTTCACAAATCTTTTGTGTTACCGTCATAAAACCAGGGTCTGTTATTTCCTAAGGTTTTTTTTCCTTTTCATGTCCCCCAAACAGTTCTGTGTGTACAGCTTAAATGAGAGAGATAGATATGTTAATGGTGTGATTTCATACCTACTCGTATAATCAGATGTTAGTGTGAGGACTTCGCACAGAATCTACCCTTGAGTGCCATGCAAAGGCAGCTACATCTACTTCTTCAGGTTAATTCTTTGATGCTTGTCTCTCCACCTTATGCCAATGTCTGTGCCTACACATATGAGGATGTTATTGTCAGGCCCTTAGTTAGTTAGTTTTGGAGATTTCATCCTCTTGCAGAAATGTGGTAATGACCAACTGCAGCATTTAATAGCATTTCCCATCCTTCTATGCCAATTCCTTCCTTTGTTTATTTTGGAGATAAGGGCTGGTGCTCATCAACACTTATTAAGAAAGAAGGGGCTCTAATAGATATTTTAAAATAAAAACAAAGCTTCAGAAAGAGGTTGTGGGGATTTGCTGCTTGGAAGAATAAATCCAAAATGGCTGCTCTGATGGCGCTGCAAAAACCCTATAGTTTTATCCAGCACAATCATGCCTTTCAGTGAGATTCATTCTCATGCGGTGGCTGCAGAGTTGGGACACCAGTTCATAACTTTATTTAAAATGTACATGCACAAGGAGAAAGGGAAGTTTTCAGGTTCTTCAGGGTTGTTCAGACAACAGTGCATTCTGTAGAATCTAATTAAAAAACACAGGTACAGAAATTGGTCTCAGAGTTCCCAGGGTCTTATTTCTTGCTTTAGTTACCTCCTGGTCTGCAGAAAGGAGACAGTTGGTAACTGCTAACAAGTCACTTAGAAAGGTAGGGCAATGTACAGTCTCTGAAGGTTAAAAAATTGCTGAGCCTCTGTCAGTCTCTTTAAGAAAATGAAATGAAGTGATATTTATCTTGATTGGATGACCTCAATAAATAAGCTAATGAATACAACCAGTCCTCCTTTTGGAGAGATACTGACTTACCCTTGTCTTCCTGCAGAAGCGTCCCTGCCCGCTGCCCCTAATTCCCAGGTGAATGCCATCTTTATTGGCTTTGTGTTTCTTAACGATCTCTGCAGTAAAGGTATATTGGCCATGAATGGGATACTTCAAACTTTTAGAACTGTACCTTTTCCTTTCTCTCTGTTATCATAAGCACTCATGAAATGGTGCGTATGTGCATGAGGAAGATGACTGCATTGTGAGGGCTAGTTGCGTTATGATTTATAACATTTGTCATTAACTTTGGAATCAGATTAGGTATTTGATTAATGTTTCAATGTTTTGTAAAGCCATTAAATCTTTTTTTTTCTTTGTACCTCTTATTTCTACAGGAGCCGTCTGGTGAAGGTTACAGAGAGACAATTGGTGATGAACACTTTCATCTAGAAGGTATATGAAGAACAGTTCTCCTGGGTTAATACTAAGGCATATTTGGAAAATTCAAACAAGGTCATAAAGTGTGAATTCTGTGAATAATAGTGTGTAGTCTGTATGGGGAGTGTCATTATCTTTGGTGGCTAATAAGACAGGAATACACCATATTTCTGTAACCCTGTACACCATATTCTGTACACCATATTTCTGTAAATCCACAAATCTAGACGATGTCTACACTTTGAGCTAGGAGTGCGATTCCCAGCTCAAGTAGATATAGTCACACTAGCGCTCATCAAGCTAGCGCACTAAAAATAGCCACGTAGCCATGGCAGCACAGCCAGCAGTGAGCAGTGGCAGGGGCTAGCTGCCCCCGGTGCAAACCCTCAGGGACCCCTTGGGAAAGTACTTGGGGTGGCTGGTCCAGTGCCATCGCTCGCTGCTGCCTAGGCTGTGGTGGCTTCTGTTTGTGAGATAGCTCCATGAAAGCTAACGCGAGTATGTCCACTTGCACTGGGAATCACACCCCCCAGCTTCAAGTGCAGATGTGTAGCCACAGTCTGATTGTGGCACAGAGACCAGATTTGTTAATCTCCAATAAGAATTAGAGATTCTTGCTCAGCACATCTTGCACAAAAGAGCAGATGTCATTATTTGTGCAGCTCTCTGGTCTATGAGGCTAAACTTGCCTCTTCTGTAATTTCCACAGTAGTGGAAAATGGTGTAGCTCTGCTGTGAAGGGAACAGCAGGATTGTACCCCTCCTGTGTGCCAAAGAACACAGCTTAATGGGGCTTCTTGCACCCTAATGGGTTGGGCATGGGGATGAGGAATGCAGAGTTGAGGACACTGGATTTTCAACTGCATAGTTCTACTAGCTATCCTGCCCTGTGTAGCAAAAACACAACAGCCATGGGACTGCTGAAGCGCTTATGAGATTGTCCCTTACACAGGGGCTAGTTACTTTGGCTGTGCACTATACTGAGGTTATGGGCTAATGGAAGCAATGTCCCCATTTAGTTCAATGTAAGGAACCATACCAAGTATTATTTAGACAATACCACCATTCTATATAATGGCTACTTGTGTGTGTGGTTAGAATATTCTGTATAAAAATGTCCGTGGATTTTAAGGTCATGTGCTCTTGGTAAATGAGGTTTGGTATCACTGAGACTGTAGATGAATCTCCTGTTTTGAAAAGGATAGAGATGGATACTGCATGAGGTTGCTTAGCGGAAGCTCCAATGGAAGAATTCATTAAGACCGCTATCTAGAATGATGAGTTCATACTTTTGCAGTTAGAAGCTGGGTGTCTTCTAACACTAGATTTGGACATTGTTCAGTACCTACGTAGTGGAAGAGTTCATTTTACAGAACGCAAGTCCTTCAATATTTTTGGGTTCCCCCTTGTAAGTTCTAACCAGATCCAACTCTGAGTAATTCGTGAGTTCTGCTGGGGTCACAGCACTAGATGGCACCTATGCAGTTTTTCACATCAATAACCCCATACCCTTTCACTGTTTGTCAAGATTCCCATCCAGAACTCATCTTTGTGTTGGTGGAACTGAAGGTGCCAAAAATACATGTCCCCCATCAGTTAATATGGCTTCTGCAGTTCTGCTCTGCTAGTCCAGTAAAACTTTCTTTGCTTGTTTCTTCCTGAGTGGTGAGTCTAGGTTCTTAGCCTCCTCTTGCTTTTCTCTAGCAAATGATTCTTGGAGCATCTTTATTCCTTTGGGGATGGAAGCATAAAGTTTTAAATTTCATTTAGAAGCTGCTGCCTAATTTATATGAGAAGGGGCATGTAAACTATTGGTCTGCATTAGAACATAAGAACTGCCATACTGAGTCAGACCAAAGGTCCATCTAGCCTAGTATCCCGTCTTCCGACAGTGGCCAATGCCAAGTGCCGCAGAGGGAATTGTTACCTGCACAAAATTCTCTGTCACTCACACACTCTAGGGGCACCCACCCTTACCCCGTTCCTAGGGCTCAGGCGTAACCCTGTCAATTTAGCCACCCACTCTCACCTTTCTGTGGGTTTGTGGGGTCTTTTACCAGTGAAAGAACCTTACCCAGCAATATCCTACCTAACTTCTATTTATTAACAATCCCCAAAACCAGACAGCACACGCTACACATACAGAGATCACCATTCCCAGTAAGGCAGATGAACTTTTCTCCATGGCCAGTCAGGATCAGATCCATCTGGGGGACTCCAGTTTCTGCACGGTGTCATTGGCAGAGTGTTGAGGTCTGGCAGCTTTGTTCTTGGGGCTGTGTCCTGGAGCTGGTTCCCAAAGAACTTCCTTTTGGACCCCAGTTTATATAGTGAAACTGGAGTCCTGGGGTGAACCTGTACCTTAACCAATCATTATACTAAAATTTTACTAACCAATCCTAACAAAATTCTCTAACCAATCATACCCCACCACCTTAATTAATTTACACCTAGCAAAATTAATTATGTAACCAACAGAAACAATCAAAGAACCAGACAGAGGTCATACAGACAAACAATAGGGATGTGGGGACCATAATGACAAAACAATAAAGAAGTATAGATTTCACAGCTACAATTGTTGATAAATGATTTCTTGCCAGACAGCTAGCAAACTTAAGTTTTCTTTAACCATCTTAAGATCTGTTTCTTTATCTGATGATAGTGGGTGCTATGAGGAGGGGGTTTCCTTCTTAACAGCCTGATATTACATTGTAATTTAGATGGAATGTGAGGATGTGACTTCCTGCTTCTAGGCTAATGGCTGCTGCTCTTTTAACCTAGCTGCAGACGAAGGCCTTATCCTTACAGTATGAACGGTAGATATAATGTACAGAGAGTTTGTAAAAATGACCATTACCAGGGTAACACCTGTCCATTTCTGTTGGGTTGGTGTTGGCAAAACCCAGCTCTCAGGAAGCGTTGTGGAATTGCTGAAAGAAACTAGTTTAAAACCATCAGTTGATTTAAAAGCTACTTTTTCACATAGAATTTTAGTTTCTCTCTTTGCATAGAATTAAAAACTGAGCTTCAATGAGTTGTGATAACATTATCTATATTAGTGCTAGGGTTCGTAGTATGGCCAGCTACTGGTTTTATTTTTAAAAATATGTAGTTCATGCCAGAGGAACAAACAAACTCTGTGGTAAAACTATATAAGAGAGCTGTCAAGTGGATCATCTTATATTTAGGATACTGAACTGGGACTCAAAAGATCATCCACTCTAACAGTGTCTGCATCTTAATTCCCCATCTGTAAAATGGGTTAAATAATAATTCACTCTTCTGTCTGTATCATCTGTTTAACTTGTAAGTCCTTTGGAGAAGAGATTATTTCTTACTTTATGTTTGTTCAATATGGCCCCAGTCTCAGCAGGGGCCTCTGAGAGCTGCTGTAATATAAATAATAATTAATAATTGTCATTATTAAACCAACATTTGGAAACAGTTGCCACATCTGAGCTTGCTACAGTTTTTACCTCCATTTAGTATAGGTGATGTCTGTGGTAATGCTTGGCAGATGTTGTTGAATTTTTAATAGACAGAATTATAGTAAAAGCCAATTTTATGCTGGATATGAAAAGCCAGTAAAATTAATAATTCCATTCACAATGTGTCTCATTTTGTCTTTTTCATCTAGTTATATTGTGGTGCATAATACACAACTCTACGTCTAATTCGTGGTTTGCTTTTGGTTGTGGCATTGCACTGTACAGCAAACATAACACCCAGTAGCAGGATTCTTTACTAGAGAGTAAAACTGCTCTTGGCACTTTTAGGCTATTATATTTTGTCATTGCAGCTCAATGCCAAGAAGTGCAGTTCACATTATTACTACCAGTGTGTCTCATTCATATGAAGAAGCTGAGTAGTGGGGGCAGGAGGTAGATGAGTGTAGGCGGTCCTTTCTCACTCCCTGGAGCCCTGGGAAGAATTTTGCCCTGGCACTCTTGCAGCTGGAAGGAAGGTAACTGTTCTCTCTCAGGATTTTCTTGCTTAAATGCACACTGGGAAGGCGTTGTCTTGTTCTAAAAAGACAGCAGATTTCCCCGACCCTTTCTGATACCTACGTGCCCTGCTTTCCCCATTAGTAACAATTCTATCCACTTTTCCAGAACAGTTTCTTTAATGTGGCTTAATTGTGTCAAATCAAAATGCTTTCAGACTTTTCAGTGCATCCACGCTCCCCTTCTTGGAGTCCTGTTGGATACTTCCTCTTGCAGGGGTAACGGACTATTAGAACAGCAATGAAGCTAACCCTTTCTAGTGAAGTTCAAACATGGCTCTGTAACATGGCTATGGATACAAAGGACAACTCGTTCTAACAATTTTCTATACAGAAACTGCTTATGTAAAGTAGAAGTGGGTATTTTAGATAAATAGATCTAACTACATAAAATAGTTTTATGGCCCCCTCTATTAGTGTACTATGAGCACCCCACAATCTTTAGTGTATTTATCCCCCATGAGGTAGAGAAGTACTACTGTACAGATGGAAAACTGAGGCACAAAAAGACTAAATGACTTGCCCGAGGTCAAATAGGAAGTCTATGGTAGGGCAGGGATTTGAACCCCCAACTATCAGACAATCAGCTTAACCACGGGACTGTATTTCCTCTCTGCGTTTGTAGGGGTTGAGAAGGAGTGAGCAAATCAATGGTTTATTTCAGCGGGGGCAGAACCTGGCACTTCTGCAGTTTGGGACAGGTGAAGATTTCCTGTGCTGGATTCTGGTGCTTTATAGTGTTAGGGTTTGTCTGTACAGAGCAGCAATGCGCACGATGGGGGTGTGATTTAAAAAGTGCTATTGCATTGTGCATTAATTGGTCTGTGTAAGACCCTGTTGGTGTGCACTAAAAGTTCTGTTTTGAATAGCACTACATTAAAGCACACTCAGGATCTTTTAGTGCACACCATATCCTGGACCTTGTGGGTCTATGTAAACAAATTAATGTGTGGTGTATTAGTTCACTTTAGAAATCGCTACCCCCTTAGTGCACATTGCTGCTCCGTGTAGACACGCCCTTATCTACCTGGAGCTGTTTTTCCTTCACCTGGTCCTCTTTAACTGGCCCTATATTTCTGGACTGCCAAACTCCCTTGATGGTACTTTGACATACAATTGTATGTTATCTAGCTTTTTTTTTAATCAAGAAAACTGAGGAAGAAAACAGCATTTCATGGATTTGCAGAAAAGCCCAGCAGGTCACAACAGTCCATTGGGGGAGATTCATAGCATTCACACACAGAGATTTGATTAGAGAATAAGTCAGAGTTCTTTAGAAGAGTCACACTAAAAAGACAATGTGGTAATAGGAGAAATAATTGAATTCCTTCATTTGTTTTACATAGCCAAGTTCATTACCTTTTCTTTTTTTTTAAAGCCATCTGAGCAGCAAAGATAAAAAGAACTGTCTTAGCAGTCCAAAAAAGAGCTGGATTTAACTTCTGTGTTGTTATGTAAAGCTTGATCAAATCCTTTCGTTTTAACAGACTTAACTGGCCAACAGCAAAAGGCTCGGGATTCTGGGATTAAGATTGGTAAAAGGACTGGTGCATTAGTGCTTTCTTTTGAACTATAGAAAGAACAAAGTAAACATCAAAAGCATTAAGCCATGAGTGCGGATTGTTGACTCAGTGTTGCCGCATGACAAGAGGTTAGAACTCAATAGTGGCTACTCTGTTTACTTAGTGCCATGCAGAAAGAAACAGTTTGACCAGAACTGTCTATTATTTTCAGCACCTGCCTTTGATTTCACCGCTCTGTAAAATGAAAATTTTGGATTTTCTCTTATATGGTCAATGGGCACCTTAAAGGAACTCAAGGTCAGTGGAGATGAACTGAGCCACACATGTAACCTACTCTTTGTGATTCTTTTTCCTTTTTCTCCCCCTGTCACTGGTAATTCAGAATTTAGGAATACAGAATATGTGCCATACAGTGGACACACTTTCATAATACTCAGTCTGTTTTTAGCAGTAATTCCCTATTTTATGTATAGAGAATTTCACTGGAAGGAATATTATCTCTGAACCTTGAACAAACTTTTAAAGTGCACTCACAGTACATCGTAGTCTTGAGGAAATTTTTTGAAATGTCTGCTATGGATACAAGCAATATTATCTGTCGGTAAAATATTTTTGAGCATACCTTGGTTACTTAATCTGTTATTATTTATAGTGCCTAGGAGCTTTGTGCTAGCCCAGGGGTGGCCAACCTGGGGCTCCGGAGCCACATGCGGCTCCTCAGAGGTTAATATGCGGCTCGTTGTATAGGCACCGACTCTGGGGCTGGAGCTACAGGCGCCAACTTTCCATTGTGCTACAGGGTGCTCGCTGCTCAACCCCTGGCTCTGCCCCAGGCCCCGGCCCCACTCCACTCCTTCCCCCAAGGCCCCCGCCCCTTCCCCCGAGTGAGCTGCACCCTTGCTCCTCCTCCCCCCCCATCCCCCGAGCCTTCTGCACACCACAAAACAGCTGATCGTGGCGGGCGGGAGCTGCAGGGATGGAGGGTTAGGTGCTGATGGGCGGTGCTGCTGGAAGGTGGGAGACACTGGGGGCGGGAGGGGGAAAGACGGGCGGCTGCTGACATGTTACTGTGGCTCTTTGGCCATGTACATTGGTAAATTCTGGCTCCTTCTCAGGCTCAGGTTGGCCACCCCTGGGCTAGACAATGGACATATAACAAAAGCACAGTCCCTGCCCCGGCAATTTTAAAATCTAAGTAACTCTACATAATTTAGTGTCTTCATTTATGAACGTTATAATTTCTTTCACATTGAAAATATAAATAATTTTCTAGGCATTGTTTACATGCAGTATATAAACCATTTGAGCATATATGGAAAATACATAGGTTGCACCTTGCTATGGAAAGGATCACTTGACAAAAGATGAGTTATGCAGTCATGCATGGTTGCCTAATAGTCTTCAAGCTGTTATTACCTACTTAGTGCCATTAGTGCACATGGTACTTTACAGACAGGGAAGGAAAGGCTCCCTTTCCCCAGGACTTTACAGTTTAATAGCTATTCATCACTAATATCACAACCCACACCCCTTTAATTGTACATTAAAGTGGTTGCTCTTTTATTGTCAACAATCTGGTGTGTAATGAGTTAACTCTGCATTTTTATGGTTTATTAATAATCCTCTGTGCTTAGCGTGTTACTCACATACAGCAAAACCTGTGTTTATGGTCCCCTCTGGTGATCATCTGTTTAGTGGCTGCAAAATTTTGAGATTGCCCATCTTTCCTTTATTAACTGCCCCCTATTAAAGCTGCCACCTGTGAAATGCATCTTCAGCTGCACACTGATCCACTCGCAGTAGCTACATTTGTCTGCCAAAACAGCTGGTCTCCACCCAGACTGGTAGCTGATAAGCTGGTTACTGTAAATTGGAAAGGGCACCAATAAACCTAGAAAAAAGGAGCAGAGGACGGCGCCAAGCAAAAACTGCTTAGTTTGGCAGATAGAAGAAAAGTCACCAAAGAACATGAGCCTGGTAGATTAGCCAAAGTTTTCCTGTGGTCAGACAAAGATCCAGGAAATTATAAGAAACAGGTAGGCTGTTTGCCATGAGTGGGAGGAAAATCTTATGGTATAAAGCACTTAAAAAAAGTAAAAATGTTCCCTAACATTAACCGTTCCTTTTAAGGAGTTTGGTATTTGGATCACAAACCTTTTACTTCTAGGGCTGTGGTTTTCAAACTGGTGTATGCAAGCTCTCGTCAGGGGGTATGCGAGAAAAATCCTGTAATGGTGGACAACATACTTTATTGAGTGAGATTTGGCAATCTAATCATGGGAATATTATGACCCTATCTAGGATGAGGTATGCGGGAGACTGCATTATTTGGAAGGAGGTTTGCAGCCTAAAAAGTTTGAAAACCACTGTACGAGGGTCACTGTTTCAACTGTAGTGATGTAAAAAAGTACTGATAAAAAGCTGTTGCCTTCCAGTTACTGTCCATAGCCTTTGTGAAATCAGTCAGTGGTCTCCGTCCATTTCCAAGAGGATCGTGACAGTTGGTACCAACTGCCACTTTCTGGCAATTGTAGCAGAGAAACCACTGATAGAATGGGCATGAAAAATGAGCTACTCTGTCACCTCTAAAAGTGACCCTTCCTCTCAGGGGCCTATTTCCGATCCTCCGTCCACTCACGCATCTAGGCAGAGTTCCTCTGAGCGGCGTCTGCTGGCTCCCTTGACACCTTCGAGGAGCAGTGGGCGCTGTCCAGGGTTCTCTGCTCGGTGTCCCCATCAGGTTCCCTTCATTTAGCCCTGTGACCTCACTCCCGTCCCTGTTATATCTTTAGTTGTCCCCTGTACTTAATTGAAATCCTGGACCTTGCGGATCCTCCCCTTAGGCTGGGGGAGGTCCTTTAGCCTGCACACTTCCCGCATCCCAACAGGAAAATTGAGACACATAGCTCAGCAGGGAGCATAGCAAGCCAGTCTAACTGTACTATACATGTTCTCTGTTTGTAGGAGTTCAGTCTCCAGAGCTGACAATCCAGCACCACCTACAAGCACCAGCATTCACTAAAATTCTTTTGAATTGCACTTTTCCCCCATAGTTTAAATGCCAGAATGTTTTCTCTTAGATTTTTAACCTATTACATTGGTCTGGAGAGATTATACATGTTACAAATTATTTAGTGCTTTTGTCTCTAGGTCTGAAGTCATTTTACAAAGTGGTATCACCATTTTAGAGACTGAGAAACACAGACCAAAGACATTAAGTAACTTGCCCAAGGGCACAGTAGCAGAGCTAGGACTAAAAACCTGACTTGCTGATTCCCAGTCCAGTTTTCTATCCACTGGACCATGCTGGTGAGATGCTTTAAAGGTATAATACAAAACTTTTTCCAAAACCAGTAAAAGCTCCTCTTTTCTTGCCAATGACTTTTACATAAAGGTAACTAGTTACACAAAATTAAAAACGTATTAGTAACTTAACCGTTTGTTAATTTCATGATGAAGCTGAGGAAGTGAAAAAATGAGTGAGGGAGTTGCAGAGTGCAGGTCAAATTCTTTGAATATTCTTCAAAAATGTGGAAACTTTTAAAATATTTTAAATACATTAGAATATTCCCACCTCTCTTCCTTTCACGCAATGTTGGCAATGTTTCCCACTATTCTGTAGTTACAGACAAGCTACATACCAAGATGCCATAAAAAGGATCAAATAACATCAGGAATATTAAACTATCTGACCCCTTAGCCCTGCTTACATAATGAGCAAGATCTCAGCTGGCAAAATATCTTCTCTAGCTACAGCTTTTGAACATCCCTGGTTCTGAGTTACCAAAAGGTCACAAAATCAGTTCAGCCCATTAGTAGACTGAGGCAGATTATGTCGTTTTTTACACCTGTACAGTCTCATGGAGTCAGTGAGGTTGCAGATGGGAGAAGCAGTTGATCCAATGTGTACAGTACTAAGATAGATATTACTGTATGTGTGCAGCAGGATAAAAATGTTGTTCAACTTTGCCCCGGGATAACCTTCATTATGACCAAAAAATAAAATTAAGGGAACACATCAGTTGAGAGTTTGAAACCAATCTTTTTGGAAAGATGATGAATATCAGTGGCTTCACTTAGTCTGCTTGAAGAACAAAGATCCTTTTCTACTTTTAATTTCCCAGCAACGATTATTGCCAGTTATTTTTCTTGTCGCCTTGACCACGGCTTCTAGAGTTTTTTATTAAACATATTTCTGAAAAGTGAGTCAAAATGCCACTCTCTCCCCTGCCCTCTCAAGTGACACCAGATTTATGCCACCATAACTGCAAAGATGCTTTGACCGTTGATTTCTCAGAAGAGAGATGTTGGTTCCAAAGTTCCCACCTTCAAAGTGGTTGTCAGGTTCCATTTAGAAACCTGCAGTCAGGATCCCCTCCAATAGGCCTCACACCCTGTTTCTAGCAACGACTTCAAAATCAGTTCAGTTGTGTTTGACTTTCACAAAAATATCTGCCTTGCCAAGGCAACACATTCTTGCTGGTCTTTAGAGGTGTGGTCACTTCAGCCAGGTTTTAGAGTGCTGGGTGCTCCTCCATTGGGCTTTTGTTTAGCCCCCCATATGCATGCTTCTGGAAGCCCCTCTTGTCACGTCCAGGGATTTCACATGATCACATCTCTCATGACTGACTCTATGGCATGCAAGGACGTGATTTGTAGCAAGATTAAACAGTCGCTGCTTTTCCATCAGGGGGTTCAAAAGTAGGAAACCCATCTAGCTGGTGTCAAATTTCGAAACCTTCTCTCCTTAAAGTTTGTAAAGGGAGTCACATTCCAGGAGATCTTGGGCTGGATGTTTTAGATACAACAACCCTGTCAGCTTGCTGAACCTAACAAATACACTAGGCATGTACATGCAGACACACAGATGCAATTGCAGTAAAAAGCATATTGCTTTTGCCAGCTTGCTGTCCTAAATTCAAAGTGTATATCAGTCAGGGTGCTTTTGTATGCTTCAACTCCACTTCTGCTGCAGTCGCTACAGAAACCCAAAGTTTTACCTCAACAGGCAGAACAAGTGTCCTTTGTTACCTAGACAGATTACAGCTTTTTCTAAAGTCTGCTCTTCATAAAAGCCCAGCTTGAACAGTGGAAATTCTGACTTGCTTCAGATACTGAGGAGACTTTTATAGTTTCAAGTAGCTCCAGGGTTATATTTTAAAAGTTAAATTTCATCACATGCTTTAAGTTTTTTTTGGGGGGTGGGAGGGAAGACGTGATATTTTTAGAGGGAAAAAAGTTTTTTTTTCTCTCTCTCTCTCCACCTTTTTTCTTAACAGATGTTTCATCTCAATCATATCCAAACCTCAAAGCATAAGTAGCAGTCAACCTTAGTCTCCTGTGGAGAAAAAGATAAAATATCATTTGTTTGGAGGAGGAGGAGGAAAGGTGTGCGTGTTTGTGTGTGTGTGTGTAACCACAACTAGTCTGTGAGTAAAAGCAAATAGTAAATGCAGCACGATAGGGTTGTGGAAATGAACCTCAAGCAATATTTCTGCTCTCAAAAAAGCCTGGAGTCCAGCTGCTCTGGTTAGATGGAAATTCCCAACATGGGTGAGGGTGAGGGGGAAGGGGAAGAGGAAAAGAAAAACTTCCAGTAATCAGATTTTTCTTGCTCTGTAAATCAGAATCCAGCAATCCAAGTCCTCTAACCAATGGAGGATGTAATACCAAGTGCCCAGCATTGTACTGTAAAGGGTTTAAAACTTTTTTTGGGGGGGGGGAACAGCACTTGTAAACCAAAATATCCAGAAGGAATTTTCACAGGGCTCTGGAGAAACCTCAGAGTTTTGCTGTGCACTGCATTCTGTGCTGTGATCAGGACTACAGCCTGTTGTGGGAATGGCCGAGGTGATTCAGTGCAGCCATGAACTACTTGTATAAAAGATTTATAGGGGAGGAAAGTCATATTCCCTCTTAAGGATTTGTATGCCTGAAGCTAAAATCTGGTGGTTTGCGGTCCCCCTCCCAGCTCTTAAAGGAGTCTTTCTTGAGAGAGCAACTGCACAAATGTGGGGGAGAAAAAAGGATATTCATGGAGGAGGCGAGGGGGGTTATGCCAGGGGAAGGCTATCTTAAGTCCTAGCTAGGGCTTTGTAAGTGCCTCATTGACAGGGCTTACCCATAGCACATCTCCTGGTGCCCTGTCCTTAGACTATCAGCATCTTCTGCACCATAGCAGTCCCCCCAATACTGAAGTCTGCGGCCCAGGTTCCACTGGTAAGAAGTGAATAAGGCTTAGATTACAAGAAACACTTTTTATTAAAAATCTACAGTCGTATAGCTTAAGAAACAAGATGTCTGATTTCACACAAATGGAGTAGTTTAATGGCTGACTCTCCGTTTTGAAACACCTTAACTATCTGGGACAATAAGAAGGGTTGACTTGTCCTTTAGACGCTCTTCAGCTCAGGGACTGTCTTCATCTGTGTTTGCACAGCACAATGGGACTCTAATCTAGATTGGGATCTGTGGGTGCTGCTATGATTAATAGTAATATTATTACCAAGATTGAATGCCATGCAGTTTGTGTGGGAGTCCTTAGATTGTGACATTAAAAATGAAATCTTGTATGCGCTATATAGACTTTAAAGATCCCATGCCATGCTCTATACGACTAGGGTTTTTCCACAGTATCTTTCTATAAGATTTCCCCTCTTCCTCTAGATCAGTGGTTCTCAACCAGAGGTACATGTAGCCTTTGGGTACGCCAGGATCTGCCAGGGGGTACATCAACTCATCTAGATATTTGCCTAATTTTACAACAGTCTACATAAAAAGCACTAGCAAAGTCAACACAAACTAAAATGTCAGACAGTTATACTGCTCTGTATACTATATGCTGAAATTCAAGTACAATATTCATATTCCAAATGATTTATTTTATAATCGTATAGTAAAAATGAGAAAGTCAGCAATTTTTCAGTAATAGAGTGCTGTGACACTCTTGTATTGTTATGTCTGATTTTGTAAGCAAGTAGTTTTTAAGTGAGGTGAAACTTAGGGGTACACAACACAAATCAGATTCCTGAAAGGTGTTTAGTAGTCTGGAAAGGTTGAGAACCACTGCTCTAGATTGTGATATGCAGTGTGCTGTACATCAGCCAAGTTCCATCCTGCATTAAGAGATGACTGCATTTCATTAGTGCTTTATGGCTGCAGTAACATGCTTTAGGATGAAAGACAATATAGAAATGTCAGATAGTGTGTTTGTGTTTGAATATGGTTAGCTTTATGATGGACTGTGGGGAGACACAAATTTTAGACCATAGCTGCCTTATAGATCACAAGTATTATAGCTGAACTGAAAGTAAGATCTCTGGTTCAAGGTTGCCTGAGTGTTTCCATTTTAAAACCTTATTCTTAACTGAATTTTAGCAATCCAAGAATCTTCACTGTTTGGAGTTTGAAACTTTCCAGGCTTGGTTTCAGTACCTGAAGGTGAATTTGGGGGGAAAGTTTGAGCAAAAGCTCATCTTGATGGTTTGCAAGTGTTAGCAGTAGTGATGGTTGTGACATTTTCTGATTTAAAAAAAAAAGGAAAAGTATTTTTGATGATTTTTTTTTCTCTATTTTCTAGTCAACTGTATTGATGGAGGGACCAATCCAGGCACATTATAGACAGATAGACATACACTCTGTAGAGTTTAGGTTTGGATCTGAACTTTCCTGAAGCTGGAGGGATTCCTATTCACATCCATCGTGAATTATGGGGGTTTTCTAATCTTTTTTATTTTTAATAACTGGGGACACAAAACAGCCACATCTCCTCAATCTGGATCTGATCCAATGTCATTTTAAGTCAATGGACTGATGCTCATTGGGTCACGCCGTATATCCATATCTTCATTTTACAACAAGCCCAGTTGACAGAAACATATGGTGTAATTGGTGTTTTTGTCAGGAGAGTGTAAGGTCGTGTACTCACCACCTGTAGCGCTCCCTTGGGTTGGGGTGCAATACTACAAAGGGTACTTGTCCCTGGCACCTGCTACTGGCCATCTGCCTCTCGCTGGGTCTTCCTCTTCCTCATAAAGTTCAGGCCCCTCCCAGGGGTCCAATTGAAAGTCCAAATCAAATGCCCAAACTAATAGCTCTTCTACCTCTCTCAGGTGCCACTGAAGTCCTGTACTGCTTGTCCCCTTCTCCTAGCACCTCCAGAGCTTCTCTGATCTAGCTTCTTCCCCTAATGTCTCCCTTCTCCAGGGAGTCTGGAAACTCCCATTAGGGATCTCCTGGATCTTTTTAGTCCCTATCTTGGGCCTCTCCCACAAGAACCTACTCTGCTCCATGTTGGTTCTTCTACCTGTCTTCCAACATGTATGAGCCCTATCTCAGGGCTCCCCACACTCAGGAGCCTACGCTGCTCCCAGTGGGTTCTCCTTCCTGCAGAAGAATCCTGCCTTCTCTGTAGTATCTCCCTAACAGCTAAGCTCAGCACTGTTTAAGGAGTCCTCCACAGCTGGGGTCAGTCACTCTAACTCCATTACACCCATCAGGGATTACTAAGTGCCCTATGTTGCCAGTTCATCAGTGAGGCTGAGGGATAGCTGCTAAGTCGTGGGCAAGTTGTGCCCTGTCTTGCCTTGTAGGGCCAGCTGGCCCATGATAGACAGCTTTGCCACAAACACCCTCCTGTTCATTTTCATCAGCAGGCCCTTTTCTACAGCCACTTTGAATTGAAAAGAGAAACGGGATGGGATGAATATTTGATATGTGCATGAATCATGCAATGTGCAGGTATTCATACGAATACTTCAGAAGAGTCTAAAATGACCTCAGCTAGTCACGGCAGCTGCCATTTTATTTCTCCTGCAATTATTTAAACTCTTCAGGTAATAATAGGATGCTAGTTGCTGTAAATATACCTTCTAATTCAAATAGATTTTGTAAAACTGCAAGAATAAATGTCAGATTCTGATCTCCGTTACTCTTGTGTAAATCCAGCATAATTCCAGATGTCAAAGGAGTGGAGCACACTTAGATCAGAACCTGGCTCTTGGTATCTTACCTCCTCCAATGATTTACATTAGTATCTGAATTATACAACAATTAGTTTATTAGGTCAAATAACACAAACGTGAATTTTTTCCCATCCTTCATGGCAAACCAGTTATACATAATCCAATATTTTCCGAGATAAAAACAAGAGCCAGCCTTTTCTATTTCAAAGGAAAACAGCAGCCATTTTCAGATTAAAAATAGATAGCAAAAGTGAACACACAGGCAAAGTTAATAAAGATCTACTTGGAAGAAGAAATAAAATAGCAGTGAAGTATTGCAGACCCTTCCTTCAAGGTTTGTGGCCTAGCTCTCTCATTTTTTCCCTAACCCTACCCTCCTCTATCTGTAGTTTAGATATTTAGCAGGTATGGAGTGAAGTGTACAGAGTTCCTAAAATAAAAACCACTTCTACTACCTTTGCTTCAATCAAAACAGCTCTGTTTTTTTGTGAATTGACTTTAGAGCCATCCTCTGAAATTAGCAAAATACGTAGGGCCAAATTTGGCCTTTTGCTGTGCTTACAGAATGCCTACTGAGGGTAAAGGGTGCTCTGTGCACACATCCTAGAGGAAAATGTGGACCTTGTATTCCATTTACTAACTCTCTTTACCTTTGTTCACTTAGCTGGAACTGAAGGAAATTTCTTGCTTTAGCAAGACTTGCTGCTTACATGTGGATTCCAAATGTGTCTCCTTCAATACGAGAAGGCAACTGATACCGTATTACACTAGATCAATGGCAGTATCGTGTGCATAATCAGTTACGCAAGATGAAAAAAATCTACAGCAAAACATTTTCCCTCTTTGTGGATTACATTCTTTGGAATCTGGTAATTTAATATTTCACATATGCTAAAATGTAAGGGTCTGCTCCTTCAGTGATTACTCATGACTTCAGTGAGATTACTCATGTCTGTTGGGATTGCTCACAAGTGATGTTTCCAGGATGGTGCCCTGTCATTCATATGCCAAATGTATCTTTGATTTTATTATAAAGTATGTATTTTAATTTGGATTGGAAACAAATGAAACAGTGAAACTCAGTGTTGTTTTGCAAGTTTGTGTCATATACTCAAGCACTTTACTCCTGATACTTGAGGCCCCAGTTCTGCAGACACTCACATGTATGCTTAACTTTCTACACTTGAGTATTCCCTTTGAATTACATGGGAATACATGTGCATAAAACTGAGCATGTGTGTAAATGTTTTCAGCCACTGTACCCTAGTGAATAATTGGTAAGTATTCCTTTGACCCAAAATACAGTGAGCACGGTAAGTTAAAGTTCATGGAACTCTGCATGCCACGTGTTGGCATTTGGAAGTCTTAGGAGATGAAAAATACCCACAAACATGTAGGTTACATGCTATAGCACTGAAGATGGATGCTCCTGAACGATTGAGATTTTTATTTTTGGAGAGTGAAATTTAGTCCGTGTTTATTATTATAAATTTACTTATATTCCAGTAGCACATTCTGGTCACCAGAGAAATAATGATCCCATTGTGGTAGTCCCTGTACAAACATAGATTATGTCTCTTCCCTGACGAGTTTACAAAGTAACGAGACAAGACAGTTGAAGGAAATATCTTTATCTCTAGTTTACAAATGAGGAATTTAGACACAAAGAAGTCAAGTGACTTACCCAAGGTCATACAGGAAATCTGTGGCCAAGCTTGTAATTGAACCAAGTCCCAGCTACTGAATGATAAGACCACCCTTTGATTCTATTTTACTTTGGTGCTACTGCATAATAAAATATGCAAAGGGTAGGAATACAAAGCCTGAGGATTTGGTATCTAAAAAGCCTCTATAATAAAAGGAACAAACTGATTTTTAAAGTGTGAACTATAGAGCAGTATGAATAATTCTCTGCTTAGTTTACTCAGTGTTGTCTAAAACTAAATGCTGGTAGCATTCTAAATCAGCTAGAGACTATTAACTAAGGTAAGGTTGCCAAACATACACTTGATCCATAGCAACCAAAGTAATGTTACAGGATTTGTCTATATCCTTGCTTATTTTAAAAGAATAGATAGGTGAGGGTCAAGATGTTTTCCCCATGGGAAGTGCTTTTGATGAATTGGTTGACAATAGTCCACAGTTCAGGTATCTTCAGAGCCCTTGGTATAATAGCCAAGGTGGCAGAAACCCAGTACTCCCCTTGAACATCTAAGTTAGATGAGAGTGGGCTGATATAAAAGTCTCCATTATTAATAACATTCCCCCTACTAATTCTTCATTTAAATAAAGGATTTTTTAGGCTCTGAATTTTTCTCCTTATGACACCTGGACCAAAAAAAAAACAAAAAACAAAACTAAAGGAATAAAGAAATGTAAAGACTGCAAATATTGTGCACATATAAATACCTACAACTTATTTTGAGCTGGTAAGAAGTTATTTTTATCAGTGTTACCAACCAAAACCAGTATGTAGCAGCCTTTGAAGGGGTATTTTTTTAGTTTCAAATTATTACTTGATGTCCTCATCTGTCAGCTGATAATACTACTAGCAAGTGGTAAGTGATTGCTATGAAAGTGTCAGTTTTTACTTAAGCAATTCTTTACTAGAGAATAAATTATATAGCTTGTGATAGCAAATTGAATCCTGCTAATGTGACTTTTGGTTTGCTCACTGATCAAACACCAATCTTGCTGCTACAGGTATCATCCTGAATCATCTTAGACGAAGCTTATGAAGACTTTTTTTTCTTTATTAGATGGGGAGGAGGAAAAAATGATCTTTTTGATCTCCAGTGAGGGGAAAAAAGGCTGATCTGTTCAGGCTTTTGGCTAACACAACAAACAGTGTTTAAAATTTAACTTTGCTTAATTAATTAGTAATTCTGTTTAATACTGTCTGATCTTTATCCAGAAGGTATTCTGAAGCTTGAGAACTGAACATCAAAGTAGGTTGGGTGAAGATGGTCAGGTAAAGCAGTTAATCTGGCAGTTGCTGTTGATGAAATATAGTGAGTTGGGGAGCTAATTGGAAATAGAAACCATACTCAGGTAAAATGCTGCAAACTGTTTAGTGGAGAGAGTATGAGGAATTCAGGTTTGGTGCCTCAGCATGTTTGAGCAGTGAGACAGCCAGTAGAGAGCAATTGGATTGCCACATGCTTAGACATCTTTTAGACATCAGATAGTTTTTATGTAATTAGAGACACTGGAAAATATTCTGCATTTAAAATAAAAAATCAGAAACTTGCTGATATTCTGTATCCAGAATTGGAAATACTCAGATCACATGCAGCTATATCCAATTGAAAACAGGCTAGAAACGGTCAGCTAATTGTTGCACAAAACCATATGTTTGGATATTATTTATCCATGGAAATACTTGGCCCCGATGACATTCAAGGGAACTCCAGTTCAGAAATTCCTCGTGATGACATGTCAGTAGAAATAGGTACCGAGTGGCTGAAGGATTATAAGGAATTTGGATTGTAGCTTTTTTTTTTTTTTCCTTTTTCTTTTTTTCAACTATCAGGACTACATCATCCACAGCCACTACCCCATTTTGGTCATATACAGATGTTTCACGCTTAATGAGCACCTCTGAATAGGAAATGGACTCTTAGTCTCGCAACATCATGCAGCTTTTTTAAACCTGCCGGTGTGTAATTGAACATTGTCATTGATGTTTGTCCAAGAGCCACGAGACAAAGAAATAGCATGAAATCGCTTCTCACCATATTCACAACTTGAATTTCTGAACCGTTCAGCCCACTCCAATGGGAAGTGTCACTGTTGCAGCTCTTGCTAAATTGTGTTCTGCCTTTTTCCTACCAGACTTGAGAGGGACAATTAATTTCCCAAAAGTAAGCATGAGAGGTGGCAGTTGAATCTTTGTAGTTTTGAAGGGTGTGTCTAATTCATCAGCTTCAGCTTTCAACCCAAGAGAGCTAAACACACACTTCTGGCACCAACCCAGCACAAGCATGTTTTCCCATGTGCTTTCTCTCGTGGCTGGGGAACAGGAATGTTGCTTGGATGTTGGCTCTGTTCTGTGGATGTTTATCCTCAGGTATGTGAGAAGAACTTCAGGGAAGTAAAGTTAGAGTATCTCAGAAATATATTTCAGTCAAAGCAGTGGTATAAAAATAAAATCTGTGCTTACGGGGGAGGGTAATGTTTCTTCATTTACGTATTCAAGAAGAACGTAAAAATTGAAATTTGAAGGTAATTGCAGCTTTCAAAGTAGGCTGCTGTTTTGATTGACCTTATGCAGTGATCTAGGGTTGTCAATCATATTTATCAAACGTCAAAAGAAATTAGAGACTTGAAAAGGCAAAGGCATATTAGGTTCTCTTGTCTATCTATCCCTTTGGTCCTGACAGTTCTTGACTCTGAAGGACTGGTGGGTTGAGGGGTTTAGTGTGTGGGTGCTGGGTGGTCATGGTAGCCTGTAATACTCAGGAGGTCAAACTACGTGATCTGGTGGTCCCTTCTGGCTTAAACTCTGACTGTATGACTAATTCTTCTCCCACTTTTCCTGTATCTGGAAATCTGGGGTGAAATCCTAAACCTGTTGAAGTCAATGGGAGTTTTGCTATTGATTTCAGCTGCTCAACAAACATATGGACAATGGTGGTCCAGTGAATAAAGTATACTTGGACTTTCAGAAAACCTTTGACAAGGTCCTTCACCAGAGGCTCTTAAGCAAAGTAAGCAGATAAGAGGGAAGGTCCTCTCATGGATCAGTAACTGGTTAAAAGACAGGAAACAAGGGGTAAGAATAAATGGTCAGTTTTAACAATGGAGAGAGGTAAATAGTGGGGTCCCCCACGATCTGTACTGGGACCTGTGCTGTTCAACATATTCATAATGATCTGGAAAAATGGGTAAACAGTGCAGTGGCAATTTAATAGACGATGCAAAACTACTCAAGATAGTTTAAGTCCAAAGCTGACTGCGAAGAGCTACAAAGAGATCTCACAAAACTGGGTGACTGGGTAACAGAATGGCAGATGAAATTCTGTGCTGAAAAATGCAAAGTAATACACATTGTATAGTTGGGATTATGTTTTCCATACAAAATGATGGGATCTGAATTAATTGTTGCCGCTCAAGAAAGAGATCTTGTCATTGTGGATAGTTCTCTGAAAACGTCTGTTCAGTGTGCAGCAGTGGTGAAAAGCTAACAGAATACTTGGAAACATTAGGAAAAGGATAGATAATAAGACAGAACATATCATAATGCCATTATATGAATCCATAGTACACGCACACCTTGAATACTGCAATGTAGTTCTAGTTACACCATCTCAAAAAAAAAATGGAAGAAGTAAAGAGAAGGGCAACAAAAATACTTAGGGTTGTGAAATAGCTTCTGTATGACGAGAGATTAAAAAGTCTGGAACTGTTCATCTTGGAAAAAAGATGACTAAGGGGGAATATGATAGAAGTCTATAAAATCATGCATAGTGTGGAGAAAATGAATGAGGAAGTGTTATTTACCCCATCATATAACACAAGAACCAGGCTTCACCCAATTAAATTAATAGGCAGCAGGTTTAAAACAAACAAAAGGAAGTACTTCTTTGCACAACATACAGTCAAACTATAGAACTCGTTGCCATGGGAAATTGTGAAGGACAAGAGTATAACTGGGATCAAAAAAGAACTAGATAAGTTCATAAAGGGTAGATCCATCAATAGCTATTAGCCAAGATAGTCATAGGGAGACAACCCCATGCTCTGGGTGTCCCTAAGTCTCTGGCTTCTGGAAGCTGGTACTGGATGACAGGGATGGATCACTCAAAAATTGTCCTGTTCTGTTCATTCCTTCTGAAGCATTTGGCCCGAGACACTGTCAGAAGACAGGATACTGGGCTAGATGGACATTGGTCTGACCCAGTATGTCCTTTATTATGGTCCAGAACTTCAACTCTGGTGCTTAGCACTACCACTTTAACGTTACTCCTTAGCAGTGCTGCTTCATCTCCATCTTTTGCTGAAGCCCTCATGCCTTCATCTTCTCTTTGCCTTACAACTTGCTACTGTAGTATTTCCCAAACAGTGGATTACAGGAAGGGTCTGGTGGGTCATCACCACATCAGCCCTGCCCCCACAGTGCCTATCACTGCCCCCTCACATCTATTCCTTCCCCCCCACCCCCCATTCCCTGGAAGCACTCCCCTGGCTGTGGGGAGAGAGGGGCCAGCTAGAGCTACAGGAGAGGGCAGAACTGAGAGAGCAAGAGACTGGGCGGAGTCGAGCAGGGGACTCGGGGTCAGACTGGGGAGGGGAAAGAGGAGCAGGATCTGGAGGACTGAGAAGGGGAGAGGTGGGTGGAGCTGGGGTGCCATTTAGGTAGGCTCCCACATGATCCTGGGGAGCTCTCCTGAGCACAGAGGATAGGCTGCAGCTTGTGCTCTGAGCAGGCCCCAGTGTTACTTCACAGAGCCCAGCCCACAAAGGAGAACTGTGATTGGCCTGTGGCACTGTCAGTCTCTGCAGCTCCAGATGGGAGGAGGTTCCCCCCCACTGAACCTTACGTACCTGCTGGGAAGAGTACTGACCCATGTGAGAGGGAAGCGGGGTGTCGGAGTCCAGGATGTGGCCTGTCGTGTCTAGTGGTTGGAGCAAGAGTAAGGAATAGAAGCCCAAGGTCAGAGCCAAAGTCAGGAATTGGAGCCGAAGTCAGAGGCCAGATACTGAGCAAAGGGTCAGAGTAGCCTTGAAATGAAGCAAGGCAGGCACAAGGCTGGTTCCAGGGCAGGATCTTTTCTAGTGCAACCATGGGCAAAGGCTTTGAGCAGCTGCTAAACTGCTGCTGCTGGATTTAAGAGCTGGTCTCCTGGCTCTTCAAGCCAACTAGAGGCCGGCAGTGCTTGTTAGATTGTCCAGAGTCTCAGGTCCTGAGTCCTGACCATACCCCCCTACTCACCCAGGTCTCCTAAGGGCCTCAAGGCCAGGTTTCTCAGGGTACTTCCAAGGGAATTCTCACAATAGGTCCGGGGCATGGATGTTCTCTACCAATTTCCAAGACCACTCATCTTTTCCATAGCCTTCCCAGTCCACCAGGTACTGGAGTCTTCCCCTAACTCACGAGGATTCAGTGGACCAAGTGCTCCTCCTGTCTGTGAACTATTATGGGTAGTGGTGGCAGGTTGCAGCAGTTTGGGTGTGGTTTCTCAGTGTAGGGCTTTAAAATTGAACAACTATATCCCGAAGGCCCCTGGGTTTGCCCATTCTGTAATCTTGCAGTGATCCAGATGTTGGTAGTCTAGTTTGGCAGATGGGTGGCTTGGTTTAAGGTTCTGATCGGAGAGCCGCATGTTTTTTCCTGTGGCCTGGATTGGGGTCAGCCCGATTGTCTTGGTCCATATGATGTTTATAGGCTTCTTTGGCAGATTGCAAGTGTTCCTTGAGCTCCCGGTGTTGGTGAGAGGTTCACCAGTGGCTGATACTGGAGAACTTACGGGTAAGTCTGGGTGGAAGCAGGGGCGAATACCATAGTTTGCAAAGGCTGGGCTATGTTAGGTCAAGGCATGGATTGCACTGTTACATGCAAATTAGGCATAGCACAGCAAAGGGAGCCAGTAGTCCTAGTGATCAATCAGAAAGCAGTGAAGATAGTGGTCCAAGGTTTGATTGACTCTCTCTGTTTGCCCATTAGTCTGTAGGACGAAGGACTCAACGCCAAGGAGTCTGAGAAATTCCCACCAGAATTGGGAGATGAACTGGGGTCCCCGGTCTGATACAATGTCTGTTGGTAATCTGTGGTAGCAGCAGATATTTTCAAGCAGCCGTTTCCTGTGCAGTAGGAACAGTGTGGCATGGAGTCTGCCAGCTTTGTTCAGAGGTTGAGGACAGAACATCAGGATTACTGAATGTCATCTGACTCAGGCTCAGGTTAAGGGGCTGTTTAATTGCGGTGTAGATATTCTGGCTCCTGGTGGGTTTTTAATTGCAGAGTTGACATATCCAGAGTGCCAAAACTAAATACAAGATGGAACACATTGTTTAGCATAAGTAGTTAACGCACATTGTAAAAGGCCATTCAAGGTGAAGTAACCTGCATGCCTCCAGCTTTCACCCTGACCACACCACACGATCCATCGTCTACAGCCAAGCTCTGCGATACAACCTCATTTGCTCCAACCCCTCAGACAGAGACAAACACCTACAAGATCTCTGTCAAGCTTTCTTACAACTACAATACCTACCTGCAGAAGTAAAGAAACAGATTGATAGAGCCAGAAGAGTTCCCAGAAGTTACCTACTACAGGACAGGCCTAACAAAGAAAATAACAGAACGCCACTAGCGGTCACCTTCAGCCCCCAACTAAAACCCCTCCAACGCATTATTAAGGATCTACAACCTATCCTAAAGGATGACCCAACACTCTCACAAATCTTGGGAGACAGGCCAGTCCTTGCCTACAGACAGCCCCGCAACCTGAAGCAAATACTCACCAACAACCACATACCACACAACAGAACCACTAACCCAGGAACTTATCCTTGCAACAAAGCCCGTTGCCAATTGTGCCCGCATATCTATTCAGGGGACACCATCACAGGGCCTAATAACATCAGCCACACTATCAGAGGCTCGTTCACCTGCACATCCACCAATGTGATATATGCCATCATGTGCCAGCAATGCCCCTCTGCCATGTACATTGGTCAAACTGGACAGTCTCTACGTAAAAGAATAAATGGACACAAATCAGATGTCAAGAATTATAACATTCATAAACCAGTCGGAGAATACTTCAATCTCTCTGGTCACGCAATCACAGACATGAAGGTCGCTATCTTAAAACAAAAAAACTTCAAATCCAGACTCCAGCGAGAAACTGCTGAATTGGAATTCATTTGCAAATTGGATACTATTAATTTAGGCTTAAATAGAGACTGGGAGTGGCTAAGTCATTATGCAAGGTAGCCTATTTCCTCTTGTTTTTTCCTACCCCCCCCCCCCCCAGATGTTCTGGTTTAACTTGGATTTAAACTTGGAGAGTGGTCAGTTTGGATGAGCTATTACCAGCAGGAGAGTGAGTTTGTGTGTGTATGGGGGTGGGGGGGGATGTGAGAAAACCTGGATTTGTGCAGGAAATAGCCCAACTTGATTATCATGCACATTGTGTAAAGAGTTGTCACTTTGGATGGGCTATCACCAGCAGGAGAGTGAATTTGTGTGGCGGGGTGGAGGGTGAGAAAACCTGGATTTGTGCTGGAAATGGCCCAACCTGATGATCACTTTAGATAAGCTATTACCAGCAGGACAGTGGGGTGGGAGGAGGTATTGTTTCATATTCTCTGTGTATATATAAAGTCTGCTGCAGTTTCCATGGTATGCATCCGATGAAGTGAGCTGTAGCTCACGAAAGCTCATGCTCAAATAAATTGGTTAGTCTCTAAGGTGCCACAAGTACTCCTTTTCTTTTTGCGAATACAGACTAACACGGCTGTTACTCTGAAACCTATCCTGTGTCTGAAGAGGTGTTAACAGGCCACTTCATCTTGAATGGCCTCTTACAGTATGTATGCAGTGTTGTAGCCATGTGTGTCCCAGGATATTAGAGAGACAAGGTGGGTAAGGTAATATATTTTATTGGACTGACTTCTGTTGATGAGAGTGGCAAGCTTTCAAGCTACACACAGCTCTTCTTCAGGTCTGTGCAAGGTAGAGTGTGACAGCTAAATACTGTACAAGATTGAACAGACAGTTTAGCACAGCATGGTTTCAACCTTTTTTAATTTGCGGACCCCTAAAAAATTTCAAATGGAGGTGTGGACCACTTTGAAAATCTTAGACATGGTCTATGAACCTCCAGGGATCCACGGACCACAGGCTGAAAACCACTGTTCTATGGTAATGACAACATTTCCCAGACCCCTTCAACATAGTCTGTGAACCCCCAGAAGTATGCGGATCAGAGAATGAAAACCACTGGTTTGGCATAAATAGCACATATTCTAAGGGACCATTCAAGATGAAGTGGCCAGTTAACACCCCTGCACTCATAGAACAAAAAGGGGGAGCTAGTGAGTTATACATTTTTGTAATAAGCCATAAATCTAGTGTCTTGGTTCAGTCCATGATTTTCAGTGTCTAGCAAAATTCTGAATTCAAGCTCGCAGGCTAATCTTTTGAAAGTGTTGTGAAGGTTTCCTTTGAGGATGAGGACCGATAGGTCAGCTATAGAGTGGTTGCTTTGTGAAAAGTGTTCACCCACAGGTTATATGGTGTTTTTGTCTTTTATCATTTTTCTGTGTGAGTTCATTCAAGATTGTGAATTCATTCAAATGATTGTCTGGTTTCACCCACATAGTCGTCGTCGGGTCAATTAGTGCACTGGATGAGGTATACCACGTGTTGTGATATGCATGTGTAGGACCCATGGATCTTGAAAGGTGTGTTGCAGGGATGTTGATCATTGTAGCAGTGGAGCTATGTCTGCGGGTTTTGCATCTGTTGTTCTGACAGGGTCTGGTGCCACTCTTGAGTAGGTGTGTCCTGATCTATGGGGGACTTGCTTCTGATGATGAGGTTGGGGGATTGTTTGAAGGCCAGAAGAGGGGGGTGTATATCCCGGGACTTTCTCCTCAAAGCATATTCTGTGATATCTGAGTGCCTGTCTGTAGATAACTGATTTCTTGGTGTGTCTGAGGTTGTTACTGTATCTATGCAGGTAGGTGTTGTGATCAATGGGTTTCTTGTATATAGCTGTCTGTAGGGTTCCATTACTGAAGCTAACTGTGGTGTCCCAAAACTTGATGCTGGTGTGGGTGTGTACCAGAGAATTTAATGAGTGGTGGTGGTTGAAGTTGCAGTGAAAATGTATTGGGAAGCTTAAGTCGTCTGTGTTGTGTGTTAACTACTTATGTTAAACAATCTGTTCCACCTTGTATTTAGCTGTGACACTCTGAATACCTTGCCCAGGACTGAAGAAGAGCTCTGTGTAAGCTTGCAAGCTGGTCTCTGTTGGTCAATCTTGTCTCATCCATCTTGTCTCTCTGCTATCCTGGGACCAACATGGCTACCACAACACTGAAAGCAAGCTTTACATTGTAAGAGGCAGTCTAGTAGTATTTCACTTGAAGGGTGTCTGGCTCAGCTGGTGCCACATGATGACAATGGGAGGTGGCATTTATAGATCCTCTCTTTTTCTACATTCTTTTCCCAAAACCTAACTACTAGGGACCACAAGAAAAACTAATTGGTGTTAATGTCCATTCATAAATGACCATTGTGGACTTCACAGCCCCTCCTTAGTCTTTTTGCTTTCAGAGGTTGGCTATCTTGATCCATCAAATACTTTCTGAAATTGCTGTCCTCCCAAACAGACTCTAGTGTCGTGTATATCAGAATCTCTAAGCAGCTGTGCATTATACTTGATCAGCAGTAGAGTGTATCTTTCTCAGCTTCCTGTGATGAAGCACTGTTAATCAAAATGGCTCAAATGCTTAGTACAGTTGTAAACCTCAGACCAGACTGAAACAGTGTCCATGTTTGTATTGGGAAAGATTGTCTGCTAGAGTGTTCAGTGCTTTAGTGACAGGCCACCTGAGCTAAGGTGAAAGTTTAAGTGCCCACTCCTCATGTTGAATGCATCTCTAATTAGCTTTCTGTTCCAAGCTGTAAGACATAGGTGCGTGAGTGATGCCTTGGCCATTACAATAAAACCAACCTGTTTGAAGTGAAATGTCCAGTGCTTTCTGTTACATGGAGCACAGGCACCGACTTTACAATGTACTGGGCGGTGCCCGCCCCCTGGCTCTGTCCCAGACCCTGCCCCCACTCCACCCCTCCCCCAAAGCCCCATCCCACCCGCCTCTTCCTGCTCTCGCTCCACCCCCACCCTGCTTATTCCTGCCCCATTCCGCCCCCTCCTCTGAGCGCACCACATCCTCGCTGCTCCTCCCTCCCCCCCCCCAGCGTCCTGCACACCTCGCGAAACAGCAGATCCTGGCGGGCGGGAGGCGTGGGGAGGGAGGGGGAGGTTCTGATAGAGGGACTGCCGGTGGGTGCTCAGGACTGCCGGTGGGTGCTCAGCACCCGCCATTTTTTCCAGGCCTGGAGCAGCCACAGAGTTGGCGCCTATAACATGAAGAACAAATCAGTTATCTTTATCTAGTTTTGTAATTTATAAGGTGGTTTTTAAAGAAAAGTTGGTATTGTTACCTATTTCTGTTGTTAAAAATGAGTAACACTTTGAGAGCCTAGTTCTGCAGACATGAGTCTCATACCTTTAAAACGATAATCTCTCTCTCTGTGTCTCGCAATTATGAGCAATTGGATGGTAATAATTAACAGTCCTTGGAGAAAAACATCTGCAAGTACACTTAAGTCAGCTAATTTGTCTTTCATGAAAGAATGGAATTTCACAATTTTTCCAAGTTAATATATTTTTCCTTTATTGTGTTTCCAATCTCAAATATTGTCCAGAAACATTTTATGGTATCTTAAGGTCATAGAAGTGAATACATGCCTCTTAATAATGAACAAGAAAAGAGAACATTCTAAAGAAATATAGCAATATTTCAACTCGCACAGTATTCTGACAGAGAACATAATTTTTTTTTAGAGGATATGGTCCCTGTGAGAAATAATAAAAATATATTTTTGCAGTTGTGGATTCCCACAACAAAAAGGGCATGTTTCCATATATGTGTGTACATAGTGTGTCCTCTGTGATGGCTTGTTATGTGAGTGGGGAGGTAAGTGAATATTTATGCACAAATGATATACTGTAAATGGACAAATTTCTGATGGCACAGACATTGGAAACATGAAGCTATTAATTCTCCCCCCTCCTTTGAGATAGCAATCTGGTCTGGTCTAGTTTTAATATCATTGGCAGGACTGAATGGAAGTTCACATTGTGAATATATCTGAACCTTGGCATTCAGCTCAGTAGTGGATCTCTCTTTCCAGCGCTGCCAGTTTGAACAGTCCCAGGCAGACATTCACATTTTATTTATAAATAAGTTCAGCATGTGTGTATCTCCTTCACAACACTGAGCAGCAGACACCAAAGCATGCCAATAGTCCAGAGTAAGAAGGAAATAAGAAGCATATTAGAGAATATAGGGCTCCAATTTCAGACAACACAACAGGAATGATTATTCAAATATGTTAGCGTAAAGTTCATATGTGCGGGCGTATGCATGTACATGTGCGCACGCGCACTACTTGGATACGTGCATATATTTCCCCTTACAGTGCTTTTGACACGTGCTGTTATTTGCACCCCATTTTTCTTTGTCAAATGAAATCTGACATCAGGATGAGATTGTCTCATATCTCTATTGTGTCAGAGCTCAGAAATGAATAACTGATTTCAAAGGAAAATTCCCTTGAGCAACAAGACCAGTGATCATTCTGAGACAATGGTCGGCGAAGCTCAAAGGAAAGATTTCCTGACGTGTGAATTTCACACACCCCTCCCACAGTACTCTTGTTTTTGAGGAGTCTAATTTATCAGAGTACATTTTTCCCTGTTACATAAATCATACATTAAAGTGAAATCTTCCTATCTGAACATACGTACTGTACATCTGGAAAGGTTATTAAACATACCACTGGAATAATAGTTCTTGAAACCAGAAAGTAATTCTGTCCTATTTGGCTCTGTTCTCCTCTCAGCTCCACGCAGTGAATTGGAGTTCTGATACTCCGCACATGTGCAGCAGACCTTCCATTCACATCTTTGGAAGAGCATAGTGCTGGAATGAGAGAATAGGGCACTTCGTTCCTCTGGCAGAAAAACCCATAGGAGGGAAGTGTTTCTGAGAATTCACCTTGGTCCATTGAGAGGAATGTTGGGGAGATGCTGTGTCTTCACTTTGGAGGAAAAGGCCAGTGGAAAGGTCTTTTTCCAAATATATCCCATTTAAAAATATCTGAAATGGCAAAGTGTATTTTTCAGTGGATTGTCCATGGTTCTAAAGAAGCCAAGTCACAGGATGTAATATAGGAGCAGTTTGGTTTAAAAAAGTCAGTGTACAGTCATTAGGGGCCAGATTATGAGCCTGTTATTCATATTAGTAGACAGTTACACAGCTAGTCCCATTGACTTAACGAGAGTTACTCTTGTGAGTAACTACTCATCAGTGTAAGTGAGGTGCTCGCAATCTGTCAGCATAGAAGGTTAGTCATTACTAAGAGTCACTGATAGCCTAAGTGTGCATGTTACCTCTCCATTTCTGATTGTTCTTAGGGTGGTGCTACAGGGCTAGAATTAGAGTTGTTCAGGTGATCTGAATTGTGTATTTCCATAGTTTATCATTTTTCTGATGTGGCACCCTAGCTTTCCATGTTTCCATTTCCATGTTTTCCAGTATTGTGTTTTTGGAGGAAGCTACGCTGAAGAATGAGTCTTCAGTTCTTGTACGTTACTTAGTAGAATACTGAACAATTCTTTATGATTATTAGTTGTTACATTTCAGTAGTGCCCAAAGATTCCAACTAAAGTTGGGATCCCTGTATACTAAGTATTGTGTGAACACACAGTCCCTGGCTGCTCTTACAGTATAAGTAGATGTGATAGACAAGAGATGGGAGATTAAACAGGAACATAAGTGAAAGAACTTGTGGAAGGTCACCCAAAGTCAGAAGTAGAAGTGAGAATTGAATGCATTTCTCTGGGCTCCTACTTCAGTACCCTATAAGAACATAAGAAAGGCCATACTGGGTCAGATCTAGCCAATATCCTGTCTTCTGACAGTGGCCAATGCCAGGTGGTTCAGAGGGAATGAATAGCACAGATAAGCATCAAGTGATCTATCTACTAGACCACACTGCCTTTGCATTGTCCAGCCATGCGAGGAGAAAGATGGGAGGCAATGGATGTTGTTTAATTAGGCCACAACTTTGTTCACTTAAAAATATAGTGCATGGCAATATATTCAGATCATCATTGTTTCTGTAATAATTCCCACATAATCCCCAACCTGGTCCCAGCCATTCCACCGCTGGGACCTCATCACCTGCCCCTTGCATGAAGATTAAGAGACCTATGGGAGGGAGTGAGGGTTGGCTCCCTATTGTACCAGACGTAGAAGCCCCAAACCTCAATTCTGCAGTTCCCTTAAGGGATGCTTTCCTTTACTGCAATGCTTTCCCTCAATTCCACCTCCACCAAGTTCCCAGATATTCACTGATTCCTTCCTTAGTACCGGACAAAAATATACCTAACCCTCAATCAGATTGATGGACCCCATCCTCCTTTAATAACTCAGGTGCCTAGTAAGATACGTTCGAATATGGAATTACCCATCCTCCTTGGATATGTCTGTATTTTGTCACCTCCATATTTACATATCTCCTGATCTTATCCATCCAGGGAGGCTTCACTGCACTGCACCGCACCACACTCTGCCCTGCAACATGTCAGACCAAATAATCTTGGATCTTCCCCAAATTCCTCTTAGCTTTGTTTTTCCGATCCAGGTGACAGAGAGTGCTTCTCTGGGACTGCACAGGATATAAATGTTGCCCCCTCTTCCAGTCAGCAGGAAAGGAGTACCCTCCCCATTCCAGTCCAGCCATTTTCTGCTCCTCCCTGCTCTGTACATGTAAATATTCCCCCTTCATTCATCTCTGCTACCACTTGCAGGGGGAGCTCTTAAAGAGGCAACAACCGTTTTTCTTCCAGCCAGCTGCACAAGAATCCACTGCATACAGTGGTGGTGAGCACATTATCCAGAAAACAAGAAATAATACAATATCCTCTTAAGTGCTTTTTCATGAAGTGACTTTATTTTCTCTAATGAGCTTAGTTATCCATATCTGTCTCTGTCTTTCTCAGATATTTATAGAGCGCCAATCATCAGCGTAATCTAGGTGTCGTGTGTGAGTATGTGTATAATAATTTTAGTGAGTATATGTCTGTGTAGGCTGGCATTAATACAACATTAAAGCAAAAAAAGTGAAATACTTGTCAGGAAATCCTAAAGATTAAGGTTTCTACCTCATTGTTAACTTGCCTTCACTGTAAATCAGGTATATTTTATGGTATGCCATAGGTTTAAAAAACAAAACGAACTATTAAAAACCAAACATAGCATTCAAATTTAACAACGAAATGAGGATGAGACATTGCCACATATGTGCAATACAGGTGAGTTAATGTTGTGGTAGAAATGTTAGCTTTTGGAATATCTGAACTTTTAACTTTATGTTAAGGGTCATTCTATTTTTTAAATTAATTTTCCTGTTGTATTTTTAAAAAGAAAATGCCAAGAACAAAGTGAAAAACACAGTTATAATGCTTTAAACAATAGCTTGGTTCTCCTGAAGTAGTTCATGCGATGAATCTCAGTAGTACTAAAGGTTTCAGAGTAGCAGCTGTGTTAGTCTGTATTCGCAAAAAGAAAAGGAGTACTTGTGGCACCTTAGAGACTAACCAATTTATTTGAGCATGAGCTTTCGTGAGCTACATGTTTCGTGTTGCATCCGATGAAGTGAGCTGTAGTTCACGAAAGCTTATGCTCAAATAAACTGGTTAGTCTCTAAGGTGCCACAAGTACTCCTTTTCTTTTTAAGAGTAAATCAAGTATAATAGCATCTCTTCCATTCAAGTTTGCTGAAATCCGGTTTCACCCTAAATATTATGACAGGTTTCAGAGTAACAGCCGTGTTAGTCTGTATTCGCAAAAAGAAAAGGAGTACTTGTGTACATCCGATGAAGTGAGCTGTAGCTCACGAAAACTTATGCTCAAATAAATTGGTTAGTCTCTAAGGTGCCACAAGTACTCCTTCTCTTTTTCCTAAATATTATGAGACTTTTGAAACCAAGGAATCCGGTTTGATGTGATATAAGACTACTTTGACATTCCATCATAAACATTTTTCCTTAAATATACTTTTTTGCAGTGGCTTTGCCTCCAGAGAAGACAGATGGAGTTTGCAGTGGAGATGAAAAGAAAGCTGGGAAAGAAAGTGACACACGTACAAGTTCCAGGAAACAACTAAAATTTGAAGTAAGTCCCTCGTTTTTGAATGTTGAAATGTACTGAAACAAATAAGTTAGATAAATAGCCTATGGAACAAATACGGCCATCAGTTGTCTGTATGCAGTTCCCATTGATTGTATTGTACATCAGGTTGATATACATCAGAGAGCAGGATTTGGCCTTGAGTCTCTATTTTCCTATTTGCCTGGCTAATGTTCCCTAAGGGGTGGTTAGCAAGTTTTGTTCTTAAGTCAAATAAAGCCTAATGATGATGAGTTTTCCGCAGGAGCTGGAGTGTATGGTAAGGAGAATTTGACATTGCTCTCTACTTGTGAGCTTTTCAAGTATAACTTCATGTGCCACCCACTATGTTATCAAATCCTTATATTGGCTTTTGTAGACTATCATATTCAGTTAAATCTGCCTAGTGTAAAAGATATTTGTGAAAGGTGCCTTAGCCATCAGTCTTTCATGGCTGGGCCTCCAGAGTGAAATAACCTGGACCTTCTACACTGGCAATTCATCTGATTAGATGGAGGGGGAATAAAGATCCTGAGGGGAATTTGTCTGATGGCCTATTTCCTTGTAGACTTATAAACATCATAAAACTGCCAGACATTGTGCATAGTTGGCAGGTTTTGCTTATAAAGGGAGAGATTTAATAAATATGAGCACTGAAACATGCTGTCATCCGGCTAGAGAGTTGTTTGTCTTTCTTGACGAACAGGGAGGCACATTGGTACTGGCAGAAGAGCATGCATTTCATCTCTCTGTGCTCCAGCAGACGTGGCAAACTTCTGCCTTTCAGTGCTGTCAGTCTGTCATGTTAATGAGCTTTGCATTCATCAATTATTATGTAAAAGACCATCTAGCCATCTTGTAATGTTACTGGAACATTCATTTGCTTCTCTGGAAAAGGTTTGGTAGCCCCGTGCAAATTACTTTTTACTGTTTTAAGACCAGCTTTTCCTTGAGAAATGCAAGTATTCCTATGATCTTAGTCATGTTGACAGGCTTCTTTCTTTCTTTCTTTCTTTCTTTCTTTCTTTCTTTCTTTCTTTCGATTTTATACTCTACCTTGAGTAATGGACATTTCACACACGTGAAAGACATGACAAATTACAGTTAACAGTACCCTGATGCTTGAATGTTGGTGGACACCTGGTGCCAGTTTAGGGGGAACTCTACCATACCAGCAAAGACTATGTTTGTTCCCAAGTAGTTCTTGGCATGCCACAAAGGTTAGCACTTGGTACTAGGCTCCATGACGAATGCCGGGAAGATTGCCATGTTACTAACTAAGCAGGGCACATCCTCACATAAAGATCATAGACAGTATGGGACAGGGAACTACTAATATGTGGCAAGAAACCAAGTATTGGTTTGTTCTCAGAATCAAAGCTTTCTAACCTTGTAAGCTAGGGGCTAGGAGAATGGTAAATCTTTCATTTTATGACTAGGTATAAAAGAATCAGAAATGCAAGTGTTGAGACAAGAAGTCTAAATCTGAGGTGGATGTGATTTGGCTTTTAAAGGGGCTGGGAATGTTTGTGTAATATGAAACTGTGTTTCCACAGTAGAGTGTGGGGCACTTGGCAGCTTTCAGACGGGCTTGTTACAACAGAGAGAAGACTGCCTTTGAACTCAGCAGGGGATGGGGGTACTGTTAACTGCTGTAGGGAATTGGTTTCAAGTCAGCAGATCAACCAGGTATTTTGAGCTCTATCATGCTGAAGCTATTTGGAGCTGTTTATTTTACTTACATACAGTGGCTTTTATTTTAATTGTGCTGTAACTTTTCTGTTTGCCTTTTGTGGCTCTGGTTGACTCGGATTGCACAGGTCTCAAGAGAAAGCAAGCGGCTTGCAACCAGGTGACTGGAGTAGGTCAAAGTGCGTCTTTTTTTCTTGGTGGGGTGTTGCTGGTTTTCTTTATATACATTGATTGTTGTAGGCTTTCTTCAAGTCACTCTCTTGCTAGCAGGAGCATGATTAAAGTAAGGATCAGGCAACAGTACGTAGTCTGTGGTAAGGGATTCTGACCTCTCAGTTCCGAATAAAATTCAATTTCTGTAACTTCGATAGCATCAAGAGGGTTGCCAAAGTTAATAAAGTACATTGAGTATCTGCGTCAAGGGCAAGTTTTACCAATGGGCGTTTATACCATGCATCCATTTTGTATTAATGACCATTTCTGATTCAGTGGCATGATGCCTCATACTGTGGGTCTGTTTCTGCCATCTCTTTATTTTCTCCCTGAGTTACGTGGAGTTTTTCTTTCTGACTTTTTGTAGTGGGAAATCTTATATTTTGTTCTAAGAACTTCAGCAGGCAGCTTTCTCATACTTTTGTATTTTGTACAAGTAAAAGTAGAAAGTGTCTGTCTGTTTCCAAGAAGTTTAGCCCAAGGGTTTTAGGAAAGGAACCTTCTTGTCATGAGACTCCAGTGCAGTGGACAGAAGCTTACAAGGAACAAATCCTAAATGCCTCTCCCCTCGAGAAAGGAAGGAATAAAGAGAACTGCTTCTTTTTTACAGAGAAACTGAGCCTCTTCGGCAAGCACGCCTTATGCTTTAGGTAATAAGTTGCTCTTTGCATGTTTCTTAGGAATTGCAATGTGATGTATCTGTAGAGGAAGATAACAGGCAAGAATGGACCTTCACACTCTATGACTTTGATAACAACGGAAGAGTCACACGTGAGGTAAGCAAAGTATAGCTGCCCCTTTGTATACAGCATTTGCTAACAAGAGAAGTGTTTTATAACAGGAACATTTTTTTCTCCTATGAAGTAAACATTTCCTGCCAACTTCAACAGCAGTTTCCATGGACCCTTCCCTCTCAGAAACAAACTCCACCAATAGTTTACTGGTTTTGGAATTACTGTACCACCTTTTAAGCTGGTTGCTGTTTAGTGTCTGGGACTAGCCTTTAAAAGAAATAGTACCGGCATTTGAGGGGGGAAAAATCTGAACCAACTGAATCTCCAAACACATTGTCAAAACAAATCCCTGCAAATGTACATTGTTCAGTCTCCTGCCCTACTTTTCATAATTCAGCTAACCCAATAGCAAGTTTGCTTTCGGAATTTTGTTCCCAATAGTACTGACTGTACCATTCTGTCCCTTTCATGAACGTTGGGCAGAGATCTGTGCTGCCATCTCTTTCAAATTATAGACTCTCCTTGATAACCCTTGTGACACTTACTGCAGCATAGCAGTCAGTGGCTATCGGTAGAAGATGTGTCCATACTAAGATTTTCAGGATGCATTTGTGTCCCTAATAAATAAGGGAACCCATCACAGTATAAGAATATGGACAGAGTGCAGTCATTTTTTTCAAAGTGTACTAACCAGAATGAATCACACTTCATGGAAAGCGTCTTCTTCGAGTGCTTGGTCATGTCAGGTGTATGTGCACTGCATGCACCATTGCTGGAGATTTTTCCCTTAGTGGTGTCAGTTGGGCCCGCTCTAGCGTCTTCTGGAGCCACATGCTTATGTGCCAGTATAAGGGGCACTACCGGCCACACACCTTCTCAGTTCCTTCTTACCGCCCACTCTCTTCCGATCCCACCAACCATCAGCTCCGGCGTCCGGAAGCCGGAGGGAGCAGGGTGCATTGGGACAAGCCCTACCTGATCCCAGTGTCCTGATCTCTGGCACACCACTGGTCCCCAGCACCCTGCCACCGTATGGATGAAGAAGCAGGTACCGCTCCACCCTGGGTGCTGAGAGAAGAATCCTCTTCAGAGAATGTATTGGCTTATCACCTCAGCAGATCCTTCTCCTCTCACCACAAGTGGTCCCGTCACCCAGAGGTCACCAGATTCATCTTCCAAAAGTGGGGGCCTCCCCAGGTGGACTTGTTTGCCACCAGGCAGAGCAGAAAATGTCACCAGTTTTGTTAGCTGCGAAGGCACAGCCCAAGTTCCCTCTCTGATGTCTTCCTGATCTCAGGGACAGACCACCTACTGTACACCTTTCCCCCAACTCCCATGATTCACAAGGTTCTTCTAAAAAATCAAACAGGGCAAGGTAATAGTTACCCTGATACCACCAGCATGGCTGCGCCAGCATTGGCTCAGCTCACACTTGGATCTCTTGGTAGCAGCTCCACTGTCGCTCCCACTCCGTCCGGACCTGACTCACAAGACCCGGGCTGGTTACTTCACCCGAACCTCGCCTTCCTGCACCTACCTGAATGGATGCTGCATGGTCAGGCCCGCTCAGAACAGGTTCAGCAGGTCTTGCTAGGTAGTAGAGAGCCTTCCATCAGGGCTACGTACTTGGCCAAGTGGAAACGTTTCGCTTGTTGGGCTTCTGAACATGATCTCTCTCCCTCTCGATCTTCCCTTAAGTCTATCTTGGACTATTTGCTGCACCTAAAACAACAGGGCCTGGCCTTCTCATCTATTAAGGCGTATTTGGCAGCCATCTCAGCCTTCCAGCCCGCAGTGAATGGCAACGCCAGTTTTGGAAGAGTGCGGTTTCTATCAGCACGTTCATAAACTCTGAGCCCACCTCCTGGGTTACTGCTTGGGAGTCATCTAGCATGGAATGGACATGAGCAAGCACTCGAAGAAGAAAAAACAGTTACAAACCTTCCGTAACTGTTGTTCTTTGAGATGTGTTGCTCATGTCCTTTCCATAACCCACCCTACTACCGCTCTATCGGAGTTACAGACAAGAAGGAACTGAGAGGGTGCAGGGCTGGTGGTGCTATGCTTACACACAAGTGCGTGGCTCCAGAGCGCACTTGAGCCATCCCAACGGATACCACGAAGGGAAAAATGTCCCGCAACGATGCGTGAGGCGCTTACACACCTAGCATGGAATGGACATGAGCAACGCATTTCGAAGAATAGTAGTTAACGGAAGGATACTAACTTAAATTTTTACTTAGATTTAATGCAATGTACCATCACTGATTATTTGCAAAGTCTCGTTCATTGGCTTCTGTGTCTTTAAACGGTCAACTGTAGGCTTCATTCTCCTTTTGCTTTTAAGTCAATACCTTTGAAAATTAGCAAGTCTTGAGTGAACAGGACTAGGAAAAATACTGAAAACGTGGTGGTAATAGACAAGAAATGGTGCTAGGAGTTGTCCATGAGACTGAAGTGGAATTTCTTTTTGTGTTCACAGTAAAACTATCTGCCAAATGAGGTTATTGTGCAGGTTTTTGAGAAGAGTATCTAAAAGGAGAACCATTGTTAAGATTTATTATTTTATATTATGGTAGCACATAGTGTACTCACATGAAATCTGGACCCCAGTGTGCTAGGCACTGAGCAAGCACATAGTAAGACACAGTCCCTGCCCCCAAAGAACTTAATATCTAAATAGGTGAGAGAGAGAGAGAGAGAGAGAGAATTATCCCTATTTCACAGATGGGGAGCAGAGGTACAGAGCAATTAAGTGACTTGCCCAAAATCATGCAAGAAATCGGAGGTAGAGCTGGGAATTGAACCCATATCACCTGAGTCCCAGGCCTGTGCCTTAACCACAAATGGAAGAATACTCAGGGGTGTCCTTTAAGCCCATGGCTGGAATTACCGTTAATGTCATCAGGAGTTCTATGTGCTGAACATACAGAGCATAGGCTTTTCATTATGCATACAATAATTATCTGTGACTTTTGTGGTACACCAGAGAGCTTAATTTGACTGTACTTAGAGAATGTTTTGCAGCTACATTCTAGCTCTGCCTACAAGAGCAGACAGCATATTAACTGAAACCAAATCTGTGCAGGGACTGAGGTCTGGGGTTTGCTATATTCAGTCCTGAATCTGTGCCAAATATTTGTCTTTTAGCCCAAGGGACCACGTAGGCTGATAATTTGCAGTTCTTCATATATGACCATGGCTAGAAATCAAGAGTATATACCAGTGGAAAGCTTTCCAACTGTTTACAACACTTGTTTTTGTCCCAGTAGGTTGCAAGATTCTGAATCTTAAAATTGTCATTTGGATTATCCATCTTACTTGTTGTATGATTTTAATGGTCACTCTTACACAAATACAGGTTTCAGAGTAACAGCCGTGTTAGTCTGTATTTGCAAAAAGAAAAGGAGTACTTGTGGCACCTTAGAGACTAACCAATTTATTTGAGCATAAGCTTTCATGAGCTACAGCTCACTTCATCGGATGCATACTGTGGAAAATACAGAAGATGTTTTTATACACACAAACCATGAAAAAATGGGTGTTTATCACTACAAAAGGTTTTCTCCCCCCCCCCCCCCGCCCAAACTACTCTCCTGCTGGTTATTTGAGATAGAGACCCCAGAAAGTTAGGAATTCCAGTTTTCAAATGGCCTGCAACTTCTCAATCTGGTGGGTCTTCAGATATGGCTGTCACAATAATGGGCTTGATCCCGCAGTCTGGTGAACATCCTGCCCCTGATCTAGCAATACATTTAGCACATGCTTAATTTAGAGCATGTGAATAGACCCATTAAAGACAAAGGACACATGCTTAAAGTTTAAGCATATGCTTAGGGCTTTGCCGGATCAATGACAGGATGGTCAGAGCATTGGAGGATCAAGCCCAAAGTGAGAAAGATTGTTGCCTTCTAACAATGCTTGGTTGGCAGATAAGTGCAAATGCTTTCTGGACCAGTAAACTTTCCAAACAATGGTCCAGAACTGGTGATCAAAATAATATCACCACTCCCAACCTCCATTTGCTGTGAAGTTTTCATTGGAGCGGCTCCTGGATTTGTTGTTTGATTTAATAGTAGGATAAAATTTTATTTCATACTGGAAAAGAGATTCAGAATGTAATCTATTGTGTCCAGGTGTTTGTGCCCACCATCTTAGAGTATCTGACTATCTTTGAAACATCTCAGTTTAGTTGGTGAGCTATCCATGTTGTTTTGTAAAATGAACGTTGTACGATCACAGTGTTGCATACTTAATCTGAACACAATTCAGAAGGCCCAGGGACAAGGTTGTGAAAAGAGATTTAGTGATTTTGGAAGCCACAGTTTTTCGGTGCCCAACTGAGACACTTTTAAAGGGCCCCTGATATTTAGTGGGTGGGGATTCAGCAACCTTTACACCTCTTTCAGATGTCTCAAACTGGGTATGCAGAATCAGTAATTGCTTTTGGAAATATCGGCCGTTATGTCCAGAGAGTTTCTAAATGATACATACAGTGTGAAAACAAATTCAGTGAAAGTCATTTAGATGGAGTGCAACTTTTGTTCATGGGCTAAACATCTTTTGCATTAAAATGACTGTATTCATTTTGAAAATTCTAAACAGGATGGGGATTTGAGAACTAGATAAAATTCCCCCAGGGTTTTTCACAAAGACAGATCTTCATAAGAGTGTTCAAATTCCATCTTAGCAGGATTTCTTCTGGATCTTAACATCTTCTGAACTTAATGTGTCTTTGATTTTCCTCTTGAGACTAAAAGAAAAGGAGTACTTGTGGCACCTTAGAGACTAACCAATTTATTTGAGCATGAGCTTTCATGAGCTACAGCTCACTTCAGACTGTTATGGTTTGTGACTTGGTCTTTACAATTAGAAGTTCAGATCTAGTCGTTCTTCTTTGATATGATATCACCGTGTATTTTGGAGCATAATTATTGGGATGGCAAATTATAAAATTAGCATTCAATATCTGTACTTATAATATTGTTCTTAATGTTCTGGCAGAAGAGCATTTTATAGTCCTTTTGGTGTGGGGGGAGATAACTTTCTCTCTAATGTGGATATTATAAAACTTAAATAATAATGTTTCCCTTCATTCCATAGGGCATTAAGAGTCCAATTCATTATGTACTGTAGGCCTTTTGAGAACTGACAGCTGCACTATAATTATCTTCACATGGATATTTGTAATTGGACTTGAAACTTGATAATTGAACTAATGTGTTGTGATCCATGAGGTTTTATGTTGAGCCCTCTGAATATAATTATACTTCTGAAATGCCAACCCCTTTTTTCTGCTATCTGCTCTGTCTCATGAAGGTTGGTTTTGTCAGAGGATGGTTACGCAATTCTAAACATTCAAGAAAGTCAGTTATCAGGAGTAAAAAGCAGGGGGTTTTTAGACTGCATGCTGGGTGGTTACCAAATGATGCTCTTTCAGATCCCAAATATGAGCATTTCAAAAATGATAAATGAATATAAAAAATTGATGTTTCAGTAAAGAAACATACTATCTGTAATGCTGGCAAATCCAGACTACAAACAAACTTCTAAATAAGACATTTGTACTTTTCTCTGTGAGCGGGAAGGGAAAAGAATCAATACAAATGTTTCTCTTCATCTATTTTTAAGTGTTCCTTGACTATTACTTTAAATACCCAATTTTCTCTCACATTTCCTACTTTTTTAGGGTGTGTGTGCTATTTTTCCACATATTCCTCTTGGCAGGAAGGTGAAGGGTTGTTAAGTACATCTGCATTCAAGACTCAGCCCCACACTTGTGCTCATTAATAGCACTCAAATCTGACCCGGAAAAATGACAGAAGAAGGCAGCTGGCCTCTGGGGCTGGGGGTTATGTTATTGAATTAGTCCTTAACCTTGATCTTGTAACTTGGTGGTTTTTGCTACATTTGTCACCATTTTGCTACCATTGGTGCAACTCCAGCTGTGGGAGCAACCAGAAGGAGGAGGAGATGAGTTCTAATGTAGATAAGGTACTGTTGCTTTTACTAGCCTTTTTAGAGCAATTCTATATAAAAATCTCAGCAGTGGCTGCAACTTTGTCAACACTAGAGCCCACAACATTGCTACCACTGCTGGATTTGCACCAATCGGAAACATTAAGAAAAAGCTCACTGTAGACAGGGTCCTAATGGTTTGATAACTCCTTTAGGAGACCCAGACACACGTCCCGTCGTCCATGTCTTTCACAGCTACGTTTTAATAGTCACATATGAAACTGGATGGCTGTTCTGGTTCAGGGTCAAACAGATTATTTACCTTTTACTTCTCTTCTCTGTTTAATTAATTTGGAGGGGAAAAAACTCCTCCTCTGGTATCCAGAATCGCTGGTTTACTAACTAGACCTAACGCTGACAAGCAGGTCTGAGATCTGGAAATACCAGGAAATATTGTCCTTCTCAGTGTGTGCCAATTAGCATTCCTTAGAAGCAAAAGATTAGTACCCTGAAGGAGGACTTCCTCAATCAAAATCTGCTCTGAATGGAATCAGTGCATAATATTTGAATGTCAGTTTCTGTTACTTTTGTTTACTAAACACATTAGACTTTCTTAATGTTCTCAACTACTACCAGCCAGTATCTTATCAGCGAGTCATTAATTGTGTGGGAGAAATGTTTGACAGCACCGTGTATGATAGAGCTATATTAACTATACACTTCGTAATAATTCCAAAGCAAACACTTTCTGAAAATCCTGTTAACCATTACTCTTGTAAACATACTTTTGTAATCAAGCTGCCTTGTCCATAAAATATAATGAGGTGAAAAATACACAGCAGTTAATACATTCTCACCTTGGGGAACCCAGCTGTAATGAGACACACGCATATTCTGGGTATGACATATACCAACTCTTAAAACAGTTTCAAAAAGCATTAGTTTTTTTCTTTTAAGAAGGAATTTTATAGCCTAATTTTGTTACATCATAGTAGCAATCTCAGTACGTAGTTTCAGTAGGTATCTCAGCACATCAACTGAAAGCCACCAGAAAGTAATTTATAATGACACAGCCCCACCTCCAAATTCTTTGTTTTTGCTGGTGTTATGAGAGCTGGATGAAAAACGAGGAAACAACTTTATGAAAAACGTTCATGTTTTTTCCTTTTCATAGCAGTCAAAATGAACTGGGTTTTTTGTGTGAATATTACGCCATATATTTTAATCAAAATTATTATTTTTTTCATATTTGGAAACCATTTCGGTAAGTATTTTGGTAAAAAAATGTATAATTTTGCAAAAATGAAAATTTTTATAGTGACAATTTTTCACAAAAAGTTTGTTTTATTGGGGGCATGGGGAAATGCCATTTTTGTATAGAAAAACTTTTCATGCAAAAAACTTTGACCAGCTCAAAGGATAATATTTTCCCTGCCTTAGGCATTTTCCAAAATTGTGGTTTGTATGTCAAGGAATTTAGGTTTTTTTTTTGGTAATTGGACCTGTAGAGCTCTATGGGGCTGTGAGGTTTCTTGAGCGTGTTTGATTGTGCACCAGAAGAAGTTAACTGGTTGTACCTGACTGTTATCCTTAGTTCTTGACAAGTTTCTTCAGGAGGGGACAATTTCGCTGATGTGCTCGATAGCTGGTGCATGGAATGTAAAGCTGTGTCAACACCTGTAGATAGCTGTTCAAGGGATTTGAAGTCAGATAACAATCAGCAGAACAGGCTGCAAGGGTGAGCATAAATTGCCCAGTTACCATGGCATGTTACATGAAGACGAAAATTCTCCTTAGAGAAAAATGTAAGGCATGTTTGGAAGACCTTTATAGGCTTTGTAGCATATATCGTGATGGGCCTGGTGCCAATAATTTGGGAGAGACATGAGCCCCACAATAGTTACCCTAGAGACAGCGCTGTGGGGAAACAGCTTCAGTCATAGTTCAAGGCTGATGTCCTGCTGACAACTCATTCTGAGTCTTCAGTCCTGCAAGGTTACCTCAGGAATTTGGATGATTCTCAGGATCTCCTTTCTAAGGAGGTACTGTCAAGCAGTCAGGAGGCCAAGAGGTCTGATTGCAGGAGGCAACTCAACCAGAAAGTTGCCAGGGCAGTAAAGTTGGTGGTTGCGTGAGCTGGTTTGCCCATAGGAGAGCTGTCAATGTACAAGACCCCAAATAGGGAACATGAGTAAATGAATCCCTTAATAAAAATCTTGGTGGTGATATCTAAGAGACAGGTGATAAGAGTGCAAAGAAGTGGATTAGGTTACAAAAGGGTACTTCTGATCTTGATTGGCTGGTTCATGCCCATCTGAAGGGTGCTTTCATTGAGTTCCTGATTGCAAAGAAGTTCTTATCCTCATGGAGGGAATTAGATATTAAAACTTGGGGAGCTTGACAAAATACGAAAGGCAGCAACACAATAGAAAAGCACAGTTTTAATGGGACTGTTGTGCAGTATGTTAAAATGCCTGGTGGCTGGATAGACTGAAGTAATTTGGGATAATTCAAACCCGTTTGGTTGAGAGTTGCAAATTTTTCAGACCTGATATGGGTGTAGATATATTGCTGGCTCAGAGAGTACATGATGTGTCTTTATTACAGGTGGCCTGCCTTGACAAGGCCTGGGAGTACTTCCTAAAACGTTGAGCAAGGGGTTTGTTGGGAAAGACCAAGACTGTGAAAGAGGAAAAATAGGGACCGCATTTGGGTGTGTGGGGGTTAGGCAGCCCCCAGTAACAGAAACAAAATCATTTAAAAAGCCGATGGAAGTACAGAACTTCTGTCTTTGCATGTTCTAGAGTAAAATGAGAGGGGTTAACAAGCAAATAGTACAAGCATATAGGATATTGGAACAAAAAAGGGAGATTAGGTTGTTGGGGACAAATGTATGAGCGATAACCATATTAAAATTGGCAGTACACGAAACGTTACCTGTGTTGGTTATCCGTATCCAAGGCAGGGAGAACGTAGTGGCAGAATACTTGTTGGGGAATGAAACAATAAGGTCTCTGTTCAGCAAAGCACTTAAATACGTGCATCAATCCCATTACAGTTAAGGAGGTGCTTAAGAACTTTGTTAAATAGACATGGCTTGGTGAATCGGGATCTGGGTGCATAGTATGAGACCTTCCAGAAGTTAGTTTAGAAAGGGGGTATTCCAGTGGTAGCTCTGTCTTGGTTTGGTTTTGCTTTTTTGTCAGCTGCAATCAGAACTTCAGCCTGTGAAGCTTTCTGTTAGGTGCTGCTCTTTCTGTTAAGAGACTTTCTAGTAGGTTTGGGTAAGTTTCAAGACATAATGAAAGTGTGAGAGGAGAGGGTGGGTGAGATATTATCAGTCAGTCAGTCATTCCCTGATGCAGGCTTTCAGGCACCGATTCTTGTCAAAAGGATGAAAACAGGCCACCAGCACAGCTTATGACAGACCTTATACCTTTAGGGAGGAAAGACCAGAGAGATTTCTGTGGAAGGAATGGATAAGCTGCCAAATTCCACTCTATTTCTACCAACGTAAGGGCTTGATCCTAAACGTTGAAGTCAGTGGGAGCAGGATCAGACCCTAAATCTGAAGTAATTCCACTGACTTTTGTAAAGTATTGCAGAGGTTGTAAATCAGGGCAGAATTTGAATCTTCTCCATTAGACCTTTCAGGCTAGAAAAGGTGGAGCCTCACCTACTGTAAATCATTTGCCTTAGCCATAGTTTCAAGTTTTCCTGCATGTTCCACAGAAAGGAATATGTCTGTTAACTGCAAAATATTCAGCGTGTGCAGGAGATTAGTATTTGACTGTCTCTTTTAACGCTGGCTAGATAAAGAGGGGAATATACTACATCAGGTTAAACTGGTGTGTCTGTTAGCGCTCACCTGGGCGTGCTGAGCTTTGAGGCTACATTTCTAAGGGTTTGAACCATGAGTGAATCCTATAGAATTTGAGATTTTATTGAATGCAAGAACTAAGTCTCCATCTTTCTCAGAACCAGTTTTGTTATATTTAACAAAGGCGCCTGGAAAAGGGCGTTGTTCTAGGATAGGTCTAGGATCAGAGAGACTGGTAGATAATTTATTACAAGTGTATTCAGTGGGACCTTTAAAGCCTGCTGGGCTTGATACACTTTGATCCTAGAATGGTGTCCATGACAGGACTGTCTGGTACTGATAGAAATAAATAATAAATGTGGGTTAGTTCACTCAGAGAATTGTCTCCATCGCAAGTAAAGAGCAAAGCAGTAGATCTCCTACTCATCTTGGCAATAGCTAGGTAGTATGGAGTAAGGACATTTGTGTAATGTTAATGAATGCTGACTGGTTTGGATAAATATGAGCTGACTTGCAACACCGCTCCTAAAAGAGGCTATGTTCCACCCATACATCAAGTAAGAAGAATGCGGATTCAGTAGTCCTTCTGTATGAGACAAATGACTTATTTGAATTTGGTAATGCTGCTTCTGATCAGCCTCTGCTCAGTAAAGCACTTAAGCATGTGTTTAAGTCATGTTTACGTCAATGGCACTTACTGTAAAGCACAAACTTACGTGTTTTGCTGAATACAGATGGACTTAATCTCATACTTAAATAAATGCTCGGCTGAACTGCAGCTATGGAGAGGAATTCTGAATTGCCCCTACACTTGCAATTTCTAAAGCTGCCGTAATTGAATTATGAAGCATAGTTTTTTATCCCACCTATTATGAGACTGCGTAATGGTGATGGTAACCTAAAGAGAGGGATATATTCAGATAGGCCTGAATCTGAACACCAGATTTCAACTATCCTGAACTTTGGGTAAGTTCAGATTCAATTCTAAATGTTGTGACTCAGGCCTATCTCTGTAGTGTGTTGACCCAAAACACCCGCATTGTTTTGAGAAATTTGGATCAATCTGATTCTAGATGTCTAAAACTCACCAATAATGTGTTCTGTGGAATCTCTAGATATCAAAAGGGAATCACAGGAAGCAAACATCTTCCTGAGGCCAGGATTGGTTATCTATCATGTGCTGTGGAAATTGTGGATATGGGTCTGCTTTAAAAAAAAAAGGAAATACTTGTTTGGGTCGTGCAAACTCTGTTTTCCATTGCTATATAAATAATATTTTATACCTTCGCTGTATTTAAGATAATAGAGAGAAACTGGTAGGGAAAACTGCTAGTTAAACAGCTTATGGTGTGTGTTTGGAAAATGTGAATAAACTATGTGTTTTTTCTAAGGGTGTTTTGATCTATTCTGTCCCATTTCATAACACTTACGCCATTTGAGCGTAAGGAATATGGAAGAGACGGTCATATGCTTGAAACACTTCTTGTATAGCTTTCACCTGATGTCCTAAGATCGGATGTATTTATCTGTAAATCCAGCAGGGAAACGTGGCTAAGGGTATGCCCATTTGAGAAACAGAAGACTTGATTCAATGAAGCTCGGTACTTTTGCGAGGCGCTGAGCACCCTCAGTTCCCTTTTGAATTCAGTGAGATTTGAGGATGCCTTGGCACCTAATTGGTCCAGAATGGTTAAATTTGTCAGTACCATAGGAATTGGTTCTTCACCCGTTTTTACAATATTATTTTTCTGGTTGTGTTTCAATCCCAATTGTAGGACATTACAAGCTTGCTTCATACCATCTATGAGGTAGTTGATGCATCAGTAAACCACTCCCCTAGTTCCAGTAAAACTCTGCGAGTGAAGCTTACTGTGGCACCTGATGGAAGTCAGAAGAAAAAGAGTATCTTACTAAACCCTGCTGGTAAGCACATGCTATATTGCCCTGTGAAATATTGCTAAAATGTTTCCCCTCAAAGATTTCAGTTCACATTTCCTAGCAGAAAAATCAGTTATAGGGACACCTGAATCAAGAGCAACTGATTCTGGGCATGTTGTAATTTCTAACTGCCCACTGGAGGCCTCAGATGTGGATGCTCTAACTTAGGAGTCTGTGTTTGAAATTCATCGTTTCATTTGGTTTGATTATTTCTGATTCACAGTAGTTACAGACTACAAGCTACATGAAGGCTTTGTCTACACTAGAAAGTTGTACCACTTTAACTATGTCAGTATAGTTAAAGTGGTACAGTCCTCCTAGTGTGGACACCGTTATATTGATATACAGGTGCTTTATACCAATATATCTATTCCTGTATGGGAAAAGGAATAACTATACCAGTATAAAGCAGTTTTATATCAGTGTAACTGCATCCACGCTATGGTTTGGCTGATATAAATATGTTGGTTTAAAAAAAATTACACTCCAACCAAAATAGTTATACCAACACAGCTTTCAAGTTTAGTCCAGGCCTTAGGAAGCCAACAGGAGAAAAGAGAACTACATCACTGCACCTTAGATGCATGCTATACAATATGTAGAATCTGTTTAGCCCTTCTAGTTAATCAGTAAATACTTGCTAATGATACAGTCATGACTGATGTATATTGATCAGTTTAAGTACAAATATTGGACAAATACTGTCATCAGATGCACAAGGGTGACTCCCTTAGCCCTCTGGGGGCATTGTGGGCAATAGATTCTGCCTATCATGTGTAATTCTAACATTCTTTCACATTAAAGAGTTACCAGGGCTTGTCCACACAAAAGTTACACTTCTTTAACTATACCAGCACCAGCCTAGTGTAGTGGCAGTTATACTAGTATAAAGATGCTTCTACCGGTATAGCTATTCGCATACAGGAAGGGGAATAAGCTATATCAGTATAAGACACCTTTCTAGTAGTATAAGTGTCTCCATGCTCATGGTTGTACCAATATAACCACACTCTTCACCAAAACAGTTATATCAATGCAAAAACTTTGGGTACACTAGGCGCCAGAGTATGATCTTGATTTAAACTAGTAAGATAACATTTCAAAAGCACCTTAAGTGACTGAGGAGCCTAAATCCCATTGACTTTCAGTGGGATCATAGGTACTTTTGAAAATGTTCCCCCTAGGAACCTAAATGATTTGGGCACCCAGCTCCCATTGAAAGTGGATAGGACTTAGGCTCCTAACTCATTTTGTCACATTTGACGATTTTATCCCTAATGAGGTATTATGGATTGGTGCAAACAGCAAGCTAATAATGAATATCTATGCACTTCTGCACATTTGCCAGACAGAATGATATCAATAATATGAAATAACTTTCCTTTTTGGGAGTGCAGATTTGCAGAGCTCTAGGCACAGAGCTGAGAGCAAAGCCAGTGAAGAGCTGAGAAGCTCTGAAAAGAAGCAGCGGGCTTCTCTCAGGTAAGTGGAATGAACTCTTCATCTACTCAAAGGAAGGAATCTCTGAGCTGGCAATGGGCCAACCTCAAAAGGCTTCAGCTGCTGATATTTTAGTCAGAGGAATCATGGGAATTTTCACCTGGAAACAAACAGCAAATTCCATGGGATTACTACTGAAGTAGTACTAGTGAAGTGTGGCACCACTGGCAGCTAGTGCCAGAGTCTATATCCAGAGTCTTCCCATGGAAGCCTAGGAAGCTAGCTTTAGTGAAAGATGTTATTTATGTCTCTAGTTTCTAGCCATACAAGCTTTTCTTTACAATCGCCTACCTCTGAGAACCTATTGGAAGGTTTGGGTGAACATTTCACTTAAAAAAGCATCAGCTGAGCATCTCAATAAAAGATGTCTTTGCTTGTGTTTGGGCAAAACGATACATTAACCTTCCCATCCCCCCTTGCTGCAGTTTCCACCCCTCCCCTACCACAGTCTGTTTTTCTTTTCCCTTTGTGCTATCCAGCTATTCTACAGAATGCTTGGGCAGGGACCCTGTTCTCTTACATGTCATCTGTTATCACCATCCAGATATGAGAGAGAATCTTAAATAGAGAAATTAACATTGAATAGTGATTGCTGTGGAGCCTTATCTCCCTTCAGGTTTACTTAGGCCACATTAAGAAACATGATTCCATTAGACGAAGGAAAGATGTGATCATATTTTAAAACCCCACCACCAATTCTAGGTGCTCTTTTAATGGGCCACGGTCACTAGGGTTGTCAGCAGCGATTGAGCACCCAGGCCCAGATCCTCAAAAGTATTTAAGTGTCTAACTCCCATTACTTTAAGTAGGAGATAGATGCCTAAATACCTTGGGGCTCTGGGCTCCAAAGATGAAGCCCCTACTACTTAACGATTAAGTTTATTAGCTGCAGCTAAGTAGCAGGCTTTTACCCACTATGTGGGCCAGCCACTGGACCAACACATTCATTTCTATTTCTATATATATAAAAGTGCCTTTTCCAGGCACTGGCCTCATAAGCAACTTCTAAGAACGCAACCTGGTTTCAAAGAACAACAAGAAAACTGAACCACCATAACAGCAAAAGATACCAGCTGTCTGAGGTGAGGAAAAACTCCCACCCTCTCCAGCCATGATCATGTGCACTTAACCAGCATATCACATGTTCAGGTGTTTGAGCACAGAGGGTCGCTGACTTCATTAGTTCACACAGAGGTACTGAAGATAAATACAGTTTTTCCTTCCCTTTCCAGTCTGCCCAGAAGGACCCATGCCTCCCTTCAGCTTCTTCTGCTTAGTGGGCTTGTGTCTGAATTTAATTTCCTCCCCTCAACTCCATCCCCTGTAAGCACCAGAAGACGGCTTCCCCCCAGTGGGCAGACAGCTTCCAATCTATCTCTGCCCTTCTTCCAGTCCTACCTCTTCATTAACAAACACTGCCAGTTCTAGTCCTTGCTAACACCTTGTACCACATCCTGGCCTGAGCTCCGAACCCGGCCTGCCCCTCTTCTGCTACCCTCCCAGCCTAAAATAAGCAGGTGGGAACTGGCAGTAGAGAAGGGGAAAACCTCCAGGCAGAAGGAAGGGAGGGGAGGGGTTCTTAGCAGAGGGGCAGGCAGAGTTATTTCCTCTAAGACACTCCCACCCATCCTGTCTCCCAGCAGCCAGAAAAAATTCCTCCTCCTTGCCACAGGGTCCCCTTGTGAACACCTAGCCCCTTAGGAAACTAGCCAGTCACTGGGTAACATCCACCTACAGATTAGCAAGATTCACAAGGGTTGATGCTTTCACTGTAAATTTTCAAGGAAAATTAGCATGAGGGTGGGGGGATTTGTTTTTCAGTCTCAAGATGCCCTTCACCACTTGAAAAAAAAATTGTCTGTTGTTTTTTTGTGGATTCCTGCCTGTGTGACTCAGGGTGCATCCATTTCCAATGAAGTACAGACACAGTAGTTTCTTTATGCACAGCTGCAGGTACGGTTGTAGCCTTTTAGAGATAAGATAAAACAGACCTATTTGAAGTCTCTCCCTGAAGGAATGCACAATATTAGTTTGGATGCCAGTCTAGAATAGGCCTTGTTCCTCTGCAAATGTCTAGTCATGTCATTGGCAAGGTTAGCGAAAAGAAGCACATATTTGCCCCATTTTCACATCTTCCACCTGCCTTATAGACAAATGCTGCACTGAACATCAGAATATGTGATAGTTGAGACAGATCTGTCAAGGGCAGATTTCAATGTGTATCTTACTTATTTTATTTGTACAGCGAACAAAAATGCTCCCCTCGTAATTCAGTGTAGAGTGTTATTTCCATTGTTCAAATGGGTAATTAAACAAAAAATCTATAATCCTGTAATTTTTGTATCTCCTAATATAGATCCACTGCTTTGGAGAAATCCTCTCTATGGTCACTGTATATGTTTGTGTTAGTATGAAGTTGTCTTAACATTCAAGCTAGGGCAAAAGGGAACGTTAGTTGGGGCTGAAGTGCCATCAACACAATAGTAGTGATTGTTTCTTTGGCTGCAAAGAAAAAAAGTTCTAGTTTTGTGCTTCCTTGACTTCAGGAGAATTTTTCTCAGGGGGATGTACAAATATGCCAGCCAGGGGGAGTGTTCAGGTTCATTGGTGGGGGGCGTGCGAGACCCCAAAAAGCAACTGGGCCTCCCAATTCTGGATTCGACAGAAATACTCCATAGCAGTGGATCCAGATTCAGAGATCAAAATTACAGGCAAGAAAACAAATTCTGCCTTTTTACCTGTGACTCCATACAAATTGTTTTTAGCACAAAGGTCTCTCTGGGCTCTTGGATGAATACTTGAGCAGGCAGTTCAGGGTGGAATTCCCCCCCTTGCAAATTCAAGTCCACTGTTATTTGCTTAGTAGTTTGAATGTATTTGCATGAAGAGACATCTTAGCTGACTTAAGATGTAGAGCCCATAACCTGTTCAAAAGTTGTTCCTTCATCTGAATTGAACAAGGTGCTGCTTCTGAATAAGACAGGGCTGTATTCTGAATGTCAACTAATCCCATTTCAAACCAGCAGTCATACTTGCACCAAATGTGTTTTCTATGGGGCAGATTCTCGGCTCTGCTCCCTTTTTGCCCCTCTGCCACGGGATGCAGATGGTCCCTTGGGTACCATTGCCAGCAGGTTCATGTTAGAGCCTTCCTAGGCAAGTCTAACCAGTAAACAGGGCTAAGCAGAGCATCAGGCACCCAACACTGAATTCCCGATAATCCCCTTTCTTTGCTACACCCTGCCAAATGTGGACACAGCAAAGAATCTGACCCTTGTGTCTGTTGCAGGAATGAGCCCCAAGTTTCTGTTCAACTTGGTCAAATGGCTAAGCTTGTGAAAGTCTTCCTCATGTTCATCAGTGGCAAGCGGGTGAATGTGGGGGCTCTCCTTTGGAGTTGCAATGAAATCATGTATTAGATGCATATATTTTCATGATTTCAGTCTCCTGGGAATTACAGGCAAGATTCTATTAATATTCAAGATGAAGCTGACAGGGATATCCCTGCCTTTAAGGTGGGGAAAGTATTCTGGGGGTGGGATTTCAAATGCTGGAAGCTATGGGCTAGAGCTTCTACCTGTAGTGCTCATGCAAGTATTCAGATCAAGTATCCAGATTTATGGTTGGTTGACCCAGCATCTCTCTCATAATAATAATAACACTGACAGCGAGAACACCATTGGCTGTGTTAATGCCATCCCATTTCTGTTGTTGTGTATACTTGCTTTTGGGCAACAGGGAAAAATACTTATATAAAACAAGGCTCTGAAATATCTTTCCCCTCTCCCACAGATACACAGGTTTCAGAGTAGCAGCCGTGTCAGTCTGTATTCGCAAAAAGAAAAGGAGGACTTGTGGCACCTGAGAGACTAACCAATTTATTTGAAGTGAGCTGTGGCTCACGAAAGCTTATGCTCAAATAAATTGGTTAGTCTCTCAGGTGCCACAAGTCCTCCTTTTCTTTTTTCTTTTCACAGATACACAGTCTCCTTTGGTACATATTGGCTTTTCCCCCTCCTCTTCACCCAGACCTTTTAAGCAATTTAGCCCTGGCTTGTTTAAATGTCACGTTCTCTCAGACTGCAGCTTTCAGGAAATGTCCTTTGCAGTTTCCTGACCTACACATTCTTGCTGCTGTATCCCCCGTTCTGTTATATAATGGCAGAACTCCTCATCGTAATGACGCTTCAGAGTTTCAGAAAAGGGTTTCACGTACTGTTCAAAGGCATTAGCAAATGTCTCTTTCTCAGACCCACACATTCTTATATCCTGCAGAAGATTAGAATCAAGTGTTTGATGCCTGAATGCTTCCATGTATGTGCAAAGGAGCAGGCAGGGGATGGATGCCAGAAGCTCCAATGGTCAGAAATACTTGAAGTTCTCCTTGGCAGTGGGACACATCTCTCATCAACATGTAATTGCTTCACTGTGTATATTTGCATTGTTGAATGTCATCTTACATGTAAGAAAGCTGTTAGAATTCAGGGCTGCGATGGTACTCGCGTAATTTTTCCCCATTGTCTCAATGAGGGATGGAATTCATTACAGTACCAAAAAAACTGGTTCCCAGGTAGTTCCGTTTTATACAGTTTTATACAATGATGCTGAATTGTGCTGGACCAGAAACAGTTATTCCTACACTGTATGAACCATACAGCACCTTCGCTGCATGCATGCAACTTCCATTGATCTCCACGAGCTGTGGCGGGTCAGCCACAATATATGGCACTTGTATGCCAAATTGTAGCTGCTGAAACTCTTTGATTTGTGTTCCTACAAGTTAAACTGCCATAATTGTAGACTTCCACAAAGATCCAGATGAGGTTCATATGGTGTATGGGCTGATTAGTTATCAAAAACAGAAAAAGCCTGGTAGTTTCCTGTTCCAGTTCTTTTTGACATGCTAGTACAGTGGCTTCTGTCACTTCCAGTGTGTAAAGATTCCATATTCAAAACCTTTTAAGTTTCACGGCTTTCCACGCAGGCAGTGTTACATGCAAGAATATTTGCATACATTAAAGCCATGTAAACTTAATCCTCCAAATGAATCTAACACCCTGTGATAGATTGGGGATTTTTATTAAGGCGTCTCTCTTGGAGATCCCTACTGAGACACCAACCTCATACAGGGCGCAATCCTGCAGGCTGCAAGGTGCTGAAAGATAAAGCTTAAATGCTATGCTGAATTGGGGCCTGAGCACTCAACACCATGCAGGACTGAGCCCTTTTTTGGAACCAGCCTGAAATCATGGCCTTCCACTGATATAAGTAGGGTTTCCCGGGAGGTGTAAAGGAGAGCAGAAGCCATCCCAGGGTCTCAGAGATGGAAGTGCCTCCCTGAATGATAATCCGTGATTTAATCAAAAAAGTGTTTTCCTCATCCCATTTGTTGCAATAGAGAAATTGTTCACATCTGGACATGGTGAATTAAACTGTTGAGCATTGTTGGCTACAGTATTGTAAGCCCCTGCTTGACTTTTTTTCCCCTCATAAACAAATGGTATTTCAGATATTCATTCTCAGGAAATAGTTCTGCTATAAATAAAGTTGCAAAGCTGAGCAGGAAAAGGAGTTGGGATTATGAAGCCAGAGGTTGATCTGACTTTATTAAACGTATTTTGGCGAAAAGCAATGCATTATCTCAGATTTTTTTCCACTGACACCTTCTCCCCCAGTGTCTCGCTAGTAAATACACCTGCCTACGTCCCTAAAGTGGAAGCACATGAACATTTAGACCATTTATCTAACACCAGGTTCATTCCAGTGCCTCCCTGCAGAGCTGGGAAAAGCCATGTCAAACAGCAGACTTTCCTTGGCATGCCCAGATTAGCGAATGTATTGAATGGTTTGGCCCAACCACAGAGACTATGCCGTATGTAATAAACCCTCACAGTGTTTTTATCTGCTTTGGCATGAAGCAGATTTGAAAGTATCCCTTGTTTTGCAATATCATGGAATCAATGTACAGCCCTGCATAGACACTCCTTTCCCTCCTATACAAGTAGCCCCTGGCACATCCAGAACATCAGACATTTGTTGTGTCTCTGCAAGTAACTCCCAGCATTTCAAAGTGTCCCTTAACTTTTGAATGTGAGGCGGCAGTAACAACTTGAAGAAGCTTTGCTGAATTTTCATTTTGCTTCCTGCCCACAGATATCACCCCGGTGACAACAACCCTGAGCAGAGTGGGTGCTATCGCCATTGCGTGGATGAGAACATTGAAAGGAGAAACCACTATTTGGATCTTGCAGGAATAGAAAACTATACATCAAAATTTGGACCAGGTAATATAGGAATTGATTTTTCACACTTTTGTCCCAGGTCCGTCTTCAGCTACACGGGCCGAATTGGGCCCACTGAATTTAGAAATAATGAGTATGTTGTGTGATTGATCCATCGCTGTTTACTGGAGATGGGCTTGGAGAGCATTCTTCAGATCCAGTTTATTAGGTTTAGACCGGGGCAAAATCAGGGCTAGGCTTCGGATGATGCAGGCCACATCTGAGCTGGAACCAGAAAATAGTTGCTTTCAGATTTTGGGATCCAATCCAGAACCAGCACCCCCAGATTCAAAGGGATTTGGATTGCAGTTTTGCCCTGCCTCTGTGTTTTACTGTACCAGATGTCATCATTTTGATACAATGTAGACGGACGTCCAAGAAGGAGAGTTTGTCAGAATAGAGAAAGTGTCAGAGCTGGGGCATGGGTAGCTTCTCCTAAGGGATGGCATTGGGTGCAAGCCAAGTGTCCAGGGCCCAGGAGCCAATTACCAAGAATCAGGCCAAATTGGAACACTAGGAGATCAGAATCAAGAGACAAACCAAACTGCTCAGAGACCCTCGTGCTGGTCAAACATCTTGTGTAGTTTATTTACAATATGGGGTCCCACCACCTTCATTCTGTATACAGCTCTGCTCTAACTGTCCTAGGGAGTCCCCAGCTCCTGCAACAAGCAGCGAAGGGTAATCTCTGTCCTCTCCGTGTTGCCTGCTTTTCTGCCTTCTACTTCTTTCCTGTGCCTATTTGTAACCTCTGCCTAATGGCTTAATTAGCCTGCCAGTTCTGCTCCCCCCACAAATTAGGCACAGCTCTGTTTAACCAACTCCATTCTGCATTGTTTGATTGGAGCTGCTGTGACCAGAGTGCTGGCTCAACCGTTCTTGCCCAGCACTCTGTCACAAAGACTTATGCAACTTTTTCTAAACAGCTACGGGTATAATTATGTTCACTTCCCGAGGAAAATTCCACTCTGCCGATAAACTTAACCCTGCCAAATGCATGCTGCTAATTAAAATTTGAAATATTAGATGACTAACTCAGTTTGTTCTTTTCTAGGATCTCCTCCAGCAGCTCAGCAATATGACCCACCAAATAGAGTTGTGAATCAGACTAGATCCCGCTCTCATGAACCTGAAATCTTCCATGCCCACCATAGGAAATCTCAAGTGGTGGACCCCAGCCACATCAATTTGGCTGATGCCTCATACGCCAAGATTGCAGAAATACAACAAAAGCTGCGCAATCAGGACTCAAACAAGCACTTTGTTAGGTCTCCCAAGGTCCAGAGCAAAAATGTAGGCTCTGTTCACCCTGGAAGGGCAGTAAGGAATAAACCTCTTCAAGGGGCATCCATGCCAATGGCTTCCCCATCTGCACGGGTGGGCCAGAATCTTCCTTACCTCCCCATGCAGTCCCAGCAGGCTCACAAGAAACATAAGCAGAGGGCAAAGGAGAATCATCACATGTGCAAAACCTTTCATTCTCCGGGGACAGTTGTGGAAAAAGAGCAGGTGAGAGACCTGCCCACAGTCATTTTGTATGAAGGCCAAGTTGGACAAATGATCCAGAGACATGAACACCATCACCATCATGAGCATCACCACCACTATCATCACTTCTACCAGACATAAAACCGATCCCAACATCCTCCAGGAATCCCCCCCATATGAAGGAAACGCCTTCCTGTGACTTCAGACTAAGGCATTATTATGTTTAATATTATTGTTACTCTGTTAATATTCAGCTAGCGTATATTTTAGAAATTATATGAAACCATTGAAACTTACACTATTTATATGTTGTGAAACTGCATAGCTTACTTAACAACTTGTTGATATTGGTTTTTAAGTGGCTTGTAAAACAGCAAACAGCCATAGCTTTCTGAGCTGTGATTTAATGCAGGTCATCAACGCACTTCCTTTACAAGTACTTCCTTTGTTGTATTAGAAAAAGATACTTCAAACAACACTGCAGACATCTAGCTTACCAGTCTGCCATGTCGGCTTATTGCACACAAGCCTCTTGTCAGGGGAGCAGTGTTTGAAGGTTTGGACTCCGGAAATACTCAGAATAACAGAAAATACAAACAGCGGCTACCTCTAGTATTATTCAAATTTTCTTTTCTTTTTATTGATTGTAATGTGCTACAAGGGGATTTTAATATACTGCCTTCATGTAGCCTGTTTGTGTTGTACTTTCACATCTTTTCAAGCTATCTTAATAATTACAAGGAAACATCAGCTATATTTGTCAACAGAGCTACATTTTACAACTGATATTTTTTTTTTCCCTTCAAGGTTCTTTCCTGACTCCAGTCCAGTCTGTTAGATGTTGAGGAGTGTTTAAATATACGTCCTTTTTTCTTTTATTTACTCTCCATTCTGCACTGGGAAACCATCTTAGAGGAAAGAAAAGAGGTGGATGTGAAATGGGGTTTTTCAAAACCATCACTAAACCTTAATGCTTGGGCCATAACTACCATTCATTGTTTTGTTTTGTTTTTCTTTGTTTTGAGAAAGGATTGGAGGAAAATATACTTTCTCACTTTAAATGTTGGCAAATATATATAAAAATATAAATAGATAAATATATATATATATATACACACACACACTCTCAGGTACATTTTCTTGTGTTTTAGAAATCTGTGGTTTGAATATTAACATTATTTTTTTCTTACAGCAGTGACTTTTTAGGTATGTTATATAACACATAACCCATGGCATTTTCTTGGGTGCCTGCAATTTGTGTTTCCCCAACACCTACAGCGTTGCTCTGCTCCTTTTGTAAAGACAATTCAACATGTAAAGAACGCTGCTCGCAGTCATTCTGGCCTCTACCACTCTTTTCATATCAAAGGGCTTCCATTCCACAAAATAAAATGAGGTGAGACCTATGAGACCATCATTGGCTGCTGAGAAATTTAAAGGTCAAATGCAATTGGGAAAAAGTGTGACAAAAAAGCCAGTAAATCCGAGTTTTGCTTTCTCTGAGGCTCAGATTTATAGGACATTTGTACAGTGCAGGCAACAGTGACTAAATAGCAACTGCTCCATTGCTTTTGGAACTAAAAAGTAGAGTTCTGATCACATAAAAATGTAACTGCTCTATCAAACATATTTGCTTTTGGTTTTAGTTTCTTTTAATTATTTGTGTGTTTTGTCTACAATGTATCGTGTGAAATGTTACTATCCCCCATTTTTAAGGGCCCTTTATGAATAGGGCATGTTTTGTTGCAACTACAGTCTTGATCAGTTCAAGATGGGAGATTTCCCTGCTGCTGAGCATTAAAACTGTTAGAAGGATACTGTCCTAGGGAAGGACACAGAGACATCAGCATTTAAAGAAAACAATATGGAAAGCCTTGCCTGCTTGTGGAATTGGAGAGGAATCACTGCTTGTGGGCAATTAGTTCTATCTCATTTATCCTCAAATCAGCAGTTGTTTAGACTTATTGTCCCTTTTAAAAATCTGGTTTATTTTAATTTCTTTTTTAGACGTCGACATTGTGTTCTGTTAAATCTAGCAAAATGTTTTAAAGTGTGTTTGATCTGTGTGCCAACTATGCTGTTCTGTTTATTTTTTAAATTCCTAAGTCCAAAAATATTTATATGCAGAATTTTCTGTACTGAAAATATGAAAAGGCCACAAATTTGGTTAGTTACCACTGAGTTGTTCTAGTCTAAGCCTATTTTGCTGCTTGTGTATCATTCTTTTTCAATGTATATATAATTATGGACTGCAAAAAAAGGCATTTACGTGTCTAGTAGAAGGAATAAGCTTATTTATATTATAGTGTTAACGAAGTCTGATGTATTCAAGTGACTTATGTTATACCGCATGCAAACACACAAGTGTACATTCCATCTGAAAAGGGGTGCCATGCTATCTGTTCCTGAGATGTAAATGATGCTGTTCTCTTTTCAGCAGCGTCTTTGCCAGCATTCTGCAATGTTAACAAAAGGAAATTGTTGTTTTTTTAAAAATACACAGATCATTGCTGGCCAAAATATTGGAAATCTAGAATATATTCAGTATGCTTCAAGCAGGGGCTTGGGAGAGGGAGGAATGTAGAATGGGCAAGAATTGCTCTAAAACCCAAAGATATTCTGCCAGAAAAGATAACAGCAGTCGTAACAAACTCCCGTCTAATCTAAACACGTCCCAAGTTAAGACCAGTGAAAGTGGACTCTTAGAACAGCGAATCACAATTGACCATAAGCCACAACTTTTAACCTGATTTATTGTTTGATATCCAAAAGACAGACTCTGCTTTGCTTATATTCTGTGAAGTACAAGTGAATTCTAATAACATGGCATCCCCACTGAAAAAATTTGCACCAGCCACATACGAACACATAGTAGCTCAATACCGTGTTGCATTTGTGTTACACGCATCAAGTGTGAATAACTGCTCGAGCAGCACAGGCTCTTTTCACAGAACCCTAAGTTTCCGTATCTTTTAAAAATGTTTGCTTTTCAGTATTTTGTATAGTAAATAGAGATGGTTTTGACTAAATGCTTTATTTATTTAATAGCAAAAACTGTGCCAAGAGAAACTCCTGTTAATTAAAGTTTTACTAGTTCAGAAAATAACTTTTTGGGGGTCTTTTTTGTGGATTTCAGTGGCACACTGCGATTGCTGCCAGGGCCTACAGATCAGGGAATCGCACTGATGGAAGGGCCCCCGTTACCATTAATGGGAACAGCGTTGGGCCATAGAGAATGGAGAGTGCATGCTTGGGTTTATATTTAAAATATTTAGCCTCAACATTCAAATTTCCTATCTCCTACAAATTTCAGGCAGGCAAATTCTGAAAACAAGCTCAATGTTCTTGTCACTCCTTTGCTTAATAAAAAGTAAAAGAAGCTAAGAAGATATCAGGTCTCATCTTAGTCCACTGAACGCCTGTTGATTTTGATGCGACCAAGATTTCATGCCAAGAGTGTGGGATTAGAATCTCCACCGTGCAGACAAATCTTTTCAGTATCTACTTTTCTGCTTCCTTCTTTTGATAGTTTTGGGAGTGATTAATAATTTTAAATTAAATGTATAGGAAAACCAGGCTCATAATTTTATTAAGAACAATAATAGTGCTTAGGTACTTCATTGGAGCATTTCATCAGAGGTTCTTAAAGTGCTTTGCCAACAAGCCTCACAACATCCAAACATCTTCCAGGCACAAACAAACGTAAGGCCAAATTCTTCCCTCAGATGCTGATGTACAGCTCTCACTGGCATGCTGGCAGAGCGGACCCTTTAGGAAAAAAATGAACAGGAAACCATATAATCTTTGACTCCGTGACAGACTTGCTACCTTAATGATCGCTAGTGAAGGGTACAGCAGGATGTTAATAGAAAAAACTCCTGAACAAGAACAAAAGCATTTCTGGTCATTTTAAGAAATGTCCATTGCTGGAAATTAAATAGTGTATGCCTCATAGAGGACACTCAGACAAAAATGATAATTTTGACACATTAGAAGTTAAGACATGGGTAACCCTTTTACTTGAGGACTTGTCTATTGCCATCACACACAGTAAATGCCTAATATCATCCACAGATAGCTGTGCACCTCCCTGGTTTACTGAGAGCCATATTTCATCCATTGTTCCAAAGGAATGGGGAAGTGACATCACCATGGCTTTGTCTACACTGGGAAAATGCAGTTAGAAAACATGTTAACTAACATGATATTAAATATGATTTAGTCCATAGTGTAGACACGCATAGTCAGAAATGTGCTAGTTGGTCATGGTTAACCCAAAGGGAGTCTCTAGAGTTAATCAAGACCAAAAATTACATTTTCATGTCTACACTGGATGCTAAGTCATATTTAACATCACATTAGTTATAATTCCACATTCCAACATAATGCAATATTCCAGTATAGACATTGCCAGGGATTTCTGATGGGTATAATAGGGCCCTTTGAGTTCATGCACTTATTGCAGTAAAACTGACCGCTTTCCTTGTGGGGAGGAGAGGGTCTATAAAGTGCACCCAAACACAAACCAGTTTGAAAATCCCTTGCATAAAAACAACTTGGAGAGAAAATAAATTGAATTTACTTTCTGGGATTAGATTTCCCAGCTTCTCCATTGCTCCTATATACAACACCCAGATTTGATTTATCACGTGATGATTTTTTCTCTGCAGAATTTGACTGCTGATGAATTAATTTGACATGGGAAGGGTATCTGTGTCTTTCTGCTTTGCATATCTGGTTTAGGTGGTCAGAGAATTGGAGCTAGACTGGACTGGACACCAGATAAGTGAAATAACTAAATTGATAATTTGTGCAGTAGATATTAAATTGTATCTCGTGTGTGTTTTGGATCATGGTTATTAAATAATGTCAACCATGCTCTAATCTTTTTATATTTCCAGCTAATTCATTTCTACGGAACGAAATAATGGTGATTATTTGTATTAGATATTTTCATTTATTTGTTTTAGATCAAAGGATTTATGAGATACATGGATGGATTATTGTGTGGGGCTAGGAAGAGAGATTGGGAAGCAACGCATAGGGAGATCTTAGAGGAAACAAGAGTAGATATTAACCAGAGGGGGGGAAAAGATGGAAGGAAAGGAAAGCATTGTCTGAAGACTATTGTATGCACAGTATCTTATTGAACGTTGTATGTTACAATGTGTATGGCTCACAGTTACAATAATACCTAAGTCTTACATAATGACAGGTTTCAGAGTTGCAGCCGCGTTAGTCTGTATTCGCTAAAAGAAAAAGAGTACTTGTGGCACCTTAGAGACTAACAAATCTATTTGAGCATAAGCTTTCGTGAGCTACAGTAGCTCATGAAAGCTTATGCTCAAATAAATTTGTTAGTCTCTAAGGTGCCACAAGTCTTACATAGCATTTTTCATCAGTTGATCTCAAAGCACTTTACAAAGGTGCTAAGTATCATTATTCCCAGTTTATAGAAGGGGAAACTGAGGCACAGAGCATGGCAGTGACTTGCGCAAAGTGGCAGAGCTGGAAATTGAACTCACGTCTTCTGAGTCTCAAACCAGTGCCCATTCCACATGGGATTTTTTAGCAGAGGATGTGTTTCAACAAGTCTTTTGCAAACTTCTGTCTGAATAGCAGCCCCAGTACCTGGCAAACTCCTTAGAAAGATGTGCACGGTCATTTCACAAAGGGGAGACAGATATAGATGCCTAAATCCTGATATTTTAAAGTGATGAGCACTGGCCCCTCCCATTGCAGCTAGGAGCTGTGGTGTGCTCAGCACTTCTGGAAATCAGGCCATTTCAGAGCATATGTATAACCTCTCGATCCTAGGAAATAACAGTTCGGATCAGACCCGTAGTCTGCCTTTTCTGGTGCCCTGTGCCTCTGGTAGGAAGCAACAGATGTTTCAAACAAACAACAACAGTGCAGTGGGGTTTGACTAACTCGGACAAGCATCAGTACGACAATGTCAGACATGCTGCTAATTTGGTGCCTTTTGTCTGCTGCACTGTGTAAGATGCTTGTAAAGGGTGTTTTGTATCACTGCTCTAGTCCTACTCCGCATAGCAGCAAACAGCTACTACAAGTGCTAGCTACTCGATATGCTCCTGTGTGCTTTGATGATGGCAGTCCTCGGTTCAAATCTGGCTGACAACTGAGGCTACAGGGGGTTGCAGTTGCATGTCACTCCTTCTTTTTTCTTTCTTTTTTTTTTTTTTTGTTCATAAAAAATACAACACACTAACCTTGGTCAATTTTCTAATCAAATACTCATCAGAGCAGGCAATCTGAGCCCAAATTTATCCTCAGCTACACCTTAGAGCCAAGAGGAATCCTTCCATGTATCAGAAGGCAGATTTTTACTCTTAAAATGCAGTTTGCCAATGCAACTGGTAACTTTCTCATGTATTAATTTCTACTAAATGTTTGCCAAACTTGTTTTTTGGTTAACAAATTTAAAAAGTCGAATAAAACTTTAGAGATTCAAACACATGTTGGAGCCTGTATTTTCTCTGCCCATGTCAGTGTTCTGTGAAAGGATGGATTCTCCATGGTCCTTCCACTGATCTCAGCAAAGTGACTTTGGAGTGGGTGTTTATAGTTCCTCATTTGCTTGTCCACAGGGTTGGACTGTTGATAGACACATCAAGTGCCACTTGAGCTTGTTAACCGACAGGACTTGTAATGCAAGTTCAAGAAAGATAAATGGTGAAATGTTATAGTGATTAGCTCTAAAGCAGTGGTTCTCAAACTTTTGTATCAGTGACCCCTTTCAAACAGCAAGCCTGAGTGCGACCCCCCTTATAAATTAAAAAAATATTCTTTTTATATTTAACACTTTTATAAATGCTGGAGGTGAAGCGGGGTTTGGGGTGGAGGCTGACAGCTCGTGACCCCCAGGTAATAATCTCATGACCTCCTGAGGGGTCACGACCCCCAGTTTGAGAACCCCTGCTCGAAAGTAAGATGTTGGCCAGTGTTGATTGTTATGGTCATGGGACTGTGCTCTATATTTGTCTCCTATAGGTACTTATAATGCACCCATTGCCATGGTATCCTAGAGATATTTACTCCATTCGGGCTCAAAAATGCCCGTAGCTCAGCCAGTTTTCAAACACAGAACATTACAACATACTGAAAGTTCCACTAGAAATCCAGGCTATGAAAACTGTAATACTTCAGACTCCAGGCAATTTATTCCCTCCCCTTACTAGGCGTGGAACAGAGCAAATGCTCCATAAAATTGGGCCAACTTTGCACTAAGCACAGAAATGAAGGGAAGCAGAAGTGGTAGTGAGCGCTCCATGTTCCTGCTATTTTATAACTTTGTCAGGAAGTGGTTTTGAAATTTAATCACCTTAAACAAAGGGATACCACTTTTTCCCCTCTTGGTGTGCCATCTATTAGGGCCCAATCCTGCTAGGTCTCCGCACATGGGATTCTTCTGCATCTGGACCAGATTCTCAGCAGGTGTACATGGAGTTAATGCCAGTTTATACCAGCTGAGAACCTGGGCCCTGGAGTGCTTACAGAGCACTGCTAATCAAGGAAAGGTTTCTCTAGCAAAGGACTCTTCTGGATCCAACAAAATGATGCTAAGAACCAGTCATAAGCTTGAGACCTCAGCTGTCTTTAAAAAAAATGGAGTAGGAGTGATCAGGCTCCAATGTTCCAGTTTATGGATTGACTTGTCCTCGCTACATGTCTGCCTGTAGGTTTTAGACCATGTCTGTGCTATCTGAGCACTGAATAACATTCTGTTTTCCTTTTCATTTGTGGCTAGGCTAGGAACGTGGTGGGTAGGGGATGTGCAGAATCAGTGCTTACCCTGGCCAGCACAGTCCAAGTTTGTATTAATATTTTATTGTATCTGGTTGTTCATCTGTAATCCTGTATGAAGCAACATAACTGCCATTCATTTTAAAAAATGCCAAATTTTGTTGCCAGCATCTTTATGGAATCCCTTGATTTCCCATCAATAATCCTGGCTATGTAGTGAACTATCTTGGGGACATTGGACTTTCTTTTCAGAGTTTTGGTTACCTTAGCACCGGAAGCAAATTTTAAAAGTAGCATAAATGTTAATTTGTCTTTTCAGATACATCAATATTGCTGATGTGAAAACTTGAAGCCAGAGCACTCCATAATACGCAGAAAGGTCACATGGAAGCACTCAATGCATACTATGCCACAAATAATTACGGACAAGCATGTGTGTTTTCAGGATGTGTATTTTGTTTTTTGTTTCCTTCTTCTAGTCTTTGTCCATGTAGATCTCACTTACCATGGGGGTACGCCTCATGCATACCAGAGTGGAATCTTTTGATCAGCTGCCATCATTGGGACTATGCCTGCACCTTGACTATCCTTGTGCCCCCCTTACCCTCATATAGGGCAGAGCAATGCCGACGGACACTGCTGGTCTAAAGATTCTGCTCAGAGTGCAGATCTGCTCTGTGTGCACTACGGTTGGGCTCCCCACAGACAAATTAGCTTGAGGAACCAAGTAACCGTTTTTTTCTCTAAATGAGGCAGTCAGCTCAACTACTTCTTTGAATGCCATAGTGCTGTGTCTTTGTGAATGTTTGCAACATAGAAACAAAACAAACTCCTCTCACTCAATAAAGGATTAGAGCCCAAACTGTACTTCCATCCCTTTAGTTGGTGAAAGGAAACATTTAGAAACATATCGTCACTATGAAAGGCATTTGAACAAGACAGTTTTGGTATTGACTCTCTGCTGTGCCCTTTCATGGGTTTAAAATCCACTTATCTGAAAGTGTGCAGTTACGTTTAGTCCTTTTTTCATCATTTAAATGCATCTTCTTGATCTAGAGAAATAAAAGCAATTAAAAAAATTAGAGATTTTGTTTTTATATGTGCTGCCAAGTTTGATACTGCAAAGTAACTGCTGAATTGGCACAAGCAGTTTGAGAGAGCCAGCAGATTTAGGAAGGAAGAAGATAAACCTTATTATGTTTCTTTGCCAAAGGAGAAAAGAAACGATATTGACTTAAATGTGGGAAATTTAAAAGGGGCCATATGTTCTCACTTTGTGCTTTGTTTCTAATAGATAGACAGAAATCTTTGAAGTGTGGATTGGCACAGTAGGGTGCATGCTTCTGTAGAGAAAAGATGCTAAATGGAGAGGATGTGAGAGGGCACATGAAACTCTATTAGCCATGCAACAGCAAAGAGAGAGAGGCAAATCCAATGATAATGTACATCTGTTTCAGGGAATTTATAAGCTTTGAACATTTTTTATGTGCAGATAAGTGGATCCTTTTCTTACCATAACGTAGAACTTCAAAGCAGATTGTGTGGATAATGCAAATTGCTGAAATATGAGATTTTCCTACAAAGGGGTTTCCAAAAAAGAAAAAAAAAGGAGGGGGGAAGAATTAAGGCTAATTGATGCCACAGTCTTTTATGTACAGTGTAAAAACTCAACAAAAATTGATTTTTATGAAATAAGAAATTGATGGGAAAACATTCAGGTCTGCCATTTGCATGCAAGGTCTCTCGTTTGAAACTGAGGTTCTGTGACTTAAACGTTTGTCTCTGATATCACTGAAGCAATATTGTAACATAAATTAAGATAGGTAGCCAAGCTGTAATTGTATCAAAGTCTGCCATGTTGTAGGACTGCATGACAGGCTGTACCCGAGGTTAATGTCACTGTCAAAGAAGGGGAACAGGGATTAAATTTTCTAGGTATAGACAAAAATCAGTTATGACACACAAAGACTAATGGAGGAGGTGGGGGTTGGAGGACATTGCTGTGGTAAATATTGGGGGAGTATTACCTTGCAGAATCATACCAGCTGGGAAAAATAAGGTGCTCAATGCATCTTATGGATATTGATGGAATCGAGAATTTTGACAGCATTCAGCTTCTGGAAATGATGCTCCAGAAGAAAGCTCACTTTTTAATAGCTCTTTGTAAAAGAAACAATACAAGCAGAGGGCTTTCAGAAAAATTCTTATGGTGTCTCACCTATTGTTTGAAAGTAACATCCAGAGACATGGCCCCGACTAAGAGTGCCTTGCAATAGCACCGATGAACGTCATCCTTAGGAATGAAGGGTTCTGGATGAACAGAGGGTGAATGGTGGGTTGTAGTTGTGCTTCAGCCACTTGGCACTGTAAATAGCCAGTTTGTAGTCATAAGTGACCAACAGACAAGTCCCCTTGTGGAGAGAAGCTCCCTATTGGCATACAATCAGCAGAGCCAGATCCTGCACTGATTTAATTTCTCTTCTCCCCCACCCCACTCACTTCCAGTGAAAGGGTATGCAGGAGGGGGGAGGTGATATGTCAGGGAGGGGGAAGGTGTGTGGCAGGATGCTGCTCTGCTGAGCCACAACTGTCTTAAATGAGAGCAGCCTAGGGGTTGCTCTAACTCATACCAGATCCAGCTGGCACAGAATCAGGGACTGCTGTTTGGGTTCCTGATGGTTGCCTTTCTGTACTGAGATGATGCAGGGGAGAATAAAGTCCAAAGAGGCTGTCTTTTAAGCCATTTGTGCCTACTTCATTTAAGGGATCATAGTTATTGAAGAGTAACCTGAATTTCACCCAGGAGTGGGCAAATAGCCAGGGCAGAGGAAATCATAATCTAAATACTCTCTCTGGACCACTCACTCACAAGGCAGGCAGCTGCATCATACATTAGCTGGAGCTTCTGTATGACTTTTACAGTTAGGCACAATGTAGAGCAGGGGTTGGCAACCTTTCAGAAGTGGTGTGCCGAGTCTTCATTTATTCACTCTTATTTAAGGTTTCGCGCGCCAGTAATACATTTTAACGTTTTTAGAAGGTTCCTTTCTAGAAGTCTATAATATATAACTAAACTGTTGTTGTATGTAAAGTAGATAAGGTTTTTACAATGTTTAAGAAGATTCATTTAAAATTAAATTAAAATGAGGAGCCCCCTGGACTGGTGGCCAGGACGCGGGCAGTGTGAGTGCCGCTGAAAATCAGCTCGTGTGCCACCTTTGGCACGCGTGCTATAGGTTGCCTACCCCTAATGTAGAGCAATAAACAAGTATAGGAGTTAAAACACAGTTTCCCAAGGTGATGTCCACATCTAAGAGGAAAGGGCATAACTGGATGTAATGCTTCCATGTTACTTATTGTTACTGTATTCATCGAAGGAAAACGACCAAGTAAAAAAAGGGTCTTACCCTTCCATTGGACTGTTACTCTCAGCTTCCCAATGCAGGAAAGGATGAATGAAACAAAAGTGTCTATTTGGAGAAAAGAACTTGCATTGCTTACAGCCAACTCTGTGGGGCTTGGGATCTGTATAAGACTTTGGTTTTGCTATGAATTTTAGTCCCTTCTGGAGACTGGCTGCAGATGCAGTGGATGAGGGGCTATAGTCCAAGGTTGACACTACAGACACTGTTCTTGAAGAGTAACAATGACTGCTAGTTGGGGATAAGGTCTGAACGCAGCAAGGTGTTTTGCACAGGAGGGGGTTTTATCCAGCCGGTAACAAGATCCCCTTGTAGATGATGATGGAATTGGCAATCGTTGTGTTGAAGTGCTAGGACTGTTTGATTGCTACAAGAGTCCACTGTTCTCTTCTATGTTTGCATCACAACATTTTTCATTCTAGTTTTTCTTCATTATTTTTACTATTAGTCGTTAATCTAGTGAATTGTGAAAAGCACTCGATTGATTGTCCAGGAGAACGCTGGGTGTTTTGTCCGAACGATCGCAGATAGCTGCAGTGCAGTCTGTTCCATCCCAACCTAAGAGTGACTTTAAGTGAAGGTTGAGAAGTTAGTTCATTCCCTGTGGCCCATGGCCTTTTGGAAGAGGCTCCCAAAGGTGGTGCCAATAGGACCGATGTTCACGGGGTTTCGTTGTGTGTGGTAGAACTCCTGTGAGGAAAATGACCCACTCACATCCTTCAGGCCAACGGCCATCCCAGAATAACTGCTTTTAGGCACTACTGACCTGAAATGCATTTCAATCAGTGTATTAGGCTTTGTCTATGATATCCTTTTTTGCGGGGGAGAGAGGGGGAATCTCCCAACACTGTTTCCCTCAGTGTGACAACTAGTGATCATGGGACTCAGGTGGCACTGAGCAGTAGTTAAGAATACCAGTGCCCTGTCTACATTGTCACTCCCATTGGGTGGAGCTACATCCTGGCTGAGGTTTTGGGGGTTTTTTTGCCTCTGCTTCATGAGGCACGGGTCACTTGCAGGTTTAAACTAGTGCAAATGGTGGATTCTCTGTAACTTGGAAGTCTCTAGTTTATGATTTGAGGCCTTTTGTGACTCAGCCTGAAATTAGGGGTGGGTGGAGTGGGTTCTGTAGCCTGCAATGTGCAGGAAGTCAGACTAAATGATCATGATCAGTGGTGGGCAACCTGTGGCCCATCAAGGTAATCCACTGGCGGGCTGCCAGACAGTTTGTTTACATTTTCACGGCTGCTTGCAGCTCCCAGTGGCCGCGGTTCGCCGTTCCCAGCCATGGGAGCTGCAGGAAGCGGCAGCCAGCACGTCCCTGCGGCCCGTGCCGCTTCCCTCAGCTCCCATTGTGAAAAGGATTGGAATCTGGGAGTGTTGATTAATTGGCCCTTTGAGGGGAAAAAAATCATCATACGGGTTGTTTGGGCTGGAGAAGTGGTTATATTAGGCTTCAGCCGCATGTCCACAACAACACTGACCAAACCACTTTATGGGCAGTATTGGTCTTAATTGCACAAGTCTGGTTTTATAGCAATCTAACTTGGCACATCTCTTCACTTAAGGCTAGATTCACAAAGAAACTTGGACATGGTTATGGTGGGTGGCAACAGCGAATGAGGATCTCCTTCAGAACTTTTAGCCCAAGGGTTGAGGGACTCACCTGGTATGCAGGAGATACACAGGTCAGGTCCCCACTCCACATGTCAGGGAGAAGGGGTTTGAACTGGGCTCTTCTACCTGTTAGGTGTGTGCTCTAACCACTGGACTCTGAGATATTCTGATGTAGAATGCCCTCAATCTCTCCTGTTGAAGCTGTTCCACTGAGACTAACTGAATCATTGGGTCAGAGAGCGAGTGAGTGAGTGAGCAAGTATGAAAATGATGCTGCAGCCTGGTGATTCGAGCACCACCTGGGAGGTGGGAGACCCAGGACCAAGTGGAACAACTTCAACAAGGGAGATTTAGAGTCCTCCCCCCACTCCCGACAGAATATCCCCTAGACTAGTGGTTAGAGCACTCATCTGAGCAGTAACAGAGCCCAGTTCAAATCCCTTCTGGCCTTTGTGAGGGGGGGGGGGAATTGAACTGGGGGGTCTCATAGATAAGTACCCTAACCACTAGGCTGAAAGTTACAAAGCTTCTTCTTTCCCACCCATTTTGTGTAGGCAAGGTCTAAGCAAAAAATACAGGAACCTAGAGAACTTTTACTGCAAAAACTTAGGTCCTGAGCAAATTTAGGCACTGCCTGGGTTTGATGGCAGCTGAGCAGAGGTTTTGTCAATGCTGGGGAGGGAGGGCTGATTATGGGATGTAGGTGCCTGAAGCCTTTTGTGAATCTAACCTACAATGTCTCTCTGAAGCATCTAAGAAAGATGGAAAATGGGAGGTGTAGAAACAATATGTCTGGTGGGATTAGATTACATCATCTCAAAATAATTTCCTTTCTACAGTGTGACCTTGATAGTTCACAGACATCTGAATGAGTAACTGGAAGAAGCAGTCAGGAGTCTATTAATTCTGTGCTGTGGGGTCCTTAGTTATGGAAAACTCATGGAAAACTGGTCTTTACCGTAAGCAGAAGATTCTTCTACTCATGACACTAGGAAGTGGACTGCAGTTCACAATGAAATGGTGTAATTCGGTTTTGTAGACAAGATCACTAGGCAAGGTACAGTCCTCCCAAAACTTTCTTTGAAGAAAAACAAAGATGCTATGCCAGCTTGAATAAAAAACAGAAACATATCTAAGAGATGGCAGTGCTATCTGTAAGGCCAGTATTTCTAAACAGAAAGAATTAATGACTGCTAATACATGATTAAAGTTCACTCCAACTCTTATTGCATTGCTGATAACTGGACTAATAGCGAAGCAGTAATCCTAAGAACCAATTTATCACTGCCGAACCAGCCTTAGTCAGCTTTACCCCTGAGGCTTGCAATACGAGGACAAGGGGCTACTATGATGGTATGAGAGGGTTAATTTAAAGCAAGCTTAACCTCATCCATTTACTAAAGTGCCCCATCAGCATGAAAAAGGCACAAGACAATGATGTTGAAAAGAACAGCTGTATGTCATCAGAGTAAAGCTAGCCATTTAAGGCATACATGCTAATTAGGTTCTCAAGTGGCAACCTATAGACCAAATAGAACAGTGCTTTCTGTTTTTTTGATCAACTGCATTCCTACCACTTTGATCAAAATAGCCAGCTGCGTGGTCTATCCCTATACTTCCAGCAGATTTTGCACACCTTGCATCCGTTATACATGTCAATCCCACTATCATTACACACACTGTCAGTTTTAGTTATACTAACTAGAGCTGGCTGAAAATTTTAATTTTCAAAATTTTGAAATGTTTCAGGTTTTTTTGCTGGTTTTCACTCAAATTTTTCTGCATTTTTCAACCAACTCTAATATCCGATGGTCAGAAATTCCACCAAAAAGCAGAAACAAATTTCTATTACCTGATTATTGACAAGAACTTTGATTGGTCTTTTTTTTATTCATGTCTTTCTAAAATTTGATTCTTTGTTTTAGGGCCCAGTCTAACTTATATTGATGTTATTGGCACTTACTAAGTCAAACTCTTGTGCCAGATTGCTTCTGCTCAGGTTCATGTCTCTCACAAGCAGGACGATGCTAGCCTGTGGTGGATATGAGCAAGAATCACTCTTCCTTTTCACAGTCTTGCGTGGAAAATAAATCACCATGGGGTGAGAGACCAGTTTGATCATTTGAAATGAGTGGAAACCATTTTCGGTGTGGTGGTTCAAATAATATTGTTAGTAGCAAAGGAAAGGGCAGGGGGAAAATGATTATTTAAACCGTGACAGTGTCCCGCTTTAAATCTGGAGTCTGTAGGAAGTGACCTGGCTGGTAAGGAATTTATTCCTGATTGCCAGTGATGCCATAACACTGGTAAAATGGATATTACATTTTTAAATCTCTACCATTTGTCTAACTGGTATTTTAAAAAAATATCCACTTATCAAAGCACCCAGTCTAAATGCTCCATTTTCACTTGTAATATCATGGGCCTAGCTTTAACATTACAATTCTCAGTGATGATTGCCAAACTTCCCTCAAGAGAGTTATAAACCTAGAGAGCAGCATCTGAGTGCATGAGAGATTTGACAACCTATATGCCAGCATTCATTTTTCTGATTTACAGAGTCCATTGTCATGTCCTCTGCTGTCTGGCCATGAATTGAATTTAATGGAAGTATTATTTTTTACAGTAAGAGCATAAATTACTCATGCATTTTATCATGATTGTAGTGAGACTCATACCTCTTCTGATAGATAGTTAGACCCAGTTTAATCTTGTCAGTATAATTTTGTTTGATATAGTAGCGCACCAATTACCATTAAGTTTTCTGCCAGTTTTCATTTGCAGTCTCTTGTCTTTCAGTTTATGGCTGGAGTTCACATTTCTAGTTTCTGTTTGCAAGAGTGTTACTGAGCTCAACTTTTCTCTCTTCATGCAACTACTTCAATGCAAAAAATATTATTGGGGCGGGGGGGAAACCAAGAAAAGAGAAAGTGACCATTCTGACATGTCCCTGGGCCTTGCACATTTCTAGTAACTGATTCTTATTTCAGAGACGCCGGAAATTTTTTAGAGAGGAGGGTTTGAATCATTGGTGTGCAATGTTTGGTATCAGAGTAGCAGCCGTGTTAGTCTGTATTCGCAAAAAGAAAAGGAGGACTTGTGGCACCTTAGAGACTAACCAATTTATTTGAGCATAAGCTTTCGTGAGCTACAGCTCACTTCCGAAAGCTTATGCTCAAATAAATTTGTTAGTCTTTAAGGTGCCACAAGTCCTCCTTTTCTTTTTGTGAATGTTTGGTATGGATCACTATGGGATCAGTGGCCCAAACTTTCCTTAACTAGGAGTTCTGAATAGCCAGAGATCAGCTGATTATGGGTCTTTTGGTAATTAATTTATGAAATTCCCAGAGGACAGGAAGACGCAAAGATCTAAAAGCTGTAATAAATAAGAATCAGCAAATTGTATTGTAGCAGGGGTCAGTCTAGTCCCATGGCCTGTTTTTGACAGTGGTAAGCACAAAATGCCTTTGAAGAAGCTGTTTGTAGTTGAGGGAGCTGTAAGAAGCCCTATATCCGGCAGCTGTAGAACAACTTGCCATTGGGGAAAGTTTCTTCATAACCTGCATTAGTCAGAGAATGGCTTATGCATTGGATCATAAAAGCTGATTGTATCCTTTCCAAACCTCATCATTTTGTGTTGGTGCGATGAGTGTGTGCGTGTGCATGCATGTGTGCTGTTGCCTGGCTGCTTATAGATTCCTGTTTGTTGCTTGATACCTGCCGTTTGAACTGTTGTTATATTTTGTTTCGATTGTTGCTGACTTAACTGGTTCATGGTTATTACATGTTTTGAGCAACTTTTGTGTCTTGCTTCAATTTCCTTGCTGTTCTGGGATGCATCAGAACATAACAGTTATGTTTTATTTTACATTTAATTAATTTCATTTAATTTTAATCCTTATTCGTGTAACTCACATCTTTTCATGTAGTTATACCTGCTCCTGTATTTTCCACTCATGCATCTGATGAAATGGGTTCTAGCCCACGAAAGCTTATGACCAAATTTGTTAGTCTCAAAGTTTCAAAGTTAGACATCACAAAGACGACCCATTGTTTTTTCTGGATGTTTTTGTTATCCATGTATATGTCCAGTAAAGTGTTGTGATCTGTTTAACAAGTGACACTGAGAATTTCAGAATAGTTGTAGCTGTGTCAGTCTCAGGAGATTTCAGTAAAACATACAAACCTTATGGAAATGCTTGTGGTCTGTGTTGAGACAAGGTATACCTGGCCTTTGCGGCTCCCTATAGGAGGCCCCGTGGTCCTTCTACACCCTGCCCCAGGAAGCAGCAATGTGGGAGGAATGGAGGAGTAAAAGCTGGGTCCTCCAGGCCCGCCTAGAAAGGCTTCTCCAGAGCAGCCATCTTGGAAACTGCAGAGACCTTATCCCCCAAGCCCTTGGGGGGGCTATTGACTGCCAATCTGAGTACAGCAGGCTCAGATAAAAGGAGCTGGTCTGTTCCTGGCTGGGACCAGAGGCATGAAAAAGGTTGCCCTTCCCTGGCCGAAGGAGCCGGACCATCAGACAGAGTTTATGGCTGCCTGAATTTACATAGCTGGGATTGCAGAGAGAAGAGCCTGAGGGCACTGGCCCCGAGATAGGGTGGAGATAAAAGGGCCAGATAGGATGAGGCCCAGGGAAATAGCAGCAATGGATTGAAGGGACCAGTGTGTGGCTGCTGTGTAGAATGTCCCTGGATTGGGAACTGGAGTAGTGGGCAGGCCTGGATTCCCTGACTGGCTGCAGGCAAAGTGGTGTAAACCCAAGAAGAGGACAGGGCTTATTTGGAAGCTGAATGTAAAGGGCCAAGACCAAGGGCTTATGATCCTTGTGAGAGCAAAGAGACTGTTTATTTATTGACTCTTTAATAGCCCAGAAGGGGTTGATTTGGACTCCATGACATGGCTGGAGGACCAAGCCACTGGAGACCTCCCCCCAAGGTTGGCCAGCAGAAAAGGACAGTGGGACTGCACCCAGCTGCTCAAGAGGTGGGTGCCCTTTCACATGTGTACAGTCATTAAAAAATATAATTAAGTATTTATTATTTAATTACAATTAAACAAACAATATAATGTGTTTGTACAGCCCTAGCACAATGGAGTCCTAGTGTAGAACTAGGGCTGCTCGATACTTTGGTAATATAATGCTAGATTTGATGGATGAGATTGCAAAGTGAACCTACAGTTATGAAACGCTCAAGTACAAGGTACAAACCAGTGCCATTAATATACTAGATGGGTGGGGGGAGAGGAGGGAAGGGGCATTGCTCTGTGGTCTTGTTTACACACAAAAATTGTACCATTTTAACTGTACTGGTATCGTTCAAGTAGAACAACTCCCCCCTCCCCTCCTGCATGGATATAGTTATACCAGTATAGATTATTCCTCTATGAGAAGAGGAATAACCTATATTGATATAAGGCACCTTTATACTGGTATAATGGCATCCACACTAGGGGGTTGTACTAGTAATACTATTTCAGTTAAAAAAAATCACACTCCTAACCAAAATCGTTATACTAGTACAAGATCTGTGTGTAAACCAGGCCTTTATTTTGGTTCATATGAAGGAAGGAAAAACACATCTTCTGCATAGCATGTTATTCAATGTTTGGGAACAGAGGGACGGTGAAGGATATTCCCTGGCTTACCCTTCCCTCACAGCTCTAAAAAAAACACCTCTTCAGTATCATGTGATTAACATACTTGTATTAATGCTTCTTTTGTGGGATTCTGAGTTGAGTGCAGTGTTTGCCGGATAGGAAGCTATGTTATCGGGGCTGTTAGGGGTGTGATTTCTATAAGCAAATCTTGGTGCTTACATGGCCTTAAAATGCAGCATGCCAAGAAACTCTAGTGATGTTGTATATACTATAGAAATATAAACATCTCTGAAACAGAAGCCCCTCTATATTCCTGGCATAGATCATGTTCAACATTTTTGAATCTCTGCCCTCTTGTCCTGCTAATGACAGTAGCAAAACCAGAGTTTTCAAATGAAATGTTCAAGAGGACAACAAATGCGTAGTCCGCCAAAGTAGAATAAGCTAGTGATTTGACTCGGAGGGAATATCACTGGAGACAGCAGGCACTTCGGTGTAGCATTGAAAGGGAAGAGCAGAATAATGATGAATGTCAGCAGCACTGAGCCTACAGAGAAGTCAAATGTGGAGGGCCATGGTGACAGAAAAACTGAGCTCCAAAAGGCAGAAATAGGAAGGTTAAGTCACACACACGACTTCAGCCAGTCAAAAGGTGCTGCAAAAATCTGCCATGTATGTTGAAAAAATACCTGTACTAACAATGGTATTTTCAGGCAGTGTCAGTCCCCTTAAAATCCGTATTAATGTATGTGTTTTTTCATGACACTTGAAATATCTGCCAAAGAGCGGTTCCATTCTTCAGCAAGGAACAGTCAGCCGAGGGAAAGACTTTGAGACTTTAGTCTTCAAACTGTGTTTATTTCAAGAAACCACTTAAGGAGCGTGTGATTGCCCTTTGACCCATTTAGTTTGGCCAGCCCTAATGGCCCTGATAAAATAGCATAGTTGTCTCCCTCATAAGCATATGTGCTAGAGCAGGTCCAAGAATGAAATAGTCATTCAGCAATAATGTAATCAATGGTTTAGTGAAAAAAATATTGCCCTGTATTATTCTATTACCTATTGAGGTGGTTGTATAATGAAAAAAATGCAGTAATGAATTTTACATTTAGTGAAAATGCCATCATTGGCCACCTTTAATATTTATAACGCCCACTTTGGCTAGGACATCCATACCACCAACCTACTGTTCAAATGTCCTGTCTATACTACAGAAATAACCATGTTGAAACATGGTTGAAGTAATTTTTTAATAACAATTTCTTCTTGCCTGCGTGAGTAGAAAAAACATGTTATAACTATGTATGGAACCATGTTTTAGCCTAGGTACCTGCAGTCTTTTTTACACATTAAATAGTACTTATACTTGATGGCGGTAGCAAAGATGGCAGCTGTAATGTAGAAAGGACTTGGGTGATTTTTTACCACTTTATTAGAGGCACTGATTTTCCCCAGTGTTAAATAAGGCCATACTATCAGCCTCCAGGGTTGAACTCTTGTGAGACAACAGCGGGCATTATTTGAGTTGACATAACTAGTAAATTCTCATTTTCCCAGTCCATTTGAGCCTAACTCTAATGACCTTCAAGGTGAGCTGCAATATCCATCTATTTAGTCAGGCATTTTCCTGAAAGCAAGACATGAAAATGAGTGAAGATTCTTTGTCTGCAGGTGGGGTGACTAAGAGTTGATCACTATTTCATAGAGAATGGCCAAACCCGGATGTTTCTATCTTTGCCCTGCAAACTTTGGTGGGCCAGGTGTGATGGTACTGCCTTCAGGGAGCTTTAGTTGGAGTTCATGGGTTCAATTGTAGCCACAGAAATCATGAACCCAAGGGTGCAAAACAGGCAAACATGCACTTCTCTTGGCCTAGTCCAGAGGGGAGGCTGTGGGAGGGTGGCTTGAGATCATGCTAGCCTCACTTTCACCCTGCAGTGGTGGCTCCTGTACCATGGGACTGGGCCCAGTTCCCCACTCTGGGCATTGCAACCTGCCACGTGGGGTCACAGCATTACTCAGGTTAGAGCCATCGCTGTGGGGTTAGTGTTGGGCTGGGCAAGCACTCAGCCTGTTGGGCCTCCCCTCTGCACTGGGCTCGGCCAGGATTAGGGTTGTAATGCAGGCACAGGGGATGCTGTTGTGGGTGGTCAGTGCCAACTTGGCAGTTTAGTATAGTGTACCCTTTGAATCAGGGTGTTACATCTGCACCCTGACTGCCTTAATCTAAACCACTCCGCATGTGAGTTTTGTCAAATAACCTCAACTATGAAGTTTTTCAAAGCCAAAACCAAAAGCATCTTGGTTTACTCATTACCAATTGGACACAAACCAAAACCTTTTATACAAACCCACATTCCCAGCCCTACCATGAACCTTCCATGTTCAAATAAAATAAAACCTGGATCTTGGATACTCAAAGTCTTGCTATGCCAATGTATGCTTGTCTGACATGATTAAGGCCATCTGTGTTCTAATGCGGGATATTTTTTGTAGTGTCCATGAGACAATACACATGTAGAACTCTATTAGGACACGATGAACACTGTTAGGGTACAGTCGTAGGGAATTGTGAATGAACGTCAACAGTATTTGAGGACATTCAGCACCTCGTAAAGCCTGATCCAACTCCCTGTGAAGTCAATGGGAATATTTCCACTGATGTTAATGGGAGCTTGGTCAGGCTTCTAGGGAACTGAAATAAATAGTTACATTAATTCATTGCTATGTGGCAGTGAAAATTTTGCATCCCTTTGAGTAGGGAGGATGATACTAGACTAAATCACCGTGGATATTTGATCACATTCTGGCTTATGTAGCAGTATGAGCATTACCAGGCAGAATGTTATCTCAGACGAGTGCTTTCTGCAGCATTCACAACAAAGCTCAACTTATTGGCGCTCCGGTGATTAAATGTTTGACAGACCCCTGCAACATCAGAAGGCTTTGCAACCTAGGCATGGCAGCTTTTCCTTATGATTTCATAAGGATCTGACTACCCTTCTGGCTCTCTTCTTTCAGCCCCTCAAGTGGCCGTTCAAGGAGGTAACCCCTTCACACTCGGTATTTCTTGCTATGCAATATGCTGCTTAGGGATCAAGGTACAGGACCTGCAACAGCTGGTGCCAAGTAATCAAGGCTGATAGTGCCTGTTCTGCTATTTAAGCATGGTATTGCCAGAAATCAGGTACGTTAACTAGAAGCATTGTTTTGGAAAATTCCAGACCTTAAATTCAAAATAAAAGGAGTGCTCTACTGCAGCAAGTCTGGCCAAAACACATTCCTGATGAACCATTTATAATAAATGTTTGACATATGTTGCTATGTTAGTACCATTTATTGATGCTGTTCTTTTTAAAAAAGAGAATCTGACTCTGTGGCGGGGTGGGCAAACTTTTTGGCCCAAGGGCCACATCTGGGTATGGAAATTGTATGGCAGGACATGAATTAATGCTCATTAAATTGGGGATTGGGGTGTGGGAGGGGTGAGGGCTCCCGCGGGTGGTGCGGGCTCTGGGGTGGTGCTGGGGATGAGGGGTTTGGGGTGCAGGAGGGTGCTCTGGGCTAGGATGGAGGGGTTCGGAGGGCAGGAGGGGGATCAGGGCTGGGATGGAGGGGGTTGGGGCATGGGAGGCGGTCAGGAGTTCAGGCTCCAGGTGTCAGTTACCTCAAGCAGTTCCAGAAGCAACGGCATGTCCCAGCTCCGTCTCCTACGTGGAGGCGCAGTCAGGCAGCTCAGCACACTGCTGCGTCCACATGCACTGCCCATGCAGCTCCCATTGGCCACAGCTCCTGGCCAATGGGAGGTCTGGGGGCAGTGCTTAGGGCGGGGGCAGCGTGCGGAGCCCCCTGGCTGCCCCTACGCATAGGAGCTGGAGGGGGGACACGCTGCTGTTTCCAGGAGCCATGCAGAGCACGACAAGCCCTGGACCCCGCTTCCCAGCAGGAGCTTGAGAGCCGGATTAAAACATCTGGAGGGCCGGATGCAGCCCCTGGGCCATAGTTTGCCCACCTGTGCTCCATGGTATACCCAAGGTCTACTGGCATTCAGTTGCTTGAATGTAGTTCCGGTAGGCAGGGCCGGCTTTAGGGGCAGGTGACCCAAGTGACTGCCTAAAGTGCCAGGCTTGGGGGGCACTGGTCTCAGGGTGCTGTTTTTGTTGTTAGCACCAAAAGGGAAAATAGAATGCTTGAAGTAACATGTTTCAGGTATTCCATATTTGTTTATATATGATATAAATACAGATTTAGAGATCCTAGTGTGCAAATTTATCATCTTATATGACAGGGATAAATCATGTATGCAAATCTTGCATCAAAGTCATGAAATGGGCAACAAAAGCAATAAAAAATAAGGTATTCAAATGTTTAACAAATGGAAGAGCCATTTAGTGTAGGGCCGGCCCTGCCAGCAGGGTAAACAATGTAACCAAAGTTTTCATTCCCTTCCTCTTAGAGTAAGAGGACAAATTATAAATACATATCAAGGAAAATCAGTTTTATTCTGCTTTACTATTTGTGCATGTTCCTGGCTTTCCACATCTGATGAAGAGTCTTTGAAAAATAGCAAAAGCCACCCTGCCAGCAGCAAACAAAAAAGACACTGTAAAGAAATTGTTTGGTTAATCTGCAAGTTCTAACATACATACAAGAGAAAGGAAATGTGCTATTTACATGGCGTTAATAGAGACGAATAATATGTGGTGACAAAGCTAGACAATGTTCTAGCAAAGGAAAATTAATCTACACATCTTCTCTTCTTGTGACATTCTTCTCAGTTCCACAGCGGTATGGGAAATCAATTACAAATGTTCATGTTGAACCTCTCTCTTCTCTAGTCTTGGATTCATTATGTCCTCAGAAAAGTTAATTTCTTAGTTCCTTAAAAATAATAATTCTGAGGAAAAATTCAAAACAATAGGGTCATAAATCATTACCTGAATCAGTTTTGCCTCTCCCAGCCTGCGACATCTTCCTGCCGTGGGCCATAGGTACTGTTGACCCGATCTTGTCAATGCTTAGATAACTGGGGTGATAAGCATCTTATATCTAGTGAGATGCTGAGCCCCACCCCAGCATTGCCTATGCAGGGATTTGAGGATGCACAGCACCTTTCAGGAGTGTGCCTTGTATCCTATAAAGATGCTGGATTCTTTTCTAGCCAGTAAAGGGAAATGCATTTTCCCCCCAAATATGGTTGTAAAATATGCCTGCTTCATATTGTGTTTTTATAAAGGTTTGAAGAGTCGAAGCTTAAAGGTTCAAAAGTGACTTTTTTGGGTCCCCCAAAGTTTTGGTTCCCAACTTGGGATATCTAAAAGGTGCCTGATTTTCAGAGGGCAGGTGATCAGCTTTTTCTAAAAATACCAAAAATTGGGCCCAAAAAAATTAAGGCACTTAAAATCACTAGTCATATTGGAAAAAATTTAGGCTGCTCTGTTTAATTAGTGGTCTAATGGATAGGGTGCCCATCTGCAAGTCAGAAAACCTGTGTTCTAATCCTGGCTCTATGTGACCTTAGCCAAGTCAATCAAATGTTCTGTGCCTCATTTTGTCCCTCTGTAAAACAGAGATAATAATGCTTACTTGTACTTTTAGACATTTTGAGATCTACAGATGAAAAATGCAACATAAGTGCTAAGTATTTGTGTTGGTGGATTGATTCTGCATTTCCTGGAGCATATAAGAGTCATAAGAATGAAGCAAATATCTGTTTTGCAAATGATTTTTGCTTTCCCAGACGTTCCCCCACAGAATATGTACAATAGTTGAAAAGTTCAGGGACGTGCTCTCATGGTACAAAACAAGATGTGGGTTGTTTTTTAGTTGGCAACAAAATGCTTACATAAGCTTGGTTTGAAATAGGCAAAGATTTTAAAATGTCCATGGGGAAAGTAATATTTTTTCTTTAAGGGAAAAAGAGCAAACTAGAAGTTCCCCTGGTCTTGGCAAATCATGAGGCGTTTTTCATTTTGTAACATCAAAGCCGGCTCCTCTTCTTTGATGTCTTCGCATGCTGTTTAAGGTAAAGCATGAATGAAGAAATGTCAATCTGCAAGGTGCCCATGTAGCTTATGCTGAACACTGAAGAGGACTTGTAGATAAAAGGCAAACACAAGGTTTGATAATGAATGTCCAACAAGGAGGTGTGCATATCTAAAAGGAAACACTCAGCAGGAGAACAGCTCTGCAAACCTTAAAACTCTACTTAGCCCAAGTTTAAGAGATTAGGAAAAGTGTTGTGTGAGGTTTTTTTTGTTGTTTTCTGTTTTGTTTTTGTTTGTATGTTTGTTATTTACACATGGAACCAAGGAAGGAATTTTGCAAAAACCCTTTTTTCTAAAGGAAATGAACATCCTTTCAATGGTTTTATTTAGCAATCATAAATGTGTTGCCCACTCTAGTTAATGTGATGACAACCTATAATTTGATATGATGAATGGTACGTCCTGGGAAAAACAACGCCAGGGAAAGTACAATATTGGGTATAGTATATTTTGGAAACGAATAATAAATGTATCTGGTGTCTGAGGTCTCATTACACAACCTTAAACTAAATGGCATGATATGTCCAGTTAAACAGAGGAAAACACCAACTATTAAACCCAATTTGTACTTACAGTTAACAGATTGTAATTGAGTAAAATACTTGAAAGAGAATTGCCAAGGGACGCTGAGCAGTTCTGGAATGAATGGGATGACACTCTGTGGATTCAACCTCCCACTTCTTCCAAACATAAGACACCCATTTATGTCACTGGGAGCTTTGCCTGAGTAAGGATTAGGGGATCTTTATTCTATGGCATGTATTGAATTAACATTTTTTGTTATTATTATAATTATTAGTGCTGATGAAAGATGCTGGAGTGATGAGCTCTGTAGATTTGATTCTTACTTATTTGCAGGACAGGTACACCGAAATGGGCTCACTCAAAGAGTCTACTGAAGGAACCTCCTCCAGGGTTGGCTCCATGTCCATTCAGTCCTTGTCTTCTCAGCTAAGGGCAATGCAAGTGCTGTTTAGAATAGTACTAAGTCAGAGCACACTAGGGAACCTGTGCACCAGCCGTGTCTACATGGACCAATTAATGCACCACTCATTTGTGCACTTTAGAAATGACACCGCTATAGTGTGCATTACCTCACCATAGAGATGAGCCCCAACACAGCCAGCAAAGGTACTAATTAGTGTGAAATGTGGAGACATTTTTAATGTGGATATCTCTCCATTAGGAGCTGGGCTAAGACCATCAACTTGTTCCACAGGCCAGCACTATTGCTTTGGGGTAGATTTGACCAGGCATCTCATAAAGGAAAGGTCCTACCATCAGTTAGCCTGAGACATCCATCCCACTTGGTTTAATACATGCCAATACATTTAGTTTTACCCATTAGAGGTTTTTGAATGGTAAATCAGTTAATGGAAAATATTCATTCCTTGTTAAATCACACGGTTTGTAGTGAAGGTTATGAAATAGCCAGTTGGATTGGCATGGTCTAGCAGTCTGAGCAGAGTTGTAATCTTAGTTTTATCACTAATTCCTTCCATGGCTTTGGCCAAGTCACTTGATTTCTCTGCATCAGTTTTCTCATCTGTAAATTGGAAATAATTAATTATACTGTAGTTTGTAAAGGGCTTTGAGGATGGAAAGTGTCAAGATGAAAGTGTAGTTATGGGTAGCTTGCTCAGTTTATGAAACAGATACTAGATAGTAACAGATCAATACTTTCAGGAAATTGTTATGAAGACTTGATCTGCTGAGCATAGAAGAAAGGATGTGGGGCTCTAATGCAGAAGAACATCAGTTCCTTATCATTTTTTATTCTTACATGAGTGCTGTATTCTATGAAAAGATAAAAAGAGTGGATGCCTCCATCCTGTCCAGAAAGCTATTTATGACTTTGAGTGGCACATCTTGTATTTTACATCTTGCTGTCTGCTTTATTTTGTGAAAATGGAATAAAGAGACAAAAAAATCTGGATAAAAGATGACCTCTTCTTTCATCCAGGTCTTGCAATGAGATTCAGATAGACGTAGGGTTGAAGCAAGACAGACATGGAAGAGGTAGGTGGAAAATCAAAAATTAACACCCAGACATGTTACTCCCAATTAAGGTGGTGGGTCAAGGGGACACCAATGAATGAAGATCATTCTACAAATATTCAATTGGTGGATGAAAGAATTACAGAAATGTAGGGCTGGAAGGGACCTTGTGAAGTCGTCAAGATCAGTCCCCTGAGCTAAGGCTGATAGACCATCCCCTTTGAAGTGGTTAAAAAAACAAATGCGAATTTACAGCCACATTAATCTGGCATGATTTTAAGACTCACCTGTAAAAAATAAATAAATAGAGGGGTGGAGCTGAACCACCCCACGAAGACTTCTAGGAGGATTCTTGCTGGAGATCCTAGCATGCAGAGAGAACATGCCAGCTACACTACCTCTGCAAAGATGTTTCATACTTTCCTCGTATGCAGTTCCACCTCCTCCTTTGCCCCTTCTGGGGTATTATGCATCTTAGAGGTGCAGAGGAAAGGGAGCAGACCCTTGTGCCCTTTGAAGTAGAGGAATGGCACTTGTGTTGGGCTACAGTGGGGAAAGGTGGATTCCTTGCTCTTCCCACTCAAATTGCTGCTAGGATGCTGTCATCAAATCTTGTACCTCAAGGTCTAATTTGATTGCTGCAGGGGTCAGGAAAAGATTTATAGTGTTGTACTGAGTGTATTATGTCTTTTGCCCTCTTCTAAAGTGTGATGGATTGGAGCAGATCACTCCTGAAGAGGGGAATACCACATTTTATAGATCACTGAGCTAATTTGGTATAGCAAATCCTATGTTCTTCTGATCAGGCCCTGGGAATCTAAAAGGAAACATTTGTGGTTTCTTGCTACAGAATTCTGTATTAAAGGCTTGGGCCTCAATTTAGAGAACAATTTGTTTGGACCTCTCTATGAAAATATTTTAAAATAATCTACTAGAAAACACAAATGCAGAGCTGACTACAGCACTCCCACAGTACTTTCAATGAGTTTGATGTGAGGCTTGCTAATGGGTTTAAGGGCCTGAGCCAGTGCTGGTTGAAGTAAAGGGAAAAGCTCTTTTTGGCATCAGTGACGCTGGATTAGCTCTTAAGAATTTTTAATTTGAATTTTCAACTTATAAAATTTCAACCAAATTCATCTCAGACCTGAAGTCGTCAGTACTTGTTCTGAATATTTTTCTTTCAGTCAAATTAAATCCACTCATCTCTTCTTGTCTTTAACATTGTGGTCAATCTGTTACAAAGAGACCTCCACATACTTTATTTGTTTGGTAGGTATCCAAATAGTTGCTGGGAAATATAATTATTGACAGAGATCAGCTTTCAGGCTCTGAGACTTCTGAATGGCAACTGTTAAAACTACTGTCAGGCAGTAGGTGGAGAGTTAGTATTGTCAGACAAGGATATTCATGGGGAGCAACATCAAAATGCAACACAGAAGAAAAGAATTTCAAGATTTTCAAAAGACTTTGGAAGGAAGAAAGTTTTACCCTTCAGCACTTCTACAGGAGCAATTTTGTTTGTTCTAGGAGGGTTAATCATCTGGTTTGGTGTGATCTTCTCTTAGTTAAGATTCTGAGGTGGCAGGGTGCTTTATATAAATTAATCCATTGGTTCTTCATCCCTTTAATGAGGCATATTTGCCAAAATATTCCTTTACTTGCCATAGATATTCCCATCTCTCGCTAATGATTATGACTAGTATTTATTATGTATAATGTGGAAGTGCCTAGAAACCTCACCAGGGGTCAGAACCCAAACATATTAGGTGCTGTAGAAACATGCAATGAAAAGACTGTCCCTTCCCTCAGAAGCTTAAAATCCATACATAATAGAAAGAACAGATTCTCTCCTCCATCTTCAGGTAGCTCATGAGTTCAGGGGCTATTCCCTCCAGTCCCTTGGCTGTTTTATCTTCTCCTCCTCTCTGTAAGAAGCAGGTGGGAGACAACTGAGTTCACGGTGGCTTTTCTCTGCAGGAGGACTTGTGCCTTTAGACCAAATCTCCTAGCCTCCTCTCCCAGCTACACCCCAGTACCAAATGCTCTCGATGCTGCATTGCTTTGGGCTAGTGTTTGTTTATGTATTTATTGATTTAGTTTTGATCTTAAAAACAACTGCATGCCAAGATGTGCCTATTCAGAGCTTTGGGTGCCCTTACTACGGACTGAAAAAAAGATAATACTGACAGCATTTAAGATGGAGTAACAGATAATAATCAGAGGAGCCTTCAAAGTGTTACATACGTGTAAGGAGATGCAGGGACATTTATGCACACCAGATGGCCTGGCGACAATCGCTCTTACAACATGGCGACTCTTTACTGAACTGTTGGAAAAGAAGGACAGACCATTATGACTGACCAGCTTCTTTATTGTTATTTCTGAACACTCTCAGAGTGTGTTGAGCACTACACAGGCACAGAAGAATGCACAGTCCCTGTCCCAAACAACTCACAGTCTAAAATAGATATGAGTCAAGGAGACAACAAACAGGTGAAGGAGATGATTGGACACATCATAAATGAAACTATGTTTCTTAACACAGTTCCTTCTTCTAAAACTATATTCACTATCTCAAGTACCCTGCGCAATCTAGTTGTTGTCCTGACCAGGGCCTGGGTGGTCAGAGCTAGTAGCTGGAGCAGAAGTCAGGCACCAGGGATCAAGGGTCAGTTATAGTCAGGAACCAGGTGTCAATGCAAAACAGAAGCAAGCAGCACTGGAGCAGACTTGCAACAAGGCTGGCACCGGAGTGATCACAGCTGCAGGCATAAGCACTGAATAACCAGTGGCCTGCTGCTAACCTTAAAAGCGGGCCGGCTGGCTCCCTTCAGTCAATCAGACAGGCTGGCTTATCAGGCAGTCCTACTGCAACCCATCTGAGCGAACAAATCTGCCTGGAGGCTGGGTTGGCGAGTCTTCAGGCTCAGCTGAAGGAGCTTACTTGGTCATTCCTCACACTTGTAGGTGTGTGTCAAGGTAGCAGTTGATCTTCAGGAGGGATTGGCTTGCGAGAGTTGGGGGGTATCGGAGCCAGTCACGCTGGCTCTATGCCACAAATGGATTCTGGCCCCAATGAGGAAGAACTGCCACCTTTCTGGCCTGCTTTGTATTACTACAGTGGCCAGGGCAGGACTCTAGATTGAGCCCACTGTATTTCCTGCTGAACAAGTAGAGACAATCAGCTGACTCGGATTTGTAGGGCTTGTGTTGTGGGACTAAAAAATTGAAGTGTAGACATCCCGGCTTGAGCTGGAGTCTGGGCTCAGAGACTCTTCCCCCTTGCAGCGTTCCAGAGCCTGGGCTCCAGCCTGAGTCGGACATCTACCCTGTAATTTTAGAGCCCGGCAGGCTGAGCACTGTGAGCCGAATTCAGCTGACACAGGGCCAGCCGCAGGTGTTTTATTGCAGTGTAGACATACCCAGAGAAACTATCCCGCCGTGAACCTGACTGGAATGCTGGAGTTTCTCATGCGTCCTGGTCTCGCGCTATGCCTCTTGCCCTCAGTGCACTGCGGCTGGTTTCACAGGGCATGAGGGAGGAAGAGGCCCAACTGCAGCTCTTGAAGATTTACTGAATTTTCCAGTCTTTTTTGTTCTCCTTTATACGGCAGTAGACCCTGTGGGAAATAATTATTCCTAATAATTACACGTAGCATTAACCTGGTGGCAAATTATTACTGTGGTGTCCTCCAAAGTTTAGGGAGGAGACCTGTGCTGCAGTGTCTCATGACACCCAGAGAAGGGGGACGATGCATTGAACAAATGAAAACTAGGTTGTCAGAACGGCATGTTACAATGGGAATGAAACGCTGCAATGTATTGCTTGGCCAGCCATGCTTTTCCATCAGCATCTTGAGGAAAAGCTTGATTCAGACAGTGGTGGTAGCCACTTGTGCAGCTGTGCCATTACCAACTGCATTACAACTAATGCAGTCCAGGATAAAGTGCTTTCAGCCCCAAATTGCACCAGGGCAGTTCACCCTCTGCCAATGCCAAGAGTAGCTTTGTCTGCTTACACCAGAGGTGGACACCTATGCAGCTGCAGTTGTTGCGGACTGCTCATTGGTGAAAGTAGAGTTAATCCATGTGCAGACAAGGACTACGTAGCTGCTTTTAACCATCTTGTGAGTTGTATGTTGTCTTCTTCATGCAACCACTTAGTATTAAAAAAAAAAAGAGGGAAAAGCTGGAGGTGTCAGGGTGGGGAGCCACAGGAGACCAATATTTGGTGAGTGTGCAGTAATGTAAGCTCCAACAGAGGGCAAGGAACAAACCTAATGTCAGGAAAATGATGTGAGGGTTCCTTTCTTAGTTTAAATGTATTCTAGCCCAATCCTGAGGGTGCTCCTCCTCCTTCCGGCACAGTTATGAGGGTGCAGGCTTATAAATCAGCTCGCTGTACTCATGGTGAATTATTGCCACATGTAGTGGAAGCTTGTGAATAACCCTCTTAGCTTGCTGTCTTCATTATCAAGGCTTTTTTTCTATCGGCAGATGGGATACCACTCTGAACTTTCATTGGGAACAACCAAGATTTGCTCTTTACAGATCCAATTTCACCTTTCTCCCCCCCCCCCCCCCCGCGAAGCGCTGCCTGGTAAAACAGCTACACTGAATTAGGGTTCTGTTTTAAAACGGGCTACCACTGACGGCTTCAGTTCTACAAGGGAATGAAAATGGCTGGCAAACCTTTACACAAACAGCGTGCAAAACATGGAAGAAAGAAATGGCTTTAGATGTAGGGATTATAAAAGGGTGAATATAATTTTAAAGATAAAATAGAAGTGATTAAGTTAATGAAGGATAATTTCTCCAGTTTGAAAACTATAATGACTAGGAATTAATTGTATATTTAGAAGTTTAGCATAGCTCTGCTTAAAAACCCCACCTCAAACATACTGCTATTGGACGCCTATATAATGAAGAAATGAGCCAGATGTTCATAAAAGCTTAGAAAGCATTAGGCAACGAAAGAGGCTGCATGAAGAAGCTCTAATGATGAAAAGATGCCACTTGCTGTTCCGCCCTTCTTTTAAATGTGTTCTTTCTGAAATAATGATGATCGTTTGCACTTTCATCTGAAGTTAAATAGCATATGGCTTTGGCTGATTAAAGCCCCCTCCTGGTATTAATCAGCATCTTAGTATCATGTTTCTAATGGATGCAGCAGTTGCCCTGCTGATCCTGTAAGCTTTTTAACAACATCTAAGTCTATGGATCATGGCTGCTGGTGAGAAATAGCTTCAAGCATCCTATGGACAAGCATATTGCAAAGATGTCGCTTACAGGTGCGATTTATATGAGCCTCTGTGACATGTTATGTTTTAAAAGTCATTTGCTGAAACTTAAAATGCAATAAATTACTTTCCTGTTTTTAAAGCACACACAAAAAAGCTGGCTTGTGCAAACGTTCAATACTCAGGCGATTTTCTAGTCCAAATGCTGCAATAAAGTGTGTGGCTAAATCAGGCCATCCCTAAGAAAGGCCGTCATTCTTGATCAAGCCTATAGCGAGCAGAGATGCTCCCCCACTCGAACTAACGGCTCCCGTATCTATTTCAGAGGGAAATTATTGTAACCACCAGCCATGCTGAAAACTCAGGCCATATATTTAAAAATATTCTGGAGTGCATTTAACTGTCGTAGCTCACAACACTATAGAGAGACAACTGTGAGCAGTAGAGTTTTGATAGTGTAGTCCAGTGGCTCTCAACCTTTCCAGACTACTGTACCCCTTTTAGGAGTCTGATTTGTCTTGCATACCCCCTACTTTCACCTCATGTAAAAACTACTTGCTTACACAATCAGACATAAAAACAAGTGTCACAATACTTCAGCACACCAGTACTGAAAAATTGCTGCCTTTCTCACTTTGACCATATTATAAAATAAATCAATTGGAATATAAATATTGTACTTACATTTCAATGTATAGTATATGCGGCAGTATAAATAAGTCATTGTCTGTATGAAATTGTAGTTTGTGTTGACTTCGCTAGTGCTTTTTATGTAGCCTGTTGTAAAACTAAGCAAATATCTAGATGAGTTGATGTACCCCCTGGAAGACCTCTGCGTCCTCCCAGGGGTACATGTACCCCTTGTTGAGAATCACTCTAGTCCATCTCTTTTGTAAGCAACTGGGATGTGGGGATACATAGAAATAGTCTGCTTCCATAAGGTGATTGTAGAAGGAAGTCTTTGGGGCTGACTTGTGATTTACTAAAGGCCAGATTGTTCTAGGTCCAGTGCATGGGGAATAGGAAGGGAGTGGTGAGGAAAGGTGCTAACTCTCTTGTGCTTCATGTGCAAGTCCCAGGGACTGCTCCTTTCCAGCCCCTCAGGGGAACCAATCCATCTAGGGATGTGTGGAGGAGGGGTTGGTGTCACGGGCTAGGAGTACACAGAGGAGAAGATAAGAACGGCCATAATAGGTCAGACCAAAGTTCCATCTAGCCCAGTATCCTGTCTTCTGACAGTGGCCAATGCCAAGTGCCCCAGAGGGAATGAACAGAACAGGTAATCATCAAGTGATCCATCCCCTGTCACTCATTCCCAGCTTCTGGCAAACGGAAGCTAGGGCCACCATTTCTGTCCATCCTGGTTAATAGCCATTGATGGACCTATCCTCCATGAACTTATCTCGTTCCTTTTTTTAACCCCGTTATTGTCTTGGCCTTCACAACATTCTTTGTCAAAGAGTTCCACAGGTTGACAGGGCGTTGTGTGAAGAAATACTTCCTTTTGTTTGTTTTAAACCTTCTGCCTATTAATTTTATTTGGTGACCCCTAGTTCTTGTGTTATGAGGAGGAGTAAATAACACTTTCTTATTTACTTTCTCCACACCAGTCATGATTTTATAGACCTCAATCATGTTCCCCCTTAATGGTCTCTTTTCCAAGCTGAAAAGTCACAGTCTTATTAATCTCTCCTCATACGGAAGCAGTTCCATACCCCTAATCATTTTTGTTGCCGTTTTCTGAACCTTTTCTAATGCCAATATATCTTTTTTGACATGGGGCGACCATATCTACACGCAATATTCAAGATGGGACGTACCATGGATTTATATAGAGGCAATATGATATTTTCTGTCTTATTATCTACCCCTTTCTTAATGATTCCCAACATTCTGTTCGCTTTTTTGACTGCTGCTGCACATTGAGTGGATGTTTTCAGAGAATTATCCACAATGACTCCAAGATCTCTTTCTTGAGTGGTAACAGCTATTTTAGACCCCATCATTTTATATGTATAGTTGGAATCATGTTTTCCAATGTGCATTACTTTGCATTTATCATCATTGAATTTCATCTGCCATTTTGTTGTCCAGTCACCTAGTTTTGAGAGATAGAGGAGCATGCTGAACCATACTGAGCGAAAGCTCAACATGTACAGATCCCCTTTCTGACTGGGAAACCAGAGAGAGATTGTGCTGCTTAAGTCTCTCTCTCTCTCTTTCTCTCTCTCTTTTCCCCCCCGTCCCGAGAGTTTCCCTTCAGTGGGTCAGTTCTGTGCCCCAATCCCACCCCACAGTGCAGGCACATGTCCAAAGTACATGCTCTGTCCCTAAAGGATTTTCACTGCTCCATTACCTCATTCCCATTAACCACAGAGATGTTTAAACACTGTCCTCAACATAATTATCCAGGTCCAACATTATTTCCCTTCTTATGAAAGGGTCACACTGCTAATAAAAAAAAAGCTTAATGACTTGTATCACAGGCAAGGAATATCTCAGTAACATGGAGTTTGCCTGCTTGGATCTTTTGTGACAGTGTCATTGGGCACAGATTTCTAACACCTTGTACTTTGGACTTTAGATAATCCTGAAGATCTGTTATGTAGAGCTCAATGTCTTTTGATGGCTGTAGATACAATGGCTTCTAGAAATACGGATTTTTTTAATCCAGTATTTGTATCTCAGCACCTTGAATTTCTGCTATTATCTCTATAGGCTGTTGATGTTAAGGTAGATCCTCTATCTTTTTCTATCTGACCCCTAATTTCATTCTTCTTGAACTTTACTAATATTATTGCCCAAAACATTTACCTGATTATCTGACTGTTGTAGGGTGTTCACCCCCACACCGGAGAGGAAAGGGTTAATAGAGGCCTCGTGGGCCTGCCACATGCGATCCCAGAAAGGAGCAGTGGAGGTGAGTCTTCCAAGCATCCTAGAGAGGCTGTGCAGGAAGCAGCCAATTGGAAGGAGACATGGAGCAGCCAATCAGGGCCCAGAAGCGTCACATAAAAGGGAGCTTCAGGGCACAGCAGGGTCAGTGGTTGCTGGATGCTCAGAGAGTGAGGACTGTGTTCCTGAGAGAATGGGAAGTGCCTTGGGCAGAGAAGCTGCTAGCAAGGACCCTGCAAGCAAGAGGGAGCTCCTGGCTGGCTGCTGAGATTGGCTGGCCATTGGGACTAGCTGGCTAAATGCCCTGAGAAGAGGGTGCAGAAGGTGCTGGGGCTGTGGGGAAGTGGCACAGGGAATTAAAGCAGCAGAGACAGAGATTAAAGAGGCACAGCCTGTGGCTGTGATCCACAGGGTCCCTGGACTGGTGGGTGGGACTGGGTTTCCCCCCGCCACTTGCCACTGGGGAAGTAGTTGGACTATAGAATTGAGAGATACTTCCCCTCCCCTCAGAAGGGGGAAAAGACAGATGGTGACACGGTTGGAGTCTTGAAAAGGACACTGTGGTTCCTGAGCTAATCCCTGAGATGGCCAGCAGAAAGCGCCACCCTAGTGAGTGGACCCCATCACACTGACATAGTCCACTGGAGTCTCCGGATCTCACTTTTCTCATTTTTGTCTCTTGCATTATTATTACTACAAGCAGCAGAGCTGTGTGTACATATTCTGTGATCCTGGCGATGGGCACTCTACCACAAGACCTCTCCACTATGGTGTCTGTCAAAGGAGTTTACGGAAATGTTTGCAATTTTGAAACTTTGTTTAAAAAAAGAAATTGGCACTTGTGTTAGTGCAATTGCTAGCTCTAATTTTTGACAACTGTCAGAGTGGTCAATATTGTTCACATTTTAATTTTTTACAACATTTTAAAATCTTCATCATTTAGAATTCAGGGAAAATGCGTTTATAAAAAAAAAATCACAATTTTCCCCACTTCCCCTTTTTGGATGAGCCCGCTTTAGAGGGCCTTCCTTGGTAGTTGTCCTCTTTTTCTACCTCATCTCCCTGGCCACATTCTCTTTGAAGTCAAGCTTCTTTACAGACAATAGCCACATTACTTATACCTAGGAACTCTCTCAGTTCTTTTGAATCTATTGATTCCCTTTTGAATGCTCTGCTGCTGTGTGCGTTCTTTTTATAGATAGATAATTATGCAAGCCATTTAATTTCTTTTTGTAGGGCCAGAATTGGTGATATTTGTCCTCTACCAGTCCTTCTCTTGGCAGTTAAATGTCCTTCCCCACTCCACCCTTTTTTTAAAGTTATTTGCCATCTGCAACTTGTTTCTGCTCTGTTTCCTTATTGGCTATTGATGAGGTCAAGATGGGTGTTTGGCAGCTGGAGCCCACCACCTGTTTTCAGACCCTCGGCCTACATGGTTATTATAGCATTGCATACATACCTTAAGACTTGCCATCACTGAGTGGTTTATAGTGTGTTACAATGGACATCCCATTCATCCCTGTCCCACCCCATGCTCAGTGTCATGCCTTATCTCTGAATGAAGGGGAAACTCAAGAATGGCAGCTTTCAAACATCACACGAATTTCCAACAGGCTTGTAGTGACTAAAATGGGGATCTGCTTCCTGTTTAAGAGGAACCACTGTTGCTGTGTTTTGTATAGTAACCAACCACACACGACTTTTGGGAAAAGCTCCTCTTTGTTACAATGCATTCATTTTCCTTCCCTGATGATTTGGAATTGTTCAGAGAGGGTACAGGGAGTTACAACTAATCGTGCATCCCGGGAAGTGAACAGTTGTTACTTGCCTTGTGGAATCTGAACTCAGAGAGGGAAAGTAGGATGCAGCATTTCAGCGCAGTACCAGATTTCCAAATGAGAATTGGAGCAGGGGCATCAGTGCTCGGCTACTGAAAGCTGTGTAATGGTTTCCGATGGTGAGACAAACATCATCATAGGTTTGAGACAAGCGTAATCTTTGTCTTTTTTTTTTCATGAAATTGTGTGTTCTTGAGTTTTTATCGAGAAACAACCATTCCTCAGGACGTTACTTGGCCGTCAATAAGGAAAATGTCCCCTTCAAAGGTCACTGGCATTTTCTTTCTCTCCTTTTTTCTTTCCTAATGAATCATGACAGCCCTTAATGCCTAGCATACATACACAGCACTGCTTTGGTCAGGCAGCAGGAGAGATGGAAAGGGCTATAAGAATGAAGGATGGCAGTGGCATTTTCCATTGGGTGAGGCTTGCTGCTGGACTGTCCTCCCAAATTTGTTAATCCATAGGCATATGAATTCTGATTTAAACCAAAGAAGCACTTATGAATCAAAATTAATGAGTTGGTATAATACTAAAAAAGATACTTAACTATTGCATGGATAAAACCTTATTTAGGATAGGAATCTATAGGCATACATATAAAATTTTAGATTTTCTTACCCTAAACAAGTATTTCTCCATGAAATACTTAGTAATGTAGCCTGATCTATAGACAATCCATTAATTATATTGATTACCTCAGAATTCCCAGTTATCATGCTGAGGGTTGACAGGTGTTTGTCCCAAGATCAGGACCAGTATTATTAAAATTACTATATAGTTGAGACCCCCGATGTGCACAGTTGCAACACTCACACTATAGGAACTCTTCTATATTTTCAAATAGTTTATTAATACGTTTAGCAAAGTCACAAACACTCTAACTCAGTAAGGTAGCTAGACTATAGAATGTACATCTGCACATCCATATACTCACACCATCCCTTGCAGGACAACCTGAAATGTTAGTCATTATCTTCCTTATCATCATCACCAGTGGCCATGATTCTGGTCCCTTTCAAGGGCTATATCTCTCTCTCCTACCCCCACAGGCTGGGATGCAACTTTTATAATATATTATGCTGTTGCAGCTATATCTAATGCATATTTAGTAGGGTTTTCCCCCTTCTCCTTGTTTGCATTTCTTCAGTCTACTAATGTTGAGGTCCTCGTTCTATAGGTTAATATATTAATGCATGTAACTACCATTTCAGCTCACGATCACACCGTCGCTCTTTGCTTACGTGGATTTGTGATTATTACTTCCATGTTCCTCATGGTAGTACTTTCTGGATCATTCTGCCTGCTACCATTGAGCAAGCTCTCCTTAGTTCCTAAATCAGTGAATCTATGCCAAAGGTTACAGCCTACATAACCATACTTAGGCTAACTTATGCTTCGGCTAATGTCTTACAGGATACTGTAGGTTTCTTGCATTACAGCTGAATATAATGAAAGCAGCTAAATGTAATGAAGGCAAGGCAGTGAATATAGTAAAGGCAAGCCTATGGGCTACAGTATTATACCCATACCATTAATTTTGCTTCGTAAGGGTTTCCCTGCTTTAATCAGAATCAGTCACCTGTTAAAATATTGCCTCACTTGTTTAAATATATATATATATATATATATATAAGCAAAATTTAACCCCCCCCCCCGTCCCTCCCAACCAGACACTTTATTCAGATATGGTAGCAGATCTATAGCAGCAGTGTTATTTATAATGAGTGATACATTTATTTGTAGTTCTATTGTTCAGACACAGATGTCTTTTTGTGCGGAGTTCCACACAGCGCTTAGTGCCTGGTAAACAAAGCGGGCAAAGCTGGAACGCAATTTGTCTGTGTACTCCGGTGCTTGGGGCGGCATTGAAAACGGGGCGGCAGCCCGTGTCCTGCAGCGGCAATTCGGCAGCGACTGCTTGGGGCGGCAAAATTGGGAGAGCCGCCCCAGTGTGTACTTAGTAGCTGTTTTCTTTAGCTGCCTCCTATTAATTCAGAAGTCACCAGTGAAGACTGCGTATTCCTGACGATGCCTATGGATTAACAAATATCTAAATTTGCTGCTCCAGAGTGTTTCAACTTTAACAGACGCTTCTTTAAGTAGCAAATGCTTAACAGCTGATTCTGTGAACACTTGCGGTGAAGTTAGTAGGAGTTTTGCCATTGACTTCAACGGGACCAGGATTTTGCCCTTCCTGCCAAGTATAGTGCTTACTACCATGAGTAATCCAATATTCAGTGCTTACTACCATCAGTAGTTCAACAAGCAGTAAGTACTACATGAGGTAGTAAGGATTCAGCCCTTAGATTATAAATTCTTTGGATTTGTTACTACTTTGTAAGTGTCACCATGACGATAACGGCAATGGTCCTATATAGCTATGAAGTGCCATGCAATCCAGTGGTGCTACATAAATTAAAAATAATCTGATCTAAATACATTATATGCCAATATATTTAAGCATAATCGTAGAGGGGTTCATTTTAGCCTTGAATGCACACTCACCACATATGAGTATGCAGAAAGAGAGAGAATGTGGCCCAAAAATATGTTAGAGAAGGAAAATGTAGTGTACATTCACAGAAACAATTAGAACATAGGTGGAAAAAATATAAATGTACCACACTATGCTTATATCAGGCCAAGTCATTTAGAAGAGCCAAAATTTTCAAAACTGAGCATTCAATACAGTTAGTCTTCTCTGTTTCTATTAGACATTCTCAAGGCAGTCAAAATTCAGCCCACTGACTCTACCATACCTGTGCACCACTTATATTCTACTTACACCCTGATCTGGAGTCTTAAGTGGGACTTAAGTGTTGCACAGGCCTTCTGGGGTCCTATCCACAGGGGGTGAATTTATGTGATGCAAATTTTATGTGTGTATGTGTCTGTGAGTGCTCAGATGCACAGTCACAGCTTATTCTGTGTGTATGTATTAAATGTGTTTGTATTAGAGGTAGCCAAGGAGAAGGTGTTCATATACAGATTGGATTAGGAATTCAGGTTCAAGATGGAGGCCAAATCAGCATTCCCATCTGGGTTTATGAGGTAGTGAAGTTGTATGTGGCTAGCAGTGCCAGGGATTAAACACATCGGAGAGAGAAGCCAAGTTGGTGTATAGCTCATGCACACATCACTTACGCAGCTGTCTCTTTGAAATGTTGCCCAAAGCACTGTGATATATTGCAGGGGGTGGAGTTAAAAAAAAGTCACAAACTGCTCTTTTCTATGGGTGATACAAGGGAGAGTATTAACTGAATTCCTGGGTCATATGATACCGTACAACTTGCCATCCAGTCACATGATGGAGGTGATAATGGGGGGAATTAGGGCAAAGCAGGAGAAGAGCCAGATTTCATGACCACTCAAACCCAAATAAAGCTAAAGGCAGAAATCAGAGCAATTCCTAAAATATTTTCTCTCCTACACCATATTTATGTGCACGCAATATGTTCTGCCTCCCACCCATCTCCTTAAAAGTGTGCTGGCTCTGACAGACAAAACTTAGAAGCGTGGCTTACCATTGGCAGCTGCACCAGCTGGAAGAATGGATAACGGTACACTTCAGAGGTGATGCCAATGACATGTATTAGACAGGCCAGCAGGGAATATTTCAGAACAATGTGGCAGGCACCACACCTCCCCATAGACTTGATATGTCACTTTCACTGTGGCTATCTCTGAGCCTCGGCCTTCCTCACAGGTTTATCTGTCATGCTAAAAGACTGGCAGTAATAGAAGCTAAAGTACATTAGACATCAGCACATTGCATATCTCCTTAAAGCAGAAACATTTGCAGTGATCAGTCAGCAGTTTATTGGCTGAGATCAACAACTGAGGTAACTACAAATAAGCGGCTTTGCAATCCTGTCTTCCAGTATGTCTCTTGCAATCAGTATGAATTACTACAGTGGGTTTCAAGAGGTACAAAGAAAGTTCAACTAACCAGCGAATAGATATAAATGAAAAGGAAAAAGAAAAAGCTAATGTTAATGGCTTTTCCTTACCAAAGACAGCTGGGATTCATAACTGTATCACTTCTCATCTGTACAGTGTCACTGTCAGTTTAAAGGCAAAAATCTTTTTTTTTCTCTTGGGAACAGGAGAATGCAAGAAATAGTTACGGATAGATTAGTTCAAATATCTGGGCTGACGGCAAACAGCACTGGGATCAGTGGAAAGAGGAAGCAGAGAAATCAAAATGCTGTATGAACTCTGGCCAGAAATTCTCACATTCACCAGAAATACAGTAGTCCTGTTTTTATCAGCTGAGATGTTGCAATCTTAAATGCTACCCTGGCTGCTTTATTCTCCGAGAACACTGAACAAGTTTCAGGGTGAGACCTCCTGAAGAATGGTTCTAGCATTATAGCCATAAAATCTCGTTATTTCAGCAAGGTGAGGCTGAGTCATTACTTGAATGGGAGGCTTCCAAGGAACACTGTACCTCTGAGTCCATACAGGTCTTCAGCCAATGGCCGACTGTGTTGCGAGGGCAACCTGTACTCCTGGAGGTGTGGTGATGTACTTTTGGATGAGAAGAAAAATCAAGGCCCTGACTACTTGTCATTAAAAATTTCACAGTGCTTTTGTAAAGTTAGGGGTCTTGGCCAGATTTCAGTTATGATAGTTACATTATTAACCCCTCCCCTTGCAGTTTCAACTACTTTTTTCTTCACTTCCTGTCCTAAATGGATATATAATGTTCCTGTGCATTGGTTGAATGGATGAGGCATTTAATTTCAGACAGCAATAGTTCAGAGGCTATGCAGTGTTGCCAACTCTTGTGATCTTAAAGCAAGCTTTTACAATATTTGGTATTTTTTAGAGCCCCAGCTCCTGGATTCAAGTGACGAGGTGAGAATCTCAGCTTTCATTAAACAAATATGTTTCTAGTTTCATGAGGGCATGATTATATAGAAAAGCTTGAAAATATGACCCAGATGTATCCTTAACAACTCAGAAACCAGAAGGCACAAAAAACAAACAAATAAAACCCAAACCAACCAAACAATAATCCTAAACTTATAGATTTTTAGAAATTGCATGATTGTTTGAGGTCTTACTCATGATTTTTGAATGCTTGGGTTCAACAATACTGAAAATGCAGCAGCTTAAATATAATTTATCTAATGTGTTTCATTGGATATTGCTGCGTTAAGCTGCAGTAGTTAACGTTTGTAAAGCATTTTTAGACTGAAAACTGCGATAAAAGGGGAAAAAATCATCATCATCTCATGTACTTATTTATTTAAACTGGCCTCATTTATTCTAAATCGGATTATATCAAAGTCTTTTTTGAGAAAATCACTTCTGAAATTTTTTTGTCCAAGTTACACTTTCCAGATTGATGGATATCTTCCCTTAGCATCAATATAGATCCTTCCTGATGCTCTAAAATAATGTATCAGGATAAGGAAAGGAAAGCTGGACTGAATACTCTTCTATTTTACAGATCAACAGTAATAAAAAAAAGAGAGAGACTTCTAAAACAAGTACTGCTACCCCATGACAATCCGGAGTCTGAAACCTGTGCATAGTCAGCTGGAGTTCCTACTGTTGGAACGTACATCCCTGAGAGGTTCCTACACTTTCCATCAATGTTAATGGAAGTTTAATTTTTAAATCAATTAATTTTACAGCAATTTCCTTTTACAGTAAAAGGAATATATTTTTACTGAATACCTCAGAAAGAAACTTGTAACAGGATACTGTGGGGATTCAAAAATGGTGAACCAGCTCATTAATGAGTATAAATTGGAATAGTTACTGAAATACTTGCTGAAACTATGCAGATTTACATCTCTGTAGATCTGGCCCAGCATGGAATAATGACTAGCCACTCCATTGCTGAGATTGCAGCTAAATTTCTGTTTAAAGCCAACTTTCACAGCCTGTCTAAAATCCACAAGTAAATATATATACATTTTACCATAAACAATTTAGAATTTATTATTTCACTGTTTCAAATGTAATTGAATGTTGCAGCCTTACAGATCCAACACAATGACAGATTGTAACATAGGGAGACTTGGGAATGGGTATTAAACAGACTGAAATTCATATTGGATGATATTTACCACAGTGCAGAGAGCCTACAAAAAAGCCTTACCACCCCCTGTTTTAAGGATTTCATTGATGTGCAATTCTTTGCGTGGGCCCTCTGTCCTGGAGAGAATATAAACCTGGGTCTGAAACTGAGAGATTTAATTACCACCTAGAGAAGAACCCATCTATTCGGAAGGAAGAATGGCTCCCCTTTTGTACAATGCGTGGAACTGGAGAAAGAGGGGCAGGTTTTAGCAGGGAACTATTTTGGTGTGACACTGTCGGGCAGGACAGCTCAGGAAAGTAAACTGCACTAGGCTTTAGCACCCAAACATTAGGACCTCTTTATGTAACAGGGATCTCTGAGCATGCTTCTCTTTCCTATAACTCGTCCTGCCCGCTGTGTGACTTATTGCTAATGAAACACCTGTAGTCTTTCTGTGGGATTGGCTCAGGCCCTGTTCTGCTAAGGTTGTAGTCCAGCAAATATCTGCTGTTAAGGGTGACACAAGCATATTGAGCCAGGTAAAATGTTTTAAATGCCAGGCTACCCCTTGCCCCTGCAATGGTTGTGCCATAAGGCTACACAGTCACTAGTATTACGAGTTATCATTTACACAATATTAATGGTTACATGACTGGAAAAAGTAATATTTTCCATTGGGTTCTGGATTGTGAATGGCAGGAGATGAAGGAGCTGAACCAGCAAGAAGGAATTTTCATGCACAGGTGGGGTCCCTTTTAAAAACTTGTACTGTAGAACTGATCAATGAAATTGTTTTTAATTGTTCACTTTATTCATATAATTTCATAAGCAAAGTTTTATGAATGAAACAACATTCATTCATAAAACCGGTTACCCCAATAACTGGCTAATTGAGTTTCACTTTCAATCCAATTGCTACTTAAATTGTTGAAACTTACACTGTTTCAACATTGTAATTTCTGCTCACTGTTTGTCATTCATTATACTTGTCTATATTGTAACTTAAGTTCACTGTTTGCCATTCCTTACATTTGTCCATATTGTAACTCAAACTCCATTTTAACTTGTACCAAACTCTTGCTCACTTCATTTTGTAAAAGCTTGTTGCAACCTTCATTTTTGCAAAACCCTGCTGTAATCTTATTCCTTTAGTTTAGCTGTGTCAATGAGGTATGGATGGATGATGGAATCAACCTCCAGCCCCAGCCTGTCCGGATGAAATAAAGTGTAAACACCCAACCTCTGAAGATGCAGACAACAGCCCTGACAAAGTAAGAGGAGTCCACCCTCAAAAGAAAAGAACAAAAGTACAAGTGAAGAAACATCAAAGCCAGGTGCTAGGCTGAAAGGCATGTCTGCAATTGACGGGTGATCAATCACACCGGACCCAGAGGCAGCGTGACACAGCAAGACCTATAGACACTGGTTTCAAACTAAAGCCTACAAAAAGGATAGGTGAGATGGAAGACCAGCAGGACAGTGGGGTGGGAGGAGGTATTGTTTCATATTCTCTGTGTGTATATAAAGTCTGCTGCAGTTTCCACGGTAAACATCTGATGAAGTGAGCTGTAGCTCACGAAAACTCATGCTCAAATAAATTGGTTAGTCTCTAAGGTGCCACAAGTACTCCTTTTCTTTTTTTTTTTTTTGAAGGGTAACATTCTGCTGCCAACATGCAAGGGCATCGGTGCATGCCCAACAGAGACCCAGCTCTTCCTTGTGCCCGGCTTTCCTGGACACTTAGCCGCCACAAGCTATGAACCCAAGCCACGAACTCAAGCTACATTCAGGACTGGTAACTATACAGCAGCTGCAGAACCTGTGTGTGTATGAACAAATGTGTGAATGAATGTGAAACTGAATGAAATGTTATAGCTATAACTGACTGCCTACACTGATTCTTTTTGTATTTACAATAAATGTGACATTTTGTCTTATCCCCTTTAATAAGCTCTTGCTGGTTTTTATTTTATTGGTATAACAGTACCTCCATCTCCTCATGGCAACCTCTGTGCTGGAAATTTACTTGGTGACTATTATTAATTTGTATTGCTTAGACTCTGCTTGGTGGTCTATTATAATCTCAGTTCCGTATGACATTACCTGGTATGAGATACCCTATGACTGTGCGTGTGACTTCAGAATGACTTCACTCTTCACTTACACTGTTTTACACCATTGTAATTCCATTGACTTCCATAGTTACTCCTGATTCTACACTAGTGTCTGAGGAGAATCTGACCTGAAGGGTTAAGTCCTAATCCACTGAGGCAGATCAGAGACAATTCTTTGAAATGTTATCTGCCCATTTACCTGCTTCAGAAATCTGGCCCTTAGCAATATAAGATCCCTTCTTAAGATATTTGCCATGTAAGATGTGGTGAATGATAACTCCTCTTGAGATGGATAGCGCTCTTCATTTTAATGTGACAACATTTTATGACCTATTGTAATAAATATTTGACATGACATTTTCTTATTATGGAAAATCTTTCAGATAAACTTGGGGAATTTCACATATAACTTTCTTGAGAGGACATAACTCCTATTGAATTCAATGATTGGTGTTTGAAAAAAAACTGATATGAGTTTTTGACAGGTTGGGCAGCGTGCTTTTCCCCTCAGGTTCTTAAGTCCAGCAACCCAAAAGTCTCTTTCATGTGCCCGATCCTTCTCTGCACCACACTCAGTTGCTGTCCTTGGTCAGTGTAGACCCAGAGTTCAGAGGTGCATCTGCAGAGTTCACGTCCCACCATGGGTGGAGAGGGGAATAAGGAGGCACCTTACTCACTTTGCTGCTCAAGTACTTGCTCGCTGCCCCTCTCTGGGAGGACCTGCTCCATGATTTTTCCATAGCCTCCTGTGATGCCTCTACTCACATCCTCCAAAGATCTTGCCAAGGTCCTCCAGCAAAACAAGAGAAGTGAGGACCGGTTATTTCTAATGTAAAAAAAATTAGTCACAAAACAATTTGGAGACAGTTTTTAAGCATCACCCCCTGCAATAAGTGGAAACCCAGTCACACACATGCGTTTATTTAGTAGTTCTATCTGTTGTTTCTTGATGTTGCTGCATGCGGAAATAGGTTCTAGCAATGGGTCTCACAATCCAATGGTACATATGTGGGGAGAGGGATTCCCAGAGGAAATTGTCTTTCTGCAAAAATGAGCTGTGTGAAGCTAGATATGCTCTAAATATTTTGTGAATCACTTAGATCACAATACTGTTGCATAAAATCACTGTGATATATAGAATCATAGAAATGTAGGGCTGGAAGGGAACTTGAAATCATCAAGTCCAGCCCCCTGCACAGGACTAAATAAACCTACACCATCTCTGGCAGGTATTTGGCCAACTTGTTTTTAAAAACCTCCAGTGATGGGGAGTCCACAGTCTTCTGGGGAAGCCTATTCCAATGTTTAACTACCTTACAGTTAAAGTTTTTCCTGCTATCTAACCTAAATCTCCCTTGCTGCAGATTAAGCCCATTACTTCTTGTCCTGCCTTTAGTGGACACAGAGAACAATTGATCACTGTCATTTTTATAAAAGCCCTTAGCGTGTTGGAAGACTGTTATTGGTCCACTCTCTGTCTTCTTTTCTCAAGACTAAACATGCCTAGTTTTTTTTTACCTTTCCTCCTAGATCAGGTTTTCTAAACCTTTGATCATGTTTGTTGCTTTCCTCTGGACACTCTACAGTTTGTCCACATCGTTCCTAAAGTGTGGTGCCCAGAAATGGACACAGTACTCCAGCTGAGGCCTCACCAGTACCGAGTAGAGCAGGACAATGATGTATGTCTTACATACAACACTCCTGTTAATACACCCCAGAATGATACTAGCCTGTTCACAGCTGCACTTAGGGTCACTTTTCATTTTCTCATTGGCTTGTATTAATTTGGCTTGATTGTAAAATTGGAGATGTTTTATTCATGGTAACTAATATCCACATTGATTCAACACATTGAAATCAAATACAGTTTGATTTAGCATTTTTCATACAAACTAAGGCCCTGATCTTGCAAACATTTATGCACATGCTTAACTGTAAGCCTGCAAGTACTTGCATTGTCTATGAAATGGAACTCCTCATGTGATTTAAGTGAAGTACATGTATGTTTGCAGGATTGGAGCCTATACCCCTAAATACCTTACAAAGTTATCCAATATGAAGACAGAATTAGTTTTTTAGAGACTGTGACATACTCAAGGTACAATCTGGATTGTTGAACAGCTGTGTCCCCTCAATACTCCAGCCTGGGGTACCTCTTACACTTCTTTGATGTGAGAGCAACCACACACAGCCTCCAGCATATAACTCCCAGCTACACTGAGTGAGTGCTATGGCCTGCTACTCTTGAGTTACATTGCAGCAAGTTCCCAATCCCAGACTTTTCCCCAGAAATATACATCTTGTACTGCCCAACCTTCTCCAGGACAATACAAGCGCATATGTCATAGAAAATGATAAGCATGAATCCTGTTATCTCAAATGGAGGTTCCCAAACACTTCAATCCAAGCACATTGATAAACAATAAAACAAGTTTATTAACTACAGAAAGATAGATTTTAAGTGATTATAAGTAATGAGGCATAGAAGCCTGAATTAGTTACAAGAAAATAAGGTATTAGTTGTGTTTACTGTAACTTAACAAGCTAAGTGAATTCAAAGCAAAAGTCTTTCTCAGCACATGCTTTAGGAGTCTTACTGGCTGAACTTCTTTCAGACAGGATCCCTCCCTCAGTCCTAAACTGTTACGTGTTCCTCAGATGTTGTGGCTGCTGTGGGTAGAGAAAAAGGGAGGAATAAGTTGGGGCATCTGTCTCCCATTTTTATACTTTTCCCTCTTCTTTGAGAATCCTCTTCAGTTAGGGTTCAGGAGACAGTCTGTGGGAATGGGAACATCCAGCTGTTTCTTTGCCAAGATGTAAATTTCTTGCTCATACCCTTTTTTTTCTGCCAATGAATGGGCCCTCAACCAGGTGATAGTCCATTTGACTTCATTGACTGGCTGAGCTGTCAGTTTGCCTTTTGTCTCTGAGGAACTGGTTTGCCCAGATTTGGAATATGTCTTAGTAACATCATACAGCAGAATCCTATAACTTTACATACATACTTGCCACACATATTTTACCAGGACAATTATGATCAGCAAATTATGATTTTCAAAAGATACCTCACAAGGCGTACAAAATTTATCATAGTCTTGTAAAAGGAGTGAACATAGCGGTACAGACTGCCACAGAGCCATATACAAGAAAGAAAAATTTGTTTTCTGATGAGATTTTAAGTAAAATTAATGAGGCAGAAAACTATAGGAACATCATTCCAGATGGATTCACCATTGTTATACATATTACATTTTTATTATTAATTTACCGGTGTGTACCAGGCACTTTGTAGATGGGTATGAAGACAAGGGTCCTCCCTCAGACATTTATAGGGTGAAATCTTGGCCCCATGAAGTCCATGTGAGTTTTACCATTGACGTCAGTGGAGCCAGGATTTCATGCATAATCTAAAGTGACAAAATACAAAGGTCTGAAGGAAGAGGAGAGGCAGCCCTGGTTTTAGCTGTGGCATTGTGGCCAGATTAAATGCTCACTTCCATAATGTCACCTTCCAGCGAAATGGCTACCAGTGGTAGAATGCTAATACAATTTGTAATGTAAAAGTTGCTTTCATCCATGAGTAAGAGAATGTGTTCTGGTGTCACTGGTAGGGAAGGAAAAGTTAAAGTGTGCCTTGCCTTTGCTCTCACTATAATACTGGTTAAAGCCAACATAACATTACAGTGTAAAATTGAAATGCTTGAAAATATGTCTAAGAGCTGTAATTTGAGAATAAGGGGCTTTGCAGAGGGTCTTACACATTCCAATAAATTCACTAGCACATAAACTGTTGAAAAAGATCTCTTGGCTAAATTATTATTATTTTTATTGAGGCTGTAAACCATGCTGTAGGTTAACTGTGACCTTCTAATCTATGTAAAGGATAGGGTAATCACTGCAAACAGCACAAAAAGAGGAAGAATAGGTTCATATTTTCCCACAATGTTGCCCCAGTCACACAGACTTGTTGGTGAAAATTGATATCTCTGAAGGCAGACTTTTCAGAGCTGGACGCTGACATGGCATTTCTGTTCCCAGACGAACTTTGTGTGATATGGAAAGAGCAAAAATCTATTTTGTATGATTTAAATGAGCACAGATATTTTCTAATATGTCATATTTATGCTTTGGGGGTGGCGAGTGAGATGAGCCTGGTTCTAATGAGGAGTTAACTAAGAGTTGTATTCTTTCAGGTTTTAATACCCAATTAGTCTATTGCCTTCCAGAATAATCATTTGGTTTTTGTATGTACATTTGTGAAATGAGTTTTCCTATAAACCCTTCCTAATGATAATTGATTTGTTGCACAAAGGACTCTACTTAAACTTCTCAAGTTAATATTTTTCTCTTATTCATTGGTTACAGAAGGGTGAATCCTCAGACTGTGTAATCAGTGAAGCTGTGCAGATATACACCAACTGAGAATCTGGCCTGAAACATGGTAATTCTGTCCATGGGTTATTTTTCCTCTCCCCATCTTTGTACATTTACCCCTAGGAGTTTCTTTTTGTTTAGAATGAGGATTTTATTGGCATGGAGGAAGACCACAATGACTTCTGTTGCAAAGACTGTTTTTGCTTGTATGGTGCAAAGACTCTCTCGCATCTTGTTGCACCTTCTAAATATTGTATCAGTCAACAGGTTAGGTGGTTTAAAATAACAAAACAAAGGCAACAATAACACACGTTTCCAACCCCACCCCTCTTCCTTTTTACTAAGACTGGTTGTGCTGGTTGGTACTCCACAGCCAGTCCTGGCTTTGCCATTCTTCCTCTTCCTCCCCCTGACATCCTGCCACTGGGTTTTGTTCCTGAAATGGTCATCCATGCTGCCATGATGTACCAGGGATGTTTGCCCCGAGAAGTATTGCGCATACCTTCTGGCATGCAGCCATGACAATGAATGTATTTACCATGTCAGCTTGAGCCTCTGGCATTGCTGATTATGTGAAGGAGTTCTGCCTCTTTGTGAAATGCAAGGGGTTCATTTGCAAGAGCGCACTGTAAGCCCACGCCATCTGAGTGGGTTTGAAATGTATGCAGCCACACCCTTCTGGCCCTAATGAACACCCATGTCTGGCAGCACTGAAATTCCTCCGTTAGAAAAGTCACTTTTTTCCCTGTGCTTGTTGACTTCACACCATTGTGTAGCGACTTTTTTCCCTTGTCCAGCCCTGCATATTTTCTCCAGTGCCAGTCTGCAACCAGTGACTATGCTTCTGTTTTATTTCTACATTTTATTTTAAAAAATCACTCTTCTCTGAATGCTAGAAGTTGAGACATTTCACTGACTTCAGAGAATCAGCCTAATTTTAAAGAAGCTTCCTAATTCCAGCACTCCCATCACTAGCAGCAGCGGATATAATCATTCAGCATTGCTCTTTATCACCAAAATCTTTGCTGCAAATACAGCCACTTCATTTCTGCAAAATAAATTCTAATAGGCGGGAGATGCATGTATTTCTGATTCATACTGATATGAGTTTTTGACAGCTTGGACATACCGTGTCATTGCACTTGTGGTCACAGCTGTCATTCAAGCTACATTTATTTTTCACAGTAAGAGGAAACATTTTCTTGTGTGACAACAGAAATTAAGGTTGTGACCTTAAAGACAGGGTGTGACACTGGGACATAACCTCCTAAAATACAATTCTGCTCAGCATCATGACAACAAAATAGCTTAATAAAATTTTTAATTAGTGTTTTCATTTAATTTCATATCAGTAAAGATTCCCCCCACGTACACCTAGAAAAATTCCTGCTTTCCCTGGAACTGATTAGCTTTCTCGCTTAGCTTCTGGTCGGTTGGTTTTTCATGGTTCAAAAGCCTTGTAGTACTGCCAGCAAACTTGAAGCATTATCCCATTATCACTGGGGATCAATGTATAACTTTACCTCCAAAAATACTTTTAAAATGTCTGGTTTTCTTATGGTCACTCCTGAGCATACTCTTAATTATGGTCGTGACTAATTTTAACAAGTTAGCTGATACTAATTCCATATCCCTGTGTAATATCTTCCCCAGCTGATTTAGAAAATCAGAGGCATTTAACTGTAATTGTTTAGGTGGATTGTTTAAAGAGCCAGCACACAGCTACATGTGTATGAAATTACACATTCGCAAATTGAAACTGTTTCTTCCAGTTTGTGGACTGTGCTGGAGACAGCTTGGATAGCCAGAATAAAAGAACATTATTCCTAAACTCAGCAGTTTAAATTCCCCAAAATATAAAATTAATGCACCTAGATTTGTCCTCTAATACTTAGTATTTCTATATCTACTTCAAATTACAGTGAGGTGAAAGCTGCAAAATTCTCATTTGAATCTTCCCAAAGTGATGGGATCTGGAATTGGGAGTCTGACCTATTGCAGAATTTGAGCTTTTGGGCTACCAGTTTCATAGCTGCGTCTGGATCTCTAACATATCAAAAATTCAAGCATCTTTGGATTTAGGGTTTTAGTTTAGCCCATACTTTGTTAAAAACAAAGTAGGAGGAGTCTCCAGTGATGTGTTTTATGATGTAAAGCATGGTGTATGAAGTGATTCATATCCTATTATGATGATCCTCTAGGGGAAGCCAAATGGTAACTTTTTACCATGCAGACTATGGTAAAACAGTTTTGGGGTGTGTAATTAGTTAGGGGGAGGTAGCTGTGAGCTGGGAAATAGGTGAGATTATATATTCTCCAGCCCTTCTTGAGGAGTTCCCTACTGAAACATTCCTCCTGTCAACTTCTTAACTGTAATAAACTATAACACTTTTTGGAAACTGACTTTATTTGCGGAGGACTCTTCTGTGAGTCCTCCCAGTGTACGTTAAATGAGGGGTGGTGCCTCATCCCACTTCTTATACAGTGTAAAACAGGGAGACCATGTTGTTTAAAAACCCAACAAACCTTACTACAGCCAGAGCCCTGGCACAGAAGTACCTGCTTCCCCTAGAACTGGTGACAGGCAGTTCCAACCTGCAAGAGACCACTTTGTTTCAATTCCCCAGCCCCACCCTCAAACCCCCACCAACCTGCAGCCCAGCTACTGTGGGGAAGAGAAGCACATTACAATCCCCTACATGGAACTGATATAAAGTCCTTCATTCACACGTTGTCTTTTACTTCTCGTGATTACTGTATACCCTGTATCCATCTGTATCTTTCCTATTACAGAAGTTGTTCCTTTCAACTCTTGCTCCTCTCATTCATACTGGCTTGACAAAGGTGCCTCTTCCTAGCTTTTAAATCTAGGAAGGGAAGTGTGTTGACTTCACTAGGATAGATTTATTGTGAGAGGACCGAGTCTCTGCCGTTTGAGCTAGACTCTCAGGGTGAGAAGTATGAGAAGCTCATGCCATCTGTAGATTGGGCATAGTGTGGGACACGCACAGGTAGCTAGCTCCTGCTTAGCAAAAATACATGTAGGAATATCTTGGCCTTCTCTGGGCACTCCCATTTCCTCCTTCTGCCATGACCTCTTCAGTGTGTGGCATTTTTAAACCTCTTTCTAACCCTTGTTCATTCTGCTGCAGGATTTTTGACATTTTCTTATTTTTACTTTCTTTTCTTCTGCCCCGTGTTCTCCCTGAATCATTTTGTGAAGAGTGAAAGCCTCCTCACCCCCTCCCAATCCTGTTCTCTCTTCCCAGCTCATTTTTATATGATTTGCCTCTTTTTTTTTTTAACCTGCAGCAGCTGCTTTACAGGGCTCCTGCTGTGCAAATCGCCCTTCACAGAGAAGCTCTTCCTGTCAGTGACTGACGAGAGGTGCCAGCAGCAGGTTGGGAGACTTTTAAAACCAACGAGTTGGCAAATCAGCAGGTACCTGTGAGATTCTGGATCCGCCCCTAGGATTAGTTCCTATCTTATATCAAAGGGTCCTTAGGATGATGTGGCCCACAGGCAGTGTTTCAGGTTGAAAAGGAAGCTCATAGTGTTTGGCTGCATCCATCCACTCAGCTTTGTTTTGTTTTGTTTGAAATAGAATGACAACAGCAGTTTGCTCTGTTTTTGTTATTTTTACACAGAGCCATAAAGAGACCATCTACACAACAGCCTCAGAGAGAAGAAAATGCTTCTAGCAGTTAGCATTAGCTGTCACTTTTCTTCTCCAAAGAAAGAGCCATTTCACCCCATCTGCAGTTCAGAAGGTTGCAGAGGGTGTTAGATGATACTCCTAAAGCCAAAGGGAAAAGAGGGTTATGAGCTGTAAATACCAGCTCCTCTTCATTGAAGACATGGGTGGGGCTGAGGACAAGAATACTTTGGACAGAGCTTGTCCCCCATGTATCAGACAGAAGGTAGTGTTGTCCAGTGGTTAAGGCACTAGAGTGGGACTCAGGAGATTGGGTTCTATTCCCAGCTCTGTCCCTGATTTGCTGTGGGTCCTTGAACAGATTTAAATAAGTTATTTCATTTAGCAAAGGTAAAGACACCAAGTCAAATCTTATGGCCTTTACTCAACCAAACACTCAGCTGAATTAATAAAGTTAGTGGGAGTTTAGACTGAGTAAAGGCCACAGGATTTGGTCCACTGTGAGCTTTTGACTTGAGTGGTTTAAAACATTGCGTGCTCCAAACTTCCAAACAGCTGTAAAATGCAGGAAATACAAGTAGCCATGGTCTGAAGTTTTCCCCATCTGTTCCCAATATTTAATAATTTGCTGTCTTCTCTGAGCATGTTAAATGTATTTATAAATCTAAAAAATATGTTTTATTTTATGTAATGACCTTACAGTCATAATAACCTCTTTGCTCCAAATTGCTCTGGGCACCCTGTTCTACCATGTGCAGGGTACTAATTTTTCCTTAGGAATTTATGCCTACATTACACATTTTAAAAGCAATATTTGACTTATAGTTCTGCGTGCTTGTATTCTTGTGCAAAACTTCTGTACAGTAGATTATCTCTTCTGACTGCACAGAGTTCAGCCAAAAATATGTGTGAAACATGCCTCTGCACACACCCTATGTGTGAATTTTTGACTAAGCACAAGAGAGAAAAAGCTTCAAGAAATGTAAGTGCATGGGTATTCAATATGTTTTACAAGTGGTAAAGAATAGTCTTACCTGCTGCATAAGCAAATCCCCTCAAAAGATTTATCTCAAATCTCACTAGGTATCTTAGGTACTTACAGGCCCCATCACCCTAGAATCTAAGTACCTCACAATCTTTTTATCATCACAACATTCCTGAGAGGATAGGAAGTTCTTCCTCCCATTTTCCTGATAGGGGAATTTAGGAACAGAGAGACTAAGTGACTTGCCCATGCTCACACAAGATGTTTGTGGTAGTGCGGGGAATAAACCTTGCTCTCCCACAATGAAGGCTAATGCACTGGACAATCCATGCCCTCTAGACACAGCTATGTTCACCTGTGAGAAACACTGGCTGACATCCTGGCCTCATGGAAGTCACTGGGAATTTTGCCACTGATTTCAGTGAGGTCAGAATTGCACCCTTAGTTGTCTTTTTTCAAATATTGCAGAGTGTATCTGTTTGAATGTAGGACCACAGAAGTGAATAGTGGGGAAAATATATTGTCCATTCTCCTGCAAGTGCAAAATAAGTATACCCAAATATTGCATTGACAGAAAATGATCTTAAACAAATTGTGCACTCATGCAATGCATACAACCTCAACTGATGTCTGTAGAAGTTCCATATGCAGACGATGCACAGTGGAGATCTACCCTGTGTAGAACAGAGGGAAATGTTACCCTGAGGATGCGCTGATCTTTCTGTGCCTCACAGCTCTGTTTTATTGCAATGTAATCTTAAAACAACCTGATTTTCTTTTTTAAATGACTGTAACTTTTAAGACTGTTTAGATTTAATGTTTACAATTTGAAATAAAGAATATACTATAGGACTACATCATACCCATTTGTAAGTGGATGCAGCTTCATTGAAGTTAATGGAATTATGCCTGTTTAGGCAAGGGCTAAAACTGGCCCATTACCAGTTGTTTTCCCTTTAAAGATACGTATCATTCAGGAAAGGTAAGATTTTTTTGGTTTAATTTGGAGATGATTTTTGTAATAACGTCATTAAAATGTATTGATATTGTTTGATTTTTCATATTTTTGGCTCCTAGACAATTGAAGGCAGATGTGAGGGGCTGGGTAGATGAGTGGGAGGAGGATGAGGTAATTAGGTTCCTATTGGTTTTTAATCCTCATTTGCCTAATACCCATCATGATGACTTTGTACACTGACCAGCTAAAATTCATAATGGTTATAAAATCTCCTCATTTTACTGTAAACATTTTTTAATGTTTCTAGGTGGCTATTGTCATGCAGTCTGGAACAACTCACAACCATTGGTGCCTACCTCAGGGAAGACTGTCAAAAACTGGGTTGATCCCCCAAACTGGTGATACGTTCTATAATTAGCTTTCACCAACCCACTAACAAATATGATCTCCTGGATTGCTATAACAGTCTTACTATGGAGTCACAGAGTCCCCTTAGGCTCTTCAGTCTATATTGCCACCCAGGCAAGCTGCACTTAGTGATAATTGGTCACCTATACCAGCGGCTCTCAAACTTCATTGCACTGCAACCCCCTTCTGACAATAAAATTACTACATGATCCCAGGTGGAGGGAGGGGGGCTGGAGTCTGAGCCCTGCCGCCCCGGGTCGGGGGAGGGAGGGCTGGAGCCCGAGCCCTGCCACTCTGTGTGGGGGTGGAGCTTGGGCTTCAGCTTCAGCCCTGGGTCCCCCAATGCTGACCCTGGTGACCGCATTAAAATGCAGTTTGAGAACTGCTGACCTATACCAAATATCACAAAATATTCAGGTTACTTCCAGCCCCAAGGGATCATTCACATACCTCAGCTCAGTTTGTAACTCAGATCTCACACCAAAGACAATGCTTGTAGCAAATCCTGTAATAAACTAACTAAAGGTTTATTAACTAGGTAAAAAAAAAACAAGAGTTATTACAAGTTAAAGCAAGGAAGCACATACACACAAATGAGTTACCAAAGTTCCTAAAGACGACAGAGATGTAGTAATGTATCTCTGGCCCTGTGAGAGTTCAAGTGGCAAAGACATGAAAGGTTTTCTTGTTAGGAATATAATTAATGTCAGTCAACATGGTTTTATGGAAAATAGCTCCTGTCAAACAAAATTGATTTCATTCTTTAAAGAAAGCACAAGTTTAGTTGATAAACGTTACCTCATAGCTGTAATATACTTAGACTTTTGTAAGGCATTTGACTTCGTACTGCGCAGCATTTTGATTAAAAATTTTGCACAATACCATAAAAATAAAGCACATTACGTAGAATAAGAACTGACAGATCTCAAGAAGAAGTTGTCAGTGGGGAACGCTCACTGAATGGGGGTGTTTCCAGTGGAGTTTGGCAGCGATCAGGAGTAGGCTCAACATTATTCAACATTTTTGTCAATCTAAAAGTAAATATACAATCATTGACCATAAAATTTGCAGATGACATACAGATTGGCAGAATGGTAAATAATGAGGGCAGCCACACAGAGCGATCTGGATTGCTTGTTAAGCTGGGCCCATTCAAACAAAATGCCAAATGGAAAGTTGTCTATCTAGGAACAAGGAATGCGGGCCATCCCTGCATAATGGGGGACTATATCCTGGAAAGCAATGACTCTGACAAAGATTTAAGCATCATCGTGGACAAGCACCTCAATATGAGCCACGAGTGTGATTCTGTGGCAAAAAGGGCTAATGTGATCTCTGGATGTATAAAAGGAAGTAGTGAGTAGGAGTAGGGAGATGCTTATACCTTTCTATATGGCATTAGCAAGGCTGATACTGAAATACTGCATATAGCTCTGGGGTCCCCATTTTTAAGAAGTTGAAAAATTGGGGAGGGTGCAGAAAAGAGCCACAAAAATTATTTGGGGGCAGAAAATGCCTTACAATGAGAGATTTAAAAGAGCTCAACCTGGTTAGTGTGTCAAAAAGCATATTGAGAAGTGACGTGATTACAGTGTGTAAGTACCTTCACAAGAAGAAAATACGAGGTATTAATGGGCTCGTTAATCTGACTGAGAAACGCACAAGAACCAATTGTTAAAAGCTGCAACTAGACTAATTCAAATTAGAAATAAGGCTCAATGTTTTAATAGTGAGGGTGATTAATCATTGAAACAAACTCCATCTCCTGATGTCTTTAAATCAAGACCTGATGTCTTTTTGGAAGCTTATGCATAAGCCCAATACAACTTATGTTTCAGTCAGCCACAAGTTATTGGACTCAGTACTGGGGAAACTGGATGAAATGTAATGCCCTGTGATGTAAAGGAGGTCAGACTAGATGATCTAATTGTGCTTTCTGGTCTTATCTCTATGAATCCCCTGCTGTGTTTGCAATAGGTTGGCATGGAAAGCCACTTTGGTGGCAGTGCAGGGACAGGACTGGGAGGGGTTATGAGTCTGCATTTATGTGGATTCAGTGGTCCTAGTACTCTGTACAACTGATGCAGAAGGTCATGGACATTGGGTGGAGGTGGTGAGGGGAAGTTTGGCCGAGTGTATGTGTGTGGGGATTCCATCTCTCCATTAGGAAAAGGAGTACTTGTGGCACCTTAGAGACTAACCAATTTATTTGAGCATAAGCTTTTGTGAGCTACAGCTCACTTCATCGGATGCATGAGCTGTAGCTCACAAAAGCTTATGCTCAGATAAATTGGTTAGTCTCTAAGGTGCCACAAGTACTCCTTTTCTTTTTGCGAATACAGACTAACATGGCTGTTACTCTGAAACATCTCCCCATTCTCCCTGAACTTCTTGGGCTTTATGTTGGGGGAATGAATTTCATCCTTTATTTCTATGCAACATTAAACAAAGCTGCATTACATTGGGTTTCTGTAACATATAGGTCTGGCTAGAAATGTTTAAAACAGAATAAAAGTTAAACTAAATGAAACATTGAAGAGGCAAAGTGCTCTATGTGTGCTAAATGTTAAGCTACAGTAACACATTGTTAAGTACCTAAGACCAATGCATTGAAGGGGCCACAGCACCACCCAAGACATAATGTGATGTGACATGGTAAATCCTACAGGCTGTCTACTCTGGGACACTCAGGAAAGTTAATCTGAATTAACTAAAACTGAATTTAAAGTGGATTAGTTAAACTGCATTAAACCCCTGTATGGACACTCATTCCACACAAGAGTTTAATGTGGTTTGACTAATCCACTTTAAATTCATTCTTTTAGTTAATTCAGATTAATTTTCCTGAGTGTCCCCATGTAGAAAAACCCTAAATTATCTCAAGATATCCAACTAATAGCCATCAACTGTAACTTTTCACAAGAATAACCATTTCAATGACACTGCTATTATAAACTCTTCTGGCTAATATTTGACTTGAAATATCAGTCTTTGTGATATTATATTTGGAATCTCTGGTACTGACTTACAAGCATTCTTATCCTTTTACATGAAAATACTAATTTATTATTTTATTTCTTTAAATTTATACAACAAAAAAAGGTGTGTCCCAGCTACTCTGGGTGCCTTTGAAATGATTTAAAATACAACAATAAGAAAATCAGCCCCAACCCCCTAGAAAAACACTAGCACCTTTCGCTTTTCATTTCCACTGCATCAATTCCTTTGTTCAACAATTCCTTTGTTCACAATTTTAAGTCAATAGTCTTAGAATTTTTCTCATAGATGTTACTGAAGGTACTGTTCTGTATTTTACCTGAATGAAGAAAAATGCAAATATACTGGATTAGGAGTCAGGAGACCTGGGATCTATTATCAACTCTGTCACAGACTTACTGTGTGACCTTGCCCAAGGTCATTCAACTGCTTTGTGTTTCAGATCCCCTACCTATGAAAAGGGAATAATAATTAGAAGCAACTAGGGAAAAAATCCAAACTTTTTTTTCCTATTTCAAAGTTACGTTTTTAACAAAAAAATAATTTAAAACTCCAAATTTTGAAAAATTCAGGCATCTCTAAAAAGAATACTTATTTGCCTTTGTAAAGTGTTCGAGATAGTTCAGTGAAAAGGGCTATGTAAATTCAAAGAGTTGCTAATTACCTTATGAAAATGAAAAAGGGAGTTACATCGCTAAGGCCTGGTCTATACTAGAAAATTAAGTTGGCTTAACTACATCACTCAGAGGTCAGAAAACGCCAAGGTTAAGTCAACCTAACCCCCAGAGTAGACAACGCTAGGTTGACCGAAGAGTTCTTCTGTCAACCTAGCTACTACCTCTTGGAGAAGTGGATTACCGACACCAGTAGGAGAATCCCTCCCGTCAGTGTAGACGCTTCCTATGCCAAAGTGTTGCAGTAGTGCAGCTGTGCCGCTCTAGCATTTCAGTTGTGGACAAGCCATAAACTGACTACTGAGTATCAACATACACAATGCATAGAAGCATCAAGAGGACCATTCCAGGGTCCCACATGGAAATTCACATTAATTGAGACCTTTTATTATTTAATTTTCTAGCTACTTCCTGCCTTTTTCTAATTTTCCTTGTTTGTTTTGGTTCTTTTTAGACTTTATTCCCTATTTTTTCCAATGCACTTTTTCCTTTTACACTCAATTTCGTTAACTTCTAATTCTTTGACCCTGTTTCATTATTCTCTCCTTTCTTTTAATTTTTGTACTTTGCTTCCTCCTGTGCAATTCCAAATCTGTTATTTCTTACCTTTTATAACTATGTTAGGGTCACTTTTTAATGCCTTCTTTATGTCTTAGTTTCTTCTCTATATCCTAACTCACTTGCTTTCACTTTTCCTTTAATCTATTTTTGCCTGAGTTTCCTTCTTTGTCTCCTCCCCACACCTTCCCATATTCTTTTTCTTTTCTGCTGGATGCTGCTCTACTGGGAGAACAGCTGTGCCCTTGATTTTTCATGATAAAACTGCTGAGGACAGAAAATGCTGATGGATTGAATCGGGAATATCAAAAACCCAGGGTATACTTTTAAATCTGAATCCACTAATCCACAAGAGTTCTGAGATTCTAATTCCAAAGCAGCTATCTCAGCATCACTGTTAACAGGCATTAATTGTTGGTTTTGTTTTCTTTTTGGAAAGTGAGCTAGTTCCAAGTTTTGTTTAGCTTTGCAATCTGTAAACAATAGAATCACTGAATTGTGTAGAGGCAAGAATTCAGGAGCATAATATGAGGTCAGCCTGTCAACATCCAAAAACACTTAGCTGTCTATCTGATTGCTTGACAGGCTTAACATGCTTAGCAAGCCAATCCAGTAGTCAGCCTCCTCTCATTCTTCTGAGAATGAGATTATTGCTATTGCTGTGCCCCTGGTTCATTTTCAGCTTCTGTTCTCTCTGGATCTATTGTGGTCAGTTTTGCTGTGTAGGTATGGAAATTAAGCACATGGTTTTCATGAAACAGAGTCAGTGTCCTCCTGACATGCCCTGCAATATTTTGTTGAATCAAGCTAAGTTGTATTTCAAACTAAGTTAGGTGTTTAAACTTCTGTCTATTAGAGACAGGTGCAAAACAAGACCCTTATTTTGTCTGCAAAAGTAGAATGGAAAAGATACGAGAACTGTCAGTTGTGTAGTAGTTTAGCGTTTTTGAAATCCTGGACAGGACCCAAAAATACATAGGATCACAAATCTCAAAGTGATGAATAGTTCTTAAAAAGTTAGCTGTGTGGTTTTGGGGTTTTTTTTAACCCCAAAGGTTTGGTTCCAGTTTTGGGCAGAGACTTGAGTTGGTTCTTATTTCATTCAAACTGGTTTGCCTTTCCCTGATAGAGTCCAGTCCTGAGTTCTGAGCACCTCTTGTCAGTTAACTACTAATGCCCTCAATCCTTATTGACTTTACTGAGATTTGTAGACTTGGACCCATAGGTTCTGTCACATTGTTGTCTTGTTTCCTGGATCCATCCCCACTGGTTACTAGAATTGCATGAAATAGTCAATCCAGAATTCAAAACACTAAAAATCTGCCCAGGTTTGAGCTTGTGATAGAGTGTTCTTTTGCAAGTTTTTTTTGCACCCATGCAAGTTTTGTTGAAATTGTGCATGGGATTTTCTTGCCCCATCTCAGGATGTCAATACAACTCTCATGGTGCATCTTTGAATTACAATGGGTTAGCTGGGACGTATTGCATGGTATTTCTTCTGGTTTACTGATTGGCTAAACTTACTGAATATGGTGAGGAAGGTTGGCAGAAGCCATCCTTCTGTTCTTCAGTGGGGAAGAGTTGCTGTCTGATCCCGCAAGAAAAACCTGTGTGTATCTGTTATTTATGCTTTTCATGAAGTCGCACAGTTATTATCAGTGTCATCATTTTACAAGGAGAACACACCCTTGAGAATTTGTTCTGTGGTGGCCTCAGAGGCATGGGCTAAGTTCACCTATGGTGTTAATTGGTGTTTCTGCCCAGTGAAGCTAATGGCCATAGAAACTGCCTCCGCTGTCTGTCTGTTTATGGAGATCTACACTCCCCTAGCCTACTTGCCCAGTTTAATACCTTCCCTCAACCTGCCTGGAAAAATAAATGCGTTTCCAGTATCTGAGATTCTGTAGAAGCTTTCTATTTATAATTAGTATAAAGGGGAAATAGCCCCAGGAGAAAGATCAGCGTTCTCTTCTGTTCAGGCATCAGCGTTACTCTCCCCTTAATGAAGAGAGTCAGGAACAGCAGCAGCAGAAAAGGCATTTCTTCAAGATGAGTCCCACATTACCACAGAGTCGTATCTCCTCCTGCAGCGGCCACCCCTCAGCCAGGCTGTTCTGCCTGCAGACTTAAGAGAGCTGTTGCTGAAAAGTGCAGGTCTAAGTCAATGTGGAGGACTGTGAGATCAGCAAAGCATTTGGAAGAGCCAGGGGCTGAAGCGCAGGTTGTCCACAGAAAGCATGATGTTGCTACGACCTTTTGGTACATCAATTCAACTGGAAAACGAAGGGCATACCGCTGTCAAGGCCATTAGTGATGGAAGGAGCAGGAAGGTGGGGATGAGGCGAGGTAACAAAAAGTTCTGTCTCGGAGGAGCTGAACCCATTGTTAGATTTTTTTCAGATTGTCCTTGTCAAGGAGGATTCCCCACTCTGGCACTTCGAGTGCAGAAGGTGGGCACCCTCAAGGACTCTAAGACTTAATACTGGCCACTCCAGGCTTGCATTAAACTCCCAAGGTTACAGTTTTTCTCTGGCCTTGGATGGGTAGATGCTGCCACCACCCAAGTACAGAACCCCTTTGAGAGACCAGGAAGGCGCACTTGGGAATTTCTTCCTGTGGGGTACCCTCAAGCCCTTTAAGCCTCCCTCTGGGGAAGAGCTGAGAAAACAAACAAACAAACAAAAGGAAATCAGCTGTTGCCGCCAGCTAACTAAACAACATGTACACAAACCTGTTAAGACACAAAAATCCAATTCTGTTCTTAAAAAAGGTAAATTTTATTTAAAAAAAAGAAAGGAAAGAAAATTCATTTGGGAACTCAGCTATTTTAAAAGAGCAATTACAAGGATTAAGCACCAAGAATAGTTTTCTTGAGGTCCAGCTTAAAAATTACAAGCAAAACAAAAGCACTGGGGTTAGCATAGAGGAATCCACAAGCCATAAAGAAATAAAAGGGATAAACCTAATTGTGTCTTCCTAGACATTTCCTGATCTACTTACATCTCTGGGGTTTCAAATGAGTGGTTTCTGGGTATGATAACTGATGATTTTTCATATCTGACCCCAAGCTTCTTACAGCATCACTGCTCTGATCCCCTCTTCCCCGGGAGAACAAACAGACAGACAAAGGGGAAGCTTTTTCTCAATTTAAAAAAGTTCTAGCCTTTCCATTGGCTCTTTTGGTCAGGTGCCCACTCATTTCCTTTGCCTATGCATAGCAGTGAGACTTTTTAACCCTTTACAGGTAAAGCAAGTAGAGAACAGCTACGAAAAGGGATTTTATAACTGGCTGGCTGGGTGTCTATAAAAGGGAGGCCCCCGCCCCCTTCATTTATCACAGCCCTTATGGAGAAAATGTTTGGAGCTAGTCTTGTTCAACTAAAAGTACCTCTTTATGGGACACCAGTTTCATCATTTTTAAAAGGGAAAACACATCATGTAAGTAGGGGACATTTATTGGGTCAGACTTCAAGATGAACCAGGGTAACCTCTAGCCCTGGGAGTAGTCTCTAACTAGCATCTGCCATTCAGCCTCCCCCAGCTCAGCATATTATGTCCCTAAACCATTCCCTTATTTTCATTCAGCCATTGCTTCAGTTAAAGAGAGAGAGAGAGCAACCGAGAACTAGATATTTCCACCTGATGATGGTACGATTCTGCAGAATCTCCCTTATCAATCCTCTCCTTTGTGCATAACTGCTCCCTTCGAGTAGGACTTTGGGGTAAAATGTTGATAACTTTTCAGATGAGCAACCAGGGTTGGCAACCTTTCTTCTTTGCTTTCCCCTATGCTTCTAAGCTGGGTTGAGACCTCTGATTTAATGCAGGGAGCAACCTGGGAAGCAAAAACATAGAGAAGATGTTTGCAAAGCAACCTAGAAACAGCAAACTAGACAAGTCATTCTTTCAGAAAGCCAGTTGCCCCCCTCAGCCCTGAGATTAAAACCTAGCCATCTATTTAGAAGTTTATCTCAGTACACTCACAACTTTGACCATTTAGGCTTTATTGGATTTATCCCTGGAACACCCACCTCATCCCAAGGTGTGTGACCAGGGACACATAAGTGATTTAGGGCCCAATCCAGGGATGTGTTGATTGCTTTCAGTTCTTGCAGGTTCGGGGCCTTACTTCTTAAACTAAGAAACATTTATATTAATGGCTTGGTCCTGTGGCCTTTACTCATGCAAAATACGCACTAAAGTCAATGACAGTTTACCTTTTGCAGATCCTGAAAAGGTAACGTATGGTGTCCAGCTATGCAACAGAGAAGTGCAAAGGTCTACTGCAGGATCTAGGTTCAAGTTTTAGCATTGTTGTTTCATAAATACTTGGCTAAATACGTTTCAGCATCTGTAGTATGGGGTGGGGGCAGAGAAAGAGAAAGTGAATACTATTACACAAAGCAATGACAGGTTTCAGAGGAACAGCCGTGTTAGTCTGTATTCGCAAAAAGAAAAGGAGTACTTGTGGCACCTTAGAGACTAACCAATTTATTTGAGCATGAGCTTTCGTGAGCTACAGCTCACTTCATCAGATCAAGTGATGAAGTGAGCTGTAGCTCACGAAAGCTCATGCTCAAATAAATTGGTTAGTCTCTAAGGTGCCACAAGTACTCCTTTTCTTTTTACAAAGCAATGAGACTCTTAACATCTTCCATAGACAGTCTCGCTAGACTGCTATTTGGGAGTTTACCTAGATGCAGTTTCTTGATAGAAGTATTTTCTACTGACTATTGTCCTGTTTTTTTGTTTCTTTTGTAAAAGTCCCTCCTTACCCCCCTCCCCCCCACCCCCCTGGCCATTGCCTTTGTGCCTAGTATTTCCCACACTTTATTTCCTAAAAGACTAGCAGGTTTGACGATGCATTGTGATTTCTTTTCTACGGGGCTTTATGAAGGAAGCTGGAGGCAGCTCTCATTAGTCTCACTGACATCTTTTATCACTTATCAGAGGAACAAGCAAACGGAGAGCAATTCCTTTGATCATGGCAAAAGTAGAAAGAGTATTAAAAACCCTATGAAGATTTGCTAAGTAGAAAGTGGAAAAGGCAGTCTGTGGGCATGTTTCAAAGAAGTAACATGATATAAAGTTGCCAGATTTGCTTGTATGTATTAAAGAATTGTTAATGATGCTACATTCTACATGCATCCTTAGATATTTTTTTTTAAACAGGCAAAGAAGCTCTTAGGTAGAAAGGATGGATTAGATCAATTGGAAAATATCTTTAAAAGGTGAGCTGAGTCGGAGAGGAATTCTGTGAGGCAGTGAAAATTGTTGAAAATAAAAATAAGGTTGTAGCAGTCACACAATGGATTGGGGCAAAAAAGTGGCTCTCATGGGAGAATGTTCAAGAATCTGTTAGGGAGGCATTCGGTGTTGGTAATAGTTATTGGATGTGAGTGAAAATTGTTGATAGAAATTTGAAAGCTTGTAGTTTTCCATGTATGACTCCCTGCCCCATTAACTGCCCATTCTGACTTCAAAGTGCCATTTCTTCTTCCGTGTTTAGGAAGATAAGAGTTGTCTCACAGGATCAGACCACAGGTTCAGCTGACATGCTGCCTGCAGAGCTGGCTTCTCGTCATATACCTTGCCAAAATGTGCAATACAGGCATGACCCCTGCAAAAGGAAGGAGAATAAAGGGGACATACCTCTTCCTCCACAGCTTTGTGAACACCCTGGCACCTTTAGTACAGCTGCACACTTGTCCATTTTTAGTCTTGCACCCCACCTGTGCTTTTGAGTGGTAGCGTCTTTGTGTAATGCTCACAAAATCCCTTCCTGACCAAAGGATCACCTTGCACCCTGAAGCATGAGGTTTCATTCCCTTTATCTCAGTTTGCATAGCTACAAAGGCCACAATTATGCAGGTATTTTCTTACAACGCAGACACCGTGCCAGCTTAATCCCTGTAGTATTCTTTACTACTGTAGCTAATTTTAAATGGTGTTGAATTTGATTCAGCTGCTGTGCATTTCTGTGGCACCTTTTATGCAAGTATCCCCAGAGTACTTTCTGATCAAGCTAAAATTAGCACTGAACTACAAACAAATTCCTAAAAGAGTCATTTAAAAAAAAAAAGCTAAATATGGGCTATTAATGCATGTGTCTAGTTAGAAGTTACAACAGGCAGAGGGCCAACTACAGCTCTGTTACATCGGAGCAACTGACAGGAGAGACTGAACCAGTTGGCCCTTACGCGAACAGACTTTGAGATTGAACCTGTTGTGATGGCAAGGAGCTGTTATGTATTAATCTAAGACTACTGATATGTAATGAGCAAGGTGAGGTCAAGTTTCAGTACAGTTATGGTGGGTTATTGGAATGTCTTGTATGCATGTGCTCGGTGACCCACTTGACATGTGTAGATCATGTATTCAACTGGCTTCCACAATGCCAGGATGAGCTACAGTCATAGCATATTAGGAAGGGCAGATTCATACGTTACCATTGTGACTCTGACAGGCCAGATGCTGGCCCATGCCAAGGCCCCTAAGATTCAATGAACACTGACCAATGCATAGCTGAAAACCAGTCTGGCTCACCTGTGTGTTCTCATTGTTAAAACAGATGTTAAGTTTATAAGAATTTGCTTAGTGTTTGCATTTTTTGAACTGCTTCTGAGTTGCTGCATGCATCAATCTCACTTATAATATCTGCATCCCAGGTTATAAGGTAATAGCTAAGTGTTTGCTATGAAACTGGAAATAGTCAAGGAGTGTGAAATGCTAGTTTACCACAAGAGGTGTCATCTCCTGTTCAACAAAAGAAGGCCTATAGACACCAAACGAACCATTGTGGAACATCAGTGAACAAGACTTTGTTGATTGCTGCCCCTACACCTATAAGAGAGGATATACACAAACTCTTGTCCCATCACAGTTTGAACTTTGGGGGAAGGGGAAAAAAAATCCCTGACCAGAAGGAACTGTATCACTTTGCTGTTGGGAATTTGGAGAGGGCAATATTTCTAAACATAAGCAAGGGATACCCAAGCTGTTTAGCTTGGGTTAGCTCTTAAGGACATAGAGCTTCACACATTACAGCAGCTTCTGTTGCTTTTTGGAACCTAATACTAAACTGATAGTGTGTGTTTGTGTGTTTACCTGCATTAACCTTGTAAAAAACCTATTTCTTTTTCCTAGTTAATAAATTTTCAGTTAGCTTATTACAGTATTGGCTACAAATGTTACCTTTGGTGAGATAGCTAAGGTACAATTGACTGGAGTAAGTGACTGGTCCTTTGGGAGTGGGAGTAACCTGAATTTTATGATTTTTGGTGTAAGGGACCATCTACCACAAAGCCAGGCTTGCCTGGGTGGCAAGATAGCTGGAGTGCCCAAGGAGGCTGTCTGTGACTCCATGTTAAGGCTGTTATAATGCTTGAGGAGTTCACAGCGGATACTTGGGTTGGCAAAATCTAATTATAGAACACACAACCAGTTTGGGCTTTGTGCCCTGGTTTGTAACGGTCTGCCCTAAGGTTAGCATCCACGTTTGTGAACCACTCCAGACAGCGTGACAACTATGTATAGCCTGAACCACACGTTTATTTACTGTAAATTTATACAAAACATAAAAAGCCCTTTCTAAGGCTGTAGGTTTTTGTCAAATATTAAAGATACGAATGCAGCAGCTTTCCCAAAAACATAGTGACATTAGACAGGACAGGCTTGAAGTCCAGGAGATGTAAGTCTGAGCAATATGTTTTAGCAGAATTCTTGTTAAAGTTCTTTAGTATGAAGAAAAATGTGAGTGGAACAAGAACAAAACAGAGATTACCTGGGCTGTAGCAATGGGAAAAGTAAACTCTGGCAGAATTGTTTATTATAGTGCAAAAAAAAATAAAAATGCTGGCCATATATATGTGTTACATTACCTACCAGCTTCTGGATAGACTCTACTATGGTCTGATCCAAAGCCTTTTGAGTTCAGTGGAAAGACTCTTATTGACTTCAGTGGACTTTGGATTTGGCCTCTGATAAGCAGTGCTCCATGCTGCTAGACATAATTACAGGGCATTCATTCTTGCTGATTTATCAAATGAGTGAATGCAGAGAAGAATCAATGTACAGCAGTTATTCCGAGTTGTACAGTAGATAGTGTGGTTTTGCTGGCATGACAGTGATAATTCTCCCTGTAACACCTAAATGGGGATACTGAGCATTTGAAATGTGACTATTATTGAAGCAACTGGGCCCAAACCAGAAACCTGAAAAAATGGAGAATTACCTGGGCCACAGTCTGGTCAACACATCCTGAAAATCAGCAGTGAACAGAGCTGGAAACCCAGTAAGATGTAAGTCAAGATGCTGCAGTTGGGGGAACAATGCATTAGATGCGAACCAACCTAACTCAGGTGACCATTGCTGGTGCTCACAAATACACTCTCTGCTGTGGCCAAGGCTGGAGCCAGATGGAAACTTTTTTTTCAGAGTAAATTTATTTTCCATTGTGGTGCTGCAGCTGTTTTTACCACCATGTTATTGAGCATCGCCAGACAGGGCAGCATTAGGCATAATCTAAATAGACAACCGCCTAACGGCACCATCTCTCACAGGAATGGTATTGGAACTGCCCTGATTGTTCACCACCAGCACCATCCTGATCCACTTCTGGGCCTTCAGCATTCCAGCCCCACACGACCTCTTGTGATCTTGTCTCTGTTCACTGGTGTTCAGTGGGTGCCTTTGGTTTTAGGTGCTGTCCCAAATCCTCTGCATCTCCTGCAGCCGGTGCAAAGCTTTCTGGTACATCTTTGGGAATTAAGGTAACCTGCAGCCCTGGGTGAACTGTGAGCATTGGTGATCGAAACAGGGCCCTGCATCCTAAAGCATGAGCCTCTAATGACTGAGCTAAAAGACTCAGCTCTGTTAGTTAATGTTCTGGCAGGTTAATACGCCTGGCCCAGGCACCACTAAAAGGGAATGGAGCCCCACACTGAGTGGGTGTGGGTTACATAAAGATACCCCGGCACTGGCAGCAGAAATGGTGTGTCCTTTCAGAGGAAGATGTAACACTGAAGAGAAAGGCTCTGTTCTATTGTGTTATACCTTTTGGTTAGGGTGACCATACGTCCCGTTTGGTGGGGATGGTCACTTTTGTAAGCCCTGTCCCAGCTGTCCCGACTTCTTTGACAAAAGTGAGCATTTAACCGTTTGCTCTTGCCAGTAAGGCAAGAGCAAATGGGACAAATGCCCAGTTTTGTCAAAAAAGTGCGGGGGCAAGTGGAGATGCCAGCCCAGTGCAGGCGGGAGGCTGGACTGGATGGGACAGGAAGAAGGGTTCCAGTGTGTGTGTGTGTGTGGGGGGACAACGACAGGGTTACAGCGACTAGCGATAGCCTCGAATGGGGGGCCAACAGGGTTCGAGTGACCAGTGACAACCTCAAGCAGGGGGCTGGCAGGGTTTGAGTGACCAGTGATAGTCTGGGGGAGGCATCTCGGGCGAGCAGCTGGGGCCAGCCCTACAGTAGGGGGTCCTGGGGCGAGCAACTGGGGCTAGACCTGAGGGAGCCGGGGGAGACCCTTTGGACAGCCTGCTCGGTGTCCTGTTTTCCCTTTGGGAAATACGGTCACCCTACTTTTGGTGCACTGGAAATCTAGATTTATTTTAAATGTTTTTTGAGTTACCATTTAAATGGGCTCTTCTGAACTTCTGCACAGGTACACTATAGATTTAGGTTACAGAAAATGTGTTGATTTCATAGCTATTTTCAGGACCAGTTCACACAAATTTGGGCCACTCTATGTATCCACAGATGTGTCCAGCTACAAAGCCTAAGATCCAGTGTGTGAACTGTCCGAAGCTTCAATTCAATTGCTAAGGTGGAAAGAGAAGGGGGAGGCATTTACAAAAGGGGTAGCAAAATAGTGGCTGTAGGTTTGTGTAAAAGGTGGGTGGGCTTGTGGATCAATTCCTACCTCTGGCACACACTTTAGGTAACCTTGATCTAGTCACTTAATGTCTCAGTTCCCAATCTTCTTCTTGTATGTGGTATTTATTTCTCCCTTGTCTAATCTCTGCTCTATTGTATCTTTATCCTCTTAGGATGGAGCTCAGATCCTGCTCAGCCTCTGACTGCAGGTGATGAGTGTTTAAGGTGCTGAGCGGATGACAGAGTGAATTTGAGAATGCACTCTCCTCCAAACATGAGTTGATATCCTGCTTCTTGTACAATATGATAGATTTTAAATGGCCAATTCAATCAGTTCTGATTTAAATTTCCTTGCAGTAAGGACCAATCGTGATTTAAAATAAGCTGTGAAGAAACAATACAAATCAATATGCCGGTTTTGGTTCCTGAGAGGAACAGTCAAATGGAAACACAGGATCAAATGAATCTGTGGTTAACTTGGAGCTGAAGTTATTGGGCTAGGTTCACAGTTGTGCAGGAATATATAAATTACACCATTATTTTATGTTTAGCTACTTCCACCCTTCCTCTCTTGGCATAATGAAAGTCTAAATAAACAAGGTTTATCAGACTCTCTTCTTCCCCATGTTTCTCTGGGATATAGGCTCTTATCGGAGAATTTTTGCATATCTTTGCACCTGAATGTAAAGAAATGAAAAGGAACTTGTGTCCCCCCTCTCCCAGAAGCTCCTACCTTGGGTCCTGGAAAAGGAAGTAAGTAGCTGGCTTGGCGCTTGAGCCTTCTGCAATGTTCCCTCTAATTTTTGACAGGCCGTGTGCGCAAAAAATTTCTTCTGTGCAAATTTTTGTGCGTGCGGTGTTTCACCATGTGTGCGGTGTTTAGGATCTGTGTGCGCGTGCACATGTGCACAGCTTAGAGGGAACAGTGGCCTTCTGTTTCCTTGCCCAAAGTGGCTTGTTCACTTCTTCCCAGAATTCTTTGCTCTCTAGAACTGTGAACTTCCCCTCACTTGGGTTTCTTCTCTGACTATCCACTTCCCTTCCCCAGGGTTTCTTCTTTGGCTGTCCACCTTCTGTGTGTCCTCTTTATGTCATCAGAACTGAGTTTCATAGCAGGCCTTCTAATCTCCTGGGCACCAGAGCCCTTTGCCACGGTTCATGCAGACATAAATCCTGGATTAATCTAGCCTGAGATTTGTAAAGAGCTTTGAACATGTAAGACTCTACAAAAAGTGCTGTATATTATTAATGAATTCACAGAAGTCCCTCCTGAGCTGCTGTTCATGGAGGTGAGGTACGGTGACAGTCACAGTCAAACCTGCCTCCCGATTTCTGAGATTACATCTGTCTTTTCAGGTTTGCAGGAAGAAATTGCATAGGAAGGAGGAGGAGACCCCCTTCAAAGATTTCACCTCCCAAGGGACTTCTTTCAAAGACTCTTACATCGTCTTCATGATTTTTTTCCCCTGGTACTGGACTGCCCCGTCTCCTCGCGCTGACTCCTAAGCACTTCTGAAAGCTGGCAGCCTCAACTGTCTTTGAAAGGGGAAAAGAAAAAAGAAAAAGAAAAAAAGAAAAGAATCTTGATGCAGGGGGATGCTTTCAAACTTTGTCTGCAGCCAGCATGCAGGGGGGAAAGGAAGCAGCATCAAAAACTAGGACATTTCAGCAACTCACTGAAATCACAAGCACAATGCATGAAAAGCTATGCCCACTGCACCTAAACCTACACAATTTGACATTTTTCAGTGGCTGTGCCAAGAACATCTATGGTGTCTGGTTACTTAAAGCAAGGGAGAAACGGGTGGGTGGTGAATCTAATCAGTCTTGCCCAGATTTGAGGTCTCTTCCTTTTCAGCATAAGTAACAATGGGAAAAAGATGAAATTATAGACAGTACAATCCAAATTCCCTTTACCTGAAAATTCTTGTTATCCGAATCCCCGTGTGTGCCCCACGTAGGCCTATGATAGTTAATGGCACTTCCATTTATCTGAAAGTTTCAGATATCCCCCAGGCCATTTGGATAAATGAGAGTGTATTGTGTGTGTATATATAATTGAATAGAATTTAAAAAATATTCTGTAGTAACTAAAACCAGAACCTGATCAGAACCCAGGATCAAAACTGAGAATGTTGACAAGCAAAATGGAACCAATAAACGAACAGTCTTTTCACTCCCCCTAGCACTGTTCAGAATGTATTATGGGTTCATTTTGTTTTACTCCCCTCCCCCCATTATTTGATAGTTCTTTTAACAGTTGCGAGTTTTACTCGGTTCCTTTTGATCAGAAGGAAAAGGTACTGTAGGAACTGAGACACTGCAGTGACTCTGTCTTTGAACTCACCAGGTCTAAAAGCCGACAAGAATATTTTCTCTTTCAGCTTTCTACTCTGCTCATATAGCTGCCTGATAAAGAGATGCTAAATTGTCCTTAAGGACAACTAGAAAGGTAGGAACTATGCTCTAAAACTCATGCAATTTATTTTTTTTAATTTTAAGTGCATTAAAAATTTAAATGTTAGACTTTTCTAAGTAGAATTTTTTTTTTCCTGACATTTTAATCCTTTTGTTGTTTAAAAAAGTTTTTTTCATTCATTTTATATGGTGCAAGTTTCCAGGTATGTGTTCTTGCAAATGCTGCAGCTCCATCTAGTGGTATCGTTGCTAGTTGTCAGAGCAAAGACAAACCTCTTTGAAACAGTAATTATTAAGAAAAGGATAAGGATTTAACATTCTACATTTTCAGTGAAATCCTTCAGAATTTACTTCAGATAATCAGTGCAGTGTGAGCTATTATCGGTCAAAATTCACACACAGTTTTAGGATATAGCAGCGTTTGATTTTTTTTAGAGATACTAGTGTATGAAACACAACCCAAAGTGGGTGCTTTAGTATTTTCATTGTCAAACAATAGATTTATAGGTTTCAGAGGAACAGCCGTGTTAGTCTGTATTCGCAAAAAGAAAAGGAGTACTTGTGGCACCTTAGAGACTAACCAATTTATTTGAGCATGAGCTTTCGTGAGCCACAGCTCACTTCATCAGATAGATTTATAGGCACTTGTCTATTTGTAATGTAAGAAACTATTACATTTAAAAATGTATGTGTGTGTGTGTGTGTATATATATATATATAAAATAAAAAAAAAATCTATGTCTATAAAATTTGACATCTTATAGTTCTTTTCATCCGAGGATCTTAAGGTGCTTAGCAAATATTTATTAAGTTTCATGATATCTTATACCTACATCTCATATCGATCCACTCTATACATTTTAAAAATAAGTGTCTTGTGCATGTATTTATAGACAAAATAGGCCTGATTCTGCTCTCACACTGTAATTTAATTAATTTCATTTGAGTTACTCCTAATTTACACTGGCATGAGATCTGAATCAGTACGCGGTTTGTGTGTAGTTTATGTAATATGATCTTAATGTAAACAGGTCGGTCTTTTAGGATGCTCTCCTCATCCAAACAGGAGCTGAGATTCAGTATTTTACACCATTACAACTGATGTATCATTTTTCAAAATGTCTTGTCCCCGTCTTTGATCTTATCAGAAAATAAACATTCTTGACTTGATTTGCTCAGCTGCTGCTGGGCCCATGGTCTTTCTAAAGTCCAGCTGATGTCCTGAGATTGAATTTTGTGCTGCCTGTGCAAAGCTGTTGAAATTCAGTGACAGTATTTAATACTTATTAAGCTATAAGGAAGCAGATATTATCCTTTAGCGATGCAGCAGATAACAAGAGTTAATAATAAGTATGTGATAAGGAAGATCACAGGATTTCCTGTAAACAAGATGCTGCGTTGCACAGGGAGCATCCTGTCTGCATATGTTTCATAAGTCACGAGGCATCCTCATGGGCTTTTCTAGTTATTTTAGTAAATTGTGTAAAGGGTATTATCTACTTAATGCCCCCAAATGATCTAATAATTGATATGGAAATGGGCCAAAGCTCAATAGATTGTATGCAATTCTCAATGGACTTTTAAGGATGGTCTGTCCAGATTTTATTTAAAATTTTCCCTAGTTTGTGTGTATTTGTGCAGTGTGCGGTTTGCTAGACACACCAGACAGATGTTGGTTGGATGATCTTTTTTTTTTAAATATACCATTTTTAGCATGTTCTTGCTCTGTACTTGGCTTGACAGTTTTTATAGGTATGTTAAAGAAAAGAGAGGAGCCACCAATAACATCAAACAGTGAAAAGAGTAAAATCATGCCGGAAGGGTCAAATCCATCATGCAGCACATACCTGCGTTACATGTTAAGAAAATGTTATTGCAAATAGTCACATTACTCTCCAGTGTTGAAATGATGCCTACAGGAGTGACGCAAGGAATGCCACCACTCTAAGGTGAGTTGTTTAGAGTTTTTTGCAAAGAGATTTTGTCTATTTTTTTTTGTGCTTGTGGAAAATGTTAGATTTTCTGAAAAATTTTGACCAGCTGTATTTCTAAATGTGTTTCTGACACTTAACTTTCTCTCTCATCTATTTGTAATTGGATGATAGTCATAACAATCCTCCCTGAACAAACAGTTTGCTATTTCTTCACGTTTATCAATTTAAATGTACTCAACTTTTCCCCCCTTTTTATAGATTTATCACAAGCAGTTGGCTGCAAGTATTTGATACGAGAAAAATTTGAGCTGTGTTGGTTAGTGTGATTGTTCACAAAAGAGGTGTATTTACAAGCTCGAATACTTTAGGCCACCCACCATTTGGGAAACACTGATTTAGGGCACCCTGAAAAATACCTAAACGTTAGGATGTTTTTGTTGAGTGGTGATACCAATAATACATAGCTTGTATGTGTGGGAGGCAGTGTTGTGCAGTGGTTACAGCACTTGATTGTGACTCAAGAAACCTACATTCTATTCTTGGGCCTTCCTTTGGCCTACTGGCTGATATTGGGCACATCGCTTCACCTCCCTGTTCATCAGTTTCCCCATCTGCAAAATGGGGATAATGATACTGATTGCCTTTGTTAAGTGCTTTTGAGATCTATGGATGAAAAGTGCTAAATAGATCTCAGATAGGCTTCTGAAGTTGATGGACAAGGATTCATTGGTAATGATTCATATCAACGCTAATGACATTGCATCATGGGATAGCTTGCAGATAATAGATGACTTCAGGGAGCTCAGAAGTGTACTTAAAAATAAGAATGTCTAAGTGATCTTCTCCGAGATCCTTCCTGTTCTGTGAGTGAAAGAAGACAGAAGGGAGAAGATTCTGGAAGTGAACTGCTGGCTAGGTAAGTTGTGTAGGGTTTGGGGGTTTTGGAACATTGGTCCACCTTCTAGGGGAGAGAATAGTTAGAACTTCTGGGGGCTGTATAGTTAGAACCAATTTCCCCTTGACAGGCTGGCTAGGGTAGTTAGAAGGATGTTAAGCTAATAACATAATAAGAAGGGAAGGTAAAAAGAGGGAAGATGTGAGCACTCATTTGACCTGAAATCAAGATGTTGAGAACAAAATTAATTTAGGAACCAAAGGACGTGAAAGGAAGAAATTGCTTAATTGCCTATAGACCAATGCTAGGAGCCTAGGTAACAAACAAACAGAGCTAGGATTGCTAATTGCAAAATAAACTCAATCTAGTTGGTTTTACTGAAACCCAGTTGGATCATTCTCATGATTGGAATTTTATAATCAATGGTTATAACCTATCCATGAAATATTGAGTGGACAATTCTCTAAAGGAAGTGTGAGTAGCACTCTGTCAAAAATGACATTACCTGTTTCAGAGTCACTGATAACTCAGAAGAAAATGCTCTTTAATGGTTATGGTGAAACATAAGATGGGTATTAGTTAGTGTCTGCTACAGACCTCCAAATCATACTAGGGAACAGGATGACCCGCTCCTTATGCAACAATTTATAATGGGTAGGGAAAAAAGCTCCATAATCATGGGGGACTTTAATTTGAGTGACCTCTGCTGGAGGCCTCATATTTCCAGTACTAAAACATCCTTGGAATTTCTAAATATTATAGATAATTTCCTAATTCAAAAAATGTTGCATCCTACATGTGGGAATTGTGTCAAGAAGAGGTGTAACACCGACAAAGAAAAACTGATCACAGTTAAAAATTAAATGGTAGCTTAGGTACAAGTGATCATAACTTGGTCGCACTTGTAAATGCTTATAAATGTGTAAACAGAATAAAGTCCAAACCACATATTTTCACAATGCTGAAAACAATTATGAACCAAATCAAATGGGAGGAAGAATTTAATCAGAAAAATGTGAATGAAAATTGGGAATTGTTTAAGAACACTTTATCAAAAGCCCCAAAAGCCATGATTGATTTAGAAGAAAAGTAAAGGCAGCTATAAAAAATTAACAAATAATATATAACAAATGGAACAAAGGGGAAGTTTGTAATAATGAATATGAATCAGAAGCTAGGAATTGCAGAAAATTGACAAGGGAAGCAAATGGACAAAAGGAAATCTGTTGCCAGTAGAACAGAGGAAAAGAAGGTTTTTAAAAGTATATTAGGAACAAAAAGCTTCCTGACAATGTTACTGGTCCATTATCAGATGGAAATGATAGAATTGTCAATACTAATGCAGAACAAGCAGAAGTGTTAAATAAATATTTCTGTTCTGTATTTTCCAAAAAACATGATGTAGTTATCATATAATAACACTCTTTCCATTCCACTAGCATCTTAGGAGGATGTTAAAGAGCTGCTGTTAGTTAGACCTTTTTAAATCAGCAATTCCGGATAACTTTCATCCAAGAGTTTTAAAAGACCTGGTGAGGAATTTGTTGGACCATTAATGTTGATTTTTCAATAAGACTTGGAACACTGGGGAAGTTCCACAAGACTGGAAATAGTTAATTTTTAAAATATTGGCACACAAGGGTAAACAAGATTACCTAGGTAATTATAGGCCTGTGAGTCTGATGTCGATCCTGAGAAAGATAACAGAGCAGCTGATGCAGGATTTAACTAATCAAGAATTAAAGGAGGGGACCATAATTAATGTCAATCAACATGGATTTTTGGAAAATAGATCCTGTTGTTCTAAGTCAGCCATAAAAATGTTGGCATAGTGTGGGGCCATGCCCCTGACTTGAAGGTATACATTGTCCCCACATGTGAAATAGTTGTGGGTGAGAACAGTATGCCAACATTTTTATGGCTGCCTTAAAACAATGCTTCCTCAGCTCTCATCTCCTAATGCCCCTACTCTTCTTGTGCTACATTGATGACATCTTCATCATCTGGATCCATGGAAAAGAAGCCCTTGAGGAATTCCACCATGATTTCAACAATTTCCATCCCACCATCAACCTCAGCCTGGACCAGTCCACACAAGCAGACTGGTCATTTCCTGGACACTACTGTGCTAATAAGTGATGGTCACATAAACACCACCCTATACCGGAAACCTACTGACCACTATACTAATCTACATGCCTCCAGCTTCCATCCACGATCCATTTTCTACAGCCAAGCTCTAAGATACAACTGCATTTGCTCCAATCCCTCAGACAGAGACAAACACCTACAAGATCTCTATCAAGCATTCTTAAAACTACAATACCCACCTGCTGAAGTGAAAAAAACAGATTGACAGAGCCAGAAGAGTACCCAGAAGTCACCTACTACAGGACAGGTCCAACAAAGAAAATAACAGAACGCCACTAGCCGTCACCCTCAGCCCCCAACTAAAACCTCTCCAGCGCATCATCAAAGATCTACAATCTATCCTGAAAGATGATCCTTCACTCTCTCAGATCTTGGGAGACAGACCAGTCCTCGCTTACAGACAGTCCCCCAACCTGAAGCACATATTCACCAGCAACCACACAACAGAAACACTAACCCAGTAACCTATCCCTGCGACAAAGCCCGATGACAACTCTGTCCACATATCTATTCAAGTGACACCATCATAGGACCTAAACACATCAGCCACGCCATCAGGGGCTCATTCACCTGCACATCTACCAATGTGATATATACCATCATGTGCCAGCAATGCCCCTCTGCCATGTACATTGGCCAAACCGGACAGTCTCTACGCAAAATAATAAATGGACAGAAATCTGACATCAGGAATCATAACATTCAAAAACCAGTAGGAGAACACTTCAACCACTCTGGTCACTCAGTAACAGACTTAAAGGTGACAATTTTGCAACAGAAAAGGTTCAAAAACAGATTCCAATGAGAAACTGCTGAACTGGAATTAAATTGCAAACTAGATACCATTAACCTGGGCTTGAATAGAGACTGGGAGTGGCTGGGTCATTACACAAAGAGAACCTATTTCCCCATGTTAAGTGTCCTCACACCTTCTTGTCAAATGTCTAAATGGGCCATCTTGATTATCACTACAAAAGTTAAGGAGTACTTGTGGCACCTTAGAGACTAACCAATTTATTTGAGCATGAGCTTTCGTGAGCTACAGCTCACTTCATCAGATGTTTACCGTGGAAACATCTGATGAAGTGAGCTGTAGCTCACGAAAGCTCATGCTCAAATAAATTGGTTAGTCTCTAAGGTGCCACAAGTACTCCTTTTCTTTTTGCGAATACAGACTAACACGGCTGTTCCTCTGAAACCTGTCACTACAAAAGTTGTTTTCTCCTGCTGATAATAGCTCATCTTAATTAATTAGCCTCTTAGAGTTGGTATGGCAACTTCCACTTTTTCATGTTCTCTGTATGTATATATATCTTCTTACTATATGTTCCATTCTATGCATCTGACGAAGTGGGCTGTAGCTCATGAAAGCTTATGCTTAAATAAATTTGTTAGTCTCTAAGGTGCCACAAGTACTCCTTGCATAATGACAGGTTTCAGAGTAACAGCCGTGTTAGTCTGTCTTTGCTAAAAGAAAAGGAGTACTTGTGGCACCTTAGAGACTAACCAATTTATTTGAGCATGAGCTTTCGTGAGCTACAGCTCACTTCATCGGATGCATACCGTGGAAACTGCAGTAGACATTATATACACACAGAGACCATGATACAATACCCCCTCATCCGATGAAGTGAGCTGTAGCTCACGAAAGCTCATGCTCAAATAAATTGGTTAGTCTCTAAGGTGCCACAAGTACTCCTTTTCTTTTTACAAGTACTCCTGTTCTTTTTGCAGATACAGACTAACACGGCTGCTACTCTGAAACCTGTAATTTTTAACAGTGACGGTAATTAACCATTGCAACAATTTACCAATATCATGGTGGATTCTCCATCACTGGCAATTTTTAAATGAAAATGTGATTTATAAAAAAAATTCTCTTGGATTTTTTTCAGGGACGTTCTATAGTCTGTGTTATACAAAGGGTCAGAAGAGATGATCATAATAGTCTCATCAAGCCTTGGTATCTGTGAACCTGGGAGTACATAGCATTGAAATTAGGAGGAGTTTATTTTGTATAAGCCTGATTCAGCATCAGGGAATAACCCCAGTCCAATGCCATAAATAAATAGTTTGTAACTTTTGTAAGTGTAGAAACCAGAGCAATGTCCAGTTCTAAAATGAGACTGTACTAGTAATAAATTATTAATCATAGAATCAACAATAGGATCCTAGACTGGTGACTTACTGCCTGCGAATTTCTTTTTTTCCTGTTTAAGAAAATACTAAAATAAATGAAAAAGGCCTGTATAGGTTTCAACTATTTTCTCCTTAATGCTCATTTCTAGATTAAAGTTTGGAGTTATTTTATTGTATATTTTATAGACTTTTGTGTAGCATTCATTGCCATAATATCTCTCAACCCATTAATGAACTTAGCCTCATTTAAAAAAAAACTATGAAATGAAATATTATTTTTCCATTTTTTTTTTAGCTGGTGGCACAGAGAGGTTGAGTGACTTGTGAAAAATTGCACATGAAGTGTGCAATAGAGCTGGAAGTAGAATCCCGGTCCCTTGATTTGCCTCATCCAGTGCCCAAGCCACAATACTGTCCTTTCTCTTTCAAGTATTTATTTTTTAATGTCCACCTTGAATTTGTTAATAAGCAGCTTGTGCTGTCACCAGAGGTCTATAGTCTCAGCATTTCCGGAGAGGGAATATATTTGTATTTCTTTAGTTTGTGGGGAGCATTTGGTTGGTTTGTTTGTGGCAACTGGAGGTGAGGTCATAAACTGAGCTGAAGCCTTTTATGGGCTCATAACTGACCCTGTGCCATTTGTGCACAGTTGGTTTTGCCGATTCATATGAGAAGCTCCTTGACTGGAAATGTCAAAGCAGCAGAAAATAAAATCAGCACTTTAAATTAGACAGTTGATACATTCTCTCTGAATAGCACTCGAGATGAATGACTTCTGCTCTAGGGAATGATAAAAGTCCTGGCCAATCAGTTAGCACATAGGCAACATTAAAATGCCTTTCATGTAAAGATGTTCGCAATGGGAGAACTACACAATGAACAGATTGCTCTTTCTTCTGCCTATGTCCTGAATTCAGTTACTAATTAGAGCACAGTTTTTCCATAAGGCAGGGGAACTGGTGTCTCTTTTGTAAGACACTTGATGATGGATGGCCTGAGGCTAGGGCCAGGTCTAGACCAGGAACACCTTGCTCCGACTACAAGTTTCAGCAAAGCATTCCTAGTGTGAATGCCATTTGCCAGCATAGCTTATTCCCTCCTTTTCCCCACAACCCCGAAGTGCAGGGGCTTCTGCCAGCATAGCTATATTGGCCAGGGATCACACCCCTGACTGACATTGTTATGCTGGTAAAAGTTTGCAATGTAGACGTGGCTTCTATCTGCATGATCAGCTGTACCCTTTCAGAAGACGGAAGCTATGGCATCACAACAGGGGTGTAGACAGAATAGGCATTAATTGAGATCTGTTATTTCCTTTCTCCAGCAGGACTTTTTTTGTAATGTTCATTAGTATACAACATGTACGCCCACATATAGTCAATAGCAGGATTAGGGCCTGAAGGCTCCATTTGGCTATGTAGGCATATCCCCAAGTTATCTCTGGGGAGCGGGTGGGCGGGGGGTAGAATTCCACCAGACTCTGGAATATTCTAATATGGGTCTCCCTCGGTCTCTCTTGTTGAAGCTGTTCCATTATTATGGAATATTAACATTATTATTAATAATATTATATTATTATTATTATTAATAATATTAACATTATTATTACATAATTATGTACTGGGCCAGAGAGCCAATGAGTGTGATTCTGTAGTCTAGAGGTTAGGGCACTCATCTGAGAGTGAAGAAACCCATCTTCAAATCTTTTCTCCCCATCAGGCAGAGCAGAGAATTGAGTGGGTGTTTCCAGCCTGCCTGGTGAGTTCCCTAATCACTGCGATACAGGTTGTAAGGGGAGAATCCACCTCCCTTTTGTGTGGAGTTAGGTGTGCTCTGATAACACCTACCAGAGCAGTAGGTAGGTGTTCACCTGGCTTGAGGCTAGTGCTGGGGCTTGAGCATGAGACGGCACTGAGGCATTGTGTGCATGCCCAGTGGCAGAAACGTAGGCACCTGGAGGACTTTTATTGTGAAAATGTAGGCACCTCCAAAGTTAGGTGGCAGCTGAGCATGGGGTTTTGAGGATCTCAGTGCTTTTGTGGATCTGAGCCTCAATGTCTAGAACTCAATATTCAGAACTGCTGGGATTTTAACTCTTTATTGCTTGATTCCCCATTCTGTGTTCTATGCAACAGAGCACACCACTGCCACCCAATATTGATCTACATGCTGTAAACATCCATGAACACATATGAACTTCATGTATGCCATGATGATTCACAGAATGGTCACCATGTGGTTAAGGGTGACAGCAAGGATAGAGTTCAGTTCCTTCTGTTCCAAAAGTGCAGGTCCCTCCCCAGAGGCTGCTCAAAACAATCTGCTACCCTAGGCAAAACTACAGTGTGCCACTCCTATCTGCTAGAACAGAGGTTCTCAGCTCAGATGGGGTGCATAGGGAGTTCATAGGGAGCCTGCTGATAGTTTGGTGGTCATGACAGAGGGGTGACCAGGCCAAATTTGTGTGAGTGCATTGTGCCCTTGCCACCCTAGACAGAATCTGCCTCCCTAGGCAGCGGCCTAGTTTGCCTGTAGGTAAAACAGCCCCTGTCCCTCCCAAGAGAATCTGTCAGCAGCATAGGCACTATGTGACACAGCTGAACAGTTCCGAGTGTGTTCAAACTTCCACTTGAGAAGCTTTCACAGAAATGCCAGGACCACGGCGAGCTCAACATCTTCACCTGTAGGTGGGGCTCCTGAAAAAATTGTCATGTCAGTGCTAAGTTGTGACATTTCCCTAGGTCATAACAGGCTCTAAAATGAATGCATTATAACTTTAAACAAAATCCTAACCATGTGTATTGCAGCTTGATCAGAATTAAAGGTCACCATTGTATTAGCCAGATGTTCCCTCTACAGCATTCTTTTGTGGTTCCTTTTCATTAGGTGTATTTTGCATGGGGTATGAATTTTCCTCTCAAGTAAGAGCTCTGTTAAAAATTGCCAATAACAGGAATGTGGTTTCAATGCAAGTCATGAAATCATATCAGCTTTAAAAAGGAAATTAAAAGTAATCCCCATCCCCAGTGAAATGATGACCACTGGTAGCTGCTGCTCCCATTGAAGTAAATTGTAAACTATCCACTGACTTCAATGGGAGTATACCCCATGGTATTAAAAGTCAGAAAATGATTGTGAATTTCTGAGTAGTCTTTGAAAATGCTTTGATCATAGTTGCAGAAAAAAATAAGAGGTAATTTCTGACAGTATGGTCTTTAAATAATAGGTCCTGAAAATTTATTTTAAAAACATTTTCTCCTTCCTTCTTTGTTCATAAGGGTTTTTTTAGTAACAAAGTCCACGATCCTGTAAATATGTAAACACTCGCATAACTTTAATTATATGAGTGGTTCCATTTTAACTGACTATACAGATGAAACCGTGAAACTGGCTATACACAAAATACTGTCAAAAATAAACAAACTGGAAAAAGAGGTTTTTCCTGCCACAAATTACTTCCCATTTTAGTAAGCATCGGTGTTACTTGTAACTATGTAGTAAGCATTGTCTTACAGAAATGGTATAGTTCCCTTTTAGCTTTCAATTTAAAAAAGTATGATAAAATATATCAGAATCTTAACTTTAGCTGTCTGTATTTGTAAGCTGCATTCTCCATTCAAAACTGCTTTAAAAACACATTTTGAAGTCCATGTTCTTCAATGGGAGCATGATCACACGTTTTTGCTATTCAGTGAAATACGATCAGTGATCTTTTCTTGCACTCATTGTATATACTCTCGAACTGCAAGTTCTTTTAGGGTAAACACTTTTATTTGGTCTCTTTTTGCCTTGCTCTCTTCCAGTTTCTCTTGCAAGGATAGAAAGTCTTTGCCTAGTTCATATGCCAAAGTGATCATTGTCTCTAGCAATGGAACATAATACCTGTGCCCACCATGCATCTGTAGGCAAAGTAAAGCCTTCTCTCCATATTCATAGGCACTTGCTGGGTTCTCTAGGTCTTTGTGACACACAACTAAAGCACAGAGTGTAGGGACTATTAAAACAGGGCTGTGTTTGGTTAATTTTTCCTGCAGAGCAATGACTTGCACAAGTATTTCCAAAGCTTTGGTATATTGGCCTCCCCTCAGACAGCCATAAGCTTCCTCCATCTCTGGTCTTATTAAGAAGTCGATAAATTTTTTGGATCTCCGGACACATTTCATAGAATACAGAAATCCCAGATAGTCCCTGAAGGCTAATTTTCTCTCAGTGATCATTTCCTCTGTGAAGTTTCCAGTTAGGCACTTTTTGGGAAAGGTCACATCTTCTATTTCTTCATTAAAGTCCTTCAAAAGATTTTTGTGCAGTTTTTCAAAATCTGAATATCGACGCTCAATTACAGATTTGTTGCCATCAAAACTGCCTGTCTGGATGATGATGATTTTATACAACTGGCAGGAAAAAAAAAAAAGCAAATAGCAAGAAATATTTAGTCTTGTTACATAAAACTGTAGTCTTGCTGAATGTTGACAAACATATTTTAAACTTGACTTTGGTTTTGTCTGTATTGGGATTTTGCCCTGATAGGACTGACACTGAGGCAGGTGCAAATGTAGACAAGGAAAGCCACAATTTGCACCAATGGAGTTTGTCCCTGCTTGAAAAAGCCTCTCTCAGCCCCCACTGCAAATTGCACCAATTGACACCTAATTGTGCTGATCTGCATTCTAGATGACTGTGTGCAGCACTGGTTCTGCTACATCAGTGACTAACCATCAATTGCTAGAGTTAGAGCACATTCCCAATATAAACAAGGTCTTTGAGATAGGTGTCCATTAAGTCAGTAATTCCTAACCACTACTGTTTCAGATTGTTGTGACTAATACTTAGTGTTTGCATGTAGCGCTCGCATATTGGGCACCTTAGGGGCTTGATTTCAGTAAGAAGGCACTCAGCACCTTGGGGTCCTTAATCTGGTAAATTAGCAAATTGCTTGTAAAGGTTTAGAAGGAGCCCTTTAAATAATTTATGGTTCATTCATATAACTGTACTCCTTAATAACACATATGGTTACTACAAACAATCATCCATAGCAACTGAATGGATTTCCCAGGCCTAATATTGAATTTAATATATTTTTCATTGGTTATAACTGTTAGAAATATTTGCATCAGATATTACTGGGCATTATTAATGCTCTGAAGGAAGAGGAGAGAGCTGGAGGGGACATTTGGTATATGCAAAAATGAGATGGAGCAACTGCAGAGAGATTTTTTTCTAAATCATTGTCCTATTATGCAAAGTCTACCACTTTATGTAAATACTGCAAGAGTGACTGCCACCTTTCTAAAACAATCTGTTTGCTATCCAAGATCCTTTAGCAGCCTCTAGCAGAAACACTTCTTATACAATAATTCACAATTTAATAGTATTCAAGAATAAATTTCCCTGAATTTTGCACTGACCTTGATAGCAAAATGAATTTAGTAAACATCACACACACACACACACACACACACACACACCTCAGAGTTGCAAAACAAAATTTCGATGCTACATATTCTTCAAATAGATTTCCACCCAGGGCCTAATCCAAAACCCACTGAAGTTGAAGAAGTCTCCCATTAGGCTAGATCCTCCGCCTGTATACATCAATGTACTTCCATTGAAGTCAGTTGGGCTATGCCAATTTACACCAGCTGAATGGGTTTTGGATTGGGTCTAGACGTTACTCACATACAATCTCATCCTGTTCCCAGTGAATTAAATGGATTTAGGCCCACAGTTTGCTTAAGTCAAACTGCTCCTTTGTGGAAATGGGCATTAGATGTTACAAACCAATACTAGCATAAGAATCTCCCTCATTCTGTTATAAAATACATTCTCTGTCCTTTGATTTTAAGCCTGATAAATCATCAGTTTTAGCAAGCTTTCTGTAGCTTCCTAATGCTGAGGTGCCACTGCTCTGATCTCTTGTCATTCATTAACACTGTGACGTTTTCCTATACTCTGCCTTGCTCCCTGCTGATAATAAGGAACCTACTGGTTATGCAGATTCGTAACAACATTGCAAGAGAGCAAGAAAATTGCATAGAATGTAAAATGATGATTTAAGAAGTCTGACTACCAAGGGCAGCTGAGTGAATAATTCACAACAAACAATCTGTTAGATGACTTCATCCCTTATCCCCTCTTCCCTGGTTTAGGGAATGTCCATGAGCAAAAGAGGTGGTTTCCTCTAATAAAGACATTATTCAAATTTGTGCAGCAATTTTTTTAAGGTGAAAAATCTTTAAGTAGTTAGTGAGCTCTTGGAGCTAAGTTCTACAACCCTCACACACGCTATGTGGTACCTTTATTCCTTGAGCACTTTTATTGAAATCAGTGGGACTACTCAGGAAATCAGATATTGTTCAACCTGTGCAAGGGTAACAGAATCTAACTAGAACATGTAGAGCATGTAAACCTCCTTTGAAAATATAAGGTCATACCAGGCCAGACTCTGAAACCTTTACTCACATGCTAAATAGCACCTTATTCCAAGAGGAGTCCCGCTGGGATCACTACACCAGTGTGAATAATAATAATACATAGTTCTCAGCACTTTTCATCTGTTTACCTCACTTTACAGAGGAGGTAAATAATAACCTGAGTCACAGAGTAACTCACCCACAGTCATCCAGCTAGCCAGTGGCAGAGCTGGGAATAGAACCCAGGTCTCCTGAGAGTTCAGCACAGCGAGTAAGAATATCAGAATCTGGCCCATTGGGTTGGTTTTCCCCTCTTGACATTCAAATGTTAGATGAAAGAGCAAATTGTTTACTTGGAAAATGTGATTAATAAAAACATGGGGGTTTTTAGATATGATCAATAGGGGATTTTTTCCCTTACTGTTGATAAATAGATCTGAAATGTCACAACAGTGGAAATGCATGCTCATTCACTTGATATTGTCCCTGCCCCTCTCACTCATGCTTTAAAAAATAAATACTCTACTGCAGAACTGTGTGTGCAAGAGGATCCAGTCCAAAGCTGGTCTAGTTGTAGGAGTGGAACCTTAGGCTTTGTCTGCATATGGAAATGTGTACTTACACCAGTGCAAACCTCCAATTATAGGTATGTTATACAGCCACAATGTGAGGCTTACACCAGTGTAGCTTTGATGTGCTTGCACCAGTATGAATTTCCTACTCTAGGTCTTGTCTTAGTCTTAGATTTTAAACTCTTTGTGGGCAGGAACTGTCTCTTTCTTTTGTTTGTACAGCGCCTGGCTCATGACTGGGGGTGCTTCGTGCTACTAATACAAATAACAATAATGAAGACAAGGCCTACAAATTGCTAGCTCTGTTAATGTTTTTCCTCCCACTGATGCAGTCTTTATTATGAACTGCTTGTTGAAGGGCTTTTTTTAGGACAATATTCTGCCAACCATGCTTGCTTTAAGTACTATCTTACTCTAAGAGTAGGTACTACCCAATGTGAACAAAGGTTGCAAATAGGGTTGCCAACTTTCTAGTCACATAAAACCCAACAGTGTAGCCCCTTCCCTTCCCTGAGGCCCCTCCCCTTCCCTGCCCCTTCCCTGAGGCCCCACCCCCAACTCACTAAATTCCGCCTCCCTCGGTGGCTTGCTCTCCCCCACCCTCACTCACTTTCACTGGGCTGGGGCAGGGGGTTGGGGTGAAAGCTCTCACTGGGGGTGAGGGCTCTGGGATGGGGCCAGAAATGAGGGGCTCAGGGTGTGGGAGGGGGCTTCAGGCTGGGGCAGGGAGTTGGGGCATGGGAGGGGGTGAGGGCTCTGCCTCAGGGTGCAGGCTCTGGGGTGGGGCTGGGGATGAGGGGTTGGGGTGCAGGAGGGGGCTCCAGGCTGGGGGGGGTGGGACCAAGGAATTGGGAGTGTGGGAGGGGGCTGCAGGTTGAGGCAGGGGGTTAGGGTACGGGGGGGGGGTTGAGGGCTCTGGGGTGGGGATGGGGATGAGGGGTTCCAGGTGTGGGAGGGGGCTGTGGGCTGAGGCAGGGGGTTGGTGTGCAGGAGGGGTGCAGGCTCCGGGGTAGGGCCAGGGATGGGGGGTTTGGGGTGCAGGAAGGTGCTCTGGGTTGGCGGGGGCTCAGGGCTGGGGCAGGGGTTGGGGCTCAGAATTGTGGCGTGGGCTTACCGTGGGCAGCTCCTGGTCAGCGGCGCAGTGTGAGGGCTAAGGCAGGCTACCTGCCTATCAGGAGGCCAGGAGCCTCCAAGCACTGCTCTCACCCCCAGGCACTGCCTCCTCCCAGCTCCCACTGGCTGGGAACTGGCCAATGGGAGTGCGGAGCCAGTGCTCAGGGTGGGGGCAGCACATAGAGCCCTGTGGTCCCCCCGAGGCCCCACACCTAGTAGCCAGACCTGCTGGCCACTTCTGGGGTGCAGTGCAGTGCCAGGACACGTAGGGACTAAGCCTGCCTTAACGGCCTAGTTGGCCATGCTGACCGGAGCTGCCAGGGTCCCTTTTTGAGCGGGTGTTCCAGTCGAAAACTGGACACCTGGTCACCCTAGTTGCAAAATTTGGCCCTGAGTGAGGCTTTCAGGTAAAGACCCATGCTGTCCAGACATCTGCAAAGTGAATGAAATTATGTTACAAATTCATTTATTAGCTTACCACATATTTAGATAAATACTGTTCTACGATTCTGGTTGATGGGATTTCAAAAAGGAGTTTGACTTGTCTACAGCGACGTTTCTCATTCCTCCAGTAGTCCTGAAGTTGCTTAGTTGTCATTGAAGAGCTGGGACTTGGGGATTTACTGGTATCTAAAACAATATGTTTAATATCTCATGTTGTAGCCAGTGCATCTGGGAAGAAAATCCGTCTACATTCACCAGGAAAGTGGAGAATTGAATTTCTGATACGATTTTGCATGAATAATGTGTATATCACTACCTTTAAGACTGATAAAGGCTAATAGGAACATCTAATTGTGAACACTGTTGCTCCGAAATTTGAAAGAAAATAAACTGATTACACAAAATTAAACTCATCCAGTCCACTGTAAAATATGAAGGCTTGTTAGTAAAATCCTGATGACAACAACTTTGCCTGAAGAAAACGTGGTGAAAAAAATATCCTACAAGCATATTGCAGAGCTAGGTTGTGAATTCACTATAGGTGAACAGGCTGCACTCTCTCAGGAGTAGCCACAGGGAGGTCACGACTCACACGTGCCTCTGAGTCACACTGTTGTCTTGTTTACTTCTTGCTGGGCCAGTGCGGGGGGTGGGGAAAGGCAGGGGAGAAAGGGAAGGGGTACTATATGGCTGACTCATATCTGCAGCAAATTCTGAAACCCCCTGCACCTCGTCACGTGCTCTGGGTTGATGACTAGGGGGGTGGGGTGAAGCCAAGACTCCTTCCATACTCTGCCCTTTCTTCAGCTCCAGGTAGCCAGTGCAGGAGCAAAAAGGGAGTTCTTACTGCCCCAACTCCTTTTTGTGTACACATGGTCCAAGCTACAATCTAGACCACAGTAGTTAGGTCATAACCAAAGCCAGAATATCATTTGTTGTAAATGTAAAAATGGGGTATAATAGGCTGGGAAGTTAACTTGCAGGGAAATTGGGACTAGATTTTAGCAATGAAAGATACTTCTCTGTCTTTGGAATCCAGTCCTGATAATTTTGCTCAGGTGAACTACAGCACAGCAGTGTGGACAACGTGGGACACCACTACAACTGCTGTTTTGTATGGGCATATCTTGACTTTCCATCACTGAAATTATTTGTCTAGACAACCTAGATCATTATGAGCAAATTATTCAGCATTGCAAACAATGGAAATGCATTGCCACAAATGGATAAGAAGGAAATCACTAAACATTTATATTTTTCACATTAAAATTGTAGGTGCCCAGAAAGGCCCTTACATAGCTGGATTTGTTTTAACCTGCTATTTAGGTTAAAATACCATTAAAACGAGTTTCACTTCCTCAGGGTTTGGCCCAGTCTTTCCTAAATGTATGGTTTTAAGAAAGGTGTGCTGTTCATAACAGCATTACAGAAAGAAACATGAATAGTCAGTTTTCCTTTAAATAAAACCCATACCTTTAAAAAATTACCAGTAAATGTATTTGCACAATTGACAGCATTGGAGTGCTTACCCATTGGACAAGTTCAGTGCAAAACTTCCCACACACCATACCACAGCGAGCCTTCACCCTGGCCTGAAGAGACTACCACTGGAATGGAAGTGGTCATTCACTTTTCATTCCTGTTCTCTCCTTGGTCTCTGTGCAATGTGATGGCACATTTTTGTGGTGTATGTGAGAACTAAACTGAGAGCACTAATTTATTTCATTTCGGCCACCTAAGAGTCACCAGATGGTAACTAACTTTGATCACTCCTGTGTAGCTTAGAACGGAGTAAGTTTTTGAAGAAGACTTTTGAAAGGAAAAGTTTGTGTTTCTCAGAGAGAGAGAGAGAGAGAGAGAGAAAGCGCCTGATTTGCCGTTGCTTTACTCCTGTGTAGCTCCAAGTTCAGTAGAATGATGCCAATGTAAAACTGGAGTAATGCAGGAGTGAATTAAGTACACTGTTTGTAACTCATGAGACACATAGCACTGATAGCTCCATGAAAAATAAGTAGAATGAATGGTGGGGCCTAACCTGAGAGAGCAGCAGTTTCTGGGTTGTCATTGTTCACTTGAAATGAAATTTCAGCTTCGGTTTCATTTTGTTCTTCATCTGACTGAGCGGCTGCAGAATACGTAGATATGTCTGTTACCCACTCCCGCTGACCTCCTTCTGCGGTGTGGTGCTGGTCTCTGTCCATTGCAAAGCTGTCGCAGGAGGAATACAAAATCATGCACTTCTCATCATCAGACATATTAAGAGCTTTAAAAGTCTCCCAAAGTCTATTCTAGATATTGTTTATTTCACTGAGTTAGGGCTTGATCTGACTCCCACTGAGATAAATAAAAAGTCAGTGGGCCGCAGCTTACAGAGCTGCGAATTCCTCAACACCTATGTGCTTTGACAAAGTTAAAGAAACAGACATTGTATACAAATATCCATAAGGGATAGCAATAAAGGAATGCTGCAGCTGCCAGTAAGATTTCTGGTACCTACATGGTCATTTTGTCAGGAATTAAGATCAGACAGACAAAAGCAAGAATTTATGCCTGTCATAAATATAAAGGGAAGGGTAAACCCCTTTGAAATCCCTCCTGGCCAGGGGAAAGCTCCTCTCACCTGTAAAGGGTTAAGAAGCTAAAGGTAACCTCGCTGGCACCTGACCAAAATGACCAATGAGGAGACAAGATACTTTCAAAAGCTGGGAGGAGGGAGAGAAACAAAGTGTCTGTGTCTGTCTGTAGTCGTCTTGGCCGGGGATAGACCAGGAATGGAGTCTTAGAACTTTTAGTAAGTAATCTAGCTAGGTATGTGTTAGATTATGATTTCTTTAAATGGCTGAGAAAAGCATTGTGCTGAATAGAATAACTATTTCTGTCTGTGTATCTTTTTTGTAACTTAAGGTTTTGCCTAGAGGGGTTCTCTATGTTTTTGAATCTAATTACCCTGTAAGATATCTACCATCCTGATTTTACAGGGGGGATTTCTTTATTTCTATTTACTTCTATTTTTTATTAAAAGTCTTCTTGTAAAAAACTGAATGCTTTTTCATTGTTCTCAGATCCAAGGGTTTGTGTCTGTGTTCACCTATGCAAATTGGTGAGGCTTTTTATCCAACATTTCCCAGGAAAGGGGGGGTGCAAGTGTTGGGAGGATTGTTCATTGTTCTTAAGATCCAAGGGTCTGGGTCTGTAGTCACCTAGGCAAATTGGTGAGGCTTTTTACCAAACCTTGTCCAGGAAGTGGGGTGCAGGGTTTTGGGAAGTATTTTGGGGGGAAAGACGCGTCCAAACAGCTCTTCCCCAGTAACCAGTATTAGTTTGGTGGTGGTAGCAGCCAGTCCAAGGACAACGGGGGGAATATTTTGTACCTTGGAGAAGTTTTGACCTAAGCTGGTAAAGATAAGCTTAGGAGGTTTTTTTCATGCAGGTCCCCACATCTGTACCCTAGAGTTCAGAGTGGGGGAGGAACTTTGACAATGCCAAATAAAATTCTTGTGCCAAATAAAATGTGTATTTAAGGTGAAATCCTGAATCGGATGTCAATGGGATGTTTGCCGTTGGGGCCAGGCTTTCACCTCTTGTATTTTGCCTCAAAGTTTTCTGGACTTGGCCACAGATTAGTTGTTGACGGGAACAAATTCTGGAAGCCCTTAAGTGAAAGAGCCAAACTGCTGGAGAGTTTACCCCCCCAAGATTTAATAGTCCTAGCTGCATAGGCAATAGCTCAGGCTAGCTGCCCAAATACATTGAATCACATCTGAAAGCTTAGGTATCTGGGCAAACTCCTGCCTTGCCACCACAGCAACACTGCTGGTTTTTAGCTCAGTCAGTCCATGTGAATGTCGACCTGAATTGGAAGTTACCCCTCCTGCTGCATTGGAGATGAACCCCTGAATCTGTCAATAGCTAGGCAGGTGAAATTACTAAGTTTTCTATTTATTATGTAATAGCATGTTCCTCCTGTCCCCATTGCTTGTCTGTTTCAGCTACTTGCTGAGTCTTGTCACAGTCTAGATTTGTAAACTCTCTGGGGTGGGGCTTGGGTTTTGTTTGTGTGTGTGTTTTAAACTATACGTTTGTATAGAGCTTATTATAATAGGGCCTTAGCTCCCATATGGCAGTACTGCAATACAGCTCCCTAACTGGGACCTATAGGCACTACTATAATATAAATAACTATTTATAATAGCATTGTGAAGAAAGAGTTTTAAAAACTTGTAACAACTTTGTCAATGATTGGTGTTTGATCAGTTATGTGAGATGAACTTTTTTGCTCACAGTTTGGCTAAAAAAGACGGAAAGACAAATAATATAGGTTACTTTAAAAAGTCACAGCTCCCATTCCTGCAGTAAAACAAAATATTAGTGAAAGATGTTATTAAGAGTGAACTGGTGCAGTATGTTTAGGAAGTGGGAGCTACTCAAGACTGCTTGGTTCTCACTTCTGCATCATTTAGGGATCTTTGTGTACAATCATGCAATGTTGTACTTAGAGGTGGGGGAATTCCTTCATGGCCTCTCTTGCAGTCTATTGTGTCAGTAGACATTTACAAGGTTGCAAAAGCACTTACTTTAACCCCGCCCTGACAGTAAGGCGGAGCAGAATTGAAGAGAATGCAGCTTCCCCAGCTCTACTGAAAGTGCGGAGGGAGAGCTGCCTCTGCTCCCTGGCTTGGGCAAGCAGCATTCCACAAAACTCTCCCTTCTCCTTGGCAGGGACCTGATTCCAAGTCCATTGGCTTAAAAAAGGTTTGGATCAAGCCCCTGATGCAGTGAGAGGTGCAGTCACAAAAGTGAAATACCTGCGAACTTCATGGAAACTTTTAAAAAACACCATAATAGAGGCTCAAACTAAATGTAAACCCCAAGTTAAAAACCATTGTAAGAGGACAAAAAAAAGTGCCAGCAGCGCTAAATAACAAAGTATAAAAGAAGTGGTTAGAGGCAAAAAGGCATCTTTTAAAAACTGTAAGTAAAATCCTACCGAGGAAAAAAAGAAAGGAGCACAAACTCTGACAAGTCAAGTGTAAAGGTATAATTAGGCAGGTCAAACAGAATTTGAAGAGCAACTAGCCAAAGACTCAAAAACTAACAGCAATTTTTTTTTAAGTACATCAGAAGCAGGAAGCCTGCCAAACAACCAGTGGGGCCACTGGATGATTGAAATGCTAAAGGAGCACCCAAGGAAGATAAGGCCATGGTAGAGAAGCTAAATGAATTCTTTGCATTGGTCTTCACTACAGAGAGCATAAGAGAGATTCCCACAACGAAGCCATTATTTTTAAGTGATAAATCTGAGGAACTGTCCCAGATTGAGATGTCAACAGAGGAGATTTTGGAACAAATGTATAAATTAAACAGCAATAAGTCACCAGGACCAGATGGTATTCACCCAAGGGTTCTGAAGTTCAAATATGAAATTGCAGAACTACTAACTGTAGTATGTAACCTATCATTTAAATCAGCTTCTGTACCAGATGACTGGAGGATAGCTAATGTGATGCCAATTTTTTAAAAAGGCTCTAGAGAGGATCCTGGCAATTACAGGTTGGTAAGCCTGACTTCAGTACTGGGCAAACTGGTTGAAAGTATAGTAAAGAACAGAATTATCAGATACATAGATGAACATGATTTGTTGGGGAACAGTCAACACGGCTTTTGTAAAGGGAAATCATGCCTCACCAAACTATTAGAATTCTCTGAGGGGGGTCAACAAACATGGACAAGGATGATCAGGTGGATATAGTATACTTGGATTTCAGAAAACCTTTGACGAGGTCCCTCACCAAAGGCTATTAAGCAAAGTAAGCAGATAAGAGGGAAGGTCCTTTCATGGATCAGTAACTGGTTAAAACACAGAAAACAAAGGATAGGACTAAATGGCCAGTTTTCAGAATGGAGAGAGGTAAATAGTGGTGTCTCCCAGGATTCTGCATGGGGACCAGTGCTGTTCAACATATTCATAAATGATCTGAAAAAAGGGATAAACAGTGAGGTGACAAAATCTGCAGATGATACAAAATTACTCAATATAGTTAAGTCCAAAGCAAACTGAGAAGAGTTACAAAGATATCTTACAACACTGGGTGACTGGGTGACAAAATGGCAGACGAAATTCAATGTTGATAAATGCAAAGTAATGCACATTGGAAAACATAATCTCAACTATACATACAAAATGATTGGGTCTAAATTAGCTGTTATCACCCAAGAAAGAGATATTGGAGTCACTGTGAATAGTACACTGAAAACATCTGCTCAATGTACAGCGGTAATCAAAAAAGCTAACAGAATGTTAGGAACCTGTAGGAAAGGAAAGACAGAAATATCATAATGCCACTATATAAATCCATGGTATGGCCACACCTTGAACACTGCATGCAGTTCGGGTCACCCCATCTCAAAAAAGATATATTAGAATTGCAAAAGGTTCAGAGGAGGGCAACAAAAATGATTAAGGGGGTAGAACAGCTTCCATATGAGGAGAGATTGAAAAGACTGGGACTTTTCAGCTTGGAAAAGAGACAACTAAGAGGGCATATGATAGATGACTATAAAGTCATGAATGGTGTGGAGAAAGTGAATATAGAAAATTTATTTACCCCTTCACATAACACAAGAACCAGGACTCACCCAATTAATAGACAGCAGGTTTAAAACAAACAAAAGCAAGTTCTTCTTCACACAATGCACAATCAACCTGTGGAACTCCTTGCCAGCAGATGTTGTGAAGGCCAAAACTATAACAGGGTTCAAAAAATAACTAAATAAATTCATGGAGGATAGGTCCATCAATGGCTATTAGCCAAGATGGGCAGGGATGCAACCTCATGCTACGAATGTACCTAGCCTCTGATTGCCAAAAGCTGGGACTGAATGACAGGGGATGAATCACTCAACGACTGTCTGTTCTGTTCATTCCCTCTGAAGCACCTGGCATTGGCCACTGTTGGAAGACAGGATATTGGGCTAGGTGGATCAATGGTCTGATCAGTATGGCTATTCTTATGTTCTATGAATGTTTTCACTGCTCTTTCAGTCTTTGTGAACCACTGCTCATTGCACATTCAGAATAGCCAGTTATTTAATGTTCAGTTAGTCAACCAGTTTGATTTATTACATTGAAATCCCAGAGAAACAAGTTCATTTTATAGACTATATACTTGAAAAACCTTACTTTTTAAAAATGGGAATGTGACAATAAGAATCACAAAAAAGCAGATTAAATTATAAAACTTACCTTAAACACCTGTAAACTAAAAAATGGCTGATCAAATTTAAACTAGATATTCCTCCTGAGCTGCAAGTTTTGATGAGCTACAGCAGAGTGATATTTATGTTCAAGATATAAACCTCTGAAAATATAATTGTATAATGGAAATGCTGACATGCTCATAAATATAATGGTTCTAAAGGTGCCACCCTGGTGATTAAATAGGCCCAAACTTCATTGTTCATTGTATTCAGAAGTATAGTACTACATATATATATATATATATATATATATATATATATATATATATATATATATATATATATATATATGAAGGAATAGTCTATCATTGTAACATACAAAAATTAATCTGAATTATTTTAACTAATTATTAAACTGCTATTTACCTTAACATCTAAAAGCACAATGAAGTGAAATCTGCACTATCATGCACAAAGAGAGTCTGTTGCTTTGAACAGGTTGTTCCATGGTAATATTTATACTGAAAAATACCATTCAAAGTTATTTAATTGAATGCTTATTAATATTATAAAATATAACACACAAAATACAGACCTTTGAGCTTCTGAAGAGTTTTCAAGGGTGATGAGATTGCAATGGGAGCCTTGCTTTTTATTTTCAGAACACAGAAAAACATGTCTGTTGTCTTGCAGCAGACAAGTTCTTTATTTTTACAAAAAGGAAGGAGGAAGTCTTGCTTAAATCTGACTTCCTCATTCAGCTGGTTTGTTGCTTTAGTGGGTGGTTACCTCAAAATGAAAATGGCTATCTGCCTTAAGTCGTTTTTCATATAGTTTACAAGCAGGATAAACCTAATCCCGTTCCCATTGTTATACTCTTTTTTAAAAATTTTTTTTTTAACAACACTGCAAGTTACAGATAATGCCAACTTTAACTTGGATTGTCTTGGTTTCTGTCACAAGTCTAACTCTTTTAAAGTTAGATGGGTATGTATTTGCTTACATTGTGAACAGACAACCATGGGTGAAATCCTTGACTTCAATGGAGACAAGATTTTTTCACTCATGATGATAATATACAGCTATATGAGAATTTCAAATTTTAAATCTGCCAGTTTATGTTTAGCCATATTATTTTATGGTCCTCAAGGGTCTGAATACTCTTTGGTCTTGCTAAAGAAAAGTGGCAAAGAATCTCTTTCAGCATTTTAAGACCTATGTGCTCAGTTATTTCAAGAGAAGGAACTCCAAATATAATACCCTGCAGAAATATAAGCACATTGTTATTACCAGCATTGTTCATTGACTCTAAAAATAATTTTTCAAACTTTGACTTGATTACTAAAACCTGTCAAAATGATAATTAGCAATCTCATAAAATTAACAACAATAAAATTGGCATATCAATGAAACTCTGAATATCAACAGAATAAATATGTAATAATATGTCTCTTTATATCCCCAGTTTCATTTAAATAATCAAATGAAGCATGAGAAATGGATTTAAGAGCACAAAAATAGATTATACAGGTTCTCTCTAAATGTGAATTTTTTTTAAAGTTTAAGCAAGTTTAGCTGTTTGGGAGTACGAGGAGCGTGTGGGGGCGGGAGGAACCCTTTTCTTATTGTAAAAAAAATATAATTCTTGCAACCTGTATTGAGTGGTACATTGAGTGTTCTGGTGAAACATTGGTTTTGATTTTTCACATGCAGAACAATAGTGCAATTTTGATAGTGGTAGCACACATTCTGAGGGAAGAAAAGATTTTCTAAAAGGTTAATTTAGCTGACTCCTTAAAAATTATGGAAAGTTAGTAGTGATTGATGCCTGGATCCACATGCACTGGCTCATTCATCATGCATTTTGTATGAAATACTTCCATTCACTTCATTTGTCTGGCATATACCGATTAGTGCACACTACTAAAAGATGATACAGGTGTACCTAGGGCTATAGAAATAATTGTGATGTTATATTGTATTATTGGACAAATGGTATGTTTCTAGTCCTATGTCCATATGACTTTCAGCACATAAAAATAGTGTCCCTAGGAGATGTCAAGACTGTATCGCGCAGTTCAGCTTGCTGGAAGGAATGTGGTATTCATTTTAGGGAGAAAAACCTGACAGTTCCAGTGAGGGAGGCTTGGGGGTATCAGCTGCTATGTTGACTGCTGTATTCAAGCATGTGCACATTAGAGATCATGTTATTCATAGATTATAAGGCCCAAAGGCCCACTGTGGTCATGTAGTCTGACCTCTAGTGTAACACAGACCACAGGGCTTCCCTGAACTAATCCTGTTTGAATTAAGGCATATTTTTGAGAAAAAATCTAGTCTTGATTTAAACTTTCCAGTGATGGAGAATCCATCCCAACCCTTAGTAAGTTGTTTCAATGGAAAATTGCCCTCACTCTTAAAAAAAAAATCTGTTCCATATTCTGCTATTGTCCACTGGGGATAGTAAGAACAAAAATCTTATTTGGCCATCTGACATTTGTCCATTCAGATTCAAATTCATAAAAATATTTAAATATAGAATACACAGTGTAGTGGGTGCCAGCTTGTCTCAGACAAGTCTCAGACAAGCAGCTTGTACATTTTGTGAAGACACTAGTTTTCTGAAAATGTTATCTTCCTGTAATGAGCATAGCAAGTTAACATTGTGCTAATATTTTGAGGATCCTGACATGTTAATTATCCTGTTTACTGGAGCCATGTCCATGTCTCAGTCAATTCATGGCTGTGATATTTGTATTACCAAACAGTACTCACTCCGTTCCCTTTCTTAGCAAACATGACTTGAGTGTCCATTGTTTTTTTTTCTTTTATGGCTCAAACTGTGTAACTAATCCTTGTTTATCAATATCATGATTCATTCGACACTGAGTGACAGAAAAATCAAGAAGAGGCAGAAATGCCCAACACATTTATCTGAAGCCCTTTTAAAATCACATTACTGATATCTAAATAGTGTGGTACTGTCACCTTACATGTTTCCCCCAGAAATCTGCCTTTTTGGTTTTTTTTTAAATGCAGCAAGGTATCTGACGAAACAGAAAAGTTCAGCTGCTGTACATTGATTAAATTGTGACAAGTGTGTGTCAAACTACAATGCCAATACAGAACAAAAAATGACTTCATATTAACTTGTATAATGTTTAAATGTATAATATTGTTTAATTTGAAACTGAGATTTGTTTTGCCTCAGTTAATATTGTAAAAGAAACAGTGTAGTCTGCTTCCTTTCATCAAGAATGTGATTCATAAAATTTATTTACACACCTTGATGGAAAGTGTGTGCTTGTGTCAATGTTAAAACAAAGGTGGGGCCTTTAAAGTGGGATTAATTTAATAATGTACTCACTTTAAGGCCCACTTACTCTGCCAGAGTGATATAAAGGGGCCTTAATGTTCTGTAAAATAACAATCAGGCGCCTTGTTCCTTCTGTGATTTTTTCATAAAAGTACAGCTAAAATTTATGATCTTTAAATCTGTGTGATAGAAGTCATTAAATTTAGCTTGAGTAGTGAGGCTATTCTATATACAGAAAGTAGATTTGCTAAATGAAATAATGTAGTCATTTCCCTCCCAAAATACCTGAAAGGATCAGTCCATAATGTAGTTGGACTACAAATTTATTTTCAAAATATTCAATTTGTTTTTGAATTACTGAAGTACAGATGGGAAAGGCAATCACTCCTAATATTTTAGATGGTTCATTCTTATAACTTTAACAAACAATCCAATTTTATTTTCAAATGTGATTAAGATATACTCGGATTAAGATTTATATGCCAAATTCCCAGTATAATGTATTTATTGGCAAGTTATAAACCCCATGAAATTTGGGATAATAGGATTTATAATGGACATAGTGATGCATTCTATAGCAACACAAAGGGAGCCCTAATAATGAAGGAAAATGCTGTTGCTTTGTATAGATAGCCATCTTGAGCATTAACAGAGTATAACTTGGTGTTATTATGTGCTTTTAGCTTGCAAAATGAAGGAAACATACTGCACAAATCTTATTATTTTTTCAGCACTGTCTATTTTTGATAAAGTAAATATGACTTTAAAGTGCAATTTTACTCTAAAAAGTGATTGTGTAAAATGATACTGTGGTGAGGTTGTATATTCATTGTGTCTCACTAATTACATAACAAATTTTATCCGTTTGTAAGGAAAACATATTTTTCCTTACAAGCAGTCAACCCAACTCACCTTGGATTCTGACATTCAGACTGAATTTAGTCCATCTCACACATCATCACAATAACCGAGGGTCCTTACTTGTGCCCTCTCTCCATTTTACCTGAAGGTGGGCATTTTTCAGTCCATAACGTTTACCACAGTTATGTTCTCAAGTCGTGATTCTGGCTGCAGCTGAGCTTTTTGTTGCTTGTGTGTTAATTTTGCATCTACTGGGTTCTGGAGACCTGTGAGGACCAGTACAGTAAGTACTCGGCATAAACTAGGAAAGCCCCAAGGATTTTTTAAATTAATGCTGTGTTGCAACAATTGCTAAATTACATTAAAAAAACACATTAAAAGAACATTAAGGATGCAAAGTCAAGCTCTGAAAAATTAGGAAATACCAGATTTAAGGTTCCCTGTGAAATCTTAATTTGAATTCCTTCTGCACGTGCATTATGATACAGTCTTTAATTACAGCTTTCTATGCTTATTGGGAGCTCACTGCTGGAAGCACAAGCTTCAGAAAGGGCAAATGTTTTATATGATTTAAAGGAAAACAATTATTTAAGTCACTGGTTAAAAACAGTCTTATATGCCTAAAAGGATGAACCATAAATCTGCCTAAAAATAAATGCCATGGTCCAGAAACCCAAAATAAATAATGAATGAGAGAAAATATTTGCTTATATATAGATATACACACACACACACATAAATAAAAAGAGGGTCAGTTAAACAGCTGCTAAGTTTGGATTTTAATACATTCATGTATATGGTAATCTTATTTTGTACTACTACTTTTCACTTTCCTAAGAGTCTGAAGCATTTTTAAACTGGATATTAAGATTAGAGGAAGTTTAATGTTCACACAAAGATGTGTGTAAGTAACTGTGCCACAAAGTCTTCGCTACTGAATATCCCATGAAGCACTCTTTAAAATAATTATCCTGTGAGTTCTGACTGACAATGCTATAGATTGCGGAAAAGTTTTATTTCATATTTGTATTAATTTAAATAGGTTTATAATAGTATTATTATAATGACTGACTGGCATTGACTTCTAAAGGGAACATTAGTGGTTAATTGAAAGCATGCAGTTAACTGTTAACATGGAAAAATTTTGACTGGAAAACCTTTTTGTTATAAAGCATTGAAAATTCTGCTCAAGACTTCTTTTTAAAAGTGCTGTATGTCTTTGAAGTAGCAAATGTGCTAACTGATGCAAGAGTGGCCGTGAATTTACTTACCAGAAGAAAAAATTACAAGATATCAAGTGGATTTATTTAACTAATGTACAGGTGCCAAATAATGTATTGACCACACATATGCTGTATAATTAAAGTGTTATCCTGCCAAAATATTTTGTCAGGGCCCAATTCAAAGCTCACTCATTCAACAGGAGTCTTTCCAATGATCTTCGATTCAGGCTCTTAAATCCCCAGTTATGCTGACTGTAGGTAATCTAGCATACAATATTAATTGGATTCTTCACAAGGATAATGAATGATTTAACAATACACCCTTCGCTTTTTCCTACTACATAAAACTGATGTAGCAACTGATATTTTGTGCATTGCAGCATATTGTCTAGTTAATTAATAAAAATAAACTTCCTTCTTCTTCTATCAAAGTGTAAATGAACATTGTGCACCGCCTCCAGTTTGGATAAATGCAGTCTAACTTGTCTTTGAATGTGCAAATGAGGTAAGTGAATGTCTGATACAGCATCATGCATGGATATCAGGTAACCATACTGAAATATGTTAAATTTGCACTTACTGTTTCTTTTATGTGGAATTGGACGCTTTCACATTTAAAGAAGCGTGGTCATCAAACTGGGTATTTGCACATCTAACAGTTAGTGATTGTATCTGCATCACTGATTGGGCCATATGTGCACTGCACATAAGTTCATTACATATCTAAGGTGTGGGTTGTGAGGACCTGGGCATGTTGAGTGAATGCACATCTGAGGGAGGGTGAATATGTAGGCATGATGGGGCTATTCCATATCTAATGGACCATGTTTTGGACAGACATGTCAGGTCATTATACATCTAAAGGGTGAGTATGTACTTGTACAAGACAAGTCACTGCAGGTTACCTGCACAGCTACAGCTCACTGCATGTCTAAGGTGAAGATGTAGCAATTTTATCACAGATCTTGCAATATTTGGTGTTTTTCTTCAATCCTCAGGTTCCTGTAATTTAGTGAGAATCTCTGTTTTCATTAAAAAAAGTGCTGAAATCAGAAATATAAAAAAATCTCCAAACTATGTTGTGTTTAAAAAAAATCCAGAACAAAACAGCTCATTATTGTTAAGCCAATCTCATGATTTTTTAACACATAGTTTTGCCAGAGCTGGTGGTATCATGTTAAGAAGCCTGGAGCTGGTGTGCTTGGGGGCACATTATGTCATGCATGTCTAAGGGGAGAGTGAGTTTGCAAGTGTCTTGTTCATTTAGGCATGAATGCAATGGTACATCAGGTTGTTGGATATCTGATGGGGGCATCTCAGATTATTAGCAGTTTGTACAGATGCATGTGGGGTCCTTGTAGAGCTAAACAGCTCTGTGTAGTGGTTTGTGGGTTTACATGGGGTTACTGCATGTCTTAGGGGCCCAGGGCAGATGTTGCTGTTGCCAAGGATACATGGGCTCAGTGCACATCTAGGGGGTGTTGTGATAATTGGGCCTACAAATTTACCTAAATTGTAAGCTCAACTGTGAAAAATGAATGACAGTTCATAAAGTGCCACAATAACCTATAACAATAAATAATGATGGTAAAAGATGCAAAAGGGCAATAGATTGATTAGTACAAACAAAAAGCCCTACTGATAAAATTCAAAGATTGTGCCTGATAAACAGGAAAAATGTGGGACCACAATTGGTATATTGGAAATTAGGTCTAAGTGGTGGATATCACTACAAAGATTTTTTTTCTCCTGCTGATAATAGCTCATCTTAATTAATTAGCCTCTTACAGTTTGTATGGCAACTTCCACCTTCTCTGTATGTGTAGATATATGTCTTCTTACTATATGTTCCATTCTATGCACCTGATGAAGTGGGCTATAGCCCACAAAAGTTTATGCTCTAATAAATTTGTTAGTCTCTAAGGTGCCACAAGTACTCCAGTTCTTTTTGTGGATACAGACTAACACAGCTCCTATTCTGAAATAAGAGGATTGGTTATTTTTCCCATCACTCCCTTTTGGGGTCTGTAAAAGAAGAGACTGTGGAAGGAAATCCAGCATTTTCTATCCTTGCTTTACTTTTCATTCCTGTTTCATGTGTTTTTGTCTTTTAGGAAATGGAATTGGCCTTTAACAACAGCAACAACTGCAGCTTCAGCCGATCTCAACTAACTTCTAATCTTTCCCCTGAAAGGATGGGTTTTACCTATGGGCGGCAGGTACTATAGACTGGGGGAAGCTATGCTTCCCCAAACAGCCAAGTGTAGCCCCAACCATGCTCTGCTCCCCGACCCCTGCTTCCCACTCTGCGTGCAGCTCCAGTCACCCAGGCAGTGGCCCTGTTTCAGGAGCCGTGCCACTCGTCCTTCCAGGGCTAGGGTGGGGGGCCAGTAGCCGTGGCTCTGGGCTCCAGGGGGTGGTGGTGCAGAAGGCGCGGGGCCTTGAGTGGAAGAGGCGGAGCTGGGGCCTAGCCTCCCCCAGCCAGTCGTTTACGTGCTGCCCATGGTTTTACCATTTTTAATACCATCTCAGAGACTGTCCAACAAGGGAATGGGAGGTTCTTTCTTCAAACAAACAAAAAGAAACCTCTCTAGCTAAAAGGAAAGGGAACAAGGGCTGTTAAAATGAAAGCCTTATTTGATACTTTATATTTCAAATGTTTTAACTGCTCTTCCCCTAGACCACCATCTTTAATACAAAATGTAAAGGTTTGCCATGGCACTAAGCTGCCTGAGTCCTCTGTATGCCAAACCATGTTCAAAACTGGGCCAGTTACAGGGTCACATTAAATCCTTGGTTTCAGAGTAACAGCCGTGTTAGTCTGTATTCGCAAAAAGAAAAGGAGTACTTGTGGCACCTTAGAGACTAACCAATTTATTTGAGCATGAGCTTTCATGAGCTACAGCTCACTTCATCGGATGCATACCGTGGAAACTGCAGCAGACTTTATATATACACAGAGAATATGAAACAATACCTCCTCCCACCCCACTGTCCTGCTGGTAATAGCTTATCTAAAGTGATCATCAGGTTGGGCCATTTCCAGCACAAATCCAGGTTTTCTCACCATTTTGCCTAACTGAATGCACCAGGGACAGGGGCAGCTCAAGGGCCCAGGGCAGGGTAGTGCTGCTGGGCGGGTGTCAGGGCAGACCCCAGGCCTGGGCTCACTGCATGAGGAGTACTGCTGGGTGTGGGCCCCTCCCCCCTGCCACTGCTCACTGCTCACTCTACTACCCCCTTAGGACAGGGCTACTGCCCGCTCCTGAGCCCCGCCTTCGCTCCCCCACTGCAGCCAATAGCAAGCCAGTTGCTGAAAGATTCAGCCAATCAACTTGTCCTACAGCCCACCTGGTTAAACTCTACCAATCGCTAGACAGCGAGTCTGATGGCTCAACCAATCAAACCTCTGCTCCTCTTATGTTCCCTCCACCCCCTCTGTGTAGCCAATCTGCGGGCCGGTCGGGATTAAAGGATTTAGCCAATCAATCCCATCGGTTTGCCTCCTCCCACACGTCTGTTCCCGCCTTCATCTGCGGCTCTGCCAAGCATGATGGAGTGGAAATCCCCGCGTAGGGGCAGGCTGTGAGTGTCAGCCCAATAGGAGGGAGAGTGGCCGGCTCCGGGCCTTGTAGTTGGCTCCGGCAGATGGCAGGGGGCGGTGCTGTTTGTATAGCAGGGTAGGTTTCACAGGCCGGGCCGCTGAGTGGGTGGGTTACGGGCTGCGTCGCTCTGATGAGCCCCACGGGGGTGTGAGCGGGCGGGGAAAGTCCCCGCGCCGGCGGCTCCGGGCCCTGTCAGGAGGGGCTGCCTGGGCAGCAGCAACGAGGCGGCTCGCTGGTCCGAGGATGAAGAGGTGAGTGAGGGGTCCGGGGCGGTCGCGCTGCGCGCCGGGGCTGCCTCCCGCTGCCCTGGGCGTGGGGCTGGTCCCGGTCCCGGTCCCTCGAAGTCGGCGAGGGCTGCTGGCCGCGGACCGTGCCGCTCTGTACGTGAGGCGACAACACGGGCCCCACCCCGGGGCCGCGCTCGGCGGGCTAGCAGCGGGCCGGCACAGGGTAAGTGCTGAGCGCCGTCAGCCTCCCCTGCCCCCTTGTCCCGGGCGCGTACCGGCCGGGGAGGTTGGGTCGCCTCGGCGGGCCTGCGGGGTTAGACGTTGGCAGGAGCGCCGCATAGCGAGACGTGGGTTCCAGTTCTGCGCGTGTGTGACCTTTCCTCTCCTAGGACTTCGCACAGTGAGGGGTTTGGTTTCGCCTTTTCAACCAGCGTGCAGCTGGCAGGTAGGTAGCCTGTGCTGCCTACCTGAGTTAAGCCCTGATCCTGCAGCTGGCTCCGGGAACTCACGCAGAACACTGAAGTCAGTTGGGTGAGAGGTTCATACTGTCAGACGTGACTGTAGGTAGGATTAAGGATTTAGTAACATAGTGATCTCTGGTTTTTGTCAGGGGCACACTGAAATAGATAAGGGCTGTGCAGGGGGCACTGATTTTTTTTTGGCCAGTTCAGCTCACAGCTTTAATGTAATAATCTGGTCACCAGTCATCCCATTTATTTAAAAGTTTAAACCGTATCTTCACTTACACACGTGCCCAAAAGTTTAAGAGAAAAAGTCTAGGTTAATGAAAAATAAAAATCTGTTGTTTTTTTTAAATAAGCATTTAAAAGCAAGGAAATGTTTAAGCATATTTTATGCTGTTCAGATAATAAAAATTCATAACAAGTATAAGGAAGTATATATTAACTCGTAAGGCAAGAACATTAAATCTGACTGAAAATAGTGTTTTCATCTTTCATCTCAAAATATGAACACAATGCACAACCCCTCTGAATTGGAGACAACTGGCACATACTGACACACAAATGTCATCCCCAAATCAAGTCTACGTACATAGTATACCAAACAGCTCCAATGTAGTGCTTTTTTCTTTTAAACAAATTATATTACCAAAACATTCTTTTTAAAACTGAAAAATATTTTTCATATTTTACAGTATTGCTTAAAAAAAAGTTAAATAGTAAAATCCAAATAGTAAAAATACATTTAAAAATTCCAATAATTCATTGCTCTGTGTTAAGATGCATGTTTTCACTTAGCAATGCATATTTTTATTTTTATTTCACTTAGTATAGCAAACATGCAGCTTTGGCCTCCCTTGGATGCTATTACATTTGCCCACTCAACTACTATAGCTTCTTCCACTTAAAAACATTTTTTACTGTTTGACAATTTTGATTGTTTGCTCTGTACATGGGGTTATTCAAAACATGATATTTAAACTGAGGATTCTACAAGAGACAATTTGAAACAAGTTGATCCAGTTTTCCCCACTTGTTCTATAATCTGAATCAAGGCAATAGATTTGTGTATATTCATGCTGAAACGTGATAGGAGATACAAACCACACTGCTTACTCCAAGTAATGCTATCACAAGGCAGAAACAAAGTCTCAAATTTCAGAACAAACCTTTTACACAGTGAGATGTAACAGTATATGCTAGTGACTCAAAGGGTGAGGGGATGTGGGGGAGGAATTTAGGGAACTTCTGACTGGGCTAAACTACAGATGTGTAGGCTTAAAGATGTGCAAAGGTTCACCCCCTTAGCCACACTTACAAAGTTTCAGTCACTTGATCCAGGTCTTTACTCCTGTTCCAAAGATGTTGTCTCTCTTACCCCTCAACCCATTTTGGTAGTAAGATAGGCTCAGATATACCATGGCCATCTTTGTGATAAGAACCTAGCTGGATAGAAAAAGTTCTTCAGTTTGTCATACGGGACTGTGACAGTATTGTTAAGTACTCTGTCATACGCAGGGCTTAATATTCATCACGGCATTGCTATGTAATGTAGTAAATTACACATGCAAATATCATAGGCTCTCTAGCACTGAGGAAGGGGGATGAGACACCCACTGACATCAGTGGAGCAGCTCACAGTGGAGTTATTGTTTCAGGCTGTATTCATATGCAGGAGGTATGGTCTTTCAGCTGAGAACATCACATAATTTTAGTGGAGCGTCAGCATGCTTCCATGAGACAATGCAAATTTCGAGACAGTCCCTGTGAGTGTAGGATAGGGTTTGTGATGCTAATACGGGTTAATTTGAGTAAGGGATTCCTGAGATACAGCCCCAATCCCCTGGAAAAAATCCAGTATTTCATAAAGTTCACAGATTCTAGCAGCTTGTAAGTTTGAAACCCACTGATCCTTGTCAGAAATCTGAGAATGAGCTGTGTAAACATAGGGGTGAATCCACCTCTTCAAGGTGTACATTGGGTTTGAGAGAGAGAGAGAATCTGAGTATGGAAGATAATTCAGAGAACACTTCAACTGTTTGAAGAGAAAATAAATTATACATGTGAATGCTTGCTTTGAGGGGATGGTGAATGGGGTGGAAGAGTAGATGGGGAGTGGGGTGGAGAGGTTTAAATCTACATTGGAGGATGGGGTGTTATGGAGAGAGGGATAAATGGCAATGGGTGGTAGGGAAAGGAAGAGAGGGTTGGGGCTCAAGTAGAGGGAGGAAATAGGGATTGGTGGAGTGAGAGATGGAGGTATAGGGTTGGGTGGGCCTGTTAGCCCCAAATTCTACCCTACCAGGTATGTGCTGGGATCCGGGCGAGTCCTACCTCTGCTGTGTGGGATCAGGGAAACCTTGCTTCTCTTGGTCTGCTGAGCCCCTCTCCTTGCTCTTCCATGTGAGCTGCAAAATGGGGATAACAATGTAAAGTTCTTTAAGCTCTACTGATGAAAAGCACTATATAAAAGCTAGGTACTTCAGTAGTACATCCGCTGTAAAGCTGGGTGAGAACAACAACTGTCTAAATGACCACAGTCTCCTACCAGAAAACATGTCTCTCTTTCTTAAAATAACAAAACAGAGAAAAAAAAACAGAAGGAAATTAAATGGCAAAAACTTTAACTCAGAGTTAAGGTTGCCCAGCGATAGCTCATGACCTTTCAGAATGTCAGGTTCAGCAAAATTCAAGCTCTTGGAAACAGAAATACAGGAAATAGAAAGTTAAGGTAAATGTCTGCTCAACCTTAACTCTGCCCTCCTCAAGTGATGCCCCAAAACACACATGCTTGAAATCTGCCTTTTCGTTGCAATGCAGAGGCACTACCAGCACCTGTCCTACACTTACAACAGTGAGCGTACTCCCCTGATAGATTACCACCCTTGTAAAATTTAACAACCGCTTTTCACGGTTTTATAAACCCTTCATTGTTGCACACAGGAGATGAACTAAACCTTATGTTTTCTCCTACCTATTATTAAATCTGCAGACTGCTCTCACTACTGACAATACTCATAGATAGGGCCCTACCAAATTCATGGCCATGAAAAATGCATCATGGACTGTGAAATCTGATGGTCATCCCCCCTTCGCCCCCGGTGAAATCTGGCCTTTTGTGTGCATTTACCTTATACAATACAGATTTCACGGGGGAGACCAGTGTTTCTCAGATTGGGGGTTCTGACCCAAAAGAGTTGCAGGGGTGTCGCAAGGTTATTTTAGGGGGGGGGGAATCACTGTATTGCCACGCTTACTTCCGCGCTGCCTTTAGAGCTGGGTGGCCAGAGAGCGGCGGTTGTTGGCCAGGTGCCCAGCTCTGAAGACAGCCCCCCACTAGCAGCAGCATAGAAGTAAGGGTAGCAATACCATACCATGCCATCCTTACTTCAGCGCTGGTGCGGGGCTGTCTCCAGAGCTTGGCACCCAGCCAACAGCTGCCGCTCTCTGGCCACCCAGCTCTAAAGGCAGCGCAGAAGTAAGGGTGGCAATACTGCGACACCCTCCCTCCCCCCAAAGAAACTTACGACCCCCTCCCCTCCGGCAACTCTTTTGGGTCAGAACCCCTACCATTACTACACCATGAAATTTCAGATTTAAATAGCTGAAGTCATGAAATTTGCAATTTTTAAAATCCTTGGACTGTGAAATTGACCAAAATGGATCATGAATTTTGTAGGGCCCTACTCATAGCTAAGGCTAAGATTTTTGTCATGGAGGTCACAGAATCTGTGATTTCCAGAGATCTCGGTGACATTTTCCACTTCAGCCCTAGCCACTATGGCTCCCCCCACCTTCCGCAGCTCTCAGTTGCCGCGGGCAGTGTGGGGGGACCCTGGCGCCCCAGCAGCAGTGAGTGCTAAACACTCCTCCCTCCCCATTTTGTCAGTTTTTTTTAGTAAAAGTCAGGGACAGATCACGGGTTTCTATGAATTTTTGTTTACTGCTTGTGACCTGTCTGTGACTTTTTACTAAAAATAACCCTAAGAAAATCTTAGCCTTACTCATAGCAAGAAACCACCAGTGCCCTGTTATTGACATAACCTATACAATGCTGTATTGAAATGATGCAGAGTGGAACCTCAGAGTACCCATTCACCCTTTTCCTTTGATCACAGGCATTGAGAGAGTCAGACTGACGTCTCCTCATATCACAGCCAAAGCTGTGATGTTTCTCATATCACAAACACATCTACCAACCTGTCCAATCTACTGCCTCCACCATTCAGTACCGATATACCTAAAATGCTGAATGCAACTGGAGTGCATGCAGACAAATCCCAGTGGCTTTTGCCAGCTCCAGTGGGACTGAATTAAGGTTGAGTGGGTGTTTACCTTAACTATGTATTTCCTGGTTTTCAGAAGTTTGAGATTCGCTGAACTCTGTTCTGGATAGACACAAGCAATCAGTGGGTAAATGTATTTGAGCTAATTTAATTTTTTTTGCCATTTAATAATTTTAAAAAAATTTGCTTGCTATAGTGAATAGAACTTCGTAAGGTTTATGTAAATGCTGAGTGACTGACCATAGATTGTATTAAGGATGCCATTATATAATCTAATTAAAACTGTTACACGTTTCCAGTTGAATTAAATGCTCTTGATCAAATCAGATTATGACATCGCAGAACTGGCCCAGTTAGTAAGCTATAGTTCATGTAATAGTTACAAAGGAGCCCTAATTAAATAGAGCTTCATCTTTCCTTCTAAATTTTTGTGCAGACTGCTTTAAACATTTCTGTTTACACATCTTCGTTTTCATGTGTTTTCATATTTAAGTGAAGTCTAAGTTTTAGACCTATGATATTTGAAATGGTTAAATCCCCGATTCTGCAGCAACTGATGTTTGTGGTTAACTTTACACAATGTGGGTAGCTCACTGATTTCAGTGAAGCCACTCAGTATGGAAAGTTAAGCATGTGCATTAGTCTTTGCAGGATCAGGACATAAGACTGAATGATGGAGAACGGGGCTTCTGACTCTCTGAGTTGCAAATAAAAGTTTGTGTGGCATCAGTGCATAGAAATAAGTTTATGGAAGTAACTATGAATGCATCAAATTTCAGATTTTAATATCTGGGGTTACTTGTAATGATTTGTATTTGATCTAATGTGTCACGTGTGCAAACGCTATTAGTGTATCCTGTCAGTTCTTAATCAGCTTCAATAAAGTTTACTGGTGTTTGGCAAGAAAAACGGCAAACAGACTATCGATTCTATTTTCTCATTGGCTAATTTCCAAAACAAAAATTGAATAAATAGTGTATTTCTATTTTAATTTGAAAACAGATTGACAGCCTCTACCAGCCTTCAGCTCAGTGAGATGTGAAACTGTCCAGATGTTGTACCTCAACTATGTGACTTATTCTGGAAATGCAAACAGACTTTTAAATGCATTGGTGCTACCAGTTGCTGCAGTGATACAGAATGTTAATGACGTTGATATGCATGTGCCCCATTAATAAAGATGAAACAAGTAGTGTATTCAGGAGCTGAATGGCTGTGTTATTGTAAAAGAGCATCAGAAGAAGGTATTGTTTTTCAGTGCAGAAATCTGTGAAAGCCTAGTGATTAGAAAATGTTTGGTTACTTTAGATGTTTCCATTAACCTTCTGCTGCTGTGTCATAGCATAACTTTTGGTTTGTTCTGAAGCATGAGAAAAATGTACCTTTTGTTTTGGGCGGGGGTGGTGGTGAAATCAGCATGAGTGTTCGTTATAAATGAAAAGCTATAGCCACTTCAGCGGCTTCTGGATAGATTCCAAATGTGGGATCAAACTGAGTGACAGGAATATTAATAGATTGGGGAGTGGGGCTGGCTGAATGCAATAGGAGAGAAGATGTGAACCAAAAAAAAAATCACCAGAATTAGAGGGTAGATGACTAAATCATCAGTGAAATAGTCATCCACTAACCAAAATTCAGCAAAGTTATAGACATCAAAAATTTCAGCTGGAGAATATATATTTAGCCTATGGTAACTTTTACTTTCTGAATATAAATAAATTGTGATCTATTTCCAGTGATTATTTAAAGGAAAAATCATCAAGTGGTATAGTACAATTTGTAGAAAGCTCTTTTACTCTATCTCCTGATAGATAATCTGCAGTTAAGTGTTTTGGAACATTACTTATTTAAAGTTTAATTTATACATCCTATGGCTTCCAGTTTACCAGAGCATTTAAATGAGATGACCTCTTCTTTCAATCTTGTTCTCTCTGGCACGTGTTAAAATATAAGCAACAAAGTTAAATGTTAAGGATAGGTTTTAAATGGAATGGATAGAATCAGATATAGTCTGTTTAAAAATAAGTATTGCAATGAGTTCTGTCTGATGTGGTGTCTTATGGCAGATCCCATTATAAAACATCTTTCAATGTTTCTCACATTTCACGAACTATTCATTAGCGAACTAGCTCAAATAACTAAACTTTCAGCTTTCTCTTGCTTCTTGGAGAAGACCTGACCTTCCTTCTGCTGTAAGTCTTCATTGTTCCGCTGTAAGTCTTCTCTTCATTACTCTTACTTCTTTTGCACATCACAGGAAATTGAGTCTTAAACCTTGTGTCTTCAAGACCAGTTAAACTTATTTCCTTCTTCCCAGCAAATTTTTGTGTGTGCATAAGGTGGCAGAGAAACAGTTCTTCTAGCAAGTGCACCCCTTCCTATATGGGGACTGTACTGTAGTAGGCTTCCCTAAATATAAGCAAGGAATAGGCCTCTTTCAGAGGGTTGCTTTCTGTCTAAATCAGCCACTATAAATGGATGAATTACTCCCTTATTGCCCTTCCAACCCCTGTAGCTGAGAGAGTTGCCTCTGTTCTGCCGGCATTGGAAATGAGATACTACCAAGGCCAATATTTCATTCTGGATTACTAAACAGCAGTACAGTGCACTTTTAGGCACCAGGATGGCCTTTTCTAGATATTTGTTACTGAAAAGTATGATCCACTTGTTGATTAGTCCTCATGATCCTCAGAGTTGTTGCTCAGGTGTTGATCTTGAGAACCCAAAAACATGGCTGTACAATAAAAAGTAAGGTGTGTTTGTGTAACCTTTCTCTGTAGTCAGTTTCATTCCATCCCATAGGGTGTTGAGGCTGATATATTTTAAATTTTTTTTAAGAAAAGTGATACACTGTTGAATACTAAATTGACCTAGTTTATAAACATTAGCTTTGATTTAAAAAAATCGTGTATTAGACATAGTATCCTTCACAAATTGTACTTTTCAAGTTCTAGTTTTGTTCATTTCATGAAAATACTACTTAGCTCTATGTCTTTGACATAGCATTTCATAGTAATAAATACACTTTATAATTTCTAAACGTGGTAGGTTCAGAAGAAGTTTCATACATGCTCAGTAGTTTACCTAATATAACACAGAAATACTTTTGCTGTATCAGAAATGGACAGTCACTAAAATGCATGAAGGATCGTTTGTTGTGGAGAGTCTCTTCTCAAAAGGTCACTATATGTTTGGTTTGGCCTTTTTCTGGTCACTTAAAATTTAAAGACTCTTTTCCTTTTAACTTATATGTGGTTGTTGCATTTTATTGAATTTAAATTTTATAGTTCCTTTACATTCTAGTTACCCTTCTCTAATGTTTTGAACAATCACAACATATTCTGCAAAAATGTCTGTTTTCAGCTATCTTCAATGTCACCCAGCTACTTTTGTTTTACTGTATGTGAAAAATGATTGCATTTTAAAATGAATTCTTATTGTGCTTAATTTTAACTGTGATTCTCAAACTTAATGTTATGTTTGTTTTTTGTTTATCCTAGGCTTTCTCTTCTGGATTTAGCCCTTAACGACACAGAATCGTTAAACAAACGTTGGATCCTCTAGGAATTTTCCTTTGTAACTCCTGTACAACTATGTCACCAGATCATCTTTCTTGAATATAACTGCTTGGTTATAAAGTTTTAATCACAATGAATTCAGGCTTATGGAGTCAAGAAAAAGCCAGTTCATCCTATTGGGAAGAGCGTATCTTTTATTTGCTTCTCCAGGAATGCAGTGTTTTAGACAAACAAAATCAAAAGCTTTTGAAAGTACCCAAGGGTAGTATAAGCCAGTTTATTCAAGATCGTTCTTCTGTGGGACACGGCAGAAATATCCCATCTAAAGGCAAGAAAATGCAGATTGGTTTAAAGGTTCTGGAACAACCGTATCCAGTCCTGTTTGTGGATGAGAAAGATGTTATTGAAATAAATGAGAAACTAGCTGAGTTGCTTTTGGCTATTACCAGCTGTGAGGAAAGATACAGCCTATTTAAAAGCAAAAGCCGATTAAGTAAAGGCCTGCACATAGATGTTGGCTCACCTGTGAGAGTACAGCTGAGGTCGGGAGATGATAAATTTCCTGGAGTTGTTCGCTTCCGGGGACCCTTGTCACAAGACAGATTATTACCAGGGATATTTTTTGGAGTAGAACTACTGGTAAGTTGTTTTTTTTTTTTTGCATGCTTGATACATTAGCTCAAACAAAATTTGTCACATAGTTCAATTTGTAAAATATGACATCCATCCAGAAGGTCTGGATGCCCTGCAATTACTTAAAATTGAATACAGAATTATACAAAGCATCTATTTTCAGCCTTGTTACTTCCAGCACATTAAAGTCAGCTAGCAACAAGGACAACTTATGGGTGGTTTTTATTATTTTTATTAAATGAGGCTCCAATTCAGCAAAGTATTTAAGCACATAGCTAACTTTTTTAAGCATATGAATAGCCCTGGAACTTAAGCCAATATGACTGCTCAGGTGCTTTTAGTTACTCACCTCCTAAAATACCTTGCTGAATCAGGTCCTAATTGTTTACTGGAATTTCTCCAAAATGATGAATTATAATTCCTACAAAAATATTAGTATTTTTAATGTTTTGGTTTCTCTTTCCAAAATCCAGGAAGAAGGTCGTGGTCAAGGCTTTACTGATGGACTGTACCAAGGAAAACAGTTTTTCAGATGCGATGAGGATTGTGGAGTTTTTGTTGCCTTGGACAAACTAGAGTTGGTGGAAGATGATGACAGTGAACTAGAGAGTGATTATGCAGCTCCAGTTGACACGATGCAGGTAGAACTTCCACCTTTGGAGATCAACTCCAGGGTTTCTCTGAAGATAGGAGAAGGTATAGAGTATGGGACAGTTATATTCTGTGATGTCTTACCAGGAAACGAAAGTTTAGGATACGTTGTTGGAGTGGACATGGTAAGAAAATCTGATTTTAATAACTTTTGCGTATGTGTTAGTGAAAGTACATGCAATTAGAAGATAAACAGGTATCTACAAGTTACTTCGATGGAGGCTAATGACAGGAAAGTGGAAAATCAACACTGACATATATAGATGGCATTCAGCAGCTATTTTTGGCATGAGGTAACAATATAGTATTTGACTCAAAAGTTTTTAGGCAGAATAGTCTGATTAAGTTGCTTCCACTGCGTTACTTGCTTTGCTAGGTATCACATGAGGCTTGGTATTATTGAACTAATGGTTTGGCTTGTGAGTATGATTTTTACATTTATTTTGCCTTTAGGGGAAATACACTGAATTACTTTTTCCTCTTTTGTTTTGGATTTTATTTTGGTATAACCAGTTTGTTTGCATAACTGCATATCTTTTTTTTTTTTTTGGTCTGTATTTGCAAGAACACTGAGGTTTTGAAGAACGATACTTTACCTATCTATAAAATACTAAATCTTTTCTCTAAATTTAGTTGTCATGTTCATTTTGTTTAACTTATTCTTAGCAATTTCTGAAAAATTTGCTTAAAATAAACAATACCCATGCTTTTGATAGAACCTGCAAAATGTTTTGGCCTGTGCTTCCTTTCCTGATTGCAGCGGCAGCAGCAGTTTGAACAGCTCCAGTGCTTGTTAGCTAACCTAATTATTAGTACAGAAAGAGAACTTAGTAGATGGCACATTCATGCAAACAGGAAATATTTGTGAGGTGGACTGGAAGAGGTAATCTTTTTTTCTTTTTTTATATTGCTTGTAAGATTTTTTTTTTTTAAGCCCATACATGTTATAAGTAAGTGGAATATTTTAACTCTTATTAAAAGAAGAATAAGAGTCTTCCATGGTGCAAAAACCTATTGTGCCATTGCATGAAGAATTGCATCAGTTTTGGCATTTCTATATTAATGACCAGTATTAAATCAAGAACAATTTTCACATTTTTATTATCTTTAAGGCACTTCTGTTAATTAATGATCACATGTCTATTGCATGTTAAAATATTGTAGCAGAACATTATCTGTTGCCAACATTTATGGATTCTGAGAATGGTGTACTATGGATTTTCTTTTTTTTAAATTCTATACTTGAAATTTTGTTGCTAAGCAAAAATTTATTTTTCAAACTTTGCATTTTTCCACTTTGTGCCACATATGGCTAAACCTGTATCTAAACTCTCAAATGTGTGTGTTTTTTTTTTTTTTTTAAATTCTGTAAATACTTCTTTTGGATAATACTTTGAGATCTTTAATTTTTTATTTTTAGGATAATCCTATTGGGAACTGGGATGGAAGATACAATGGAAGACAACTTTGCAGTTTTGCAAGTGTAGAAAGTACACTTCTCTTGCATATCAATGATGTTATCCCAGGTATGCTTTGTGGATTTGAAAAACAACTGGCTAGTTAATATGTAAATCAGTGCAAAGTATATAATTGCAAAATAAGTACATTAACATTTTTAAATATACCCCACTGATTAGCTTTCCTGGTATCTGCAACCCCTTCTGTTTATGCAATAACCATTCAAGTGGAGAGGATTTTTGATGGGAAGCAGATTGTCTAATGAATACTTGTGGATAAATATTTTGAGTACTGGTGGTGGCAATGCACCCATTCTTGAAAAGATTCTTATTAATCATCCATCAGATTGTGTTGAGCAATTGTGAATATCTGGAACAAGAAAGTAATTTCTTGTGTAGTACGAAGCTTAGGTCATCCAGTACAATGCAAATATTACCATGTGATTTACCAGTATCACACAATGCAAATAGCAAATACCCATAGTATTAATTTCTGAAACATCCAAGTTAAAACTGTGGAATGCATGCAGTTTGTTGTTCACATCGGTTCAACAAACTAACCTGCAATAACTACAACCCTTTTTTGTGTGGATACTTCACAAATGGTGTACTAAAATTCAGTTTTCAAATTGCGATTTTTCTAGCTCTGGTCAAAATGCTGTGCTCTGTGGTAATCAAAATTCTGATCTAGAATATGTAAACACCTAACTAAAATTCGTTACTTTTAGTATTATTTATATATATTTATAAAAAAATATATATTTTGGGGGGTGGGGCCTAGCATAGTTGTGGTATTACACTGCTGGGGTCTGTAACTACAACCTTCTCCCCACTCTAACCGTTCTTCAAGAGTACATTCATGCTGAGGAGTGGTGTGAAATAGCACAGGCACATAATGCCACTCATGGAAGCATTATGTACATCTCCTACTCGTTTGTTTAGTTTGCAGTACTTGGGGTGCACTGGATTCTGTTTAGTTTTTCCTCCAGAAAATAGGTTTCTTAAGGACTCCCACATATTATCCGTAAAGAACGTTTGTTGCAGCAGTGTTGATAAGTCATAAGTATTCAAAATTGTGGGTCTGTCTTAGTTGTTTCTACTAGCGACATTCATATTTATGCTTTTGAATAGGAATTTTAATATCACAAAACCTGAACTCAGTGAATCTAGTTTTTCTGCTTTTAAAATGTAGACTTCAAAGTACAGAAACAATTTGTGGTCTTTTACTTAATAAATACAACTGAGTATACCTTTTAGTCATCCAAAAATTAGGTTTTGTTCCGCTCAGTTTTGCTAAGTTGCTGTGTAATGCCCAAATATAGCAAAAGTATTTAAGCATATCCCTGCCTATCTTTAAGTAGGTGTGTAGTCTAGTTTAGTTTATTTTAATGGAGTTACTTGCATGGTTAAAGTTAAGCATATGTTTAAATGCCTTGCTTACTTGGGGCCTAACAGTTCAAAAAGAATGACTATAGTCTTTTTTTATATTTTAAATACAGTTTTATTGTCAACTGTGTCATGGTAAGTTGTTGGAACTTAAGAGGACTATACACTTTATCATGGTAAAATGGTAAATCCTTCCAAAAAAATCCCAAGTATCTTCAGGGGATGTTGTTTTGGATGGCTGGGCAGAGATAAGCTAATGTACTCCAGCAGAAGTCACTGAAGTGTGTTTAAATGTACTACTCCTAAGGGGTTATGCTGCTAAAATGTAAATGAACTGCTATTCAGAAACATGAGGGTTTTTTTATTTGAACTCTAAAAGATATGTTGCATGTTCCAAATCTTCTGATGTTATGCAGAAGAAATGATTTTCTGCTTGCATGATAACTTGCTGTTTTCAATGAACTACATTTAGCGCATTGCGCATAAAATAGGCGGAAATGCAATCAACATTATATTTAAATTGTTGCATGACCTGTTTTATTTTTTTGTTTTTATTCTCTTAATTTTTTGTCAATTCTTTCTGTAAAGGGGGGGGAGAACATCTTATACTTGGGGGTGAGGGGAGGAAGAGTTCTTCATTGGCTTGCAATTAATAAGTGGGTTTTTGACCACATGCAGAATATGAGACATTACAACATACAAAGATAAACCACAGCCTAACAAACGTATAATTGATATAATTTTGGAAAACTGAGGCAGCTAGATTGTGGCATAAGTTCATTTAAAGTTATGCTTGTTTTGGGGGTCTTGTCTTCTATATTGTCATCTTGCAAGGTTCTATTATTTAGTTTCATTTTGCAGTGTACATTGTAGATTTTCCAGTAGCAGGGAACTGTTCATTAAAATTTCATTCATAATCTCGTGAAAAATCCCATGAATAGTTCTGAAACACATTTTGGTTCTTCATGCTTCAACTTCTTGCAGTAAACATAAAATTGACATGTTACAAAATGCAAATTTTTATCTTTTTGCTTGTCTGAAATGTTAAAGGATGTCTCGTGGAACAGTACATAAAATATAGTTAATGAAATGGGGGGAGAACCTTACAATGAAATTAAAGTGTTTCTTACACCTTCATCATGACATCAGACCTATTCCAAGATGTAGTCATAAAAGGCCTGATATTAAAAAAAATATATTGTAGGTCTGCTTCCTCAAGAATATATTTATGTGGAACATTTGTAAGTGTGCTTTTTAAAAAGGTACCATTGACTTGAAATCTGGTCCACTTCGAAAACTAAGTGGGGAATACTTTCAGGTACCTACCTCAAAATCCCATCCAATTATTGTGAGAACTGATAGGCCAAAATTTTCAAATCTGGGTGCCTAAACTTAGGCTACAAAAGCCATACTTAGGTAACTCATCATGAAATCAGTCTGATTTTCCCCTCATCCAACCCCCACTTTCTATAAGGTGATGGTCACCCACAGAGACCATTTAAATCAACAGGAGCTGCATGTGCCCAGTAGTCTCGAAAATCGGGCCACGTGTTAAGACTCTGACCTTGTATACCCAGGCTTGAAATCTTTGGCCTTAAGTTTTTAATAAGAGAAATGTTGATGATCGTTTTATTTTACTGATTCTTGGTAGTGGTAGTAGAGGGACATTTACTGTGTTTTATTGTACTATGGTTTTAAAGGTTTTATACTTACTTTTTGCCTTATAAGCATAGTTTTATAACCTCCGTTATGCTTGCACCTATGTGAAAAAACTAAAATTCTACCTCTATGCCTATTCTAGAGACTGTATCACAGGACAGGAGACTTCCCAAACTTGCCTTTGCCTCAAGAGGTGGTGGTGACAAAAGCTTATTCAATCATAGTAAGCAAAAGGTCACAGGTACTTGAGAGTAATTTTACTTCTTAAAAACAGTCCTTCTTACTTTATTTTTAGGGATGTTTGTAGGAAATGGGAGCATTTTTAATTTATTTATTTATTTGTTCATCTGCTCTTCCTTGGCATTTGAAGTCAGTCCTTTGTGAAATCATAATAAAGACTTCAGGTGAGGAATAGCAGCAACTGTTTCCATGAAAATGGCTGTAGGAAAAAACACTGGCAGGGAAATACAAAAAAATACATTGCATAGAAGCAGAATACAAAGCTGAATATGGTTGTGTGTTTTTTTTTTTTTTTCTTTCAGTTTTCCTGGAGGTTCACTTAGTTGGTTGTAAATAGGTTTGGAAAGATTAGACTTTTCGGTATATGTCAATTTCTCTCTGGCTTCTCTCTTCCCCTTCTCCCCCTCTCCCCCCCCCCCCCCCCCAAAAAAAAAGCAAACCTTCTGTTGATGATTGGCGATTGCAGATAGGCAAAAGTAAGAAAAATGCTACTCGAGAATTTGTTGTTTTGGTTAGGAATATTTACTGTGTATATTTTGACACATTATATTATAGTTTGTCTTTTAACAATGTTAAAGCTCTAACATTTTGAATCTCAATGTCTACCTTCATTAAATAATTCTGAACCCCCTCCATAATTTTGCACAACTGTAAAAAACAATTAAAATTAAAATGATTAAAAATAAACATTATCAAAATTGCAGTAACTTTTTAAATAAAATCAGTTTTTTGCCAAGCCAAGTTGTAAAATTACCATCTGCAAAGTGAATATTTTGCAAAAAATATCCCCACCCCCACTCCCCGGCTCCAGTCCTACATTAAGTGGATGTCCATTGAGGTTTGTGTAACTCTGTGGGCACAGGGATCTACCTGCATGGAATTCAGTGTGGAATTGGACCTTAGTTTGCTCTTCTACTCTGAACTAGTTAATTGAATAATTAATTTTTATTTAAAGGCTAACCAGTTAAATAAATATATATGAAACTTCAGCTTGGACAACTAAAATAGTTTTAGGAGCAATGTTACCTCAGTGCAGGCTTTGAACTTTGTTGTCTTTGCTGCAGGAGTACTCGCTGCCCCTGGAAAGTGGGAGGCAGGATTGCTTGTGTACAAGATATGTAATGAAATGAGCACAAAGCAGGATTTTTATTAATGGTGTTTCTTCTAGGATCTACCTCCGAGCCTGGAAATAGAAACAGATCTGAATTTTTTTACACATTAAATGGCTCTCCAGTTGATTCTCAACCACAAACTAAATCAAAAAACACATGGTATATTGACGAAGGTAATGAGGGATAAGTTACCCTTTTATACAAATGCATGCTGTTTCACATAAGGCTATAATGAAATGTTCATTAGCACTGTGGAAAGTGAGTGTTACTTGGGCAGGGAGGGGGGAATCAAACTGTTTGAAATAGGTGTTCTGTGTTTGATCATGCCAAACATTGATGAATACCCCTTTAACCAGTGGTGGACAACCTGCGGCCCGTAGGCCACATGCAGCCCGTCAGGGTAATCCACTGGTGGGCTGCGAAACAGTTTAACATTGACCGTCCCGGCAAGTGGGACCTTGGGAAGCGGTGGCCAGCACATCCCTGTGGTCCGCGTCCCTTCCTGCAGTTCCCATTTGCCGGGAACGGCTAACCGGGGCCGCTGGGAGCTAGCTGCAGGCAGCCGTGCAAATGTAGACAAACTGTCTGGTGGCCCTCCAGCAGATTACACTGACAGGCTGCAGGTTGCCCACCACTGCCTGAGAGGTATTATATACACTTTAATCTTAACTTGAAGATTGCAGCTTTTCAACTCTGTGGTAGGTAGGTATGTAACAAACTCATTGTATGTAAATGGGGGCGAGTTATATGTGTTACACATGACATTGTTGAGGCACATCACTGAATGTGGATGATACCATCAAACCTCCTCCTGGTACATAAAGGAGTTTTATCTGACTCATCCTTCTGTAGTTTATTTAACTCTCCAGTTTTAAGTGGATCATAATATTGCCATATTCAGTACACCAGTTGTTCAGAGTTATAACAAAATCAGCTAGCAATGTTTGATAAAACAAAATGGTACTTGCATTTTTGTATCTCTAAAGTTTCTTGAAACTGCACACTTGATTTTAAGGAAATACCTAAAGCATGTAGGATCAGTAAATCTTGATAGTTTCTGCTCTTGTCTAACAAAAGACAGAGGTTTATACTATCCCCAGAAATTGCTTCTAGGGTCATAACAGGTGTGTGTCATCTGGCAAGGAGTTCTTATGGCTGAAACTGGGGAGGGGGACTGCTAAAAACATGGGTTTACAATGAAAGCACATACAGCAGTAACAGGCACTGAAGTCAATAAATTTAAAAATGAAACTGAGTTAAGATCATTCCTGGCTGCCTAGCAAATAATAAATGCATTATTTCAGTGTAAAATCAGTTTGAGAGAGAATTTCTCTGATTTAAAGTGAGTAAGAACTTATCATTTCCTGGAAAGTAACAAGCATGAAGGAGTTAATTTTGTGTTTTTGGAATTTTTAAATACTGTCACATGAAAGGCTGATAAGAAAAGAATAAGTTGCTACTTGCTCTGTGAATGCCAGTTGTGCATCGTAGACCAGCTAGGGAGTTGAGACCAGACGTAAGACGCTTATAAATAGTATCAAACTAGTCCATCTGCTTGTGACCTCATTTATCTAGCACTGAATTACTCATGATTTATTTACGTTTCTTCAGGTAGCAAGTCGGTTACTTTATCCTGCATAAGCACTAGATGACAGATCCTATCTCTGCGTGAACCAAAATATACTCTTACGATATGCCCAGGGGATAAATGATGTCCTAAATCAGATATTTATAACCTATAGTTAATAACAAGCAAATGTGAAACATACTACACTAGTTACTAACTGCCAGCTGTCAAGTCATTCCATGATTCCTGTTGACATGTATATTAAGACAACTGTTTTTTTGGCCATTCCACATAGCATATTTCTTAAAATTTGTGACACCTGGACACAGCTATAAAGATTGGCAGTGTAAGAAAATTCTACTCTATATTTATCTTTAGACTAAGTCTTCCTATAGTTGCCTGCTAATGTACCCTACCTTGACTTAGAAAATCTGTGCTCTTTGGTGCATTATGCTGTGGAGTCTCCTCACCAAACACTGCAAATATTATGCCTGATTTAGGGTGATAACTTTGTGAAATGGATTATTGTCCATTAGGAAGAGATGTGAGGTAATAAACTATTTACTTAGTTTGGCAAACTTGACTAAATACAGGAAAAATCTAGAAGCAAAAGGAACCGTGTTTTGTGATGTCAGGAAATGTTGCTCCACTAGCATATTAGCTGCCCTTTTCATTTTAAATGAAATGAAATAATTTAGGCCTTCAGCAGAGTTGTGTAATTTTGAATACTAGCTTGTGCAGGAGGAAGAGGGATAGACACTCTCTTCCCCAGCAGAAGACATGCATCTGGGACACACCATTCTTGGAGCTTTTTGGCATACTGGGAAAATGTGCTTACAGCACCATATACAGTAGCACAACATGGCATAATTCCCTTCTCTGAGCCTAGCAGTTCTGTTGGCTGCTGTGGAAGTGAGCACAGGTCTAGCCCTAGCTACTCGCCCGGGTGTCTCATACTTCCAGTAGTGTTTGGAGGCAGCGTGTAGAGAGGCTAGCTGGGGCTCGTCTCTCTCCAGGCGGCCAGGAACCACACCGCCTCACTACCTTTGGGCTCTTGCGGGGAATTAGTCTGGCTGAGGGAGTCTTCCTCTATGGCCTTAGTGAAGGTACAGATAAACACAGTGAGCCTAGGTCAGGCTGGGGCAATGGTGAGTCAGGCCCTCAGGCAGGGGCTGAGCAGTAACAGTATATAATAACAGGCCCAAGCCCTAGGTTCCAATGGGCCTGGGAGAGGGAGAGACTGCCACCCACAAGTTGGGTGGCAGGGGGATGCAGACCCTCCCACTCCACTGCATCCCAGCCCGGGGCCCTAGCAGCAGCAGAAGACCCGCTACTGACTCAGTGGGGATCCTGGCCGCAACACACTGACATTGGCTGCAGCACTGCGAGAACCCGACTAGAGTTGGCTGCCCCCAGGCTATTCCCAGACTCCCCCTCTTGAGGTACCTGGGTCAGGGTGGTGTCCTCATTGGGGTCCAGCACCATGGATTCCTTGGGATAGCTGGCACGGGGCAACTCCTCTGGGTAGCTGGCGCGGGGCAGGTCGGGCCAGTCCTCGGGTTTTCCACAGGCCGCTGGGCTTTCCCAATTGTGAGCTAGGCCGGAGGCGTCTGGCCTTCCCAGCGTCTGCTTCCCTAGTGAGCCCTGAGGTTGGGCCTTTATACTTCCAGGGCAACGCCTGACTCTTGGGGGCGGGCTCAGAGCTCCCTGGCTCCGCTCACTGTGGTGTCTGGAGGGGCTCGTCCCTCTCCAGGGTGGCAGGGAACCACACCGCCTCACTACACAGCGATTCCTGGTATCTCTACAATTTGTGACTAGTTTCCGCTTGCAGTGGTAGGGAATACCTTCTGGTGCACCCACACAGGGACCAATCATAACAGCATTTTCTATCCACAGCTACAGTAAGATACTGTTTTTGACCTACAGAGCCTTTCTTTGGGAAGCGAGTGAGCTACTTAATTTGTCCCTTGTTTCTTTGTTAACAGTTGCTGAAGACCCTGCAAAATCACTTGCCGACCCATCTTCTGGATTCGGTCATTCTTCACCACCACTACAGCCGCCTCCAACAAACTGTTTATCTAACGAAAATAGATTTCACTCTCTACCTTTTAGCCTGACAAAAACATCTCATACTAATGGTACTATTGGACATAGCCCTCTCTCTCTGTCTGTTCAATCAGTTATTGGGGATTTGAACACTGCTGCCACCCAGGAAAGTCCATCAACAGTAGTGCCTGTCAATAACTTGCATGGTCTTGAGGCAGGTTCACTGGCTGAAGTTAAAGAGAATCCTCCTTTCTATGGAGTAATCCGCTGGATCGGTCAGCCCCCAGGAGTAAATGAAGTATTGGCTGGATTGGAACTGGTAAATAATACAAACTGCACAGTCGTATTGTTTACAGTTCTATTTTCTGTCTGTCTTGCAATTTAAGTAATAGTTTTGTAACTGAGGACCAGAGCCCATGTACTCTACAAAATACCAGTAATTTGGCTTGGCTGAAATATAGTTGTCACATGATCTGAGTGCAGCATAGTTTAAATTTTTGAATAGGACTTAATCATTTTATAACTCCATTAAAGCCCTGTTTCATCACCAAGTTATGAGATGGTTGGGATCTTTCTGTACTACAGATAAAACTGTTGTAGTTAGACATTTTTGTAGTGTAGAAGAGCCTTAAATTCCTTTTATTTGTTTCTTAGTTTATATAGGCTGCTCCATCAGAATTTGTGAATTACTGGACATCCATCATTTTCTCTTTAAAAAGGCAGGGAATACAACCTACATAAAATATTGTCTGTAATAGTCTTCAGAATGTGAAGGCTGTTACCAGATGGTAGAATATTAGCACAATGATTGCCACCATAGTTCCACGGTAACTAATAGTTATATTCAGAGACTTGAATTTAGCAGTGAATTTAAGTCATACTTAATAGGTAGAGCAGAGCAGAAAATGGTTTTCCAAGTCCTGCTCTGCTTTGGAACAAAACTGGGACTTTTCAAATTTTTCTTTGGAGGGAGGAAGGGAGAGAAAAGAGAGACACACCCACCCCAGAATAGCCCTAACCACTATATACTAGCATTCACCTGGGATATGGGAGACCTGGGATCAAATCCTTGCACTGCCAGATGAAGAGTGCTCTAACCACAAGGCAACTGGTTATTTTGGGGTGGGTTTCTCTCGGTCTCTCCTGTTGGAGTGTCTTCACTTCATATGAGTAATATTTATTGGGCTAGAGAGAGACTCTATAGCCAAGTGATTAGAGTATTCATTGGGATGTGTGAGCCCAGGTTCCAGTCCATGAGTCTTTCATGTTCCATTTGAGTGTCCCAAGAAATCTTTCCTGACAAAAGTTACTGGAAAAAGTTTTTGTTTTTTCCCCTCCCCTTTCAGTTTTGATGAATTAGCATTGTCATTGACAAACCATTTTGCCGAAAATTCCCAACGAGTTCTACTTACAAGGCCAATTACACAAATTTCAAATAAAGCCACAGTTGCAGCAGAATTATGCAGATTTGTGTTATGATTTTGATATTTTTATGGTAGTCGTAGACCTGGTTGTGACTGTGCAGCAACTAAATTATTTTCTGTGCACGTAATATGATGCCTCTTAAGAATAATTTTCTATTGAATTTTACACAAGTATGTATTAAAATCCTAGCAGTATACGTATGGTAAACATGTTTTCCCTCTTAAAGAGGAGGCAGATGAGGACATGGGTGCATTTTGATTTGTCACCAAAAAAACCACTGTAGCTGATTAACTCTGTCCTTCATCCTATATTTGCAGTCACAAATGATCTGCAGGCTGTGTTTTGTGACTCCATGGGCTAAACTTGGCCTTTGGACTTGCACATAGTACACTTCTGCAATAGGTCTAACATCTGTTTAATAGTCATTAATACCTTTGACAGCATCCTTGAAATAGCTATCTTCCAGTCTTAATCATTCTGTTCCCTGTTAGAATTATACTTCAAACATTCAGACTTCCTTCATGCTCACACGGTTACAGAAGCTGCACTGGTATATTTCCCCCCAGCCTGCAATGAAAAAATTCAAACGATAATTATTTATGGTGGTGAAAAATACTGCATAGAGAATACCGTAAACTTACTTGATTGCAGAGGGGTTGAAGGGCAGAGAAATGTGGCTTTGCTGGTCTTATCATTAAACTAAAAAATAAATCACTCCTGAACTGAAGCCATATATACCAACTTGCAGCTCTAAATCAATCTTGCATCGCAGAGTAGAAAACTTGAATAGAGGTGTCTTTATCATAGATATCTTGTCAAACACCTAAATCACCAGAATCCTAGGAATTGGACTTCTAGGACAGTAGTTCTGCATGCATTTTTTCCATTTTTTTAAAAAAAAGTGGTAAACCCCCTCTGTTTCATTTTCAGGAAGATGAATGCGCCAGCTGTACAGATGGAACATTTAAAGGAACTAGATACTTCACCTGTGCCCCCAAAAAGGCTCTCTTTGTTAAACTCAAGAGCTGCAGGCCAGATTCTAGGTTTGCGTCACTGCAGCCTGTTCCCAACCAGATTGAACGCTGCAACTCTCTAGGTATTGAACATGTCCTTCACAATTATTTACTAATGTGGAAGTAACATTGTTTCTGATTTTGGTTCTTCATGCAGTAGTCAGCTAGAAATACATACCATTTAAAAGGCTGTACAAACACTACTTAATCTGATTAGTAGTTGGTGAGAGTACTATGCACAGAACACAATTTAACATTTTTCTGTGAATTATTCCGTCAATGTTCTACCACTACTTTTAAGAAAGTTGAAGCTTTTTCCTATTGCAGTCTTATATATCATATGATAAAGATCAGTGTGTAAATTGTGAAATGTATTGGAAATTGAAGTTTTTAATTACACTTGGCATTTCTCACTTTACTGATGGCAGCAGCAATCTTGCTGCGAGTTTTATAGAAATGTAGAGTTGGAAGGGACGTCGAGAGGTTATCTAGTCCAGTCCTCTGTGCTGAGGCAGGACACCCTGACAAGTGTTTGTCTAACCTGTTCTTAAAACCTTCAATTATGGGGATTCCATAACTTTCATTGGAAGCCTGTTTCGATGCTTAACTATCTCTATAGCTAGAACCTTTTTCCTAAATCTCCCTTGATGCAGGTTGAGCCAATTACATTTGCAACTCCAGCAATATATGATCTGGTTCAGATCCTGTAAGTCCGCTTCCATTCTCCTTCAATACAGCTTATTTTGAGAGGGGAAAAAATCAGCATGTAAATACTAACAACTTATTAAATGGAAAAGAGTGCTTGTGTACGTGGTGGAGGCATATTCTCTGGATGCAAAATATTCAGACTGTCTTGATGATCTTGTGCTAGATGTGTTTTGGCAAAGAGAAATAGAGTTTCTAAACATTCGTACGTTTTAAGATGGTTTAAATAGAACATGTAAAAATTAGGATGAAATTCATTTATGCACACTAGATGAAACTCTATTCCAGTGTAGTGGGCTCAATCCAAGTGTGGTAATGTGGGACATCAGTGGGGCTTTAAGGACTTGTGCGCCATCGCTGCAGAATGTGTTTCACTCACTGAGAATAAATAGTACAATAAATGCCACACTGCTTCCTTCCAGGACCTGAAGAGCAGCTCTCCGTTGCTTGAAAGTTTGTACATTCCTTCAAGACAAATTGGTCCAATAGAATGTTACATCACCAACCTTGTCTCCCTTTCTAGTATAGGGAAAGAATGGTTTTAAAGTAAGAAATATGTTGTCTACAAAACACTTGTAGAAAAATCTTGATGGAGGTGAAATTTTGAAGCTTTTAAGTAACTTTAAAAAAATATTTTCAGCCTTTGGAGGATACTTAAGTGAAGTAGTAGAAGAAAACACTCCTCCAAAAACAGAAAAAGAAGGTTTAGAGACCATGATTGGAAAGAAGAAAGGTATCCAGGGTCATTACAATTCCTGTTACTTAGACTCCACCTTATTCTGGTAAGGTTTTTTTAAATTTTTTTTTAATTTCTTTTAATTTAAATGCAACTGAATTCAAAGATGTGGGTGAGGAGAAATGTTACAAACATAATAGAGTAGCAGAGTACTAATTTGTATTGAATGTTTTGCATTATTGCTGTGCAACGAACAATACATATATATGATTACATACTGGAGATGAACATAGTGGAATAACTATTGTACATGTTATGCCAGTGTAGGGATTACATTCATTTCAATTGAATGGAACCCACCAGGGCCGGATTGGCTCCTGACTATACATTGTGATATTCACTGAATGGGTTAAATAACTTCCTAACATGAAATGTTTAATTTGAATTCTTGACTGGTTTCCAGTCATTATTCTTGTCTTCTACCTTTATTTTCTTTGGTGTGGGGTAATTTATTTTTGCTTGATTTTGTTCTTTACTTCCTCCTCTGGCCTTCATTGGTTTGTCTTGAGACTTAGTAATGTTCCTCAGCATTTTACAGAATGAAAATAATTTTTTTTTTCTCTTTCAGCCTTTTTTCTTTTAGCTCTGTTTTGGATACTGTTTTACTTAGACCAAAAGAAAAGAATGATGTAGAATATTACAGTGAAACTCAAGAGCTGCTAAGGACAGAGATTGTAAACCCTCTGCGGATGTAAGTAGTTGCACAGAAAACATTGTATCAGAAGTGGCCAATGAGTCTCCAGTCTAGTATAAATTTCATAAATACCTAGCCAACTGTGCAATAGTATGTCAAGGGAATGAAAAGTTGTAAGGCAGCGAGGATAAACTGCTCTGGTGATTTTTAATCTAATTGGTGTAACTGCAGATGATCTTACAAAAAATGTACGACGGCATAGTTATATTGGCATTTCCATTTTCTGGAACTGGAAACAAACTTGTCTCTAGCTTTAGATAAACCATATGTGTTGGCACAAAATAAGTGGTAGTAGTCACCAATGGTGACTTGGATAGACAGATTGTTCTAACTACCCAACATCTTGATAACTATGGCATGAAAAGTTGTGCCTCAGTTTCTCTTCTGTTTAGGATTGTGTGATTCAGACGGACTCTTCTCTTCCTCGTTAGTCATTAGTAACAATCACAACTGGTTTTAAAAAGTTTCAGAAAATTCTGCTTTGTGGGTATATCATACACTGAAATAAATCATTTAGCAAATTATATTAAAAGAGAAATTCAAAGGTAATGAGTAGAGATGAGAAGTTTGAGGCTCATAGAACAAAGGAAATGTTACAGTAGGACATACATAGCAATATGCAGTGGGGATTATAAATTCATCTTTAGTTCAAAAAAAGATCACTGGGGTCTAAGAAAACATAATTAATTAGTAATGGTTATAGTTCTGAAGCTATACTTTGGTTTTACCATTAATAGCTTCTTTGTAAAAGTTTTAGCTTTCTTCCTTTGAAGAAAAATGCTGGATTTTGAACTCTTAGAAGTGAAGACGTGCACACCACTGGTGTATTTTGTGATTCCATGGCCAGAGAATGGATTGCACAATCTATCTCCAGCCAAAGAAATCTCAGATGATTGCTAGGACAGAAAATTAAAAGCTTTTTGTTTGTTTTTGTTTTTTGTCTCCCCTTGCCCCCAGTGTTTCAAGGCTTTTCGCTACACCTTCCCACAATATAGAAAGAGGAGACACGTCTCCTCTCTAATTCACAAAACTTCAACCACCTCCATGTTTCAAACACAGCTTTTTGCATTCAGGAAAAAGTGAAATACTCTTAACTGGAACAATTTCTGCAATGCTGTTGTGTACTGTCATTATAAAATTTGGTGAATACTGAATATGGTGGGGTAGTGCAAGTTAAATTGACAACTATTCCAAAACTGAAATGTGTGTAACATTTAGTATTCCGATAAATAACACAAGAAACTAATTTGTTTCATGTTTTATAAAACTCTGAATTTACATGAAGCTATCACAGAAATGTCCATGCACCTCAGAATTCAGCAGCACTCTGTCACAGAAAACTGTGGCAATGATCAAGAACTTGGTCCATTGTGCTGCAGAATACAAGAGGTCTGGCATTTAGATTTATGAGGGGTATACCAGATACTATACAAGTCAGTAAGGGAAATAAAGTTTTTTGAGCAAATAGTCTGTATTCTAGCTTCTGGTTATTAAGTCTCTCTTCTCTACTGACTTGATGAAAAGGGTTAGCTAATAGTTTATTAAACCAATTTCTTAATGTAGTTACGGATATGTGTGTGCCACGAAAATAATGAAATTGAGGAAAATACTTGAAAAAGTTGAAGCTGCATCAGGATTCACTTCTGAGGAAAAAGGTAATTGTAGAGGTGTTTTTTTTTTTTTTTTTTTTTTGCTTCTAGATATCTAGTAGTTGCTATAAGAAGGGACCGAAAAAATATATTAATTACATATTCTATGTTAAGATATACAGAGATTTTTTTTTTCTGTAGCACCCATCACTATAGTATCAAAACTTTGATTTAGGGATGGAGATTGAAGAATTTACTCTCCTGCTAGCTACTGCTGATGAGGAGGCCTAAACTAGCAATTTCTGCAGAATCTAAGCTTTTGGTTCCCCCCCCCCCAACCCCTTCCCTGTATTACAAAGGGGAAACTTCTTCCACCAGCCAGAGGAGGTCCAAGGCTGATATGAAAAAAAACCAGAGACCATGAGAGAGGTTGGAAAAAGAACTTTCTTTAGGAAGGCCAGCACCTTCCTCATGGAATGATCTTGAGCTCCTCCATAAAGCCCTTCCCCTTTCTGCTTTCAGGTCTTTCCTGAAGACTCACCTATGTTGTGAGGGAAACTAGCTGACTTTTACTTACAGGTTTGAGACTAATTAGCTGTAAAATATATTAAAAAACCAACAATCACAATATTTTATTACCAAGATGTGACCAGTCACTGCTCAACTATTCAGCTAATTTCCTTCTTTTCTGTTGGGAAAGTAGCATGCACTTTGCAGGTCCTGCTAGAAGCAAATTAATAATCCCTTCAATTAGGAGTGATAAGACGACATGACCACTGTTTTTGATATTGAGATCTGGATAGCAGATATCTGTCTCTGTCTGTCTGATCAATATTAAATTGGAGGCTGTGACACACCAACAAAGTAAAAATGATTACCACTGTAGATATTTCTTGCATCAATTAGCAGATACTGTAATTACTTTTCTATTTCCTCTGCTGGTGGTAGCTTTTTTCCGTCTTCTCAGGATAAAATTTCACAGGGTCAAATAATTCCCTTTGGAGTAGGATATCTTTGTTCATCTGTAAGTCTTGTTATCCAGAATTTAGCCTTCATCTGTTTATGGTTCTGTTCGGTGCTTAGTAGATGATGAAGTTGAGGATTGTGTGCTCCCAAATGTGGCAGTTGATAAGTTGACATAATTACGAAGCTACTAAAATTGAATGTTTTGTTGGGTTTTTTTGTTCCAATTAGAATAAAGCTGCTTAATTTTATTACAGAAAACAGTCTTGGAGATGGTATGTGCTTTAACATGCTACTATTACTTTTATTTTTGTCCAGATCCAGAAGAATTCTTGAATATTTTATTTCATCATATTTTAAGAGTAGAGCCACTGTTAAAAATAAGGTAAAATGCTCTTTTGACTAAGCAATAAAAATGTACATGTTGAACTCTCACAGCCAGATTTATTCTGCCAATGATGCTAGTGCCAGTGCAGGAGCTGAAAAAAGGGCTTCCACCCTTAAAGCTGGTCTAAATTATGCTCCTTGCTAACACTGCCTTCAGCCTCATTTGGGGATGTGACAGGGTGCTGAGTAAGGAGAGCTTAATCATCCCCCTGCCACTCCAGTCTCAATCAAGGGGGTTGGATTGGGGCTGGTTGAAGAGCCCTGTGCCTGCCTGGCAACGAGAAACAGCTGCCAGCCTTATTAGTTAGGGGCTATAAAAGCTAGGGGAGGAGAGAGGCAGGCACAGGGAAGGGTGGGGGCTGGGACTGGGTGGGGCAGGGCCGGGCCCGGGCCTGCTGCTGGCAAAGTTTGACTGTGAAAAACCTGTACGTAAGTAGTAAGGCGGTGGTGGGAAACAGCTGTAAATAAAGAGCACTGGTGTTTGCATCAACCTGAGGCATTCCTGACTGGTTTGCGAGGGAAGCAGGGGCAGAAACCAGAGGGGCCCAGCTTACGTCTCACGACGGGGGTATCAGCAAAGCATATTGCTGCTTTGGCTTTGCCTACTGCTGCCTCTGGCTTGCTCCTAAAAGCCCTTTGTGTCAAGGTTTTTGGTTCCCTGGGGATGGTGTAAAGGTCTCCTGCCCCTGTTTGTTGTACATGTTGGCCTTATGTGCCTGACCTTTTATGGCCCCTTTGTACCAGCATAGCTAACCCACAGGGCCCATAGAGCAATTCTGAATCTAGCCCTTACTGTGTAGCCAGTTACTTTTGGAACAACTTTTTGAAGCAATCTTAAGCAGTAGAATCTGACATAAAATATTATGGCTTTTCAGGAAAAATGTAATAGTTTGCTGTGGAGGAGGCATGAAGATTTTGATTCCTTATTTCTTTCAAAGTTAAACACATGCAGTCCTTATTAAAAATAATTCTTTATAAAATTGTAGGGCCTCATTCTCGCCTATGCAAGTTATTCTTTCTAAGGCAGGCCGAGAGAACTAATCTAACTCACGGAGTTTTATATTCATTCTTTGGGAATAGGATGTTGGGGGTTTATTCACCCCCACCCCCACATAGAATTGGCAGAGATTTTGCCCCCTAAATCTGCATGTCTTTGGGCATGCAATGGAGGGCCTATTGCTTCCATGCTGTTGCCTAGCCCTTGCCTTTCTGTGGCCCCTTGACAATACATCTCTTGCAGCAGCCTTGTTGCCAGGAATTTCTCAAGGGCTTCTTTCACTGGGAATCCCTTGCTCCCCATAAGCTCTGCAATAAACTTTCCTGAGTTGCCCTTCAGATTTGAGTTGATATTATTAAACCTATTGTGGTCAGCTCCTAGCCCTCTCCTTTGGAGCTTCTTCAGAGAAGCTTCTGTAAGTTGTGGGAAAAGATAGAGGAAGCATGCTGCGGAGCTGGCACACTCTCTACTTTCTTCCTATTTCTACCCTAGCCCAGATTCATGGGCTTTTGTCTCCCCTCCTCTCTCAAAAAATAAGGAAAAACTGAGTCCATATAGAGAATATTTTCAGAATGTAACATGCAAGATCCTGGCCCACTATACTGCAGTATTTCCGCACTGTTAAACTATGATGATTTGCCTAATCAATCTGTAGAAATTGTGGATGTTCCAGATTTAACAGTTTGGGAATATCGGATATTCACATTAAAATAGATGTAATATAGTTTTTATAGTTGAACAAAATTTTAAGAATGCTTTAAGCCCAAGGATACCCAGTGCTGTGCTTTCTTAAAGGAACACTGAAAAGACAAAAATCATGCTTTCAAAGGAGGTTGTCAAGGTTCCTTCCCCACTCTGAACTCTAGGGTACAGATGTGGGGACCTGCATGAAAAACCTCCTAAGCTTATCTTTACCAGCTTAGGTTGAAACTTCCCCAAGGTACTGTCAAGGTTCCTCCCCCACTCTGAACTCTAGGGTACAGATGTGGGGACCTGCATGAAAAACCTCCTAAGCTTATCTTTACCAGCTTAGGTCAAAACTTCCCCAAGGTACAAAATATTACACCCGTTATCCTTGGAATGGCCGCTACCACCACCAAACAATTACTGGTTACTGGGGAAGAGCTGTTTGGACGCGTCTGTCCCCCCAAAATACTTCCCAAAACCTTGCACCCCACTTCCTGGACAAGGTTTGGTAAAAAGCCTCACCAATTTGCCTAGGTGACTACAGACCCAGACCCTTGGATCTTAAGAACAATGAACAATCCTCCCAACACTTGCACCCCCCCTTTCCTGGGAAATGTTGGATAAAAAGCCTCACCAATTTGCATAGGTGACCACAGACCCAAACCCTTGGATCTGAGAACAATGAAAAAGCATTCAGTTTTTTACAAGAAGACTTTTAATAAAAAATAGAAGTAAATAGAAATAAAGAAATCCCCCCTGTAAAATCAGGATGGTAGATATCTTACAGGGTAATTAGATTCAAAAACATAGAGAACCCCTCTAGGCAAAAGCTTAAGTTACAAAAAAGATACACAGACAGAAATAGTTATTCTATTCAGCACAATGCTTTTCTCAGCCATTTAAAGAAATCATAATCTAACACATACCTAGCTAGATTACTTACTAAAAGTTCTAAGACTCCATTCCTGGTCTGTCCCTGGCAAAGAGCAGCACACAGATAGACCCTTTGTTCCTCTCCCTCCTCCCAGCTTTTGAAAGTATCTTGTCTCCTCATTGGTCATTTTGGTCAGGTGCCAGCGAGGTTACCTTTAGCTTCTTAACCCTTTACAGGTGAGAAGAGCTTTCCCCTGGCCAGGAGGGATTTCAAAGGGGTTTACCCTTCCCTTTATATTTATGACACGCCCCCCAAATCTCAGCTAGGGTGAAACACTGGCTGGGATTTCTTCCTGGAGCTCTAGGAAAAACAGAGTTAATAAGACACATGCATCTCTAAATATACTACCAAGTACATAAAGACTAACAATATTTTCCACATCTCAAGGACGATTTTAACCAGTTGATTCTGGGAAACTTTCACGGGAGAGTGCATCAGCCACTTTGTTAGAAGCTCCTGAGATGTGTTGGACGTCGAAATCAAAATCTTGGAGAGCTAAACTTCACCGAAGAAGTTTTTTGTTAGTTTCCTTGACGGTGTGAAGCCACTTCAGTGCAGCATGGTCGGTTTGCAGGTGGAAACGCCGTCCCCAAACATATGGGTGTAGCTTTTCCAGAGCGTAGACAATGGCGTAACATTCTTTTTCAGTGACTGACCAGTTGCTTTCCCTCTCAGACAGTTTTTTGCTGAGAAACACTACAGGGTGGAATTCTTGATCAGGTCCTTTCTGCATTAAAACTGCTCCCACACCACGCTCAGATGCATCTGTGGTTACTAGGAACGGTTTGTCAAAGTCTGGGGCCCTTAGTACAGGGTCAGACATGAGTGTCGCTTTAAGCTTGTTAAAGGCCTTCTGACACTTTCCGGTCCACTGAACAGCATTTGGCTGTTTCTTTTTGGTTAGGTCTGTCAGTGGGGCAGCGATTTGGCTGTAGTGCGGTACAAATCGTCTGTAATAACCAGCCAAGCCTAAGAAGGATTGAACCTGTTTCTTTGACTTTGGGACAGGCCACTTTTGGATAGCATCCACTTTGGCCTGTAGGGGGCTGATAGTTCCTTGACCCACCTGGTGTCCAAGGTAAGTCACTCTGTTTAGGCCTATTTGACACTTCTTAGCCTTAACAGTTAGTCCTGCCTCTCTTATGCGCTCAAGGACTTTTTGTAGATGTTCCAGGTGGTCTGCCCAGGAATCCGAAAATATGGCCACATCGTCAAGGTAGGCGACTGCATATTCTCCTAATCCTGCTTGGAGACCATCTACAAGTCTTTGGAAAGTGGCGGGTGCATTTCGCAGCCCGAAAGGGAGTACATTAAATTCATACAGCCCGAGATGTGTGATGAAGGCTGACCTTTCCTTGGCAGATTCATCTAGCGGTACCTGCCAGTACCCCTTGGTTAAGTCCAAGGTAGAGATGAACTGGGCCCGTCCCAGTTTCTCTAATAGTTCATCTGTGCGTGGCATTGGATAGTTGTCTGGGCGAGTTACAGCATTTAGCTTACGGTAGTCCACGCAAAAACGTATTTCCCCATCTGGTTTGGGAACTAGAACCACTGGAGATGCCCATGCACTTTCAGAGGGGCGGATTACCCCCATCTGTAACATATCCTGGATCTCCCGTTCTATAGCAGTTTTAGCTTGAGGAGACACCCGGTAAGGTTGGACCCTAATTGGGTGAGCATTACCTGTGTCAATGGAGTGGTATGCCCGTTCAGTCAGTCCTGGGGTGGCTGAGAACGTTGGCGCGTAGCTAGTGCACAGCTCCTGGATCTGCTGTCGCTGCATACGCCCAAGGGTCATGGAGAGGTTCACCTCTTCCACACCACCAGCACATTTCCCTTCGTAGTAAACACCTTCAGGCCACTCAGCGTCGTCTCCTCCCTGGGCTGTAAACTGACAAACCTTTAATTCTCTGGAATAAAAGGGCTTTAGAGAATTAATATGGTACACCTTAGGCTTCCGGTTGGAGGTGGGGAATGCTATGAGATAATTAACAGCTCCCAGGCGCTCCTGGACCGTGAATGGCCCTTCCCACGATGCTTCCATTTTATGGGCCTGGAGCGCCCTTAAAGACCATGACCTGGTCTCCTACTTTGAAGGAACGCTCTCTGGCATGTTTATCATACCAGGCTTTTTGCTCTTTTTGAGCATCCTGTAAGTTTTCTCTAGCAAGGGCTAAAGAGGTTCGGAGGCTGTTTTGTAGGTTGGTTACAAAGTCCAGAATGTTAGTTCCTGGAGAAGGTGTAAATCCCTCCCATTGCTGCTTCACCAACTGCAATGGCCCCTTAACCTCACGGCCATATACAAGTTCAAATGGGGAAAACCCTAAACTGGGATGTGGTACAGCTCTGTAGGCAAAGAGCAACTGCTGCAACACTAGGTCCCAATCATTGGAGTGCTCATTTACAAATTTACGTATCATGGCCCCCAAAGTTCCATTAAACTTCTCCACCATGCCATTTGTTTGATGGTGGTAAGGAGTGGCAACCAAGTGATTTACCCCATGAGCTTCCCAAAGGTTTTTCATAGTTCCTGCCAGGAAATTAGTCCCTGCATCTGTGAGGATGTCGGAGGGCCAACCTACCCTGGCAAAAATGTCTGCTAGTGCCTGGCACACACTTATAGCCCTGGTGTTGCTCAGAGCTACTGCTTCCGGCCATCGGGTGGCAAAATCCATGAAAGTCAGTATGTACTGCTTTCCTCTGGGTGTCTTTTTCGGAAAAGGACCCAGAATATCCACAGCTACTCGCTGAAATGGAACTTCAATGATGGGGAGTGGCTGGAGAGGGGCTTTGACCTGGTCTTGGGGTTTTCCCACTCTTTGGCACACCTCACAAGACTGGACATAGGTAGAAACATCCTTGCCCATTCCCTCCCAGTGGAATGACCCCCCCAAACGGTCTTTGGTCCTGTTCACCCCAGCATGGCCACTAGGGTGATCATGGGCTAAGCTCAAGAGCTTGGCCCGGTATTTAGTTGGAACTACCAACTGTCTCTGAGGATGCCAGTCTTCCTGGTGTCCACCAGAAAGAGTTTCCTTGTATAAAAGTCCTCTTTCTACAACAAACCTGGATCGATTAGAAGAGCTGAGAGGCGGTGGGTTGCTCCGTGCCGCCGTCCAAGCTCTCTGGAGGCTTTCATCTGCTTCCTGTTCGGTCTGGAACTGTTCCCTTGATGCTGGGGACATCAGTTCCTCATGGGATTGTGGACCTAGGCTTGGTCCCTCTGGAAGCGATATAGGGGATGGAGCTGTTTCTGTTGACTGTGAACCGCTCTCCGCTGGTGCACTATGTTGGGATTCAGGCTCCGGCTGAGCCTCTTGTGTAGGGTTATCGGCTGCTGCCAGTTCAGGTTCGGTGGGGCCTTCAGGTGTTGAGGTTGCAAGTACTGGATTCAGTGCTGACACGGGGTCTGGTGTTGGTTGTTCGGCTGGTTCCGGTTCTAGGACTGGTTCCGTCTGGGTCTCTGGGACTGGATCCACTACTGCTGTTGCAGACATTGGCCTGGGGTCCGGGTCCATCACCTCTGACTGGGTCCTGATAGAAGTTTCCGGAACAGAGCTAGGCCTCACGGCTTGTTTAGCCTGGCTGCGGGTGACCATTCCCACCCTCTTGGCCTGCTTCACATGATTGGCCAAGTCCTCCCCCAACAGCATGGGGATGGGATAATCATCATAGACTGCAAAAGTCCACATTCCTGACCAGCCCTTGTACTGGACAGGCAACTTGGCTGTAGGCAAATTGAAAGAGTTGGACTTGAAGGGTTGAATCGTCACTTGGATCTCTGGGTTGATTAAATTGGGGTCCACTAAGGAAGCATGGATAGCTGACACTTGTGCTCCGGTGTCCCTCCACGCGGTGACCTTCTTCCCGCCCACACTCACAGTTTCCCTCCGCTCCAAGGGTATCTGGGAGGTATCTGGGCCTGTGGACCTCTGGTGTGATTCTGGTGCAATGAACTGTAATCTGTTGGGGTTCTTGGGGCAGTTGGCCTTTACATGCCCCAGCTCGTTACACTTAAAACATCGTCCAGCTGACGGGTCACTGGGGCGAGGAGGGTTGCTGGAGAACGGGGTGGTGGGACGATAAGGGGTCTGGAGGGTTCTTTGGGAGGTAGGTGGGGCTTTGGGCGGCCCCCGGTAATAGGGTGTGGTCTGGGGTGGTCCCTTCTGGTCTCCACTCCAACTGCGACCAGTTTTCTTCTTCTCTGCCACCTCCACCCATCTGGCTCCAATCTCTCCTGCCTCGATTACAGTTTTGGGCTTCCCGTCTAGGATGTATCTTTCTATTTCCTCAGGAACACCCTCTAAGAATTGTTCCATTTGCATTAGGAAGGGCAAATTTACTGGAGATTCAACACTTGCTCCTGATATCCAGGCATCCCAATGTTTCACAATGTGGTAGGCATGTCGGGTAAATGACATGTCTGGTTTCCACCTTAGGGCTCTGAACCTCCGACGAGACTGCTCGGGTGTTATCCCCATTCTGACTCTCGCCTTGGATTTAAACAGTTCATACTTGTTCATGTGTTCTTTAGGCATTTCAGCTGCCACCTCAGCTAAGGGTCCACTGAGCTGCGGCCTCAGCTCTACCATGTATTGGTCAGTAGAGATGTTGTACCCAAGGCAGGCCCTTTCAAAGTTTTCTAAGAAGGCCTCAGTATCATCACCTGCCTTGTAGGTGGGGAACTTTCTGGGATGGGAAGTGGTACCTGGAGAAGGATTGCTAGGGTTTGTTGGTATATTCTGCTGGGCCTTTATCCTCTCCACCTCCTCCACATGCTTCCTCTCTTTTTCCTTCTCCTCCTCCACATGCTTCCTCTCTTTTTCCTTCTCCTCCTCCACATGCTTCCTTGCCTCCATTTCCCTCTTGTGGGCAGCCTCCTGTACCTCCTTCTCCAGCCGCATGAGTTCTATCTGTCTTTCATGTTCCCTTTGTCTTTCCTCAGCCTGAAATTTGGCTAATTCCAGCTGTAGTTGAGCTGAGGATTTGGTCATTCTAACCTCTCTGTTTTTAACTAACTTTACACCTGAGGTTTAGAAATAAACAAACAAAACTTGGCTGTAAAATTTTGCTGTGCTGCAATAGAATACCTATTCTCTGATAGTGATTGTCAGCCTACAGAAAAAGACAATTCCCTTGTCTCTGCTCTGGGCCCAAATTAAAGCAAAAAACCTCCAACTGCTTGGAAACCTGCTTACCCAGCCCAAAGAAAAAGCAAATGGGTAGAACACACACCCCCTATTTACTTTTAGGAAGAAAAGAAAAAAAAAACCTCTGGATTGGAAGATTTCCCTGCAGGAGTTAAGTACCCTGCCTCCAGGCAAAAAAACCCTGCAATTCACAAGATAATCCCCTTTTGTCTCTGCTTGGCCACAAAGCAGAGAGAAACCAAGCTGCTTTCAGTTTCAAAGCTGCTTTCTGGACTTTCTTTCCAAAGAAAAAAAAATTTTCCTTTTTAAAATCTGTATTTCTAGTTCAAAAAATCTCAACTGGATCTCAAATGATTTCAGGTTAATCCCACCTCTGCCACCATGTCAAGGTTCCTCCCCCACTCTGAACTCTAGGGTACAGATGTGGGGACCTGCATGAAAAACCTCCTAAGCTTATCTTTACCAGCTTAGGTCAAAACTTCCCCAAGGTACAAAATATTACACCCGTTATCCTTGGAATGGCCGCTACCACCACCAAACAATTACTGGTTACTGGGGAAGAGCTGTTTGGACGCGTCTGTCCCCCCAAAATACTTCCCAAAACCTTGCACCCCACTTCCTGGACAAGGTTTGGTAAAAAGCCTCACCAATTTGCCTAGGTGACTACAGACCCAGACCCTTGGATCTTAAGAACAATGAACAATCCTCCCAACACTTGCACCCCCCCTTTCCTGGGAAATGTTGGATAAAAAGCCTCACCAATTTGCATAGGTGACCACAGACCCAAACCCTTGGATCTAAGAACAATGAAAAAGCAGTCAGTTTTTTACAAGAAGACTTTTAATAAAAAATAGAAGTAAATAGAAATAAAGAAATCCCCCCTGTAAAATCAGGATGGTAGATATCTTACAGGGTAATTAGATTCAAAAACATAGAGAACCCCTCTAGGCAAAAGCTTAAGTTACAAAAAAGATACACAGACAGAAATAGTTATTCTATTCAGCGCAATGCTTTTCTCAGCCATTTAAAGAAATCATAATCTAACACATACCTAGCTAGATTACTTACTAAAAGTTCTAAGACTCCATTCCTGGTCTGTCCCTGGCAAAGAGCAGCACACAGATAGACCCTTTGTTCCTCTCCCTCCTCCCAGCTTTTGAAAGTATCTTGTCTCCTCATTGGTCATTTTGGTCAGGTGCCAGCGAGGTTACCTTTAGCTTCTTAACCCTTTACAGGTGAGAAGAGCTTTCCCCTGGCCAGGAGGGATTTCAAAGGGGTTTACCCTTCCCTTTATATTTATGACAGGTACAAACTATTTTACCTTTTGCCCCTGGACTTTATTGCTGCCACCACCAAGCGTCTAACAAATATATAACAGGGAAAGAGCACGCTTAGAAACGTCTTCCCCCCCCCCAAAATCCTCCCAAACCCTACACCCCCTTTCTTGGGGAAGGCTTGATAAAAATCCTCACCAGTTTGCATAGGTGAACACAGACCCAAACCCTTGGATCTTAAGAACAATGAAAAAGCAATCAGGTTTTTAAAAGAAGAATTTTAATTGAAGAAAAAGTAAAAGAATCACCTCTGTAAAATCAGGATGGTAAATACCTTACAGGATAATCAGATTCAAAACATAAAGAATACCTCTAGGCAAAACCTTAAGTTACAAAAAGACACAAAAACAGGAATATACATTCCGTTCAGCACAACTTATTTTCTCAGCCATTTAAACAAAACCGAATCTAACGCCTATCTAACTAGATTGCTTATTAGCCCTTTACAGGAGTTCTGACTTGCATTCCTGCTCTGGTCCGGGCAAAGAAAAAACAGAGACAGAACCCTTTGGTCCCTCCCCCCCCACCCCCTCGTTTTTCCTCTGGCCAGGAGAGATTTAAAGGTGGTTAGCCTCCCCTTTATGTTTATGACAGAGGTAATCTTTATCAGAGTTCCTAGTGACAGACTTTATTAAAATGCAATACATGCTAATCTGGAGCGCCGTATTCCACACACAAGCAGATGGATGGGCTGGAGAATTAAATGAAAGTGAGGAAGAGTGCCTCTGCTGTATGCCTGCCTTTTACCTATCTTTTCTGCAGCACCTCACAGATGCCTTTTGTCCCTGTTTCCATAAAGATGGAACACTGAGGCAGTTCGTGAAAGGGGTAGGGCAAGGCAAGATAGCAGCAACTTTGAGTTTTGTGGTCTGAGAATCCTTCTTATATCCAGGAAGAAGTTAATGCTGCTTATTACAGCATTGATCTGTGCTCTAAGGTAGCAGTTATTGCACAGACAAAGAAGTTTAATGACTGTGTGTCCTCAGGAATCCATGCTGGCTAGGCAGAAAGTCCAGCAGTGTGATGAAGTAGCTCTTCAATAATGTCCTTTCCCTGTGATCTATGGGGTTAGAGACCAATGATGGACTCTCTCATACCCCTTTTCCCTGATGGGAGCGTTAGTCAGTCAATCTGTCCAACATGAACATTTAATTTACTAAGCTCCTTTTGAAGACTTACTGCAGGAGAATATGATATGACTTATGATGTAATTTTCAGTCTTTCTGCTATCTTACTACTTGCACCTTCACTCAGCTTTCAGAGTGAAAATTGCCTTGGTGTGTCTCGTTTTCTGATACTCATGCATTTGAAAGTGTTTCTGTTGGTGTTTCCAGCAATGCATTGTCCTGCATTTTTAAAACATTAATCAAAATATTTCTATTCCTTTAAATGTTTTTTTATAAAACACCCTTTTCCTTAACTCTACCTGTGCTTATCCACTACTTGACCATGTCCCTTTAAGCTTTTATTTGTGGCAACCTGAAAAGTGCATAGCATTATGAAGTTGTTATAAAAAATGAAAATACACTTAAAAGTAAAGGGAATGGTGTGAAATGGTTTTCTTATTCAAGTATTTGTACATGTGGATCCCCCTCATGGTCCACGTGCACTGTATGTGTAGGAGTTCAGAATGTTTTTTCTAGCAGTATCTATTAGGAGTCATTTGTGAGTCTTGCATGCCTCATGCACTACCTCTCCCAAGGGCATAAAAGCCCATGCAACCCCAACCGCCACGCGGTTCCTTCTGACTCTCTGCCAAGGGGCAGTCAGAACAACCTCCATATTCCTTGCTTAATCTTAATCTTCCTTGCTTAATCTTAAATCTTACTTTGTTCACTGTAGCTTTTTTTAATAGTTATTTGTGTTTCCTTTAGCTTACTGGCTGTATGTAAGTATATGTTAACCATTGTAAAAATATTCCATTTATTTTCAAGATATTTTTTATCTGTATTCTTAGGTCAGCAGGTCAAAAGGTACAAGACTGTTACTTCTATCAAATTTTTATGGAGAAAAATGAGAAAGTTGGAGTCCCGACAATTCAGCAGTTACTAGAATGGTCTTTTATCAACAGCAGCTTGAAGTTTGCAGAGGTTGGTCACAGTTGTTAGTTTGTTTATACAGATGTGACCTTTATACACAGTGGAAAATATTCTGTTTCCTAAAAAAGGAGAAATGTATATTTTGTGATATCTTAATCACTGGGTGAACATTCAATATTTATGAGAAGAGTGGTCTACTAATACTGGTAGGAAAAAGTGCATGACATGATGCTAGACATTACCTTTTATAAAATCTCATTGAGATGGTTTAGTGTGTCTCTGTCTTTTGACCAAACTGATTGGAAATAAGGTTAATGTTCTGGTATATTTAAAAACAAAGTTTTTGACATTTAAATAGGTTAATTTTCTTTTGTTAATCATTTAATTTTACGGAGGAGTAAGACTTTTGATCCCTTCCTATGTTAAAATTGTGCAGATACTGTCTGTTCAGGGGAGGGGAATTAGTATATGTTTTAATATACCATTTAAACATGGCTGGTACCTACTGCACATGAAGAATTAGGTTGGAGTCCTTTCTTCTTAATTTTAGGTTTTTTATGAGATTACAGTGATATAGTTGTAAACATTAAATTATTTTTTCATTTGTTGTTTTGGTTAATATATAGACATGTAGCTTTAAAAACATTATGATTTAGCAACTATAAACCAATATAATACTAGATGAAAATTTTATAAAATGTATATTTGGAAGATCTAAATTGCATTCTATTTTGGGATTTTTGGTAGGCACCCTCATGTCTGATTATTCAGATGCCTCGATTTGGAAAAGACTTCAAAATGTTCAACAAAATATTTCCATCTCTGGAATTAAATATAACAGACTTACTTGAAGACAGTAAGTATAAATTACTAGGTATTGTAAAAGTAAGTAGCCTGGTAGCCATATGCAAGATTATATTAAAAATGTAGAAGTCTGTGAAATAGACTGAGCTTGGAATGAACTTTTGATCATAACCAATAATCTTTTTTTCCTTTTGATCAGTGTGACCACACCCCACCTTTAAGTGGGGGAACTGTTGTCTGGCTTGCTGAGGGAAAGGGAACAGTGATTTACAGGTAGGGTGCGGGAGGAGAGGTCAGAAGCCGCTGCAAAAGGAGGTGTGGATCAGTGTTGTGGTGATGACTCCACCCCTGGGACCAGAAAGGTGGAGAGGGGTGAAAGAGAGTAAGCCCTTTTTCCGCAGAGGAGGGAGACCGCACCCACACTCCCTCCCCTTGAGGTGGCAAAATATCAGGTTTGGTCAGGACCTGCTGTGGGGGACACGCTAGCCACTCCTTTAGGGGATTTTGGGACGAGGGATTTTTCCCTCACCACCAAATTGGCTGGGCTGGGGGGGAAGGGGTTCGCTTTCCCTACAGCAGTTTCAAGGAGGGCTTTGTTATGGTGTGGACTGAAAGGAGTTAAGCTATACGTTGCAATTTATGTAAGTGTGGCTCAGATGTCCAGTGCAGGTAGTCCATAGGGAAGGTGTACAGTGACTGGATAAATGGCCTGGTAAAGGATTTTAAAAGGAAGTATTAATTAATGGAACAGGACAGAGGGATGGGTTTGGGGCTTCTATGAATGGCTCAGCTGGGAGCCAACCCGTCCTTTCTTATAGCCCACCTTACGAAGGGGGGTTGGATGGTAAGGACCCCGCAGTGGGTTGGCTGGGGGACCTGGCTAGGAAAAGAATGGGGAGGGCTAGCGGAAACCCCCGGGGTAGTTATTGTATGAACATAGTTACCTGCACTGTATGCTTTTATTTGCTGGGTACTCCCAGACATCTGATGAGAAAGTTGCGGCCTGATTAAAACCATATCCGGTTTTTCCTGTCCTCCTTTTGGTATGGCTGGACAATCCCTGTGGGTGCTCCACTTGGGGTGTGTCTGTGCCTTTTTGAGTGGAGATTTTTGGTAGCGGTGCCCATTTGACACACACGTGCCCTATGAATTATCGTGCCCTGCACTGGAGTTGTAGAGAGCCGAGTGGGTGAAAATGTCCTCAGTTTCTTCTCCACCATCTTTGGCCAGAGATGGAGTCTACTGTGTGCCTATTTGCTATAGTATTCTTTAGTTAGCATATAGTTAGTTACCTTATAATGTGCAGTTTCAGAGTAGCAGCTGTGTTAGTCTGTATCCACAAAAAGAAAAGGAGGACTTGTGGCACCTTAGAGACTAACCAATTTATTTGAGCATAAGCTTTTGTGAGCTACAGCTCACTTCATCGGATGCATTCAGTGGAAAATACAGTGGGGAGATTTATATACACAGAGAACATGAAACAATGGGTGTTACCATACACACTGTAACAAGAGTGATCACTTAAGGTGAGCTATTACCAGCAGGAGAGCGTGGGTGGGGGAGGGGGGAACCTTTTGTAGTGATAATCAAGGTGGGCCATTTCCAGCCGTTGACAAGAATTTCTGAGGAACAGTGGAGGTGGGGGGGAGGAGAATAAACATGAGGAAATAGTTTTACTTTGTGTAATGACCCATCCACTCCCAGTCTTTATTCAAGCCTAAGTTAATTGTATCCAGTTTGCAAATTAATTCCAATTCAGCAGTCTCTCGTTGGAGTCTGTTTTTGAAGTTTTTTTATTGAAGAATTGCCACTTTTAGGTCTGTAATCAAGTGACCAAAGAGATTGAAGTGGTCTCTGACTGGTTTTTGAATGTTATAATTTTTGACATCTGATTTGTGTCCATTTATTCTTTTACGTAGAGACTGTCCAGTTTGGCCAATGTACATGACAGAGGGGCATTGCTGGCACATGATGGCATATATCACATTGGTAGATGTGCAGGTGAACGAGCCTCTGATAGTGTGGCTGATGTTATTAGGCCCTATGATGGTCTCCCCTGAATAGATATGTGGACACAGTTTGCAATGGGCTTTGTTGCAAGGATAGGTTCCTGGGTTAGTGGTTCTGTTGTGTGGTGTGTGTGGTTGCTGGTGAGTATTTGCTTCAGGTTGGGGGGCTGTCTCCCAAGATCTGTGAGAGTGATGGGTTGTCCTTCAGGATAGGTTGTAGATCCTTGATGATGCATTGGAGAGGTTTTAGTTGGGGGCTGAAGGTGATCTGTTGTTTTCTTTGTTGGGCCTGTCCCATAGTAGGTAACTTCTGGGTACTCTTCTGGCTCGTATAATGTGCATAGTTGTTGGAACAGTTCCCAGTTTTCTCTTCGTAAAAATGTTTTAAAAATGTATTACTGTATGTAGTCAGATGGCAGTTAAGAGTGCCAGATTCTCCAGGATTCAAAAGGTGCCTCCTCTGTGAGACAATTTCCCTTCTGTGGTTGACATTCCCAGAACCTCTGCTGTTTGGGAGATACAGATCCTTCAAGGGCAGATTCTGAAAAAATAGGGAAATCCAGTTCAAACTTCTGATGATGGATAAAGCTTTATGCCCAGCTTCAGATCAAGGGGCTGAGGAATCCCCTGTACATAGATCTTCCAGTACTGCTAGTGCCCTGTCCACATCAAGATATTGGTCACAGGAGACCAGTAGAGAGGTCGACTGTACCTTGGTACCAAGTACAACTAGGGTACCAACGTCCTCTATAGAGGTAGCCTCAACATCTGCCTGTAAGCAAAAGGAAGTGGGAGTAAATCTCCAAGAAAATCTCAGGCTATGTCTACACTATCGTGGTAAGTCGACCTACGCTATGCAACTCCAGCTACAGTATTCACGTAGCTGGAGTCGACATACCTTAGGTCAAATTACCACGGGGTCTACACTGCGGCGGAGCGATGGGAGAAAATCTCCCTTCGACTTACCTTACTCTTCTCGTCAGGGGTAGAGTACAGGGATCGACTGGAGAGCAAACTGCGGTTGATTTGGTTGGTCTTTAGTAGACCCGCTAAATTGACCACTGGTGGATCGATCTCAGAGCGTCGATCCCTGCCGTAGTGTAGACCTGCCCTTAGTCACTGACACAGAAGTTGACAGAGACCTCAAGTCCCAAGGGGAGCTCCATGCAGGCTGAGTGATGCTGGTACTGAAAAGGTGAAGAGGAGTCAGCCTTCTAAGGCAGACTCAATACTGGGTTCGGGTACTCATGCCCAGAATGGCAGAGACACTGGTAAAAGTTCTAAGCCTGTCCCTGGCTACTGGTAGCATGAAAGTCAACAGTACCAAATACTGTTGTCTACGTATGGTACTAATGGAATTGAAGTCAGCTCACTCCTATGCCAAATGTTTGGTACCAGCTGCATTGGTACTGAAGCCATCTTCTACAAGTTCTTGCTTGATCCCTTCTTTAATAACACTGATATTGCAAGAATTTAGGTACCCTAAGGACTTGCTAATATCTATGGAGCCAGAGTCTCCTCTGTTAACAGGTTGGTGGTTGGAGGGGTGTCAGCATCAAGACTTGGTCACTGACCCCTCTGTTTACAGTTTCATACTCCCCTTCCTATACGTGAACAAGCTGAACAACGATCTCTCTTCCCTTCCCCCCTCTTCACCATTGAAGTGTATGAAAGAGGATTCTTCAGATTCTCAAATATCCATGCAGGGTTCCCCTGTCTATCGTGGGACATATTGCTCTCCCTCCTACACTGATATAATACAGAAGGATAGACCTCAAGTGACACCCACGTGACTGGAACACAGATGTATGCCTCCACCTATACCATTTGGCCCCCCCTCAGTCGCCTTTCTGGGACTTTTGTGTGCATTCTATTGTCAAAATTTACAATGAATTGTCACACCACAGGAAGGGGCGGAAAAGGGCCCATTTTCCAAAACCACCTATATCAGGAAGAGACCTTTAAGGAGCAGGAAGCTAGGGTGAATAAGGCGCTGACTCCTCTCACTAAAATTTCTGCCTCATCACCGGATGCAGCCGTGATGTTTCCACCACCTTCTATGGCATATGACTTCAGACAGTTCCAAGAATCACTGAGATGAATCACAGACACGCTTCAGATTCACTTAGAGGTGCAGGAGCTCCATCATAAACTCCTAGATATTTTGAGTACTCTGACATCTATAAGGATCACCATTCTGGTCAATTAAACTGTTATGGAGCCAACTAAGACTGTTGGCAAATCCTAGCTTCCGCGCCTGTAAAAGGCCAGATAAAAAATATTAGGTTCCTGCAAAGAAATCAGCATTTCTGTTTTCTCACTCAGCTCCTAATTTCCTACTAGTGGAGGCTGTTAATGAACAGGGCAGACAGCATAGCTCAGAGTCCACCCTGAACGACAAGAAACCAGAGCTTTTGTCACAAATTTTTATTCTTCAGCGAAATTTCAGAATAGCAAACCATCAGGCACTCCCGGCCAAATACAACTATTTGAATTATAACAGATTTAATTAGTTTATTGAGCGCTTGCCAGAGGAACATCATGAACAATTTAAGGCCATTGTACAAGAGGGTCAACTGCTGGCAAAAACATCACTCCAGGCCTCCTTTTGATAGTGCTGATACATTAGCATGGTTTATATCCACTGCAATGGTTATGGAACAGCATCCTGGCTACAGCTGTTGGGCTTCCCAAGAGAGAGGTCTAGATGACCATTGAAGACTTTCCCTTTGATGATTGCACACTCTTTGCAGACTCGGCAGATGCATTTTTCTATAGTTCAAGGATTGTAGAATGGCTCTTGAGTCCTTGAGAAATTTATGCTCGTGTTAATAAGAGGAGATTTAGTATCGTGCAGGGGTGGGCAAACTATGGGCTGCCTCCAGCCCATCAGACCTTTTAATCCGGCCCTCAAAGTCCCTCTGTTGAGCGGGGCTCCCAGAAGCAGCAGCATGCTCCTATTCGTAGGGGCAGCCAAAGGGCTCTGCATGCTGTCCACGCCCCAAGTGCCGGCTCTGCAGCTCCCATTGGCCGGGAACCACAGGGAGCAGCGCCTGCAGACGGGGCAGCACACATTGCTGCCGGCCTCTGCTGCACCTGCACGTATGGAGCTGGAGGGGGCGCATACCGCTGCTTCCGGGAGCTGCTTGAGGTTAGTGCTACCTGGAGCCTGCACCCCTGACCTCCTTCCATACCCCAACCCCCTTCCCCAACCGTGAGTCCCCCTCCCATCCTCCAAACCTCTTGGTCCCAGCCTGGAGTCACCCTCCTGTACCCCAAACCCCTCATCTCTGGCCCCACCCCCAGCCAGAGCTCTCACCCCCTCCCGCACCCCAACCCCCAATTTCATGAACGTTCATGGCCCGCCATACAATTTACATACCCAGATGTGGCCCTCAGTGGGACTTTCCAGTGGAGAAGGAACTGAGGGCAGTTTGCCTGCACAGCTCCATATAGCCTTGGTGTGGGGCACAAGCATGTGTGGGTCACGAGCATGGGAAAAGGGGCACTACTACCAAAAATGTCAGCTCAAGGGCGCAGGATGCGGGCGTACCTGAAGTGGACCACCGACGGGGGACACATCTCAAAGAACTCCAGGTGAGTAATTGCTCCTCCTCTTCACAATAATTCAAAGCTCCATCTTGAAGACGTTGTAGAATGTAGATTTGTGTCTGGATATACTCCTTTCCTCTCTCTTTTTATACTTCGGGGATAGAATTAAATCTTAATTCAAGTCGTTGTCAGGTCTTGTGTGAATAGTGTTTCTTTAGAATTCTTTTGTTTTTCTAGTTCTAAGGAATAATTAGATGTTAGCAGCTGTAGGAGGTGTTACAGCACAAGTATGATATGTATCAGAATTGTGGGTGAATAGTGGTCATCTAGAGGCAAGCAGTAGCTCTGAGATCAGCTAAGTTAAAGACTTTGAACAGCCAGTGACAGTCAAGTTTCACCTGCCGGTGCTCCAGCTCCACCAGATTAGTGCCTAAAACACCTAAAGTTCATTTCACACTTAGGGCAGTCTATGCTATCGCTTAAGTCTATTTAACTTACATTGCTCAGAAAAAGACACACACCCCTAAGCAACGCAAGGTAACAGTGATCCAGGTGCTGTCCACACCATTGCTTTGTCGGCAACAGGCACACTTCTGCCTCTTGTGAAGGTGGAGTAATTCTACCAGTCAGAGCTCTCTCCCATCAGCATGGAGTGTCTTCACAAGATGCGCTACAGCAGCATCCGTGCAACTGCACTGATGTAGTGCTTCTAGCGTAGACTAGCCCTCAGTCTTCTCTTTCTGTAGCTTGCCTTGTCGGTGTCGGTTCACCAAACTGGGCCAAAAATCAGTTCAATTTTACCTTTTTTTTTTTTTTTAAATTGAAAAGAGGAAAGGGAAAAAACTGGGAATTTTAGTATTTTTAGCTGTAATTTGTGATGTAGTGTTTATTCCACTTATTGGAAAGGCTGGAATGACCTTAATTTCTGGGACTGCTAGTCAACTTTTGAACAAAAACACATATAATACCTACTTATCTGTGTTTCAGTACTGTACCTGTAGGTAAATCTCTAGTTTAAAATTGGTTGAAATTACTTCAAATATCTAACAATAGCAACTTTTTATTAAGTCCTAATCTTCTGGAATGTGGCTTTTAGATGACCCATCATGGATTTTCAAGTAGTTGAGTCAAGGGTTTGTTTGTGGTTCTTTACTTAAATTCTGCTTAAATGCTAAGCTATTTTAACTAGTGTAACACTCACTAGATTAAGAAAATATAGAATAACTTGTGAAGTAGGCTTAAAAAAAAAAAAGCATGTGTGCGGTTACATCCAGTAAACTCGTACGGAAACACTTTCTACATCAGTATTTGAGCTTAAGACTAATAAGTGTGTGTGTGTGTCGCTCTTTCCCCCCAGCCCCTCTGCTGTAGACTAGTAGAAGAGCAAAAGTAAGCCCACAGAAAATAACGATGGAATTTTTTTATTTTTGTCTTTAATTGCCAGCAGTGATGTTAAATGGCTTAATGTAGGTTATATTTTTAGGTCAAAATAGATCTTTTGTACAAAAATCTGAGACAAAGCATTTTTTTTTTTTTAAACCACAATGTAGCTCCTAGGCAGTGCCGTATATGTGGAGGACTTGCAATGTATGAATGCAGAGAATGTTATGAAGATACTGACATTTCTGCTGGAAAAATCAAGCAGTTTTGTAAAACCTGCAACACACAAGTAAGTGTACTTTTTTTTTTTTTTTTTAAATTCTGTGGTCCTTTTAAACTAATGTGTACTCGCAGCTTGGTGTAGTATAGTAGTATCAGAAGGCACAGACTGACACGTGGAAGCAGGGATATTAGCAATTGGGCACAACATGAAGGGTGCAGTCCTCATTAACAAAATCAGTCTCTTGATTTTAATTCATTAACACACCCTTGATTACATCAATTGAGCATTTACTGTAGCCTTTGGTAACTACACAGTCCAACCTTGTGAACCTGTGAGGAGAATGCAGTAATTCCAGGTTACAGGAGCTTGGTATCCTTTAACTTTGGTCAACAGGAGTGCACCTAATAGTAAAAGCATTTTACTCATTTCCTGTGTTGCTCGTTCAAATTCAGTTCCGGGTAGTAGTGATAGAGTACTGTCTGGTTACTGTTTTGGCATGTCTGGTTACTGTTACTGTTTGGCTGTCTGGTTTGGCATACTGTTTGACGTGTTAAATTATCTGGTCTTGATATCGTTTCCAGTGGACAGATAGATGTCTGTTTCCACTAAAGGTGTCAATAGTGATGATTATTTTTGTAAGTCTGCGGGAGGAGCGGCGCAAAGACTTTGAATAGGTTTGGAGACTGAACTCCTCTCATCTCTAAAGTGGACTTCTCCATGGCGGGTTGGAGCTACGTTTGGTGAGACAGCATAGGGGAACTTGCACTGCTGTTGTCCATGTAGACCTGTTCTTTGGTTAAGACAGACTTCATTCTCTAGTGCTGTCAGTCTGCCCTTTCATAAATACTAAAATCCACACAGCCTTTTAAAAAGAGTGCCGCCCCCCCCCAATACAGTTGCCAACTTTCACGTGGTAAATAAGCACTCCAACACTCACAATAAGCCAAAAATCAAGCTAATCCCATTTCAAAACAAGCCAATCTCTAAGAACCCCAACACTGTGACCAGAACCCCCCCCTGCAGGCAGTCTGGACTGTGGTGGGCCCTCTGTGCACCCCTGACTTTGATCAGCCCGGGCTTTTCCGGAGCTGATCAAAAAAAAAAAAAGCTACAAGCCAAAAACTAGCTAACAAGTAACTCTCAAGCCAATTAAGCCAAAAACAAGACCAATTTCTACATTGTCTTCATGAGTCTGGCCCTCAAGTGGGTTTGGTTGGGAGTTTTTTGGGTGGGTTGGTTTTGTTTGTTTGTTTGTTTGTTTTTTGTGTTTTTTCTCTTTCTGAAATATTGACCTAATTCTAGGTTCACCTACATCCCAAGAGACAGAGTCATAAATTCAATCCAGTGTCACTTCCTAAAGATCTACCAGACTGGGATTGGAGACATGGATGTATCCCTTGCCAGAAGATGGAGTTATTTGCTGTTCTCTGCATAGAAACAAGCCATTATGTAGCTTTTGTTAAATATGGGAGGGATGACTCCGCCTGGCTCTTCTTTGACAGCATGGCAGATCGGGATGGTATATCTTTGCTTAATTTTTTCTGTTAGACTGTCACATTAAACAATGTTAGCTCTTAAATACTGTGACTTTAAAAGTTTTCCAGTACCAGAACACATACCTTTTTATATGTCATGAGGCTTGAAAAGTAATTTTTGTTTTAAATGCCAAGACACAGAAATCTGTTTTTGTTTAGTTCAAGTCCACTGGAATGTAGCTATTTAATAACTCTACCGTGTGTAACTGTCATTCTCACTTCTCCAAAATCTCAGGCTTAAACAATTCAAACAGTAGCTGTCTTTGGCCTAATAGAAATAAAATCTCTCTCTATTGCAAAATCAGTGTCCTCTGATTTGGTAGCAGTGGGAGACCATTATCCTATGATAACATTTTCTTTAACTGACATTCTCTGAATTAACACTGGTGAATTGAGGAGGACAGTACATTCAGTACTTGTGGCTAGTGCCTTAAAAAAGCAGATAGTAATAGATACAACAGGAGTTCGACTAAGAACCATTGTATATTTTTGTGGTTCGCACATTAATAGTTTAATACAATGCCAACTGCAGAATGTTTATAAGTAGCTCCAGTGATGATAGGCAAGCCACAGTAGACTCCAGCTCTCTCTCTCCTACAGCGGTATTGCTAACAGGAATAAAAAGTTGCAAAAGTAAAAGTCCAGTAAAATACACATCTGACTGGATGCACACAGCAGATCTGATGATTAAGTTGTAATTTTTCTGACTATTACTGCACTTTCCTATTGAATGCGTCAGCACACCTGATAGCACCCCGTTAGTTAGGCAAGTAGTTAAGATTGGGGTGATGATGGTTTTGTGTGGTACAGCAATGCTATTTGACGGACACATTGTCAAGTCCTCATGCTAGCTATGGGAATTAATTCACTAATCTTGTTTCATTTAAACAGATAAGACCAAAATAATTTATATTTGTTCACAAAGTTCCCATAAGCTTACAAATGGTTCCCATGGGGTTAGAAAAGCCTACTGTGGCAGTTGCAATCATTGGAAGTGTTAATACTTAATACAGAAGTTCACCATGTAGTAGCCCACAGTGACAGCTTTGGATTTGAGACATCTCCAAGATGTGTTTCAAAGATGTACGCATGAAAGAGGAAGTATGGATGTTTAAGATGCTAGCCTAATCTTGTTTCTCTTCTTGCTTCCCCCACAAAAGGAGGCCAGAATGGTTTTAACATTCCACAAGTTACACCATGCCCAGAAGTTGGAGAGTACCTAAAAATGTCTCTAGAAGAACTACATTCACTGGACTCCAGAAAAATTCAAGGATGTGCACGAAGACTGCTTTGTGATGCTTACATGTGCATGTATCAAAGCCCAACCATGAGCTTGTACAAATGAACATTATACTCTGGAAAGGAGAAAAAACTGTACGCAGATTTCTACTGTTGGATTCACTATACACCGTAGTCAGTTTTGATGCAACCGTTGCCGGCAATGGATGCTATTATAGGGGGAAAGCTGACTGCTAGAACAAAAAGATGAATGTTTTAAAAACTACACGTAGAGTTCTGTTGAAATATTTAATAAGCATTTTGCACTCTAGGATGTGTGCGCGTGTGTTTGTTTTATAAACAAAGTCTAAATGAAGTTTCTAAAAACTAAAGCTTTAAGTTAAGTGCATTGATAATATGTTGGGTTTTGAAATGAGAAGCTGAAATGTAACAGGAAAATCCTCCTTAGTCCATTGAAAATGTAAACACACGCTGTGTACTTGCTCAGTGTGTTTCCGTGGACCAAGGATGACTTTTTATTTTTTTGGTCTGTAGCAAACAGTTGCCGTCAGGAAGGAATAATTTTGGTTTTAATAAGATCATTACAATTTACTTCTGTGGTCTTGTTAACCCTTAGCTGTCTGATATCATGCATGTCTACTTCTATAGAATTCTAGGTCTTCACAACACCCATGATCTCAAAACTGCTCTATTCCTGAGGGTTTTATTCCTGTTTTATTTGGGCGAGTCAAACAAACTTTCCTTTCGTATGTGATACTTTTTTCTTCAGGGACTGGGGCAATATTGTCCAAGCGTAACCGTAGATACATGAACTAACAAATGGAAATGTCTTTCATATTTTTTTTTTTTTTTTTTTTTGCAAAACATAAAATTAAATATATACAAATGTTTGGATGGCAAGCTAAACAATGTGGCTTATTGCCTCAGGGAGTGTTAATAAAGTAGAATCTGTAGTCCTTAGTAAAATGAATTTGACACTTTGTTCTACAACGTACTGAGCTGCTATGTGTAATAGGTCTAAATTTTTCATTGTTTGGGATCATCAATGTTAAAAATATGAACATCAGGAAAGATAAAATTACAAATTTAAAAAATAGCATTTTAAACATTCTACTTGGTACTTGATGCGTACGAACAAAATGAATTACACTAGTTTAAAAAAATCACTGTAAAGTATTATTATTGATATTTTGTGACTTGGAAGTTGATTCTTATTTGCAATGGAATTCTATTATATTAATTGCCTTTCAGCTACTTCTGTCTAAACTATTTTAAAAAATGTTTGGAAATGTCATGTGTATGCAGAAAAATTTGGATGTTGTAGAAATAATTATAGGTCATAAACTGCATTATTGTGGGTTGTAGCACATATTTTCAGATTTGTAAGAGCTGTTTTACAAGAGCCTCTCTGGGATCTACTCTGTAGAAAGAATGAAGAACAGATAAATACACTATCATTTAAAACAAAACAAATAAACCAAATACCAAAAGATTTTGCCTTCAGAATATTGTAAAAACTTGGTTAGTTTTGCACTTTTGTGCCAGAAAATGTAGAATATTTCTCTCTGGCTGTTTGCTGATTATTAGATACATGCTAGGGCAAGACTTGAGAATTGCATTGGAGTAGCTGGCGGACTAAAAGCTGCCAGCTGAAGGTTGGTACCAAAGTTAGGGGTTGGGTAAGGAAATGGTTGGAGTTAGTGAGATGCAGGGAAAAATTGGTATTAAGTCCAGATCATAGCTAATGGGAACATAGGGAGAGAACTTAATCTCCTCATTCTCTGGAGCTGCCTGATTGTTGAGGAGGGGAAGAGACTGACACTCAAAGAGCCTCCTGGCTTCTGTGAGATGTGAGGAGGAAACAGGTCTGTGTTTCATAGTCTTTGCTTCCTCAGGTAGGTGGTTGGTTCTTTGTGCAACTCCAGGGCCTGCCTCCTGGTCCAGAACTCTGGGTGGCAGTGAAACTGAGTAACAACTATGAAACTGTTCATTTGTGGGGGCCGCACAACTACTGGAGAAAGCGTGCACACAAGTTGTCTTTCTACAGACTAAAAGTCAACACATTCAGTTCCATTACTAGGTTATCTTAAGCACAAAGGCTAGTGACAATTTACTTTAAACAAAAAATTAAATTTAACAAATTGTTTAGGCCCTCAGGCTAGCAATGGCTTTTGGCTCAGCAGTGATAAGTGGATTTTTCAAGCCATGTGCTCGACTCATATGCATTTCTTTCATTTGTTCTGTTAATAAGTCTTATATTTAGCCAGCTCCAGGGAAAACATGAGCAGCATACTGCCTCCTAACACCTGAGAATCTCAGACTTATTTGAAGTGCATATAGGGGAAAGGCAGGAACATTTGAAGAACAAAAAGGGAAGAAGCTTCTGCTTAGAAATAGCCAAGTCCACTAACTGTAAAGGTGTTGTGTGGGGTTTTTTTTGTTTGTTTTTTTTTAAATATTGTCCTTGATTTCTGTGGTCCTCATCAGCCTCGTATCTGAGTGCATCTCACAAATTTTAAGATTATGGTGATGCACACATTTGTTTTTCCTTTCCAACAAGAAACAGCCTTAGGGATTTTAGGTGGCTTTATCAATTTCTATGAAAAGAAGGTTTGGGTGAAGAGGTGGATGATGATCCTGCTTTGAGGTTACTTTACTTCTGTAAGGAAGAGGCAGTTGGGTGTGTGGTACATTATCCAGCCAGAGTTAGTTTCTTTAGTTTCCACACACAATTTTGGTGAGAAGAATGAAACCTTCAGCATCTCCTTTTCACTGGACACCTCTCACTCTTCCAGTCCCAATATCTATTTGTGGGTTTGTTTTTTTTAAATATACCGATAGAATACCATGTGCTGCCATGAAAAATTATAGGAAAAACTTCTGTTCCTACCATGTCCACAAGCAAGACACTGAAAAGGCTATCTCTAGCTCTTCAAATGACCATCAGTGGCGGGAAGAGCTGGGGGAAAATTTTTAATGGAAAAATGCAGATTGGCGTTGACCAAAATATTTTGCAAATGTGTTGAATGTGTGGAATTGTCAGTCCGAAAAAAATCGGTTTCAAGATTTTCAAAACAAAACTTCTTGATTTTTTTTCTATTCAAATTGACTTTTTAAGAAAAGTACTTTTTTTCAAAACAAAATTTAACTCAAAGGAAATATTTTTGTTGGGGGGGGAGCAAACTGAAAAAAATAGTGGCAGGCTTGTGCAGTCATTTTAGCTGAAAGTATTCAAATAAACTGAGAGAGAGCTTAGAAAAATCAATCAGAGCTGAGTAGTTCCACTGACCCTAATGTTTCAGAGAGAATAGAAATGACTACTGACCAATGTGAATAAGGGCCAATATAAATGGCCTCTTGGCTTCTCCCTCTCAAATCATTGGATTTCTTCTTTCCAAAGAGAGTGATTTCTTACATAAATACTTTTTTCACTGTGTTATACTTGGAAAATTTGTATAAAGAATTGAGGGAATGTCTGTATGTTGCTTTATACATTTTTGGTGATTGTCTAATATCGTTTTAATAATCGGGTTGTGCAGTATGCATTTGTTTAATTATGAACCATTCACCGCTTTGGGGATCGTATGTTAATACGGTGGTTTGCTATATAGCTTGTAGTCTAGTCTTGAGGAGTTAAAATAGGTGGGAGAGATGCTTTTGAGGAAAGAACTATTTTTCTAATCTCAATCTTCGTATTACTCTATGGCATAGTTTTGCATCCGATTAGAGAAACAGATACATACTCTGACACAGTATAGTATATTTTAAAGAGTATGGAAGTTGACCATTCTGGTTCTCTTTACTGAAAGCATTATGCAAATATATAAAACTGACTTAAATAAGAGAAGTTTAAACTATGAAGAATAACTTGTAAATAATGTACAAATTTACCAGAGTGATGTAAATCCAAGGCAGTTACCTCATCTTATTTATGAGGCAACAAAAAATGAAAAGGAATTTGAGATTCTGTAGGGAAGAAAAGATGCTTTCTTTACACTCCATTATTCCCTGGAAAGGGAGCTCACAGAAAGTCAGCATTTTTTAAGCAGTTACCACTGTTTTATACAATGCCAACATGCATTTGGGAGAGACTTTTTTTTTTCCAGGTCACCAAAGGCAATTAGTTGCCCAACTCCCTGACGTTCAGTGGGAATTGGACATTTAGCATCCTTTTTATTATTTTGAAAATCTCCCTTTTCAGTTCTTACACTATCGTAATGAAGTGCCTATCTTCTCCTGAAGTAATGATGTTCAGAGGATAGGATTTTATTATTTAAACTAAGATTTCCCTTCTGCAAGTGTGCCTGAGGAAAACTTTAAACCACTAAAATTGATGTGAAAATAACATGGTTCACCATCATGAATTTTAACTTATAAATACCTTTTAAATTGGATAGATGGCTCCAGGAACAGCACATAACACACCTATGTATTAAGTTTTAGTTCTATGAACAAACTTGGAGTCAATGGAAACATGAGCAAGTCACACCAATGGTCATATACTTAGGCTGGGGTTATGAGATCAGAGAAAGGTCACTAAAGCAATTCCTTGCAGATACATCAATGCACAAGCAGCATAGATTCGTGCATTACACACAGCTGCTTCTGGTTTTTCGGTTTGGAGGTGATGGAAGAAAAACGTATGAAGACCTATGTTCAGTTGAGGTCTTTTCAGTGACTGTCTTGTCGTTTTCTGTGCAATGAATTTCTAATGTATTTGATGTTTGTTCTGATATTCTGCTCTTAGAAATGTAATTGTGTTTTTATTATATGGGGTGAGAATTTTCCTTTTAAAGAGCTGTAGCTGTAACAATTATTACTCATGGTCATAAGCAGTCAGTTACTTCAGTTCAATACATTTTTAAAAAACAAATTTTTTATTGTGCACTTCACACTCCTTTGGAATGGATGAGCTTGTCACCTTAGTGCTTGATGGTCTGCTTTGTAGTATTAAACCACAAAATGTTTTCTGTTCGACTCCTACAGTTCAAAGATTGATTTGGCATGAAGGTTAAATTAAGCTTTACCTTTAATAAGGCTGCCTGTTTTAAGGTCTGAGTTAATTGTTCTGCCATTGTAATGAAGCATGTTTTGCATTTGTCTGCTCTATTTTTGGTACTTTGTTAAATAAACATACCAAGTTTTTGTGCATACATAGTTTTTTACATTTAAAAAGACCCTTTCCAAGGGTGGTTAGAGAGGAAAAAATGAGGTTGCCCTCATTTAGCCTTTATAGTTTTCGGTAACTTCGGAATTGCTACTGGAAAGGCCTGTACTATTTCTGTATTGATATTTGTTATTAAACTTAACATTCTTCTGGCTCTCATTTCTTCAGGGGCTTAGAGGTCATCTGCATGTATTGGAAATAGAAATATTGACTTCACCCTGTGAACTAGTTTGGTTTTTTTATGAACTTTCTACAATCTTCCTGTACAGGATACAGAGGAATTGCTATATCTGATCACATCAGGGGTCCCATCTAGGACTACGTTCTGTCTTGGGCAGTGCCTAGTACCTGATGTGACAATAGAAAGTGCAAGAAATCCTACAGTCGACAATTGTGGAATTAGGTTCCCCTCAAGAAAACTTCTTAACTTCTATTAGTTACAGATTGGCTTGTCCTTAAGCATGAGGTTTAATATCCCTTCCGAAACTACCCCTTATGTCTGGTGGGGGACAGGGGGTGGCAGAGCACAAGGATGCGCCTAGGCAGAAATTATCTGGCAGTAGGTGGGTGAATGTATGTGAAACTTGACATTGGGACGCATTAGGGATAACACATCTCAAAAAAACAATAGTTAATACAAGGTGAGTAACCTCTCCATATAAGTGTAATATTGCTATAATGTCAATTTTGTTTAATGCCTGTTAGCTGAGAGAGCCACTCTCATTTGCGTAACGTAACTTTTCTTTAAAATAAATAAATTTATAGTCTAGGACTTCGCAATCATCACTGAAAATGTATTCAAAACAACCCCCACCCCTAGTACCAGGAAGCCTCTGCCTACATTGAACCAAGTAGTTTGCCAAAAGTTGAGACATAAAAAATGACTGACTACTGGAAACTGGGCTGCATATTTCCGATATCTCATCATAGGAGGACACTGACTTGTAACAGCTGAAAAACCTGATTTGGAAGTATTGTCCTCTGTGGTGTTTGGCAAAAGGAGATTAACTCTGAAGTGCTTTTGGGTGTTTAAAACTGCACTTGGTTTTATAATTTTCAGTTTACTGAAAGATTACTAGTTTTAACTTAAAAGAAAAGGAGTACTTGTGGTACCTTAGAGACTAACAAATTTATTTGAGCATAAGCTTTTGTGAGCTACAGCTTGCTTCATCGGATGCATTCAGTGGAAAATACAGTGGGGAGATTTTATATACACAGAGAACATGAAACAATGGGTGTTACCATACAGACTGTAACAAGAGTGATCAGGAAAGGTGAACTATTACCAGCAGGAGAGCAGGGTTACTAGTTTTAACTCATTTACAAAACGCTTGTATTTAAGAAGCCTTTCCTTATTTTTCTTAGTCTCGAAAATTTGTACTGTAGGCAGTTCTATCTGCAAGTATTTGCTGCAGGAAAACACTGAATTTGCTTAATTTGCAGTAGTAAATTCACACTTGTCAGAGAGGAGGAAAGATTTAAATTCCCCTATGACTCTTAATAGACAAGCTAGAGCTGCTGTCACCTTCACAGCAGTGTCCTGGTTTAAGCAGTTAACCTCTCGTTCATAGTATTGGTTTAATCTGTAGCTGTAGACCTGAAATCAAGACTTGCCCCAGAAAACCCCAATTGTCCGATAGTAACCCGTGAAACCTGTCATCCTTTCCATCATCTGTGCCCTAGTCATCCATGCCAGAAGCACAAAGGGCTGGCTTGCTGATGAGAATTGTAATGGGTTAGGTCACAGAAATCCCCCTTGGGAACTGCCACCTGATGTGTTGGGTCTACCTCTGAGCCTGTTTTTCCTGGCAGCTTGGGACTTCAGGGCCTTGCCTGGTTGTGCCAGGCCTGCTACAACCACAGACCTAACTGAACCACAACCCCCAAAAGCTGCAGGCTTAACTGAAAACCACTTAAGATGTGTTCCTGTCTCCAACACCCAGCTATCCAGTTCACCCTCAGAGATGTTCCAATAAGCTTCTTTTACAGACTGGACTTCCTCCTAGTCTGGGTCCAGCAATCACTCACACCCCTGTACTTACTGTCCTTTTGTTCTAGTTTCTTTCAGGCATCTGTTTGGGGTGGAGAGGCTGTCTCTTGAGCCAGCAGAAGACAAAATGAAGGGGTATCCCATGGGCGTATATAGTTTCTGTCTTGTGGCTGGAAACCCCTCTCTGCCCCTGTGTAGAATCACAGCTACAAGATGGAGTTTTGGAGTCATATGTCCATGCATGACTCAGTTCTCTACAGGAATGTTCCCAGGAATGCTCAGATGTGGATTGGCATCTATCAAGGTCTATTGTTAGCCAAGTACTCCCATTTACTTGACTAACCCCTATGTTGATTTGGGTGCTTTCTACTGCTTTGGGTGCTTTCTACTGCAAACGCTTTAAATACAAGCACAGAGCCAACATTTATAACTTCAGATATAAAAATGATACATGCATATAAATAGGATGAATACATTCAGTAGAACATAACCAATAAAATTACTTTGAGTTATAACAAACTAATTGCAAGTTACTGTCTAAAAATTACAGTAAACTACTTGTAAACAAGAAAAAGAAGGTAGATTCCTTATTCTATATCTATCTAGCGCTAACTCTATGGCGTTTGGAATAATGGTTTTCTAATGGCTTGTCTACACAACAGAGCTGCTGGCAGAGCATAAGCTGACGGAAAGAATTGTGCTGGCATAGCGAAACCAGCTCCCTGAACAACATTAGCTAGGTTGCCAAAAAACACTCTTGTGGTAGTATAGTTTTGCAGGCATAGATATGTCAGCCAAGAGGTGTGATCCCTTCTCCTCCCACACTCCTAGCTGACAGTTATGCTGTAAAACTTGCTAGTGTAGGTGAAGCCTAAGTGTCCCTCCCCAATTCATCTCTTTATAGAAATCAGCACTGTCTTTAAGTGGATTGATTCTGTAGGTGTTTACCTCCCACCACACTGGTGGGGGTGGGAGGAGAGGCACAAAGCAATTGGGTAATTTGCTCAAAGTCATACAGGAAGTCTGCTGGCATAACTAGGAACTAGGGCTGTCAAGCAATTATAAAAATTAATCATGATTAATTGTGCTATTAATAATAGAATACAATTTATTTAAATATTTTTGGATGTTTTCTACATTTTCAAATATATTGATTTCACTAACAACACAGAATACAAAGTGTACAGAGCTTCCTTTATATTTTTGATTACACATATTTACACTATAAAAAACAAAAAAAATAGTATTTTTCAATTCAAGTACTGTTGTGCAATCTTTTTATCATGAAAGGTGAACTTACAAATGTACATTATGTAAAAAAAAAAAAACTGCATTCAAAAATAAAACAATGTAAAACTTTAGAGCCTACAAGTCCACTCAGTCCGACTTCTTGTTCAGCCGATCGCTCGGACAAACAAGATTGTTTACATTTGCAGGAGATAATGCTGCCCGCTTCTTGTTTACAATATCACCTGAAAGCGAGAACAGGCATTTGCATGACACTGTTGTAGCCAGCATTGGAAGATATTTATGTGCCAGTGGGCTAAAGATTCGTATGTCCCTTCATGCTTCAGCATTCCAGAGGACGTGCGTCCATGCTGATGACGGGTTCTGCTCGATAATGATCCAAAGCAGAGTGGACAGGCGCATGTTCATTTTCATCACCTGAGTCAGATGCCACCACCAGAAAGGTTGACTTTCTTTTTCGGTGGTTCTGGTTCTGTAGTTTGCATCAGTGTGTTGCTCTTTTAAGACTTCTGAAAGCATGCTCCATGCTTCGTCCCTCTCAAATTTTGGAAGGCACTTCAGATTCTTAAACCTTGGGAGAATGCTGTAGCTATCTTGAGAAATCTGATATTGGAATCTTCTTAGTGTTTTGTCAAATCTGCAGTGAAAATGTTCCTAAATCAAACAACGTATGCTGGGTTGTCATCCTAGACTACCATAACACAAAATATATGACAGAATGCAGGTAAAAGCATGGAGCAGGAAACATACAATTCTCCACTAAGGAGTTCAGTCGTAAATTTAATTAACACTTTTTTTTTTTTTTTAAACAAGCATCATCAGCATGGAAGCATGCCCTCTGGAATGGTGGTCGAAGCATGAAGAGGCATATGAATGTTTAGCATATCTGGCATGTAAATACCTTGCAATGCCGGCTACAAAAGTGCCATGTAACTTCCTGTTCTCACTCTCTGGTGATACTGCAAATAGGAAGCGGGAAACATTATCTCCCGTACATGTAAACAAACTTGTTTGTCTCAGCAATTGGCTGAACAAGAATTAGGACTGAGTGGACTTGTAGGCTCTAAAGTTTGTTTTGTTATTGAGTGTAGTTATATAACAAAAAAAAACTACATTTGTAAGTTGCACTGTCACGATAAAGTGACTGCACTACAGTACTTGTACAAGGTGAATTGAAAAATACTATTTCTTTATAATTTTTACAGTGCAAATATTTGTAATCAAAAGTAATATAAAGTGAGCACTGTACACTTTGCATTCTGTGTTGTAACTGAAATCAATATATTTGAAAATGTAGAAAAACATCCCAATTATTTAATACATTTCAATTGGTATTCTATTGTTTAACAATGCGATTAAAACTGTGATTAATCATGATTAATTTTTTTGAGTTAATCGCATGAGTTAACTGCGATTAATCGACAGGCCTACCAGGAATTGAATGCAAGTCTTAGTCCAGAGCCTTAACTGCACCTGCCCGTCCTCTTACCTACAAGCCAAAACTAGACTAATATTTGAGTCTCCACCTTAGTATCTGGGTTTTGAATTCTCTCAGTCTTAAGAGGTGTGTGCATCTAAATGGGAGATGGACCACCTGTGAAATTCAGAAGTAGATTTGGATTCTGCCCTTCTACCAATTTCTCTCCTCCCCTCCCATTTGGATGCAGAGGTGGAGGTCAGATTTCTCCTTGAATTCTTTCAAATGTATCTAAAAATTGTTAATTCACCCTGAATAACTCATTAGTATTCCTCAGTCCCAGGCTTTTGCTCTTTCCATGGCTGCGTTTGTAAACTTCTTTTCCTGAGTTGATATGTGCAAGGGATCCCAGCATGAACACCACCATCCAGAGTCATCCTCCTTCCCCTCTAAAAAGAAAATAAATAAAACGATTTTCAAATGAATTTGGCTCTTGTTCACACACACAACTCTAACCTGCTTAGATTGCACTGGTTGAAGTGGCTCACCCAGTACAACCTTTGCTTTGTAATGTACTATTCCACTGCAGTAATGTTGTCCAGTGTTTACACAAGGAGCTGTTCAGTGTGCCTGTTTCACCGATTCTGGAAAAGGCCAGCCACCGCTTATTTGCATGACCATCTGAATATATGTCTAGGTCTCTAAACAGCTGCTTTGTAATAGTCAAGATTCTCGCTCGTGTAAAATGATGAAAGACTACTGCCCCTAAGGGAACTAGACTGATAGTAAATGTAACCCTTCTGCCAGGTGGAGCCAAAAGAACCTACTATGAATAAGTTCCAGGGTCCTCCATTCCTAAATGTCCAAAGTCATTATGCAGGGCCCTCATGGCCAGGGTTCTGTACTCCTTTGGTAGCACTAGTTGCATTCGTTGCTTCTATGAAGGGTCAGTGGTAATTCGGTGCAGCACTCTCTGAATCAGTTTTAGTTTGTTCTATTCTCTCAATAGTTTACTGTTAGGTGGGATAATCGCACTGGGGCTTTTCCCGTCCCTTTTGGCAAGTAGTGTATCACAAATTTCAATATCTTGCAGCTGGGCTTCTTGCTAGACAGACGCATTGAGCATGGGCACGGAGATTAGTCCTACACAATATAATTCACTGAGGCAGATGGCATGCTTTCAGAGGGCAGACCCAGAGCTTCTGCAACACACCCATGAAGGCTCTCATGGGCCTCTGACTCTCGACAACTCACACTGCAAATAACTCTTACTCTGTCCATAGGTATCACAGCAACAGATGCCGGGACAATGTATCCGCATCTACATTGCTTCTCCCTGATCAGTACTGAATGCTGAACTCATAGCTCGTCAAGGCAGCCACTCATCTCTGCCCTGTAGCATCCAGCCTAGCACTTGTTAACACAAAAATCAGTGGATTGTTGTCTGTCCACACTTGAAACTGAGCACTATACAAGTAGTCTCTAAATTTCTCAGTGATGGCCAATTTCAAGGCCAAGAACTCCAGCTTGTGTTTGGGATAGTGAGTTTCACTATCAGACAGCCCGTGGTTGGCAAGGGCTACAGGTTTACAGTTGCCTTCTACTTTCTGGTACAGGACTGCTCCCAAACTGGCATCAGTATGCAGGATAAACGGCTTGCTTGGTCAGCAAAGACTAGGACTGGAGCATGAGATAGGCAATTAATGATTTCCCAAAAAAGCCCTTTCACATCTCTCATCCCACCGTGGTCCAAATGGTTCTAAGGGGCCATAGTGTCTCTGCTTGGGATGTTTGGGGACTTCCCCTTATTCTTGGTCTTAGATTTGTTCTTGCTGGACTGGTAGCCCCGGGTAAGATCTTTCAGGGGTTTTACAATGGTAGCATAGCTCTTTACAAATCTGCGGTAGTAGCCACTAAAGGTCTTGAGTGCTCTGTAATTACTTGGCCGTGGCCATGTAGTGAGGGCACCTATTTCGTCAGGATCAGTACTCACACCCTCTTGAGACACAATGTGATCCACATACTTCACAGAGGTTCTGCAGAACTCGCATTTGTCAACTGAAAACTTCAACCCATAGGCTTCCAACTGATCTCGAACTTTAAGTCTTTCTTCGTGCCCCTCCAAGCTTCTTCCAAACACAATCTGGTCATCCAAATAAACTAACGCTTGCGGTAAATTCATGTCTCCCACAACTTTCTCCATAAGACACTGAAATGTAGCAGGTGCTCCAGAAATCCCTTGCAGCATGTGCTCAAATTGATAAAACTCTAACGGACAAATCAAGGCTGTCTTCTCTTTATCTTTTTCTCCCAGAGGGATCTGGTAGTATCCATTTCAAAGATCCAACACTGAGAACCACTGGCTCTTCAACAAACAGTCCAAGGCATCTTGTACCTGAGGCATGGTGTATTGGTCAACCACAGTGCAGCTGTTTAGGGTGCATCTGGATTTTCCCGCTCTTCTTACAGACCACCACGATGGGAGAGGCATATGGGCTGTGGGACCCTGTAATGATGCCATTTGCGATCAGCTCTTGAAGACAATGCCACACGTCTTCCATCTCAGAGAGAGCCATCTTCCTAGATCTCTCCCTGAAAGGTCGGGAGTCTTGTATCTGGATGTGGTGTTCCACTCCTTTTGCACATTCCATGTCCCACTCATGCAGTGAGAATGCCTTGGATCTTTTGCAAAGCTTCTTCCTCAGGGGATCCTTCCACTCCTCAGACAGCGGTGAGTCTCCAAAGTCAAACTTTGCAAGATCTATCGCCGGAACTTCAGCTTCACACTGGGGGGGTCTCACGATGGTTTCAGGCTCAAAGAGGTCTTCTATCTTCTGTTCTTGTTTCATAACCACATCACGGCTTGTTTCATTAGCAATCAGTATACTCACCTTTTCCTGGGCTTCAGCAGGTAGGGTTATGACCCCATTGAGAACCAGCACTCCTTCAGGGAGCCCTCCCTGAGCTGGCTGCTCTACAATTGCTAATGTTCCTTTACTGCCTTTTAGCCTTAGCCTTTTATGGCTGTTAGCTAAGGCTGTAGCGAAGGGTCATTAATCATTAATCTCTCCCTAAGTGGTCTTGGTGCCAGTAGATGGGACAGAGCACCACACCCAGGAGATGTGTGGGTTACATAAATAAAAGTCAGGTATAAGTTTCTGGCCCTGTGTCTTTTTGCCTGTCTTACTCACAGAATTTGAAAGGAAACCTCTGCAAAATTTGATTAAATATTTCCCTGTGATGCAGACAGCAATCCCCAACTGCTCTCTTCCACACGTCTCACTGAAAGGCCAAACACAAATGTATTTTAATTACACCTCTTGCTGTATTAAAACAAACTGTCACTCATCATTAGTTTGAGGAAGTTAGCATTCCTGTGACTGAATGCATAAAGTGCCATCTTGTGGCAAAAGGGCACTGCTGCATTCACCAGAGCCTGGCTAATCTTTTCCCCCTCTTCGAATAGATTTTGATAATATCAGAATCTCAGCACAAGGTATTGATGTAGAAAGCACAGTTATTCATATACTTTACACTTAGCAGCATGGCCTTAACCTCAGATATATAAATTTGTCATTGGATTGTTTTATTTTGAAATACATGTGGAAATGATTTTTTTTTCTGAGATTTTAAAAATAGTTGTTATTCTAAGCAGGGGAAGCTAGTTTCTGCGGCTGCTTTAGTTTTCACTAGGGCTATCAAGCGATCAAAAAAAATTAATTGCGATTAATCGTGAGATTAAAAAATTAATTGTGCTTAATCATGTGATTAATACTAATAGAATACCATTCATTTAAACACTTTTGGATGTTTCCCACATTTTCAAATATATTGATTTCAATTGCAACACAGAATACAAAGTGCACAGTGCTCGCTTTATATTTGTTAGCAGTGTGCATTTTGTATTCTGTGTTGTAACCGAAATCAATGTATTTGAAAATGTAGAAAAACATCCCCCCAAAAAAGTAATACATTTCAGTTGTTATTCTATTATTGTTTAACAGTGCGAATAAAACTGCAATTAATCGCAATTAATTTTTTATCACGATTTTTTGTGTGTTAATCGCATGAGTTAACTGCAATTAATTGCCAGCCCCAGTTTTCACGTTTGAATAGTAATAGTTTGAGAGGACAGAAGCAAGCAAAGCGGTGGGAGCATTACTGTGTGTATGCATAAGTTTTTTAAAAAAAATTATACTAAAGATTTCAGCCAGCAGTTTAGAAGATTTACATCACACAGCTAAATCCTCATGCAAGCATGACTTTGTTGTTGTTGTTGCAATGCTGAGACTGTGGGGAGGAAGCCGGGGGTGGGAGGTGGCGGGCAGGGAAATAGATGCGAGAGCTGAAAGTTTGATGGCTATTGTAAAATAAACACACTCCCCCTCTCTTTTTTTAAACCCGTATTTACTAGAGTCTCATAACTGACCCTCTACAGAAGAGCAAAAAATCTCCCTCTCCCTGTTTTTTTTGTTGTTTTTTTTTAAACATCTTTTCTCCTTCCCTAATTTTGTGGATGTGGCCTGTATATTTACGTCCTATTTTTGCGTTCTAGAGCTGTAGCTGCTGTGTGCGTGCTTAAATGAAGTTAAATGCTATCTAAGCGTGAATAAGGAAAACAGGTCGGGTTTAAAAACAAAAACAAAGCCACCATTCAGGTGAATCAAGTTGGTCAAGAATGTAAAATAACAAAGCGCAGCTTTGTAGGCCTTTATAATAGGTTTCTAACTTTTTGATTACTTCAGATACCTGTACCTCTTTAAAAATTGGCCGACAGAGGCGCACAGCTAACTGGGCAGTCACCGCAAAACTTTCTTGTGAATTCAAACCAAGCATCATTTAGCTTTGTCTGAGGGTCAGGGTAGTGACTCTCTGTTGTGCTTGCTTTAAAAGGAAGAAAAAATTAAACAGTGGTAGTTTATAAAACCCCCTCCTTGGCAATGGTGTAGACTGTCATATTTGCATTTTACGGTGCCAATATCAATTAGCGCCTGGTGACTATGAACAGAAGTGATTATCACTTAGACACTGCATTTTTATATGGCTGTAATGTGAGCAGGGTCTGACATCTAGTGATGAACTGTGGGAAAAGACTTCAGGAGCAGCCATATTTGCGTGGACACACTTACTCTGCCTACGTATTCAGCCGGCAGAGCTGTGTTGTCAAAGTGATCAGGTTTGCCTGGTTTGGGGTTACAATTCATTTTAAAATTGAATGCAGTGTCAATGAAGCGCTGTTATCCTGATTGCATGAGTAACCGGCAGCAGAACTATACGTAGCTGCTCTGATGGGGGAGTGGGGGGCGGTCCTCAACTGAACAGCACTTGGAGGGTAGGGAGGCCAACACCCACTGAAAATGAGAGAGTGTGGAAACGGGGGTACCGGTCTGATGGTGTAGACTCTGCCTGACACCATTTCATCCTTCCCATCTCCAATGTTTAAAGACCAGCCGACTGGATTCTATTGAGAGTCTTTGTTTCTGTTCCCTGATTACTAGAGCTGAAATCACTGATGGACAGGTCTAGGGACGAACCCTTAGACTTGGTCTGAGGACAGGGTTGCAGTGAAAGAAAATGAAGAGGCACCAACAGATGGGTTAAGGTGAAACCTCAGAGGGGGCATCATAGAAGTGGCAATGAGTGGCCAGCAACAGAGCACAGCGGTAAGTGGCAGGAGGGACGGCACTGCTCAAGCACCCCCCCACTCCTATTAAGGGTGGGTGGTGAACCCATGTAAATGTGCTTCTGAACTCTGGGTCTTTGCTGACCAAGGACAACTAACTGTGAGTGAGGTGCAGCTGAAGGAAAGGGGTGTGGCAAATTAAAGGGACATTTGTTTGTTGACCTTTCACACTCCAAAGTAGGAAACTGAGGCAAAAGCCCACATACTGTGGTGTGGGTTTACGGTCACATGCTTTTCAATCATAGTTGTGGTGTTTTCCCAAATTAATGCTGGGGTCTCTTTTCTTAAGTCTTCTTCTGTTATACACAGATTCAGTGCTAGCAGGTGGGGAAGTACTGCCTCTTAGAGGTGACCAGGGGTGGTGTTTACTTTCCTCAGTTTAGTGGGTGGGGGCTCAACCTGGTTCCGTTTTGTATTGTTAAGTTGAACTCCAGCCCCAGAAGGGTTACTTAGTCAAAGTGCTTGTTATAGACATCTAATAAAGTAAAGGTGCTCCTCTAATGTGTTAAAGTCCCATCATTCAAAACTTCACACTTTCCAATGGAGATTCTCCTTTTTTCTAAGATTAATGATGAGAAATGTCTGGTTGAAAGGGAGTTTTGGTGGTTTCTTGAAGGAGGAAGCAGACGGAATTGGTTTGAGAAACCTGGGAAGGTGATTACAAATAGTTTCCATTCTAAATGCTCTGTTCTTCACTTTAGAAAAAGTCTAGAAGTAGAGCTAGTCAACATTTTTTCAGCCAAAACATTTTCTCTCAGAAAAATGGGGCTTCATTGAAAAACCTAATCAAAACAAACTTTTTTAATTCTCTGTGAAATTTATTGATTTATTTTATTTCAAAATTTCCTCTGAAAAACCAAACATCTTTCAAAAGATTTTTTTTTTCCACAAGGAAAAAAGGGTTTTTGTTTTTGTTTGGTTTTTCTTTCTGACCAGCTCTATTATGGAGTCCTCATTTGATGGCTTCCTGCCACAGAAATTACCTAAGAAGTGAGCAGCAGGAGATGAGTAGAGAGATGTCTTTTCAAGGGCTGCATGTGAAGTAAAGTACTCCCAAAAATTAGTTATTGAAAAACCAAACCCTAGACATCAACAAATTGTTTAATTTTTAAGGACCTCTCACTTTGAATGCTTAATACAATCTATGCTAGAGTTTCCTGAAAGCAGGAAAGTAATGTTACATTATAATTCTTCACATCTTAGTGAAAAATACAAAACGTTTAAAAAGATATTCATGAAGAATGATCCTGGACTCAGGGTTCAAGGCTGACTCACAAGACATCAAACGCATTTTTAAAACAAGCCTATTTAAACAATCAGACTGTTCAAAAGCAAAGGGAACTGCTCTTTCTAAATGGTCACTACATCCAGCTGGGGAATTAAAAAAGAGGGAGCGGGGGTGGGAAAAATAACCACAAAGAGAAGGCACAGTTTGACTTGGAAAATACAACCAAACATTAGGAGTTGAGCCAGACAATGATATTTGAAGAGGTCAAAACCAGAACATATTTTGGCCCCCTACCCCTGTGATTGAAGTCCCAATGTCCTGAAGCAATGGGGGAATGCATGCCTTGTTGCTTTGATGTCTGTTAAAAGTACTGTTTAGTTATCCAAGGTGCTCATAATAATCTTGTGCTTTAACAAAAACACACAAATACACACCACTTATGCTCTGTTTCAGTTTTAAATGGCTACAGATGTAAGATTTTAAGTAAGCCTGTATAGTAGTTTTCACTGTTAGAAATCACTGAGGTTTATAACCCTCATTTAATGCCTGTGTCTGATATTAAATTTATTTTTTATAAAATTAAATGTAGGCTGAACTTAAGTAAAATGGACCTATAATTAGACAGATGAAAATGTAATTTGGATAAAACAATGGATCCTATCACCACCCCTTCCCCCAAACCTTTTGGAACTGAACTCAACCCAAATGGGGTTGGAGGTTTTCTTTTTTTTTTTTTTTGTCGGCAGATGGGAACATGATGAAAAAGAGAAAACTTTCAGTGAAAATGTTTAAAACAAAAAAATTTAACTAGCTTTACTTGCAAGTTGAGAGTGTCGCCAAGAAATGAAAAACAAAGTAGTAACTCCTGTAGCTAACCGGGAAAACAAGAATGACAAATCCCTGGACTAAATCTCAGGGCCCTTTGAAACACAGGATACTGTGCATGTGGGTGAGTTGTTAGAAATTGATTGACTAACTTACCACTGAATGTACATTACCTACAACCCACAAGTTTCTTATCCAGAAGAAAAGTCTGGAAATCAGTCCTCTATTTGCTTTCTATCTGCTTATTACTGGAAGGGAATCTTGCAACCAGTGACCATGAGTGACTTGAATACACCATAGCAAGAAATGGACTCTTAGGGCATCTTAGAGTACATCAGCACAAGGATATGTACTGCAAGAAAGCAAACCTTGGAAATAAGAAGTTTATGGAAGAAAGGTAATAAATCCTAAAATACAAGAGGTCGGATTCTACCAGTCCAATTCACAATAAGTAGTTGTTTGACTTCAACAGAATTAATAACACCATGTGCCAAGTAAAGTACTCTTCAGTGTGAACACAGGTATCTAGCTCGGGCCCAGTATAAGTAGGGCGCAGATTAAAGCTCCTGTGGAAAAGAAAAATGCAGTGAATAAGGATTGGCCAATATGGCTTCATGAAGAATGCCTTGGAGATTTTAAAAAGGAATGACTTGAAACAGAAAAAAGAGGAAGTACCCCCTAAGTATCTTCTTCTTAAGCACATGGATAAAGGCAGCCAAAAACAGAATCAATTAATACTAGTTGAAAAGAGGGATGGGGGGAGTGGGAAGAAAAATATATCACTAAAAACTAATACTATGGAGAAAATAGGTCTACTGTAAAATGAAGAAGGGGAATGACACTAAGTCAAAAATAATCATGATTTTCAGCGAATCACAGAATAGAATCATAGAATATCAGGGTTGGAAGGGACCTCAGGAGGTCATCTAGTCCAACCCCCTGCTCAAAGCAGGGCCGATCCCCAATTTTGAAATCTTTCTAAGAACGCTCCACAATGAAAATATAGAAAATAAATTTGAACAATTAATAAAGGCTGAATACACTAAAATAATGATTTGTCATAGAACAGATGAGCGAATGTTTGGTAAATGTAACGTACACACGGAATCTGGGCACGATAGCCTAGGGAATGAGTTTAGTGCATCCCTGATCATTACTTGTTAAAAATCATGGATGAATGGGGTGGTACCGACAAGCATATGGAGTACTGATTTTCAGGCGCTGACTCTCTAGGGATCAAGCACCCACCGAAAAAAATAGGGGCTGCTCAGTCCCCGCAGGGCCGGATTAATCTTTTGTGGGCCCCAGTGCCCGGACCATGGCCCAGCCCCCTGCTCCACCTGTGCTCCGCTCAAGGCCAGACCTCTCCGCCACCCCCAGGCTCAAGGCCAGACCTCTCCGCCACCCCCAGGCTCTGCCCACTGCTCGTATGGCGGGGAGGGGGAGGAGAGGGGAGCACAGAAGGTGGGGGGGGCAGAGAGGAGCAAGTAGTGGGCAGGACCTTGGGGGAAAGAGGGCAAGTGGGGGGGTAGGGCCTCAGGGTGGCATGTAGGTGGGGCCTTGGTGCGGAGCATGGGTGGAGTGGTTGGGTTGGAGCCATGGTCCGGGCACAGGGGCCCCTTCTGCATGAGGGCCTGGTGTCCCGGCACCATTGTAAACCTAGTACTGAGCAACCATGAGCCACAGTGTTGCTGAGAGCTTCATCCAGACAGCTACATGAGACATAATGTTTTTAAACTGGCATGTTGGTTAAGACAGCTTGTAGGTGATTGCAATGATTTTAATATACTGTATTTCACACACACACACCTCTTCAAAAGCAAATGCCAGCACCTGTGAGAACAATCCTGGTACTGTCATTTGTATCTTTAGTAAAACAGTAGAAAATGAGATTTGGGGAAAATCACTGGGCAGCTACTGAGTGATGGAAAATGAGTAATAAGTATTGTGGGTTTATGTGAAATAAAACTTGCCAGACAAACACAATTACTTATGATGAGGGGAAAAAAATCACAAAATGTGATTGGTAACAAGAATAGACTGAATATTATCATTTGTATTCTGGTAGTGCCTAGGGGACAGTGCCTGTTTGTGATACGCTTGGCTTATAGTCAAGCAATTGAAATGGTCTCACCGAAAATATTACTTAAAGATGAGTTCATATTGGCTTAAGTAGGGACTTTGTCATCCTGGACTAAGAAAATGGCCAAAAGCCATAAAGCTACCTTGTGGGATGAATCCTTGCCCTTCTTAGCTGGTTAAAACCAGTGGAGGCTACGTGTGTGCTATCCTCATTAAACTAGCTCTCTGCTTTCCCAATAGAGATAAGGACTAGGATAAAAGCCCACTAGTCCATCCACGTAAGACAGAAATCATGCTAATTAGCAAAGGAAAGCACTTTGGCAAAAACTAGGTCTGCTTCCACAGCTGAGGGTGTCTCCCAATTAACAATCAAAGAGAACTACCCTGGGGTGGTATTACAGGAGGCCTCACTTTTTTCTGATAGCCACAGAGGCCAGGACCACAGGTCCATTTTACAAAGGGATTTAGGCCCTTAAAGTTGCAGATAGGAGCCGACTTGCATGCATGCTTTTTACAATTCTATTCGGTTCCCCCAACAACTCCCATTGACTTATCACACTGGGCACCCATCTGCATCTTTAGGCACCTAACTAAATTTGTGAATCTGGCCCCAGACCGCTATTTCATCCCCAGCTGGGCAAAGGATTAGGATCGTTCCTCTTGCCTGCAGCCCACACCACGTCAGCCATGCTTTTGTTCCCTCAAGGCAAGAGGGTTTCTACATGTGGAGTTAACCTTGGAAGCGCCTGCGGATGCGGCACATGGCTGCTTGCCTTTGAGTGGATAGCTAGCTAGGTGACATCATACCATACGTGTGCTCCATTGGTTGCCAGTTCATTTCTGAGTGTGTTCAGCTCCTTTCAGAGGAAACTTTGAAGCCTTTAAGAGCTGAGCTGATTATCCAGACTTATTTAGTGTTGCTGACGGCATTCAGATACGTAAAGTCATAGCTAATAAACACACGCACCCCACTAATATAGCTGTGTGCCTTTTTTCATTTGCAAAGTAAAACCAGCTTTCTTCCCAAGCAGATCTGAACGACTGCGTGCAATGCATGTTGAGTGTACAGTCAGTCACATTAATTAAATCCTCATTTAATGTACAAAATAATGTAAATTCATAACCAATTATTCTAAAGTTGAGAGGATATTAGTTCACAGCAAAAAGAAAATCATTTTATTGAAATGTTAGTGAAAAACCTAAATATGCATAATTGATTATGAAACAAACAAACAAAAATTCATAGCAAAGCTCCACTAGGGACACTGTGTCCATTTATTATGAGTCTACTTTGTGCTTATTGTAATAGCATTGATCACAGGGAAATCATTAGGTAGGCTCTTCATGTAGACATCACTCTGACATTACATTATAATTCATCATTAAACACAAGTTAGCAGACTCTTTAGGATTGCACTCTCCATCTTTCTGCTTACATGTTTATAATTTACCATTCCTTTCCCCTTGGAGCTTCTCTGAGGCAGGACAGGTGCATTAGGCACTTGGTATACAGGAAAAAAACAGCATCCACAGGTCCAGTATACTGCTCCAATCGGCACTGAGTGGGAAACAAATTTTTGACTTGTTAAGGCCAAAGGAATGATATGACGTGCAGCATTTTCACTCTCTGCTGTTTCATAGTATCATAGAAATAAAGGCTGAAAGGGACCTCGAGAAGTCATCAAGTCCAGTCCCCTGTGCAGGATCAAGTAAACCGATACCATCCCAGACAGGTGACACCTATTCTTACAAATGATGTCCAAAGAAGGGGATTCCACAACCTTCCTTGGAAACTTAGTCCAGAACTTAACTATCCTTACAGTTGGAAAGTTTTCCCTAATATCTGAACTAAACTTCCTTTGCCCCAGATTAAGCCCAACCTTCAGGGCACTCAGTGAGCAACTGATCACAGTCCTTTTTATAACTTAACATATTTGAAGACTGGTATCAGGTTCCCCCCTCTGTCGTCTTCTTTCAAAACTAAACAGCCCCAGTTTTTTAATCTTTCCTCATTGGTTAGGTTTTCTATGACATTAATCAATTTTATTGCTCTCCTCTGGACTTTCTTCCATTTGTCTTCCCAGAATTGGACACAGTACTCCAACAGTACCAAGTAGACTGGGACAATTACCTCCTGTGCTTCCATGCAGCACCCTTGTTAATATACCTTTTTAGCAAACACATCACATTGTCTACCTGTATTAAAGTTGTGATCTACTGTAACCCGCAGCTTCTTTTCAGCAGCACTGTTCTCTAGCCCAGTTATTCCCCATTTTGTAGCTGCGCCTTTTGATTTTTCTCTCCTGAGTGAAGTACTTTGTAGTTATCATTATTGCCTCATCTGGCTGATTACAGACCAATTCTCCAATTTGTCGAGGTCATTTTGAATTCTAATCTGGTCTTCCAAGGTGCTTGTAACGCCTTCCAGCTTCAGTCACGTGCAAAGGTCCACCTTGATTATCAGACACATTGTAAGGAGAGTGATCACTTTACATAAGCTATTACCATCAGGAGAGTGGGGTGGGGGGAGAGAAAACCTTTTGTAGTGATAATCACCCATTTTTGCATGGTTTGTAGGTATAAAAACGTCTTCTGTACTTTCCACAGTATGCATCCGATGAAGCGAGCTGTAGCTCACGAAAGCTTATGCTCAAATAAATTGGTTAGTCTCTAAGGTGCCACAAGTCCTCCTACTCTTCACTCCGTTATCCAAATCATTAATGAAAGTATTGAATGGTACCAGCCCCAGGACCCTTCCGGGACCGCACTAGATATGCCCCCCCCCACCCCCCCAGTTTCAAATGCATTTAAACATACTTTGGATCAAGGAAGAAACGAGAGCCTATTATTATCATCCATGATGGGAGAAGCCAGCAGGCATTTAAGCTTCACAAAATCTATAGCACATTAAAGGTAAAATTTTGGCAAATGCTTGTGTCACAAAACATTTTCCCTTCTTCATTTAAGCTGTTGTTTTTCAGGCGAAATGTACTTAATAAATGTACAAATAAAACAATGGCTTTCAATGAAAACCTGTGCTATGCAGACAATGATTTGTGTTTGAAATTTACCCATGACATTGGAGTGAGGTGTGAATTTTGAAAGCAAATTCTTCAACACCTGTTTCTGTTGTTTAGAGGGGCTGAACTACTTCCACTGAACTACCTGCTGCTGCCGTAGTGCCTTTGGCTATGGACCAGCTATTGTTTCCTTTTTAGTGAATTTATTGTGTTCAGTTCCTCTGTTGCTATACATACAGTCAGGAAGGATATCCCAGACCAGTGAGTCTCAAGCTATCTAATGTGAGGGACCGGCAATTTTTTTCCCAATGTGCGCGCAGACCGGCAGCCGATGGCTCGCAGGCCGGCACTGGTCTGCGGACCACCACTTTGAGTAGCACTGCCCTAGATTACACTTTGAGTCCTTTAACAGGACAAGCTAGGAGTAAGCTTACTTCAGAAAGGAAACTGACTTCAAGACACTTAACACTGGAAAGAAAGTATGATGAAATACTCAGGGGACCAAAGGACCAGCACTGACGTTAGTCAGTGCTCCAGAAGAGATGGATGGAGGGCATAGGCTGATGAAAAGACAGAAGTTAGGTGTACATAGACAGGAACCTTCAGATCCAAATATATACCTAGATCTTATCTCTGTATCACATTCAAACTACTGTCTTCTGCCAGGTCTGCTGTGGTTTTGCTTCTGAAAAATATCTGGAGTGACAGGCACCCTTTAATACTCATCAGAAATATCTTTTTGCATGAGGGTGATCTACACTATTTATGTTCCACATTCCTATCACTTTTTGCCATAGCAACAACTGCTCTCCATTGCCATGCCCACAGATATACACAAATGCAATTCAGTCAATAAATCACACACATTAGTATAGTGGTGGAAATAAAAATTAAAATGAAAGGGAAATGCAGATTCATTTTTTAGTAGTCACTAGGGCTGTCACTTAATTGCAGTTAACTTATGCGATTAACTCAAAAAAATTAACTGCAGTTTTAATCACATTGTTAAACAATAGAATATTAATGGAAATTTATTAAATATTTTGGATGTTTTTTAATATTTTCAAATATGTTGAGTTCAGTTACAACACAGAATACAAAGCGTACACTGCTCACTTAATATTTTTTTTACAAATATTTGTACTGTAAAAATAATAAACAAAAGGAACATTTGTTTTCAATTCACCTCATACAAGTACTGTACTGCAATCTCTTTATCGTGAAAGTGTAAATTACAAATGTAGCTTTTTTTTTTCATAACTACACTCAAAAACAAAACAAGTCCACTCTGTCCTACTTCTTATTCAACCAATCACTTTGACAAACAAGTTTGTTTACATTTACAGGAGATAATGCTGCCCACTTCTTACTTACAATATCACCAGAAAGTGAGAACAGGCGTTTGCATGGGACTTTTGTAGCCAGCATTGCAAGGTATTTACATGCCATTTATGTTAAACATTCCAGAGGACATGCTTCCATGCTGATGACGCTCGTTAAAAAAATAATGAGTTAATTAAATTTGTGACTAAACTCCTTGGGGGGAGAATTGTATGTCTCTGGCTCTATTTTACCAGCATTCTGCCATATATTTAATGTTATAGCAGTCTCAGATGATGACCCAGCATGTTGTTTGTTTTAAGAACACTTTCACTGCAGATTTGACAAAACGCAAAGAAGGTACCAATGTGAGATTTCTAAAGCTAGCCAGAGCACTCGACCCAAGGTTTAAGAATCTGAGAGGGATGAGGTGTGGAGCAGGCTTTCAGAAGTCTTAAAAGAGCAACACTCCGATGAGGAAACTACAGAACCTGAATCACCAAAAAAGAAAATCAACTGAAAGAAATTCTGCTGGTGGCATCTGACTCAGATGATGAAAATGAATGTGTTGGTCTGCACTGCTTTGTTATTGAGCAGAATCCATCATCAGCATGGATGCATGTCCTCTGGAATGGTGGTTGAAGCATGAAGGGACATATGAATCTTTAGCACATCTGGCATGTAAATATCTTGCGACGCTGGCTACAACAGTGCCATGAGAACACCTGTTCTCACTTTCAGGTGACTTTGTGAACAAGAAGCAGGCAGCATTATCTCCTGAAAATGTAAACAAACTTGTTTATCTGAGCAATTGGCTGAACAAGAAATAGGACTGGGCAGACTTACAGGCTCTAAAGTTTTACATTGTTCTCTTTTTGAATGCAGTTATTTTTTATACATAATAATACATTTGTAAGTTCAACTTTCATGATAAAGAGTTTGCACTACAGTACTTGTATTAGATGAATTGAAAAATACACTCTCTTTTGTTTTTATAGTGCAAATATTTATAATAAAAATAAATATAAATTGAGCACTGTACACTTTGCTTTCTGTGTTATAATTGAAATCAATATATTTGAAAATGTCGAAAACATCCAAAAATATTTAAATACCTGGTATTCTATTATTGTTTAACAATGCAATTAATTTTTTAATCTCTTGACAGCCCTAATAGCCACTAAACAGAGCTGGTCAACTAGTGCAGAAATAGTTTTCAGGAGCACTCATTACTAATGACTGTTCAGTTTGACCATCTCAGGATCCAACTGATCACCCTGGGTCAGGTTGGCAGAGACCCTGGGATTTTTACCTTCCTCTGCAACATGGGGCACAGTTCACTTGCAGGTGTAAACTAGTGTAAATGGTGGATTCTCTGTAACTTGAAGTCTTTAAACCATGATGTGAGGACTTCAGTAACCTCAGCCCGAGGTTAGGGGTTTATTACGGGAGTGGGTGGGTGAGGTTCTGTGGCCTGCAATGTGCAGGAGGTCAGACTAGATGATCATCATGGTCCCTTCTGGCCTTAAAGTCTATGAGAAAAGACTGATGGCATCACTCTGACCCTTTAAAAGGTGATGGGTGAAATGCTGGTGCCATTGCAATCAAAAGGAGTTTAGCCATTAACTTCAATGAGGCAGGATGTAAATGCAAAGTTAGAGACTGGATCAGTCCCTGAAACAGTATGAAAGAAAGGGAGATAGCAGAAAAACAGAAACGTCCTCTAGCTGGCAGCCCTTCTACCTTACTGCAGCCTATATGTTTAGCTCTTGTAGGGCCTTATCTACACTGCACTGAAGTTAATGATTCCTTTACATGGACTTCAAGGGGCTTTGGCTCAGGCTGCTACAGCATACACATACCTACTCAGTCCCAGCTTTACAGAATCGTTTGGTCTGCTTTGCAGCACAGTGAAGAGTGAGGCAGTATCCCTGTCCAATGTTACATCTGCAAGGTAGTTAAGGCCAGTAAATTCTGAATATGAATGCAGACCTTGTAAGTGTGAAAGCTGGCTGGAAATGCACTAACAGAAGGATAGTCCTAACTTACCCAAATGCGTTGCAAACTTTCTATGTGTGTGGTTCTGATGCACAACTCCTTCTACTGTTCTATCACTACTTTTCAACATTCCTGCCCTCCTCCCTATTTTCACAATGAGAAACTGAGGAATGTGAGTATAAAATACTCCTCAGTTAGATCATCACAAACATTAGTGGTCCACAAGCTGGCAGTTTAAATGTGTAGCTGATGCTATAAAACAAGATGCCATGTAGTAGATGATAACTTGTGAGCTATACAGATTGCACTTAGATTCACCACACTGCATGTTATTTACTCTCCAGGTTTCTCACCTATCAAAGCAATTTGCAAAGATAATTCTATTTGCAGCCAGCTATTGCAATAAATCAATGAATAAATAGGTTATAATGTAGCATTTAAATGTATAATGAGATGGGCAACAGCTATTAATGAATGCAGAGATAGATATTTGCCCAAAGGTGAGCAGACTTCCCACTCTTCTTTCAGACCAGGTGTTGGTCGTTGTATGATAGAGAAACAAGCATCTGTTAAATATGTAAATTAAACCAGGAGATATATGGATTCATTCCATAATACTCCTCTTCAACCTCATTACTATCATCAACTCTTCTGTGACTTTTCCCTTGAATATTTAAAGGTGAGGAATGTGTAATTATCTTTAAACAAGCATTTGCCCAATGATTGATTCAGTGATCATGCCTTGGGTCTGTAGGTCTTATCACGTTGGTAACACAACCTACTGTCCCTGGACTTCAGTTTTCTATCCAGTTGCGCTAGTTGGAGAACAGAAATTCCATTCAATGATAAATTCTTACATTTTAAAATTTTGTTTTCATGCTGAATTTTTGAGATTTCTGGCAGGACAGAAATTCTGAAAAATTTTGATTCAGAACTGTCAAAAATGAAATGTTTAAATGGCAAAACATAATCTATATTAAATATTACATACAAATATAACATTGAAATTAACATTTTAATGTAATATAAATGCCTAAACAAAACATTTCAACATTATCAAAACCAAATGAGAAAAATAAAATAATTAATTTGACTTTGCCCTATCAAAATTAGCATGTGCCCATAAAATATTTTTATGTCGCCAGAACTGCATTTGCCGATGGAAAACTGTTCCACCAGAAAAAAAATGGTGCAGTTTTATTATTGAGTACAATAAAGTATAGTTAGTCAAACTTGCACACGAGACCATCCTAATTCTTCCTGAACTCCTGTTTTAAAGGGCTGTCACAAAGGATCCCCAGGCACGTGTCACATATCTTTGGTCCACCCTTTGTGGAAAACTCTCTTGAGTGTCGATATCTTTAATGATTGCTGAATGCATTCTTCACTGTATATTCTCTCCTATTTCCATAGCACTACTGAGAACCAATCCTTCAGAGACCATTTTTATAACGGAATGAACGAAATGCTTACTTTTTTGCACGTTTCAGCATACTCAAGCACTGCCGGCACAGTAGTATGAGAGGCACAGTGCTAGCCTAGAACATCAAACGGTTTGTTTGAAACCCTCTTACTTTCATAAGCTGCTGAATAAAGGTTTGGGGTGTTTTATACAGTAACAGAAATAAGGCGAGATCATTAGCTGGTATAGACGTCAACCAGAGCAACCGTGATTTTTTTATTTGTTCAGTTAGTGAAATGGATGCCGAGAAACAGAATTCTCTTAACAAATTAGTTTGATAGGTGGGAAATCTTGGTGAATAACATGCACTGTAGAGGCCTGAAGCGCACACATTAGTGAAGTCGGATTTATGTTAATTTAAAGCAGCTGAGGATCCGGCCCGACCTCTTTAGGTGACATTTCTACTTCAAGGAAAAACATGGTGCTACTGCGGATGTCTCTCTCTGTGGCTGTTCTACTTTGTTGGCGTTTTTCCGCTGAAGTGAGCAATACTAGTGGATTCATGTGTGCTTTTTATACAGTTCATACAGGCAATAGGCAGCAGTTTCAGGCAAGGGTTTTTTCAGCTTGCGCCTTCCATTCAGAGCAGTTTGGATGCATTTATAACACTGAGATGAATGAATAGGTTTGATGAAAAAATCCACACCTAGGAAAGAAAGAAAAACAGTTTTCTTGGCTACTTATTGCTGCACATATGCTGGCCTTCAAAATCCAGTAGCAGCTGAATCACTGTGGGCCTGTTGCAGGCATTCCTGGACCTGTGCCCTATATATATTTCTAGAGGAGCTTTCACTGATCTAGAGCTAAAACCTCTTAAACAAAAAAACCCCTCTACAACAGATCACTGTGACTGTATTACTATAGGATACAGCTCTGACTCACATTGTTAATCACTGAAATGCAGCCATCTCCGGGTTGACCATAGCAGCTGTTTAACAGCACACAGCAAAACTAGCAGGGGTTAAGGATGGGTATTAAAGGATCCTACTGTTTCCAATTGAAATTACAGGGAAATTTAGTTTGGCAAATGTAATTACCTAAATTGGAACTTTTTATTCATGGGTGGGTGGAGGCCAAGTAGTAATAAAGGAAATCAAGAAACCACACCCTGTTACACATCACTTCTCTTCCTCTGGCTGACTCCTGTAACTTGCCTGCAGACCCTTCAGGATCCTTTCCTGGATGACTGATTATTAACAGCGAAAATTAATTTCTTTCTAAGGCCTGGTGCTCATATGATTAGGTTGGGCGGAATCATTGATCCGTAAATTCAGAGAATGACTCCAACATAGACCCCGATGCAGAAATGCACATATTCATGTGGTTTAATGAGTTGGGGGCCCAACACAGGTGTAAGTGTGGTCTCAAGCTGGCCCAGAGCTGCTCCACTTGAGAAGGGGAAAGCAATGACAGGACGCTGGGAAATATACATGAAATATAATAACCTTTGCTTCTAGAAATGAGAAGTGGGAGCACTAACTTCTCTCCTGAGCATCCACAGGCTCCATGGAGAGGGCCCAGTGTCCACCTCTCTTGGAACTTGCCGTTAAGGGCGTAGAAACAAAATGATAACATGGGGGGAAAATAAACCCTCTTTGCAAGGTAAGAGCTCAGTGATAAATAGATTTGCGCATATTTTCCTGCTTCATTCCTCACTTGCCAAGTCTGATGCTATTTTCATTAGGTCATGTTCCCATACATGTCATTTTATACCAAGGTGCAGTATATCACAACTGGAGGTTGAGGTGCTTGTAGTGAACACAAATGAGTTTGTAGTGGTCCATCTGCTTTGATTTTATTTAGTGATCCCTCAAGGGCTGGGAGCTAGAGTGAGAATAACAATGCTTCAACCCATCTGCTATTGTAGTATCAGCTCCCGGTGAATTATCACATGTTCTGAGTGGCTGGCATATGCTGTGACATAAAGCTACAAGGAAGTGTTGCTCTCCAGCTGTTGTGTTGACAAATACTTTTCAGCCAGTCATTAACTGCTGCTCAATAACCAGGAGGAAACTGCAGCTAAAGGTTGATTATTATTCTGTTTTATTTTAAGCATTAACAATCACAAGTGCAATATATTTTGTGGCAAAAAATGTCACTAAAGGCACACATTGTACATGAGATGTAACATAGCAACTTCCTCGTGATGCACATATGTTTGTGTCACAGACCTAACACTGACAATGTAAGTCTGCTTAATGAACCAACGGCTCGTCAAGTTTAAGAAGCTGCACGTGTGAGCGCAACTGTGTACGTAAAGACTTGCTGACTGACTAGTGCTATATGCCTTTTCCGTGCTTAACGACAGGAAGGAGACACTTGGAAATGGACTTGAGAACTGGGGGCATTCCGGTTGGCTGACTATGAGATTGTATCTGAAATGATGCGCAGCTGAAGCACAAAGGGACAGGCACAAAGATGTACACCCACCGGATGCAATAGTGTCAGAAAATCACCTACATTCATGACTGAGTCGTGCTGGGCGCAGGACTGCCACTTCACACTCTCCTCCACTTCTGGAGAGGAAGACAGCTGGGAGCCCCTAGCACAATTCTAAGCTGCTCTAATGTGTTCCTAACTGCAATGACTCCCCTTCCAAGTCAGACAGGAATCTGTGGAGCTTGGCAGTCTATGTGTCTCCTCTGCCAGGGTGGGGGTGGCTTACATAGGGGAAACTTAGCTACCACAACTTCACAAGTTTGCTGGAACAGAGCAAAGTAGAGTTAAGTGGGGTTGAGGAACTGGCCCATAGAGTTAAATAATTAGGATGTTGGGCAAAGAACTACATGGGATGGGATGGGATGGGATGGGGAGTGGAAGGTAATGGTGGCGACAAAAAAAATTACGACGACAGATTTCTGTGCTTGCAAAGCAGATTCATCACTGATCATTTGTTTTCAAAGTAGCATCAGAATCTCTACTCTTTATTTTTTCGCCCAATTGCTCCTGATCTGATCTGCACTGCAGAAGCCCCCAAAATGCATCTTTGAGGCTGTATGTATGTGTTTTAAGCATAGCAGACAGGGTCCTGTGTGTAATGCAGTTATGCGATCAGGGCAACAGCTCTTTAATATACCTGTTTGTCAAAGTGCCACATAAATCTCTGTGCTGCATGCACCTTTATTAAAGGCCTTTTCTGGCTACCCTCCAGCTCCTTGACGTGTTTAGTGGTCCACTGGAGGGCACTGTAGCTGAGTGGAGAGTGTGCGAATAGAGGGGATGCAGCAGCATGAAAGCATAAGCAGTGTCTTGGTGAGAGGAGGAGGAGGTTTGGAGAGAGAGAGATGGCTGCCATCCCAGAACTCATGCAGCAGTGAAGCTCATAAGTCATGTAGCTGTGGTTCTTTGATGCTGCATGGCTTAGAAACTCTCAAATGTCTACTGCTCCAAGACAGTGTTTGATGCCCTTATGACTCTGCATGACACCTGCTCCAGTACCATGCAACTTATCAGAAGACTTACTTTGCAATCAATTTATATGACATGTCATAGCTGCCATATTGACTGACACCTTGGAGAGTGATCTGGAAGCTGCCAGAGCTGAATGCATGGGTCTCTACCGCTTGAGCTAAAGTCGAGAGAGGGCTGGAACAGACTCAGCTCCCCTGCATGGGGAGCTGTAATCCACTGACCAGTTGCTTACATTAAAATTCTATAGAATACCACAGCATTTAGTACAGCTTTGCTTCAGAAAGCAGGAGCTCTTGCTGCTTAATTCAGGTGCCGGGTATACAATACATTCATATTCAGAGCACTTTATACACGTTAAGTAAACAATCCTCATAACAACCCTCATAAGCAGGGCAGGGTGGCGCCTAGAGTGGTATATTTATAGGCCCATCACTGTACTATCTAAATGTTTTGTATCACAATTTCGCAGATGAAAAATGGAGGCAGAAAGATTAAGAGGCTTGTCCCCAGTCACAGTCAGTGTCAGAATTCAGTAGTCCCCAGTGCTGGGCTCAGATCACTGGGACCACATTTCATCTTCTTGCAAGTATTCAAGTATTTGAAGATTCCTCAGAAATAGTTGGGGCTGTTTTGCATTTTTGGTGCTCTTCTCCTCTGAGCAGAAAGCCTTCCCGTGACAGTACCCCAACCTAAACTCAGGCTTTTGCTATGTGAAAACCCTCTCTAGAGTTCTCTGGCTATTGCCAATAGGATTTAACGCTACAAGTAACCAAGAGTTTTCCTGGAGATCTATAGCTGTATCCCAGAGCATATTAAATAGCTGTAATGAATTCTTATAATTGCTACGGTACAATTATAGTAAAGACTCAGGACAGATTCTATGGAGAGATGGCTCTTGCTGAATTCCCATTAGCTATTGGATTCAGGCTTCAATTCTTAAATATTACTTATGCTTGTTTTTGTATTGGAAGACAACAGGGACACTTCATGTTGAAGCATTGCAATTCAAGAGGTTTATATTTCTTATTGTATCCAAAGACTTGTTGTGGGTGCCAGCTGTCACTGGTACTGTCGTTGTATTATGATCCCCTGGCTAACGTATGAATTGCTGATTAGATTGCCTTTTGAATCAGTTGATTGCCATGAATAATAGGGCAAAAAGGCTGTCAGCATTTTGACTTTAACTATAACTGTTACAATTAATTATGGGTTTAATTAGCATACATGTCTGGCTGCGAGAATATAATACTTGTTGGTTAACAGATGACCCTGCAGCTGTAACAAAGTGTGATACAGGTTCAGGATACAGATAGTTATTAATAAATTGCTTCTATTGTTTGAGGTCCTAATTTATACAAATTAGCAGGCACTACATAATCAACTTAAACTGTATAATTTATAATAATTGATTTGGTTTTGACTGACCACCAGTAGGCTTACCAAAGGCCCTCAGAAGAAAAATAGCCCTATTAGGATAAGTTTAATCCTAAACATAGCTAATGAATCCTATTACTTTAAGGTCATATTTGAAGCTTTTGTTAATTGTCAGAACCATTTTAAATTGATTAGAGTTAAATTAAATCAATGTAATGTTTAGAAAAACAATATTTCTAATGGATGAGGCTGAGCTGACCTCGAATAAACATATTTATCAACCGATTTCAGTGAATGAGAAGGCTAACAGCTGGGCTCATAATTCACAATTGTCTATAATATGGGAAATGTCACTATCTAGGCAATTAATTATGCCAGGTAATAAATCTGTTGTTCACAGTTAACCATTTGCGATTTGGGGTGACAATCCCCATAGCAAATTTATGATGCATGTAGACCCTCCTCCCTCCCAAAAGTATACAATAGCAAAGTTAATAATACAATTTTAGAATATAGATCCTGGGAGCTGTGTTGTATTTTCATAACTGGTAATCACCAGAAGGACATGACTAATTGTGATGTTTTAGGCTTGTATTACCAGTAATTTCTACACTTAGTAGTTCTGAAGGAACCAGACACTATCTTGAAAGAAATAGCATCTGCTGATCTTACACAACAGCACTTCCCTGTACAAGCAAGGTCAGCAGCTACTCGGTCTTTCACATCTCTTAGCTGACCCTAAGAGGGCTGAAACTAGGACCAATATTGTTCAAAATGACCTGGAAGAGGAGGTGAATTGTGAAATTGCAAAATGTTATGATGCAAAATTATTGTTTTGATTAAAACTAAACAGGATTGTGGGAAATTGAGAAACAGGACACTTTATTTGATGGCAGATAAAATGTAATGCAGACCTGTCAGGTGTAAAAGCATAGGAAGGAGCAATTTAAACTACTCATACACTTAGATCAGTCTTAAAGTGGCTTCAACAGGTCAGGAAAAAAAAATCACTGTGGATACTTCAATGGAAACATCTGCTCTATGTTCTGCTGTGATCAAAAAAGCAAATACAAATTGGTTAGTCTCTAAGGTGCCACGATTACTCCTTTTCTTTTTGCAAATACAAAGTATGTTTGCATTAAGAAAGGGTTAGAAAATAATACAGAAAACATAATGACATTATAGAAATTAGTGATAAATTCTCTCCTTGAATACCAGGCCATGTGCGGTTTGGGTCACCATATCTCAAACAGGTCAGAACAGAAATGGAAGAGGTCCAACAAACATGATTTTTTTGGAAGAGGTCCAACAGCAATCAGATGTTTCCATATGAAGGCAAATTAAAAGAAAAAGACTAACGGTCTGATCCAAAGCCCACTGAAGTCAAAAGGCTCTGGAATAGGCTTTACAGACTCATACTTTTATTTGAGGTGCCCTTAAATTTAGACTCATCTACTTTAGATGTCGATTACTGGGTAAGTTCTATTGTGAATTTGAAATATGAGAGTATTTGCATCAAAACACACACTGGAATCATTCCTTAAGTATATAAATATGTTCCTAAATTAAAATAGCTATGAAACAGGTCGTAATTCATAAATACCAGGTTATGAGTTTATAATAAAAACAGCAGGTGAATAAAGGCCTTTTATGAAGAATATGTAAAAATAGCACATGCTAATATGGAAAGAGCAGAATACAGGAAAGTATCCAAGGTGCTCTATCATGGTAGAACATTCTGAGAAAGGGTCCTCTCCTGTAGTACTAGCTTCTTTGGACAGGTCCATCTAGGCCAGTGTCCTGTCTGTGACACTGGCCAGTGTAGCATTTCAGAGGAAGGTGAAACTTCATAGTAGCCAGATGTGGGATAATCTGACCTCTCCATAAAGTCTCATCCTGATTTCTAATACAGACTGATGGAGGGCCTGGAGCACGAGTTTTAAGTTTAACAAGCTTCAGACCAAGATGACCATGCAGCTTTGGCTGAACATATATAAGGTGGAGAAGAGCATTCAGTGACAAATGACGGATTGGGTTGTAATGACAATAATTTAATTTGTTCATCTCCATGGAAGTTATTTATCACTATTGCAATACCTGAATTTAGCGATCTGAGGCGCCTAGATGCTACGGTGATGGATACAATGGAAAAATGTGGAGAAAGAAATCTATGAACACATATAACCCACACAACATTTGAACACCTACAATACATTTGAAAACTAAGCACGTTTGTCCTGCTGGTCAATACAAGGTGGACTAACCGCTCCTTAACAGCCCCAGCTGTAGAGGGGAAAAACAGCTCAAAGCTGTGGTGTCAGGTAATATCAAGCCAGTTACAAGGACGTACACAGCATTGCACACATTTAATTTCCAGTTAATTTAAAGGGGAATTAAGTGTCCAAAACTCCCATACAACTTTGACAATATCATATTATATTGTCCATGGAGACATTTGCTGGAGAATCTCCCATGAGAACTGTGCAAAAGTTCACAATAAAACTAACCCAAGGGATTTGTGTACTGTCTGAATAAAAAACTGGAAACTGGAACCAGGCTTGCTAAAAATCATCTCAGTCCATCTAGGACCAACTGTGAGCCAACGTGGGCCAGGTTACAGTTTGTGTCAAAATCATTTGGGCAATTTGGGCTTTGTCAAAGCTTTCTCATTGAAATCAAGATGGAGTTATAGAGCTTTGCTTTGGGATTTTGGCTTTGTTCAAATACAAAACTCACGGTGCAATTTGGAGGTTGGACATGTGTACCAAAACCCACAGAAAGTAGTGCACACATATTGCTGCAACACAAAACGGAAGGGTCTCACACTTCGTGCCAGTCAGCAAGCTATAGCTGTCACACAGACTAGCAGCTAGGAAAATGCAAACAATCAGGTTTCTAGCCTTCTGCATAGAACCAGAGAAAGCCATGTATGCTGCGGTCGTACAAACACTGCAAACGTAAAATAAATAAACTAGCAACAAGTTCATTGTGGTTCTAGTTACTGTCCATTAGGAAGAATCTTGTGTAACATAAAATCCCCCAAAGTAGGCTCATCCGCCTTTATTTATCTCTTTGCTTAATTCTATGGAGCTTCAGGTAACCTGGAGGCTACCTGTGGGTAATGAATCTAAGAGAGGAGTTTACAGGTATATACATAGAATTTAAGTGCTAATCACCCAGATCCTTCAGGAATCCTACAAGTACTCACAGACCCACTTCAGTCATGCTTCGTCCCGTTGCTGCATTCATTCGCTATCTGAATGTTACGACTCTGTTTGTCATCATTGTAATAATTCAAATAATGCAGTGATATATTGTTATATAAGGGATCATACCAAGTATTCTAGATTAAGGCTAATAACTGCACGCACATGGGTATGTTCATCAAGGAAACACACAATAGTAGTCTTGGGGCCAAGTTTTCAAATGGTTTCTAGAACACAGAGGTAGGTTGCATCTTATAGGGCCCTTCCGTTAATCCATCCTGCAGATAGGTGTTAGGATCGTGCACAAAGCTGCCGAGCAGAGCTAACCAGAAACTGGTGTTCCCATTCTGTAGGAAATTCGGGGGGGGGGGGGGGGGAAGGAATGCTCCAAAGCTAAATGAAAAATGAGATTTTGAAATTTCTTGCAGGATGGAATTCCAAAAATTTCATTTCAACATTTCAACCCCTTTAAAAAAATGTTTCTGAGGCTTCCTGAGGCAACTGGAGCTGCAGTAGCCTGCTGAGTCTAGAAGCCTGGGACCCTGGAAGCCCTGACCCTAAGGCAGCCCAACTGGTGGGTAGGTGAGCTGGCAGGAAACCAGGTGGAACTCATGGAATATTTTGATTTTGATGAAACAGCATTTTCCAATGGAAAACTTCCAACCAGCCTTTCCCTGGAGTTCATTTTGGTGACTCCTGGAGGTAGGTGCGGCAGGATGTCAAAGGAGGGTATGATCTTCTGATCAGAGGGAATTAGGGACAGCAAGGTCCTGCAGGAAACTTTAGGAACAGTCTGGCTTGGCTAGAAAGCTTAGCCTGAGCTTTCAAAGTTCGGTTGTTATTTGAGTTACTGAAAAAGCCAAACCCCTGGAAGGAGGTAAGTCTGATTTTACACAGTTCATGAAGCCTTTATTCAGAACAGGATGAGAATGCCATCTGACCCTATTTGGAGCAGATGTGAGAGACCCCACAAAGCCCCTGCAGTAAACTGGCATTACAAGTGGAAAACAGGTACATCTGCACACGTTTACCATTTTGCTTGTGCAAATATGGGCTTTTGCATACACACGTTGTGTGAAACATATATTGGAGCATTAAGAAACACTTTGGAAATTTGCCATGTTCCATGTTTATATTATAGATTACTGTTACTGTTTCATTTCATGAATAAATGAATTTCAAAAATTACTGTTTCATTTCATGAATAAATCCCACCCCCTACCGCCGGTGAGGAAAATTGCACTTCTAACCTCTCTTCAAAATATAATAACTTTACTCACAACCAACCACTGTAGGCCCTGACTAGACGCTGAATTATTACTGTGAGATGAAACATTTCTTTAACAAAACTGAGTCCTTTAATATCCTCCATCTCTGTTATTAGATGGACAAATGAATTTTGCTTTGAACATAACATGCTGCATTGTCTGAAAATTGCTAGTATGAACTGAAGTTGGCAGGTATTTTCTTGCTCTCCTCGTCAGTGATTGTCATTTATTATATGTTGCACCTTTATCTGTCAAATGTTGCAGAGCGCTATATTGATTTGTGTCTGCTGCAAAGCAAAGGTCACTTTGATCAACATACTACAAAACCAGAAAAAGTAGGGTTCTGACATTTCATTACCTGGGAAAAAAAGGACTAAAATAAATAAGAATATGTTTGAGAACAGAGCACTTCAATATCACAGTGTGCAGTAACTGTAATTAACAAAAGAACCGCTCTATTGAGGTTAAAGAGAAAAAAGAGCAGCAGGTTTTCCTACAGGGACCATTCTTTTCATGAGTGATGTTGTAACATTACAGCTGTGATCTTACTGAAGGGTTACATTCATTACAAATCAAATACATTGGCTTCTCAGATGCAGGCTTTTAATGATCAATATAACTCTGGAAACTCTTTAGCAAATCAGGAAGATTTTATAAAATTAATTATTATTATTTTATTACTGGAAAATCTAGAGAACACAGATGAGATCAGGGACATGTGCTAGACACTGTAGAGACACACATCAAGACACAATCCCAGCTCGCAGGAACTTTCAATCTAAATAAACAAGACAAAGGATAGCAAAAAGGAAGTGTGATTGTCCCTATTTTACAGGCAGGGAATGGAGGCACAGAGATTAAATGACTTGCCCAAGGTCACACAAGGAGATTGCCGCAGAGACAGGAATTTAAGCCAGATGTCTTGTCTCCCAGTACAGTGCCTTAATTAACCCCCCCCGCAATATTAACACCAAATTTTATACAAAAAGCCTCTTTCCTAGATATTCTATTCTTACTATTCCTTCCTGCCCAATTTCCCTTCCTTGCATCTTCTGGATTCATAGCACAGTGACACAGAAAAGCTTGCTTCTCAATAGTCAGTTTCCTAGGCCAAACTATGGAACATTTTGTTCCTGTTCTTTGGAGATTGTCTAGGCAGGGGACAAGAGGATCCATATGAAAGAATGAGAGTCAGGCACCTAATTGGCACTGTAGAGAGATGGAGATTCTGTCTCATGCTTATATGAGCTGGGAGGTGGAGAACTAGGAATCTTATAGTTTAATTTCTATGTTTCAAGAAAATCTGCATAAATGCCATGAGAAAGGACATTGCTCAAGCCAACATCAACTCTTGCCCTCATAGGCTTTAGCATTTACTGTCTCTTATGGATTGCACATCTAAGTTCATATTATTCGCACGAGAAAATACAAAAAATGAGTGAATAAAGATCAGAAGATCAAACCAACCAACCAACCAACCGATGCACACGCAGACCAGCAGCACTTAAAGAGTTGGGGGGGAGGGGTACGTTTGATACAAGAAATGTAAATTTAGCCTTGCACATCTAAAAGCGGCATGCATTTTTCTAAAGTTTACCTTTTGACTCAAGTTCGGACAGGGTACAAGTTTCTGCTGAAGTTCTCAATAAGCAATCCCTCTAAATGACTCAGCTGTTAGGGCAATAGAGATATGTTGGAAAGCCCCTTGGATATTTGCATGTAGAGATGGTGCAAAAGAAAATAAATTTTGCTTTTTAAAAAGTTGCCAGATTTTCAAGAAAGTGTTGGTTTGTGGTTGTTTGGTGGCTCAGTTTTTTTTGTCAGTTGTCAGGATAGAGAGAAAAGCATAAAACCTTCAACCCCATTGTGACCAAATGCACCCTTGTATTCACACCCTTTGTATAACATATGTCTTGTGAGATATCATTTGAAAACTAACAATTCACTGGTCAATATTATCATGGCACCATGTATGTAGCAACATTATATGTAAAGTTATGAATTCCCCCATACGATGATGTTCGCAAATATTCAAACCCAGATAACCTTGGCACAAGGTGTTAAACAGCTCTATCTGAAACAAAGAAATGTGTGTTTACCTCAATTTACATATAAGTAGTAAACGGGGACTTTGGGACAGCAAGTGGGGGTAAACCGGTTCCTCAAAGGCAAAGGACAAGTTGATGCCTCCAGTCAGATGTCGTCAAAGTTGATTTGCATTAAGTGGGCATTCTTTGGCAATGACTGGGGGGCGAGGGGGAGGGAGTAGGAACAGATCAATCTGCATTTTAACAAGCAACAACATGGAACCTCTTTTACCAGAAGACTCCACGTCTCAGTCCTCACAGCCGGAAGAAACTTTATCTAGGGGGAACCCTCAGGAAAATGCATTTCATAGGATGACTAAACTGTAAAAGTGAGGGCAAAACCACCCCGGGTTCTTTCTCTTTCTCTCTCTTTTTCACCTAAGATGACAAATGAACCAGCCCTTGACTTTGCGGGAGTTCCAAACTTCAGAATCTGGTCAGCAATGTTGTTGGGAACATGTGGTAAGGCTTTTGCCTTGAACTATGTCTAGCGTGTTAAGTTTTAGCTACTAGAAAGTGCTTTATCTTTATTTCTCTTGTAAGAAATTCTGACTTTAAAACCTTATATTTGTACTCACTTAAAAGTACGACTCTCTTTGTAGTTAAATAAACGTGTTTCTTGTTTTAATCAGTGCTAATCCAATATTGTGTTTAGACTGAACTGTTTGGGTAACTCCAGTTAAAGTACGATTTGACCCCTGCCGTGGGCAACAGAGCTGTAGTATCTGAACTGCCCAGGAGAGCGCTGGATGGTGCAGAACACACTTCTGGGGGATAATTCAGGACTGGGACTGTGTTGGGGTTAACCTGCAGGTAGTAACCATGGCTGGTGGAAGCCAGTGTGTGACTAGAGTGCTGCTGACAGGCTGCTGAATCAGGGCTGTAACTTGGGTTGCCAACCTTCCAGGATTGGCCGGGAGTCCCCAGGAATTAAAGATTAATCTTTAATTAAAGATTATGTCATGTGATGAAACCTCCAGGAATACGTCCAACCAAAATTGGCAACTCTACGGTAGCTACACACAGACACCCAGGGTGTGACTGGCATGCTGTTTGGCTGTTTGTGAGACAACAGCAAAGCATGGTGAGACACCCAGAATTACAGGGCAGGTGGTGACACAGCCCCCTCACTGGTCTGGATGGCACCCCAGAATGTGAAATACTCATCAAATCCATTTCTAGTGCAACAGAAGCGGAGATAAAAAAAATGCCATTCAGGCTTCCAAGGCCACTCATATGACTTGGTCTTCACCAAGCACTGCTCTCCCTGATCTCTCTGTTGCAGAGTTACCCCTCTCCAACTATCTCCTGGTCTCTTTCAGCATCAACCATCTGCCCCCTATGTCTCACCCTGCCTTTGCGCGACTTGCACTCCATCAGTGATGATGACTTCTCTTCAGCTCTTCTCACCTAGCACAATAAGGCCTGTGACTGGGGTTCCTAAGCACGACTGCAAGACGCGTAAAGAAATAATAACATTTCTGAATGAATTAATTTGGCCCCTGCATGTAGAGCTGATAGTGACGCTTTTCCTTCCTGTTTAAAGAAAAAAAAATCAAGAAAAATGATTTTTTTCATTTTTCTATAAATGTTTTTTGAAGTTTTTGGAGTTAAAACCCAGACATTTCTTGTTTCCATTTTCTGGACAAAAACATTTAAAATTTTCACAAAAAACTTCCATTTTGTCCATAGGAAAAAATGTTTTGACAGACAATTTTCAACCTGCTTTCCCAGCAGCCTGCCTTTCACATACCGACCTGTGCTACTGCTGGGGGCTCTGCAAGGCCAGCCTCTCCCCTTGGATACTGGAACCATGTAAAGGTTCATTTCAGGCTTTTCTCCTGGCGAAGGGAACTTGGTGAGGGCAAACCGATCATTAGCGTTAAAAGGTTTTCACTATGACTCTCCTTAAAGATCTCTGTTACTGATGATCCCTTGCTAACACTGCCCAACGCTGAGCTCTGGACCCTGCTTTTCCTCATTTTTCGGGGACCCCAGAAGCTCGGGCAGTTCTGCACATGCAGTGTTTCTCCAGAGCCCTTTGTGCAATATCCATGGAAAGGCGCATCTCCCATGCTTTCTAACTGAACAGTCCTATCCAGAAATGTCATTCTGCAGATTCGTGAATAAAACTCTTTCACCATTGCCATTGTTGGGTGACATCTTAAAATATAAAATAATATACAGTGCCTACTCCTTAGTCTGATCAAGTCCATTTTGACTGAAATACAGAAAGAAATGGGTATCTCGTGGTGCCTGAGATCACCAGGGTGCATGTCACAGCTTGCATGGCATATGGCAGTGCTTCTAACATCAATAGCAAAGTGGAATAATGAAGTTCTTCATTGCAGTTATCTTTTATCCGCATCACCACTACAGGTCAATTCTGGACTCTCTATCCTTCCATCTCAAGAGGAATTTTGACTTTCTTTATTAATTAAATAGCCAGCCTGATTGAATTAGCCAATAAACTCTGCCTGAAGGGATCAGCATTGATCAAAGTGAAGGTCTGATCCTGCACGCCCCCTGGAGTCAACGAGAATTCTGCATGCCACAGAATCAGGCTCATAGCATGTAAATTGCTTTTTGCCTCCCAACGTTTTGATCCGATTATTAAATCTGTTTGGAAATTTTCCCACAGAACATGTTTCCCATCAGAAAATGCTTAATGTGTTGATTTTGACTAATTTCATTAACACCCCCCTCAGAATGAAGCACTTTGTTGTTGAAATGTTCTGTTTTGACATTCAGAATAGAATGTTTTGACTTTTGGGAATTTTCGTTTCAAATTTACTTTATGTTATTTTTCAAATTAATTTTAGTTTCTGAAAATCTTAATTGGAACAACATACTTTGATTTTATCGAAATGGACCATTACAATCCATCTGAAACATTTTTTGAAAATTCTGTTTCACAGAAATGTTGAAGATTTTTGTTCTTATTAGGAATGAAAACAAATGTCAAAATCTTGGACATTCTTCACAGACCAGAAATTTCAGTTCTCACACTGATTCTATGGAGGATCAACTGAATTAGTGGCTGAATTAAATGGATGGCATTGTACATTTAAAAACAAAACTAACAAACTGGTACTTTAACATTTTTAAGGCTTTGGATCTTTATATTTGTGATGTCTCCCTTGCATGTTGTCTGCTGGTATTGGCGAGGCAGCAAAGGCCAGTGGCTGGGCACTGGATAAGGAGTCAGGAACGCTAGTTCCATTACCAGCTGTGCCCTGACTTTCTATGTGACGTGGGATAAAACACTTCTTCCCTCTGTCTTCATTTCTCTTATTTAGACTGAAAGCTCTTTGGGACTCACTCTTCCTAAGTGTTTGTACAGTGACTAACACTCTAGGGCTCTGGTCTCAGTTGGATCTCTAGGTGCTATTTTAATACAAAGAGTAATATTTATAAAGGACTTTTGTTTTCTGTTTGTTCAAGAACTTGAGCTACCTATGGTACAGTACAGGGTGATATAACTATTATTTGTACTGAGACTGGGGCCCATTGTGCTGACACTGTACACAAATATAACAGAGAGACACTCCCAGCACCGAAGAGTTTATAGTACAGAGCAATTAAAAATTCTAGAAATAGCCAGCAAATAATGTGGCCCTGTGTTGAGAGGGCTGCAAGCCCTGTGGGCGGGCAGCATTCTCAGATTGTAGGATGGGGACAGGTATTTCTGGTGATCTACATCCAGAAAAACTGGGAACTCATTGGTGGGTTGGCCTATATCTAGCTCTCTTTAGGCCCAACCCAAAGCCCACCGAAGTCAAAGGAATGACTTCCAGAGGATTCAATGGACTTTCGCTCAAACCCTGTTTCAAGTGATGATATTGAGGTCACAGTGGTAAAACATGCTTTGAAACAACAGCCAAAATGCAAAAGCCTGAATTTCAGTCAGGTGATGCAGCAATTGTTTCCCTAATTTACCAGAGTTGTTATATCTGTGTTGTACATATCAGTTATGGAATGTATAATTTGCGATAAAGCACAGCTCTCTGTGTATAACCTGCTTTTTAACTAGCCGGTAACACATTTAATCATGAATGACTCATCACATGATTTCAGTGGGCCTGAGCCTCAGCTCCCCATCCTGCTGCACAGTGCAAAGCAGCCTGGGCAAAGGGAGAATCCCTTGTATAAGGGATGCCCTGGTGGCATAAAGCTGGAATAAGCAGTTCTACACCACCCATTTGCAGCCCCTGCACTGGAACATGAGTATATCAGGGCAGCCCAGGAGGAGCAGGGGGTGTAGCCAGCACACACACTGCTCTGGTGATTTGGGGATAATGAACCACCTCATCAGCTAAATTATGCCAGAGCCAAATCAGCTCCTGCCAGCCTCATGCTCTTGGAGGGGGGAGAAGTGATATAAGAGCCACCTCTGCCCCCCACCCCATGTGCAGCTTGGCCATCCCTGAGGACTTGAGCCAAAGATTTTATTAAATGTGAATATTAATGTGGATATTTAGAATACTCCAATCAATCAGCTCTCAGCTCATATAGAACCATAAAAGTGTAGGCTTGGAAGGGACCTCAGTAGCTCATCTAGTCCAGTCCCCTGCACTCAAGGCAGGACCATGTAGTAACTAGACCATTCCTGACAGGTGTTTTTTACACTACAACAGTAACACATTTTACAAAAAGTCACGCAGTAAGAGTTTGATTCTGTCTTAAACAGTTAACCCAGCTGGAAAATGTATATCCCACTAAACCCTAATGCTCAGGTCCTGCAAATACTGATGCAACTTGCTTAACTAAAATCATATGGCTATTTCCATTGAATTCAATGGTACTACTCACGCACTTACGGTTAAGTCTAGACGTAACACTTTGCAGGATCAGGGCCTAAATGACATATTGGATATGTATGTAAATCCAATCTCTGCCTGTCATGAGTAATTCTCCATCCTCTCTTCCCCCTTTTGTCAACATGTTTACCATTTCTTCTACATTGTGCTTTACTGAATAGCAGATCAAACTTCAAAGAAACTTATAGCTTGAACTTTGTTTCTAAGCTCCTAAACTATTCTTTTTCTGACAGCCCTGGGTAAGAAATTGTTGCTACCAATGGTGATATGTCATTGGGAGATACAGAAAATAACAGATGGGCAGCAGGAAGTAACTTCTTTGAAAGGCTGTGTTGACATCACAAATTATGAGAGCAGAGGTAGAATGACCCCCAATAGGGAATTCAATCCATTCAGCTTACTCTTTTCCACAGGTGTCTTGGTTTATTTTTTTATTTTACTAGATAATACCTGGATCTAAGATTGTTTGAAGTTTCAAAACAATTATGTTAGAAATGATGGACGCTATTAATAAATTTCAAGAGAAGAGTGAAGGGACTTAGTCAGTGTTTTAATGACCTTATTGAAACGATAATTTCAGGACTGCTCATGTAACTGGTTCATCTGAATGCCTTTTCAAAAGTAATCAAAATCCATTAATCTAATGTGAGATCAATGGATTATGACATTTTAATGTCAGATTGATGGACTGGACTTCCTTATGTCAGAACGATTGATTATGCCTTTTAAAAAGTATGGCTTATGATTGGCTTATCAGAGCAACTGTTGACACAGATCATACATAACACCATTAGGCCATGTCAAAAGTTATTTTGGGTGACCATAATTTGCTACAAAATTAATTGTCCTGATTATTGCAAGATGACAACACATCATATAAAATAACATATTGCATTGTGGCTACCACGAAATTACCACATGAAGAAAAAAACAGTAAACTCCTGATGCCATTTTTCATGTAACTGATGGGTTTACAAGAAGCCAGTTCTCTCTGACAGTATTAAAAAAAAAGTTAAAAGTAGAAAATCGGTAATCGTTCTATTCTTCGTGAAAAATCTATACGCTGCCTTTCAGAAGTGCTTAGCGCATTGGTCTAACTCAGATTCCAATTGAAACAATAGTAAAATTTTCATTGATTTCAATGGGAGCAGAAATAGGCCAGTGCTTTGAAAATCCCACTCTATATTTGCAAGGAAGCCTTGAAAAAAGAAACCACTTTATGCACTTTTGTTATTTAAATACCGCATGCTTAATAACTTATTCATAATGACTTACAATAGTGTCCAAAAATCTTATGCAGGGTTGGAGTCTGGTTGTGCTGGGAGCTGTACAAAAACAGAGGTAGATATAGTCACTGTCCTAGAGAATTTATGAAAGGCAAGGGAGTAATGATACATTCAACAATAAAATGTGAAAATATAAGTCACTATGAGTCCAGTTCAGTAAAGAATTCCGTACAAAATGCTACATTAAAAGAATATTACAGTTGCAAAGTGAAACACTTAAATGTCAGGGAATGCAAAGTAAAGGTTGCTTGTGCAGAGTTAAGTTATGGTTGTGTGCCTCCTTCAGAGCCCCAGGGGATGATCTGGGCCAATGTAAGGAAATCCATCAGACCAGAACCTGGTGGGAAAATGTTTTTGCCGTTTAGACCCAACAGAGTAAAGTCAAACTAGACAGGAGGAGGTAACTTTATCCCAGGAGAGAAAAGGCAGCAATTTTTGCTTGGCTAACTATGCTAAACTAATAGTTTCTGAATCGCTAAGTATAGACAATGCAGGATTTCAAATAGCTCTGAAAAAAATCCAGCACATTTTACATTATATTAATTTGGCTTGGGGGACATCATATTGTATTGACTTTCTATCTTGTAAGCTGAGACACTAGACAATTACAGGTTCAATAATATCACTAATTCTGCCAAGTCTTGCCAATTATTCTGTGTCTCCCAGTGAGCAAAAACTAAAGAAAAGCTTCAAACTGAGAAAATTAGCTTTTACAAAAAATTAAGGGGGAAGGGAGAAAATAATGTGAAAGAATATTCTTATAAACCAGAGAAAAGGGTTCTATTAAAATTTCCCATGGTGCTTGTTTTTGTTTCCACTTCTGCTGTAAATATATATTGTATCTGCTTGATGGTGTGGATCTGTCCTTATCTTTGATAGTTCCAAAGACCTTAGTCCTGTAATCTGATTTGCAGGAGGCTACCCACATAGATCTAGTTGTCGTACTGGGGCTTTATTCATTTGAGAGTTGAATTTTGTTTGTTTAGGCTGTGACCAAATTTTTTTTTGGGGGGTGGTAAGCGTTGGCACATGCTGACCTTCTAATGGCAACCACTGTACAAGAATTTTTCAAAACGCACTCCATTCTGAAATGTTTAAAATCTCTTAAATAGTCTGTGATGACCTGGCTTGCATGGACAACTTCCCTTCTAGGGATGGAATATACCAGCCTAGCCCATGGGAGTAGCAGTTCCAATACTTGCTAAGCTTCTTGAACTGCTCCTTTAGGTCAGTATGTATGGGTCAATGTTTCTGTGTTTTTATGAACTCAGGTTTTATATATGTAGGGTTGACTGATAATCATGGGACCTATGGGCCTAATTCTTCATTGCCTTGTGGCCCTGGAGTGCAAAGTGGGTAAAAATGCTACAGTTCTGACTTGGTAATATTGTACACACACTCTGTACTGGTATAAATGACAACACAAACCCTCGGGCACTGGAGAACAAGGCCCAAAATATGCATCCCTGGAGAGCTACCAAAGGCCGGATCTTCATTGGTGTAGTTCAGAGGCAGAGTGTCTAAAGATAACAAGTGTCTGTTATTTAGCTGGACCTTTATGGGATCTTGAGAAATTATTACATTCTTCTGAGTACATTTTAGGTAGTTTTTCATCACAACTCAAATTACTAATTAAACTGGTCATGGGAGACTTAGCTTAGACATTAGGAAAAACTTCCCAACTGTCAGGGTACTTAAGCACTGGAATAAATTAACTAGCGAGATTGTAGAATCTCTCCATTATTGGAGATTTTTTAAGAACAGGTTAGACAAATACCGGTCAGGGATGGAGATAACACCTAGCAGGGCACTGGATGGCAGGACCCTCCACCTGGATCCATGGCAGCACATTTTTGCAGGATCCAGTTGCAGGATCAACCTCTAAATTTGTGAACAATGAAAGCCGTATATCCTTGCTCAATACAATATTTTAAATTATCTTTATTCCTGAATTTTGTTTTCAATATTTCTGAAATTGGGCTTGATCCTACTTCCCCTCCTGAAATATCTTTACTTTTACTAGTAGTCCCATGGAAACAGGGCTCTGAAACAGCCAGTACCTTGATGGAAAGGTCCGACAGAATGTAATGGGGATTCTACAGAAGTTTAATAGGGATCTATAGAAATTGCTTTGAACACCTATGGAATTCACTGTATAATTATATCTCTTCCATAGGTATTTCTGAACCATTCTGAGTTCATTCTGTGCTATGTCATTTCCCAGATCCTCAGATTTCAATTTTAAAAAAAGGTCTCTAGCTCTTATACTTCCAAAGAAAACTTCAAAAATGTGAAGTGAGTGTAACTGATGCAGACACATCTATATAAATTTGCAGAGAACCTGGAGCAATAGCTCTGAGGTGTGAATGTCTCCATTCATTTCACTGAGATGTTAACTCAGGTGTCCAGGGAAGGTAATTTAGATGTCAACATTGTTAACTACTACAGAGGGAGGGTCACAGACCTGCATGATTTGCTGAGAGTGACATTTTGGTGCCACAAGTTGGTGGTATTTGGGAGATACCACCACTCTCCCCTCACCCCCATCAAGCAGCTGAGCACATGGATTTGTGGAAGCCCGACTGAAGGAGCCCAGTGGAGCAGCATGATCATATTTTGACCACCTGCACAATCTGTGAGTGGTTTCTCATCTTGACAACTTCCATGGGCAGAACTTACTTTGAGGGAGGCGCTTAAAAGAGTACCACTACCTTTTCCCCATCCCAATCTAATGCCCACAGTGAAGTCAAAGGACTTCATGAGCCAGTTCTTTATCACTACAAAGCCAACTTCACAATGAAGAAATGATAACAAACAAACAGAAAGGAAAGACACATATAAAGCAGCCATTATGCACTACATGGCATTCTGGCCCCACTGAATTCAATGGCAGAACTCCCACTGATGTCAGTAGGGCCAGGATTTTACCCAGTAAGTCAACAGAGGTACTTACAGGCATAATGCCAAGCATGTGTGAAAGTCTTTGCAGAACTGGGGTCAATTTCAATTTTAGGTCACCATTATATCTTTTGCTCCCTGAAGTTTTCTTAGTGGCACAGTCAGCTCTAAGCATTTGCTTATAGCCTGATAAAGGATCAAATAAAGGATATATAGATAATTATTCAAACCATGACCAGAGTGTTTCCAGGCTATAACTTATAGATGTGATTTTTTTCTCCCCCCCCAACAGAAAACTTGTGATTTTATGTGCTTTTCTATGCATGTATTAAACAAATGGCACAGCTGAATAGCTTTTCTTAAAAACTGGACATTCACCAAAAAGAAGTTTGCCAGCAGAGACAATTAGGCTTTCTTCTTTAACAATAGATTGACTGACTGGCACATTTGAAATGCAGGCGTATTTTTTATTCTTCTGTTCACCCTTTGAGCTGATAAACATGAACAATGGGAAACAGCTGGGACAGGAAAACATTTTAGTTTGTATTTTCAAAGCAAGTGAGAAATAAACCCATCAGTGGAAGCCAGATCACATCTCCTGCCTTAGGGGTAGTCAGCAATTGGGGGAAAAATACTATCCATATTTTTAATCAAACATTACATATTTATTAATGTGCAGCTGGCCCATTGTGTGCGTGGTTTTTTTTCCTTTAATGCTGTGCTACGTCCGTCAGCTTGACATTGTTCTGTAACTGACATTACTCTATAAGAATCTGGAAATGCACAGATTTAATAGAAATCATTGAGACAATTGCTTTCTGTATTATTAGGTCTGTGTGACGTAGGTACCATCTGAAATTCAATTTCAGAAGAAAAATAAGGTATTGTTCTGTTAAGACAATTTTGTGCACCTGTTATAGTAGGAATATAAAGACTCCCCTCCAGCTTGGTGGACATCTAATGATACATGCCACTCTTTTGTTAAAATGTTTGGGCAAATTTATTTTGATCCTTATTGAGATTAAACTTTCAGTACATTTCACCGGTAGCAAAGGTTGGGCTGTTCATTAGTTGGGGGTTTGGCCTTGTCAATTTCCATTGACTGTTGGCTAAAAGGATCACTTTATCATCATTTGTCTGCTACCGAGACAGTCTTTATTCAGCCTTGATTCCTCTTGGGTCACAGCTGTCATAACTTCATTTGCTTTATAGTGCAGAGTCTAGTTTCACAGTCCCCTTAGGTAATTGTCTAATAGATCTAGTTTACCTTAATATTGGTAATATGTTAGATATAAAATAGTATGCTGGAAAGGAAGAAACAAAATTGGTTAAAACACTGAAAATCTATCCCACCAACTTACTCCTTGGTATCAATCTTTGGAAAATGGTGTTAAGCCAGATAAGTATAAAATTTCCCTTTTGAGTTTACAATGAGATCTGAGACTTCCTCATTCTCTAATCTTTCAGCTGAAAATCTCTGCACAGAATCCTAAGGGCCAGATCCTCAGCTTGTGCAAATCAACATAGTTCCATGGACTTCATTGGAGCTATGGTACTGTGCAGCAGCCGAGGATTTGGCCCATAGATAGCATGCGGGCACCTCATTCAGGGCCAGTATTGAGAAGAACTTGCTTTGTTTTTCTTGTCTTAATTTGTTTTGAGACTGGGGAGGCAGGGGCAAGGAGTGGGAGAAGTGACACTGAGAACTACATCACAATCATCATTTTTAATATTTCAATTCTGTTTTCTTTTTATGTGCTGCTTGCAACAAGTTTTAAACACAGGGTTTTCTCAAAAATGTTCCACCTCAGTGATGTTTTCCGGGTAGCTTTCAACTGCAATTGACAAGAACAATGAAATACTTCACAGAAAGTAAAAAGAAAAGGCGGGCTTGTGGCACCTTAGAGACTAACAAATTTCACCTTTGGCCTCCAGGCTGTGGCTGGAGGCCCCTGCCATGTCACCCAGTCCTCAAGCAGTCCACCACGCTCCCGGTCCTCCCATCACTTGTTAGATGCAACTTTCCTAAGCTTCTGGAGATGCCAGCCGTATTTTTCAGCAGCAGCATGGTTGTCTTGCAGCTTTTGCTGGCAGTAGCTCCCACTCCTCTGGGTGCCACTAGGGTGCAGAAGCTGGTCTACTCATGTGTGGTGCCTCTTGTAAAAGCTCTGGCAGCCCTCACAAGAGAAGGTGAACTAGTGGCTCCTTTGTCCCAACCTCACATGGGGAAAAAAAAATCAGAGTGCTGGAAACTTCAACCAGGGGCTCGTGTGAGCGACCCAGAGGCCCTCTCCAGCTCAATCGAGTGTTGCTAGGATTTTATAAATGTCAGCCTGCTGCTGCTCTTAATACCAGTCGAGGGAGCTTTGCCATTGGCTTCAATAGCTGCACAATTGGACCTGGTATGTTTTTTAAGCAGTTACCAAATGTCAATTTGATTCTTCCCTGAAAAATTGAGCATATTGTCTATGAGAGAATTTGGTAGCAAACTTTAATTTCATATTAATTAGGAATTCCCTGACCCTTGTTATAAAACCCCGGGCCAGATCCGCAGATAGCAGAACTTGACATAGTTTCACGGGGCTTAATGGAACTCTGCTGATTAACACCAGGAGAGCCCACTGGATATTTGATCTTCCTTAAAGTTCCTATGAAAGAACAAGGAAGAGTAAGAGTTTCAGTTGCACATTGATATTACCTCGCTTGTAAATCATTCCTAAGATTTGCTGCGGCATCAGTTACCATAAACAAGAGTAACACATTCCTCCCCAGCCATATTTATGGCCTTTAAGGATGATACGAAAGCAACTGCAGGCTTCATACAATGCAGTCCATATGCTATGTTTTTAGTGGCCAGAAGCCTCAGTTTGTATCATTTTTGTTTTCATTATAATATGCTGTAGCTGAAATATGTATAACTAGAGACAGCTCTGAATGGAAAGCCTTATGTTATATTGAGCTACATAGAATCCTCTTTTCAGGGAACTACTTGAAAGGAAACATTTTACAGACAGATGATCTGTTATAAAAATTCTCCATTAAAATAAGATTGGGGTCTAAGGAAAACCTACAATAAAAAGAGGATAACCTGTGATGGGAGCCTGGTCTTGAAGAAGGGCTATTGTCAGGGAGACGGAGTGCCTGGGGCGGGGGGAGGGTGGAAGGTATCACACCACTGAAGCCTAAATTATATTGCTGATGTCACACAGGTACAAAAATATTAATGAAAGGATTACTGCACATGAAAAGGGAAAGGCTCCTAAAGGACTGGAACTATTCTTAATGAAAAGCAGAGCCACCTGCAATCTGTATTTTTGTTTTGGGGTCTTGTTGATTTCCCCCCACATTTCCATATGAACTTAAAAATGATCCCATTTCCACAAAAAGAATTGCTAGGGCAAAGTACTGAGGGACTGAGAAGACGTGTTCTATTTGGGGCAGAAATGGCTGAACAATGGAAATGTTAAAATGCATGCTTTTGACATGAACATAGCCATTTTTGTCGGAAATTTCAAAGGGAGTGAAATTTGGAGGAGGTGAAAACAGCAACAGTTTTTACATCCTCATCCTGTGAAAGAATTGGAACTGCTGGAATTGGTGAGAGCTGTGTTCTTTATCTACCTGGACTAGTAAGTCTGGGAGGCTGAAATGAGCTTCACTTGCCTAAAGCCCAGGAATGGAATGGGGGTTCATTTTCCATTGCATAACCTGTTTTTAGGCAGGTGAAATGAGGGGGTTAGAATAAATCCATCCCCCATATGAGGCAACTGCATGGAGCCCTATAGCATAGTCCACCCCTTATAGGCTGGAATTAAAGCCCTCCCCTCCACCTCTAGCACAGGACATGAGAAACGCTGGATCTGTGTAAAGGCAGAACCTGTGGCTCCCCCACAGGCCCACTCCTGGCCTCCCCCCTGCATCCCACTTTAGATGTAGAGTGAGTGCATGGCCTCCCTCCATTGCATGCAGGAGAGGCATGATTTTGGTTCCTCCTTGTACAGCCTCAACCTGGGACAAGAGGACTGATGGAGTTCTTGATCATAAATAGATTTAGAAGTCTATTGTATTATGAGCTGCAGTGTGCGACAAAGGAAATCAGCAGGGGCTTTTAGCTCTGTGCAACTATGTGTTCAAAATAGTAGTGTTTTGGAAAGTTTGAGAAATATTTTCCTGTACCGTTTTGCCTTTAATTAAAGCAACAGTCTGTAATCCCATAACAGTGTGAGCTTGTTTGTATCACGTAACACCTCAACATATTTGTCATTAGTTGTAGAATGGACTGATTTGAGAAAAGTTTTTCTGTCTGCTATTTTATTTTATGGCTACTTTCCAATGATTCCTGCACCAGCAACTGATGTTCATGCAGTATACACCGTAATGAAATATTTTCAGGATAGCAGACAGACAAACTTTCCTCAGATCCCAATGCCAAACTGCTTTAATACTGACTGAAAGACAACAACCATGCTCATGCACTCGAATTCACTCAGGAAGAAAGAGAGGAGGAGCAGGTTAAGTGACAGAGGCTGCCTACTGAATCTGGATGCTCTGAACAGTGTTGCATGCTTCTGTTTGCTTTCAGTGGGAAGTCAGCCAATTGAACTGAGAGAGTACATTGTTTGCAGTGTCTTTCACATTCTTTTAAAAACAAAACACCTTGTTACCATGCTACAAAACTTAACAAAAGACACATTTTGGAGCTGCTGTATTACCCTTAAGAATGATCCGCTTAGAAAAATGAGTTAGGGAACATAATTTAAGGTGGACTCTAGTCTAGTTAAACAACAACAGACATAGACAAAGTGAAATGGTAATGTTTCTAGCTAAAGTTTGAAATAACACACTTCCTAGCTTCTAGTCATACAGAATAATATGGCTAAATAGCCAGAAACATTCCGATCGAAAAGCTAATCACAACATTTGAAATTATTACATCCTTTAAGCTCATTTTGCTTCTTTTTCTCTGTCTTATATTTATTTATTTGTGGGAGATAAAACTTATGACTACACTTCAGCTGTCTCTGGCTTTCAAGGTTATACAGATAGGAATGAGACATATATCTCTACTCTGCAAACCAACGCATTGGGAATGCAAAGGCAGTCTTTATGCCACTGAATAGATGATGATAAGGTCTTAAGTCTGTTCAATTTCTTGTGTTGTACTTGTATTATCATATGATTTCTTAAGCCAAAGATGAATATGTAAATTTCTTGCCACTGACTTGCTCCAAAATAATGGACATTACACTTGCTCAGTGGCAATTCAGAGTGTAAAATTGATTAATATTTGTTTTCAAAATGACATGTAGTGATGTATGGATCCTTTTACAACTTAAATTAATACTTTAAAGAGATGAATGGTCTCTACAGAGGATGTTAAAGTTCAAGCTGAAAAATTTGCATATTTATATTACAACCAACTGATAATAATTGTTGAAACAGAATATAATGTGGTTCGTTTTTCATTTTAATCTGGTTGTACTCAAACACAGGACCTCATTAACTTCCAGCAACTAATACAGCACTATCAGTCCCAGTAAAACAGGCTTGCCTTGAATTTATGAATTTCAAAGACTATTTCCAGTGGTGAATCACTGTTAAACACTGGGTCAGTCACTCCATGTCATGTGTCACAGTAGCATGAAAGTTACTGGGCTAAGCCATCTGAGAATCCTGTGGCCAGATAGTTAAAAACCTATTGCGGAGACGTCTCCTACTAGTTAAAAGTAAATATGTTAAAAGATATGTTACCGTTTGGCAACTCATCCAGAGACACACAATCTAGTCCTGTATAGCAGTATTTGAATGGTATCAAGTTGGCCAACTGCTAAGTTAAAATAACATATGCCAAGAATATATGACAAGCTCTTAGTCGTTTACATTAAGAACTCTGTTGAGTAATAGGAAAATACAGCTGGAGAACATCAAGTGAACCCACAGAGCCTTGTTGAAAGAAAAGTTTCCATATTTTGGAGCCCAAGTTGCTATTAAAAATAAGCACTTGAACAAAGGAAAAGAAATAATCTGAATAGCAATGTCAAGAGCAAGACACTTATGCATTTCTAGTTCAGATAAATCGAATGAGTATGTTACCACCATTTGGGCATAGTGTGATAGAACAGGAGTGTCTGTACTAGCATGAGAGTTTAAAGCTATGAATGACAGGAAACAGGTCATTTCTTAAGTCTGTTCAATTTGTTGGGTTGATACGGATCCAGAGTTCTTCTAATGAGGCTTCCTTGGCACACTGCAAGTCAATGGCAATGATTTGTAGACATTCTATATAATGCCACCTCTTTGAGTTGTCCACAGGGGATATTTAAATGATCCTAAGATTAAGGTTAATGTCTTCCTGTAACAAAATAGTGTCACAGAAAGAAAGGGGGTTATTTCTTTATACTGGCCCACATTTCGATATTTTACCTGAGCTGATCTCAGGCCTTGAATAAATACTGTAAACCAAGGAGGAGACAAAGGGACATATTTTCTTGTCTGGCCAAGCAGCACTTGTTGCATGGCTAGGCTGGCAGATTAGACTCATAGACTTTCAGGTCAGATGGGACCATCCTGATCATCTAGTCAGCCCTCCTGCATATCACAGGCCACAGAACCTCATCCACCCACTTCTGTAATAGACCCTTCTCTCTGGCTGGTTACTGAAGTCCTCAAATCGTGATTTAAAGACTTCAAGTTACAAAGAATTCACCATTTACACTAGTTCAAACCAGTAAGTGACCCGTGACCCATGCTGCAGAGGAAGCAAAAACAAAAAACAAAAAACCAACAACTCCAGGGTCTCTGCCAATCTGACCTGGGGGAAAATTCCTTCTCAACCCCAAATATGGCGATCAGTTAGACCTTAAGCATATCGGTAAGACCCCCAGCCAGACATCTGGGAAAGAATTCACTTGGAGGTATTTGCTACCAGTAGTTGGAGATGGGGAGCATGCCATTGCAGACAATCTCATCATACCATCTCCTTCATCACTGTATCAAGCTCAGGCATTAAACCAGTTAGTTTTTTTGTGCCTGCTGCTCCCCTTAGAAGGCCATAAAAAGCAAGAGGGTGAGAGGAAGAAGGAAAGCTTTGAAAAGTGATAAGGAGAGTGGATGAATGGGCTTTCCATTCTGGAATTTAATACCCTTTCATTTAAACAGGCCAGATCTCTCAGAATGTCAATCACTAGAATGATTATTAGTTGGCTATGAAGTCATCCTGGTTCCCTCGGTAGGTCTATCAATTACTCCTCATAAAGCTTCTTCTCAGCTCAGTGTTTCTTTATGGGTGGTGGTGGTAACAGATATTGCCACCTGCACAGCCGTAATTATGTGACATTCAGTACTGCGGTGGTCTCCTACCACTTCTTACAGGGGTGTGATAGGCCTCTCAGTCTTTATAATGCCCTGCAACAAAATCAGTCTAAAGGGATTACAAATTATGGACAAACAGATTGTGTTGTACCTTACTAGCATCTTCAAAACAGAACAATGGCAACTAACTAAACCAAGCAACCAACCCCATCCAGCTTCCCGCCAAGAGATGATCTGCTCGATGCTGACAGACCTCAAGAAGCAGCAATTTCCAGAACTCATAGATAGTATCACTTATTCCACACTAATTAAGGATGTACAAAACATTAACGATCTGGATTCCAAACCCCATTCAAAATATTGAGCAAAATTTCAAGTTGGCACAATAAATATGTGCCACTCAGAGTGTACATGGTAAATAGTGTCCTACTATTTATTGCAGGGTATAAACCAGTGAAACATGGTCCCTAGGAGAAATACTGGCAGACCCCTAAATTGAGAATCATCAGACAGGCAACGCTATCAGAGCGATATACATGGAAGCTGTCAGCACTATTGCTTCTCCTTCCCCTAGAAATAGCGCCATTGCGACTGCCTTCAGAGTGTGTGCGTGTACACAGGGAGAAACAATCAATACACACACTTAGAAAGCCTGCCGTGCCATGTTGTGCGTCATGAATTCTGATCATATCAATCATAATTGAGTTAGATGTAATCCATCTGACTTTCAGCAGGCTGGGGTCAGCAGGGGATGCAATGCCTCACTTCACATCAATTACCACGTAGTGTAAAGAGGTAGTAAGCAATTCCCTTTGATAGTTTACAGCTATAAATAATTATAAAGCGCTAGTAGTAAAGTTGGCTCTTGGGCACAATACTGAACCATGAATTTTCATTTGCTTATATCTCACAGAAGCTGTTAGGCCTACTGGCTTGAGATGCGAAATCCTGATGAGTTGTATCAATCCCTATAATAATGCAGTATATGCAAGCTGGTAGATATTAAGTGACAAGCTCATGTTTTCCCCTATTTCAGATAAGAATATTTTTCATCTGAATATTGAAAAAAGTAGATGTGTAAGCAATGGTCACATATCACCACAAAGTGATGCTGGGGAAGAGCGAGTGAGAATGAGAAGATGCCAATGATGGGCTTTCCCCATGATTTAACTGAGTTACTCATCAACTGTGTATGGTAGAAGTGATCTGTCTGAAGACTTAAAAACTTTCTTGCTCTGACTGGCTGTTATCTATGGTACATTTGGAATTTGTACCACATTTATTGGGCTAAAACAGATGGGTCAAGTCACACAGGCTCTTTCTACTGGTCATGACTGGCTAACCTTACCCCATGTGACTAAAAGCATTGTTCTGCAGAGATAGGTTGGGGTGCAGATAGTGAGGGGAGATTAGCAGGAGGGTAGAAGCATGGGGAGAAATATGGCTGGACTGAAGGAGAGCTGAAAGGCTCGAAAAGAGGCAAATTGAGAAAAGTACATTCAGAGAGGAAGCATAAACCAGGTGCTGGGATACCAGAGGAAGCTGAGGAAATACTGCAAAACGGTGACAAAAACTGAAGGAAGCACAGAAGACCCAAGGTATCCAAAATATGGGGACATGTATGTGGGCCAGAGGGGGATTTAGAGGCAACCTGGGAGGGGCAGGAAAGATAAGAGGAATCCACCCAAGCTTGTTTGAGAGAGGAAAAACAAACCGGGAGTCAAATGTTTCCCTGAAGGTGACAAAAGAAGTTCATGGTCCCCTCAACCCCCACTCCCATTTTCACACATCCCCCAGGATGGAATGGCAGGTGCTGAGATACCTCAGCAATGCTGTATTTCTGGATTATTTTCTAGGCTAGAGAGGATCATCTATACAAAGCTTTTGAGGTTTACCTATTACCTGCAAACACAAGAATAAGAGCTATTTAAACCAGAGAATTTAGCCTTATGATTCTGGGGCCTGAAATGCTGAGCAACACAACCCCAGCTAAGGTCAATGGTGTCATGGGGTGATCAGCACTGTCAAACACTGGGCCTTAGGTTAGCATTAGAAAAGTGGCCATTTGTACTGAAATTATCCCAAATTTCTCTGAAGAACTAATATTCTACGGGTGGCTGTGGCTGTCTTAAGTAGTGTTGGCTCAGTGGAAAGTGGTTGGATGTCCTTACATTTGTGATGATAAAACAGAGTGTGAAAAGTGAAATATACCTGACCTGTCCTCATTTGTCCCTTTGTGTCTTTATAGGGCAGCTGCAGGCAACAGCCAAGCAATCACAGCTGTATGAAAACAGTTCTCATCGACCAAGATCAGCCAAAGCAGCACTGGTTTGTGGCTTAATGAAAAAGGAAAGCATTCTACATTCTGATCTGAATTTTTTTGGCAGTTTTCTGGTGGCAAACTCATTTTCACATTCAAATACTCCTGAAGCAAAGTGCACTAGTTTTGCACAGCTCTAAGAGTGAATGCTAGCTAGTTTCAAAGACCCTGCAGAGAGAAGTACTGTATGTTAAACAAGGCATAGAACAATTGCTTCAGGGTGATGATAAAAATCCAGAGATCTTAGAGTGCAGATGTGAACCAGGCTAAAAGTGACTGCGCAACACAAGGAGGGATTTAATGCTCAAGAATCGGCGAAAGGAGCAGGACTGAGATGCTGAAATGGGGTGGGTTTTAGGGAAGAGCTCCCACGTCAAGTAACAAATTTGGCAAGATCAAATAATTTTGGAAACAGGTGAAGTCAATGTTCATTTACCAGCCTGAGAGAACATTCTGCAAGAAAGAACTTGCTGAATGAGAGAGATCAAATATGTTAATGATACTATCACAGTGATGGCCAAGAAGGAATGATTTAAAGTGAAGGCAAATTACATGGGCCAAGGAAATGAGTAGCTGTAATAAAGATTAGGTGAAACAATAAAAATAATTTGGATAAAGAGATTTGATATTTACTTGACCACACAGCAAACATGTTGCATATAGTAGATTCAAATTTAAATCTGCTGGGGTGAATTGAGTATTGGTAATTTCAACCTCGGAATAATAAATAACTCAACAATGTCATCATGAGGTCCAGGTCATAGCCTGGAGAGCAGCACCTTGCTGATCAGGGAACTGGTGTTTAGCCTCATGAATTGAACTGCAATCAACAAGCAGCCTGATTTGTGTTCTAAATTGGTGTTTAGCAGCATGATCTGAACGGCAATCAAGGGAGAACCCAGAGGATTTTCTAAGGGGAGCAAATGGCTAGTTTCCAATCTCATTACACAAAATGTTTACAGCAGTTTACATTACGTTGGAGAAGATCCCAAATTATTTTTACATGAGGTCTGTAGTCAGGAGGAAGAGAACTTTTTTGAATGTGATTATGAGCAAATGATAATTTCCATAGATGAAGTTAAAGGGACAATGTATTTCTGATGTTATTTCTATCTCACTCTTCTTACTCTCCAAAGTCCAGATTCTTGTACTATAATCCACCAGTTCCTTCTTATTCAGAATAAAGTAGCACTTTTAGTTTTAGTTGGGAACTATTAAAAGCACAAAATTAGAGTCCAGATTTTTAAAAATAAAATATACATTAGAAGTATCCCAAATTTATAATAGTTTCAGCTCTAAAAGTTGTTTGTGAATGGGGCTAGTGAGTTAATCTCAGTGTCAAATAAGTTTATGAAGGAGATTGATTTATGAAGTTTATGAAGGCGATTGAGGTTCTTTTAAAACCTAACTAATTTTTTTTTAAACAACAGAAAGAGATTATTAATCCTTTAAGATCAGTCATAATTTGCCAAAAAATAATTATTGGGCCCTACGTGTGTGTCATATACACTGATAATGATCAAGCTAGTTTTTCAGATCTTGAAAAAGACTACTCTCTTAATGTTGGCACTTATTGCTGTGTTATGTATAGAGTGCCATGATTGTACAGTAAGTAAACTACAAACAAATAAGTCATACAGGTTATGATCTAAATGCACAAGCAAGTACAATACAATGCAGAATGAAGGCAGAAGTGTGGTCTGGAATGCTTTCAGGAACCAGAGTGTTTTCCAGTACAGGAATCCATGTCTAATTATATTTCAGGCAGTGATATTAGAATATTTGAGAGCCAAATTTTTCACTTACCAAAGGAGCTGCTGAGCTCAGGGGGACACTCCTGTATAAATCTAACTGTACCCAGATGAGATCATGAAAGACAGTATTTTCTCCTAACATGATCAGAAATGTGAAAATGTAAAGGATCTAGTAAATGTAAAGGACCACTCTGGCATAGGTTGTATAACCTACAGGGTAAAACAAAAACAAAAAAACACTTAGTGTGGCACTTTTAACATAGTAGTAACTAGATATTTTTAAATTCTGCTTTCAGTTTATCTTTTCTCTTCTTTTCCTTATTTCCTTATCCCTGTACGGTTGTAATGCTGTATCTTCTGCCTTTGTGGTTCCTTCCCCAGCTATACAGCTCCCCAGAGAATCACAACATAGTTACTATAAAAGGAGGAGGGAAAAAAGATGCAAACCAAACAAAAATAAAAAATAAAAAAATCCACACTGGATCAAGGTGCCACCAGTCTGTTTCACTGATCTCTGGTTTCACTGATGTCACTGTTCAAAAGGCCTAGAGAAAATAGAAGAAAAATAATAAATCCTCGACAAAGGATTTATCAAAGAACATGGTGGCCTTACCATGACATACAGTGAGTCTCCTGATTGTAGCTGCTTTCTGCCTAAACAAGTCACCAGTCTGATATGACACACTGTAAACTGGTATTTCACAGCAAGCTCAAAACACTAGATTTTAACAACCATCTCCTATGCCATTTTTGAACCTCTTCTGATTGTCTCATGTTTTCCCTCAACCCTCGGCTAAAACATAACCAGTGGTCTATTTGAAGATCTAGCTACCAGGCATGTTGCCACATTGTTGCATATTCATCAGTAAAATCTTTCCATATCCACATGGCAAACCGTTGGAACTGTCATAAGGAAGAAATAATCACCTTTCCTTTAAAATGTAACAAAGGCCACCAGAGCTGTGTTCTTTGTATAACAGTAAACATTGTCACTAGTAATCAATTTATTTTACTGGTAAGGATAGTATTCTCATGACAAGTCAAAGACCTTTGGAAATAGTACATCTGTGCCTGTTATTTAAGCATACACAGAAACAAAGAGGCAGAATATATTAGAAACAAAAAATATGTCATCTTGTATAATGGTTCCATTGTTTGCTCCACCAGAGAGGGATTGTGCCATAACATATGACGCTGAATGTGCCTTTCTTGTTCTCCAGCCTTCATAATAAAGTATGTGATGCACATTTAATTGCATAGAGAAGATACGGATGTTAGTTGTAGTCACCCTCCCTTTCCGTGCTGCCCATGCTGGGTTAGAAATATATATTTATGAATGTTAAGAAACCTAAACAGCAATCAATAGAATGTAGTTCTAATGCCCCAGTTTTAATGGTAGTCACTTTGATTCAAAGCTTGATCAATATCAAGTCGCCTCTGACTGAGACTGAAACTAAAGTATTGTAATGCTGAGTAAATGACACCTGCATTATGCCTTCCACGGTAGAGTTTTTAATTTAATTTTCTATATGATAAAATAGGTTAAGAAAAGGATTGGGGGCTGAGTACATGTTGTCTTATGTGCCTAAGTTGCACCGCTTTTTATGGTGCCAAAATTGTACACAGACCTGAACACCAAGTCCTCATTTCATAATAGGCAGCACCATTTATAGGTACATGCAGGGACTTGGGGGGTGGGGTGGATCTCTCGCAAACACATTCAGATTTCCAATAAGTATCATTCTTCCCGCACTAAAATTATAATACTCCAGTGATTTACACAGGGAAAATCAATGGTCTGCCTTTAAGCATATAGACAGGCCCTGTGTTGTAAGCAACACATTAGTCCTAAATTATGCATCAGGGACCCAGGAATTAGACAGTGCTAACATTGCTGGGCCAGTTTAATCGCTTCTTTCCTACTTACAGGATGTCTGATGAAGAAGAAAAAACTGCCAATGAAATAAGACATGCTACCTTTAGAGAATGAATAATTAGAGACAAGATTGTCATTTGCCCTACATGGCTCAGAAAACCACTATTTCACTCTAGTCTCATGCAGATAGGCTAGGAGAGGGTGGAGAGGAGCATGGTGTGGGCAGAACCATGGCTCCACCCCGCTCAACCTGCCAGCTAGTGGGAAAAAATAATCTCTACCTGGTAAAGGAGTAACAGAGATTACTTTCTGCTGGAGCAAGGAGGAGGCATGATTCCTTCCCTGGGATGGTTCTGGGGTAACACTCCTTACACAGAGGAACATGAGGTCTCAATCTAGCAGCCCCATATAGCATGGCACACCCATGACCACTTATCCCCATGCACTATACCGGGTACATTTTTTTATGAATCATAATAGAATTTCACCCACAGAAAGCATCACATTGTAATTTAAACCTGCTCTTCTCAAAATCTGGATCTAAATACATCTGCATCAGGCATACAGGTTTTTCCCCCCTGCTTATTTGAACTATGAATTCTTCTCTTTTTAATGTAGAAGGGGGTGAGTCAGCTGCTCTCTTAACCTGTGCATTCCTTGAGCGAGTGCCTCAGAGGGAGGTTATGGCACATAGTATGTGAATGTCCAGTGACAATGAAATCCATGGCATTCTCATAATACTGCTAACTTTCACATGTTTCTTGTGCAAACTGTGCAGACTTCAAGTCTGAGCAAGCCAGTTATTCAGAGAGGCCAGAAGGCTCAAAAAAAAATCAACTTTAAAGCAAACATCAAACAGACTAGAACTTGCCTGCTGTCGTATGCAGCCATGATGCCGGAGCAACAAGGAGCATCAGAGGAGTCATTAAGAAGTCCTGTTAAAAGTGTCTGATCTCCCGCTTTTAGGTCCAAGTGGCCATTAATATCTGATATGAGGAAAAAGGGACTGCATTGGTTAGCATAATGGAAGAGTATGGGGATGTAGCTCCTTGGGACTTATCAACCACCTGAGCCCCCCCCCCCCCAGCAATTTGCCATTGTAAGAAATTCCTGCATCTCAAAACTGCACTATATAAACAGAGATGAAATCTGAATATTCAAACCTCCCACCCCCCATTGAGCCCAGCTGAGCATGCTGGGGCTTGACTTCAAAGGAAAGAGACATGAGAAAGGAAGCATGGCCTGATAGTGCCATGTTGACTCAGCACTGTTTCCTCGCTAAACCCCATGATGTAAGTTGTACAGGATCATCATATACATTACGGAGCCACAGCATTTGGTGAACAGACTCAAGATTTTGATATTTTTATGCAGGCTCAAATGTGTTTAGGTATTTCTTGACTACTGACTAGCATGCTAAGATGCCACATTGTTCCAGACAATCTAAATGTAACCATACCACAATTTACTATGGGAAAGGTTCTGACTCAACCTGTGCATCAGAGCAAGGATGAGTAAGAATTCCCCTTAAACCTCCATGGGGTGGGGGCAGGGGCTTCCTGGAATTTGGATCCAGGTGCATAGGAGTAAGTGGGGCTCCTCCGCCTCTTCCCCCTCCCCAGAGCAGGTGGGTGAGAAGTGGGCACACTCTGGCCAGGAGAGCTAAGCCAGTGTCATAAATGGCTGCTGACCAAGGCCAGCAGTAAAGCACTGCCATCCTCTAGCAAGAGATTATTGATGGCTGCGTCCCTGAGTTACTGTGCCTCCAGTGGCTAGTCTGGGATTGTCCAGGTTATGCACAATCCTGTGGTCAGGGCAGTGCCTAGAACCGCAACCTAGCCCTAAGGGTGAGTCTTTTGAATGACGCCCTAAAAGGCCGAAGCGCTACCTGAGCTGCATGGACATGAAGGAACCTGATGCCCTTTAAGCAAGGGTACAGATTACCCAGTGTCCACACTGCTCCGCAGAGAGCTATGTGCCTGCTCCCAGGCGGTGGTGACTACAATTTGGTAGGTGCTGTATTACAGTGCACAGTTTGCAAAGCATTTGGGATCGTTCAGGATGAAAGGTGTTATTGTATAGCAAGGTTAACTGTAGTTGGCACTGTGGAATTCTCTGCTAGGGGTAATCGGAATAGCCAAAATATATGGCTTTAATTTTTTCCTTTAAAAGCACGGCTTGAAATGTGTTTTGTTTGTTGAATGGATTTACTTGTTGCTGCTTTTAGCACTCATTGAAACACAAAAACTGCTCTCTGGGTCTCTTGTTCGTAATTGCTGCTCTCTCTCTAAGCTCTCAGCCTGAGCCCTGTTGTGTCATTTTAGCCATCACTTTCTAATTATTTTTATGGCCAGGCCCATTCCAGAAGATAAAATGATAAGAGAACTTGTGAGAGCTATGCCCAACGTAGCTCAGTATGCCCTTGTCAGGCGCTAATAGCATCATTGTCTCGCTGAATGTAGCGGCTCTCAAAAGTCTAGATGGTTGCAGTGGAAAAAAAATACAAACATGGGCTGGTAACACAGTGATAGGTCCAATTTTTCACTGTCAAGGAGAGCAATTTTATTAAGCAGACATGTTAAAAGTGAAAGATTTGCAAGAACGTGCAGTGTGTTGAGTCACAGTTTGGAAAGCCATCTTTATATTGAAAGCAGGCGCAGAAGTCTATCCTCATGGGTATCTTTAAAGAATACAGATCTGTGATTAATCTCACTGGCCATTGCATGTCATATAAATGTTGTCAAAAACCCAGCATGTATCTGGCAGTAAAAATACCTGGCTGTTATTAAAAAAAGGGGAGATGACGCCGTTAGTTTCGTATGGTTCAGCACACTGTTGATTTCATGTATTACCGTTTTTTTTTTAATGCTCACTTCTTTAAGGCCCTGATCCGGCAAACTTTTACACATACAAGTGAAATGATTCCAATGGGACTACTCAATACGAGTAAAGTTACTTATGTGTTCACTGTTTGCATGATTGGGGCCTAAGGATACACATGATAAATGATACAGTTATTACACGACTATGCTCGTCTCAGTTGTAGTATAAAGTACTGTAAAACAATAGTATATAATACAATAAAACACTGAGGTAGACTTATTCCTGCCTCAGCGGGAGAGATTTGATGACCCCTTGAGGTCCCCTTCCAGCCCTACAGTTCTATTATTTCTATGTTAATAAAGCATCATATATTCAGAAGAGATTGTTGACATAGGGATTCAAATAAAGTGACTGGGCCAAATGTAAAGATCCCGCACAACAGATGAGCTGCACAAAAGTGTGTATCTAAATATTGCCTTTGTGCAAGCAAATGGCTATTTGTACATACAGATAAAGGGCTGATGCAGTGGGTGTGTCCCCATTTTGGGAGTATCATCCAATGCCCAGACCTTTGTAAAGCTGGGGCATTGTGTGTGCTCTTTCATTCTATGGTCCTGTGTTCGCAGAAAACAAACTGACAATGGAAATTGCCTTTCAAGAAGCTTTGCCCTGGTAAAGCTCCAATGTCTGATTGTTTTAAAATGGAACTTTAATGAATGAATCAAAAGAGTCCTCTGCCATTCTTCCCTTGTGGGTTTGTTCTCGAATTGTGTTAATAAAATTTGGTTTCCTAAAAGACTCAGAAAAGAGCAAACCAGTTTATGTTGGTGAGATTGCAATTACATATTAACCAAACCAGCTCTGGTCTTTGAGCTAATTAATATAGCCATATCCTGTGAAGTATATCACTCTCTGTGGATTGACAGATTACATAGTTATCATTTAGATTGCTATCCACAAAACAAACGTGTTCTGGAGAGACCATTAGTGTGTTTACAAAACTGATAAAAATGGTAGTTAATTGAGGATTAACAATTTATCACAATTGTTTACTAATTCAGAGCACTCTTGGAAATCTTAGCAGAGAAGCCAAAGATTGAATTGGCCTGGAAACAAAACAGCCCTTCTTCCTCTTAGAAGTGATCCCTGCTGATCCTGGATGAGACCTCTACTGATAAGAAACTTGTCCTGCCCATTGACCATTCTGGTTGAATTCACCTGGTACAGAGGTCTAATACATGGTTGTGCATCCCTCAAGTCTGATTCATATTGCGCTGATCCCCTGCACAGAGGTGAATTTTATCCTCTGTGGGTACATAGAAGATTTCAGATTCTTGGGCTGTCAATCCAGCCCCATTCCCATCTAGCGGATTTTCCCATAATTAAATAAAGATACTTTTGTGCAGACAAAGTGTGAAGTTCAGCTAGTCTCACTTCTTCTCATAAAGTTACATTTGTTTACTATTGTCTCCAACCTTTTCACCATATGGTGGTATTCATCTCTTAAGACACTAGAGAGGTGAGATGTTCCAAGGAAGAGACAAAAAGGCAGTTGAAGCATTTGTGCTTCACACATTCTATGACTATGCAAAATCGGTTTGTCTGTAAACATGTATGTTTCTATAAGACCAGGACAGCAGAAGCTAAGCAGTTAATTCTTGAACCACAGCAAGACGTATGCATTTCATGTGATAATATTATTTCAGAACAAGTATTTGTTTAATACTAGTATTTATTTAATAACAGGTTTCAGAGGAACAGCCGTGTTAGTCTGTATTCACAAAAAGAAAAGGAGTACTTGTGGCACCTTAGAGACTAACCAATTTATTTGAGCATGAGCTTTCGTGAGCTAAGCTCATGCTCAAATAAATTGGTTAGTCTCTAAGGTGCCACAAGTACTCCTTTTCTTTTTACTTAATAACACCAATTTAAAAAGCATATTTTATTAAAAGGGAAATGGCAACAAATTCAGTCTGAAGGAAGACAGTAAATTGGATCGTAGAGACTAATAAAGTTAGTTTTATTTACTTTGTTACTGATCTTCCTCTTTGTTACTAATCTAAGATAACACAACAAGAATAAAATGCTGGAAAATAAAATATTTCCCAAAACCACCACCACCAAAGGCAAATAAGTGACTGCAGTATTTTTGAAAGAAGCATTCAAATATGTAATTTTTGACAGATGTATTTGAAATAGGCCTTTCCATCCACAGCTTACTACAGGACACACACATACACATTTATATCTTTAAGACCACAGTTCACATTTTGATCATGTGTAAATGTAAACACAGAAGTTGACTTATGTTTGCAATTGATTTTTGTACAAAATGTTAGTTTCAAGGTTTGCAATGGATAGTTAAAAATCCCCCACTATAAAATGTATTTGCCCTTTCAATATTAAGGTGCAAGGAAAGCTCAACATTTATGGTCCAGCCAACCAGTCAGCCTCCCTCTTTTAAGAGAAGGTTGTTGCTTATTTATTATAGGACTCCAGAAATTAGTACTTGCTACTATAGTCAGTTTAGTTTAGCTGAAACTGACATTTGCTAGCACATGTCAACAGGAGCTTTCCAGCCCAATCCTGTATTCCTTGCACACCCAACATGGCTAGTGTTTAAGTGGGCGTATAGGATGCGTGAAAAATAAAGGGTTGAGCCCTTGCGATGTAGGACATTCCAAACATTACTCTGGAGGTTCAGGTATTTTTTTAAAGGAATATTTTTTAAGAGAAGAAATCTGCCAATAAAAGCAAACATACTACATTACCCTGGCTTTAATACTCTGAAATATTTTGACAAAAAAGAATGAAATAACCCCTGCGCATCAGCATCAAAGTGGGGCACATCTATGGTAAAAAATAAGCCTTTTTCATTTGGACTGTGCTGATAACATTTATTTTTCTCTTTTCCATCTGGAAACCCTGTGGGTATCATGAGAATTGTAGCGAAGCTGATTGGGGTCACGTGTGAGGGCACTGGGATCAGAGCCAATGTCACGTCCAGCCTCCTACAGCTTCAAGAGCTCCCAGAGAGAATGTAACTACAAATCTGTGGCATATTGGGAAATGAAGCTGGTAACAACTGAGGTCAGTGGCCAGAGTGTGTTTCAAATAGTCATGGGACCAGTGATCAGTTCTTAACCTGCAGCAGATTTACTGAATGGAGTTTCAATTTAAAAAAAAAAAAAAGTGTGTTGTATCTGGCAAAACTGATGCTCTGATCCCCTTTCTTTATGAAATTTGAGGACAATAACAGAAGTAGATAATGTCTGCAAAAATGGACTGAGAATTCTTGCATTTGTCACTACCAGTGAAGTTAAATACATGGAGTAGCAGGTTTATCTACTTTTTACATATTTAACTTCTTTCCTGAGAAAGTGATTTGTTTCCCTCCTAATCTTGCTCTCTCTTTTCTTCTTAATATTATTTAAATATGAATGAATTTTTAGTGCTCCTGAAAGTGAGGCACAGATGGCAGTGGTTAGTTAGAATAGGATAAGTGCAGGCTTCCTCCAATAGCTCTTGCTATACCTTCTGAGAAGAGACTGACATTTGACAATAATGTGGAATTCAGTCAAACCTGTCGTGATTTTGTATCATATAATAGGATTAGTTTACACTTACAGTGTAGTGTCTTTCATGCAAAGATCCCAGTGCTTTATAATGCTTCACAGTATTTCAGTTGGTAAAAAAATATTATCTTTAAGTTACAGATGGGGTGAAAGGATCGCAGAGTTGAAGTTGCCCAAGATCACATAGCAAGTCAATGACAGCCAGGAATAGAACCCAGGAACGCTGATTCCCAATCCCTTGCTATAACCACTGGGCAATGGCTTCTGCTCAGAACAAGCTGCATATATGGAGAGGAGTGTATTAGGTGTAAGGCCACCAAATTCACTGCACTTAGGACTTGATAGATTTGTAGCCAGCCTTCCAGAGAACTCAAAAGAGGCACCTTCACATATAAAAACAATCCAGAATTTTAATTAAAAAAATGTGGAGAGAGAGAGAGAGAGAGAGAGACTGAGTACAGAAAGCACTCCAAAATGCACTATGTTACTATGAAACAATTCAATACATCCAACTTTTCAGCAGTAGTGGCTATAGAAGTTTACAATGTCTTCATAATTATTGACAAGATAGCAACATTTAGGTTTTTGTGTGGGAACAATTCCATACTGACCAGCAACAAACTTTAAAGACTTTGCAAATAAAATCAGATTCTCTAGCTCAAGGAGCTTGACTGACTGACCTTGTATCAAAATAGGCATCATCCTTTATTATCTTGCAACTATACTACTGTGTGCAGCAAAACAAACAACACCAGCACTGTTTCTCTCTGACAAAGTCAACCTTTTCAACAGGGTGTATGCTGGCATGGCTACATTTACACCATCTGCTCTGCCTTGGGACCATGCCCCTGGAGTGAGCTACAGTTATTAAAGTTCTGGCTCCTTTCATCCCTTCCTGAAGCGATGAAGGCTGACTTGGTAGGAAGTACAACTGGTTTTCAAATTATTTAAGAATTAAATACATTTGTTATCTCATTAGTTAGCTGTTACTGCATTTTATGACACCACCGAGAGAGAGTGAGGGAGTGTTTAGCCAGTGAATGGGGAAATCAGTACATATTCTTTAATCCAGGGCTACTATTTTAAAACAAAGCCATTTAATGCTTTAACACAGAGAAATCTAATTCATTATTTTAAAGTAGTACTTTTCTCCCCAGCTACCATTAGGAAAAAGGGTGGACAACTTTTTTTAGAAAGTCCTTTCTCCTGATCAGCACCAGTGTCTCTCTTCACGTCAACAATCAATGCAACACACCGGCTCAGGAAAAAGTCCAGCTTCCAGCTGATGGGATTCCTCAGTTGCATTCGTTCGGCTTGTAAACTGCAATAAAATCAGTAGGTAGCCCTCATAAAGACAATCTCTAATGCTAGTAAATTAAAATATTTCAGTACTTGAAGCTGCAGTGTAAAGGTACATACACAGTTTTTTGGGGGAAATCTTCATTAAAAACAACTTCAATATTACTTTTTTAAATAAACCAGTTTCTAATTAACAAAATGTTTCTCTAGCCACTATTCTCACACCCAAAGACTTTCAAAGTTGTCAGGTAGAGCTGGGCAAAAGTGGGCCCTATTCCCGCAAACATTTAGTCACTTACCTCCAAGGACAGGAGTAGTATATTTTAATGGGAGAGTTCACGTGCTTGTGCATGAGGGTAGTCAGGGCCTCAGTGCTACATTTTCCATGATTTTTCAAAAAAAAATTTACCAATTCACTTGGTGTGATAAAGGATTTTGTGAAATTACAAGAGTTCAAATATTTTACACATATTCAATCCAACTACTTAAACTTAGCCAATTAGGGACTCAATACCATGAGACTTGTGTGTCCGGTCCCAGCCAATTTAAATATTCAGAAAAGCAGTGTACAAATTGTCTGCCAAGTTTTACTCATTCTAACATAAAAAGAAAGTTAGCTCAAAGTTGTTGAAAATTAAACAAAATTAGTCCAGCTTGCCAAACTCAAAAATAGAGGGAATAGCAAGTGCTACATTTCGGAGAGAAAAACATAATGCTGCTTCAGTGGCAGGCCTGTTATCCTCTGTAGTGGAGTCTGTATACATCTTAGTCATAAAAGAGCCTTTCATAGGTTATGGGAACTATCTTTCCTGGTTTTCAGCAGCAGTGCAATTGCAGCCGTGCTACCAATGGTGTAAGCTCTGGTGCAGAACAAACCCAGGCATTTTTACATCTTGTCATCTGACCTGGTTCAAATCCATGAGATAACCCTGATCTGAGAAAAGGCAGATGCCAGGGCAGTGAAAAAGAGCACACATGGTATCTTTCTCCTGTAGACAAGGCCTGTGTCTGCATGCATTTGCATGAGAGTTAGCAAAGATGTGCTTTAGCCTGCACAAGCTTAGTTGTTTTATATCGTGATACCATTGGTTTGTCTTTGTCCGGCTTTTAGAGGTGCAAAACGTCTTACAGTAGAAGAGTCTGGCTATATCGGGCATATTTGTACCAGCATAATGACTCCAATGCAGTGACAGTGGTTAGACACCGCTGCAAACCTGCAGCACCAGTGCAGAGTGCCTGAGCTTGAAACCAATGAGAGCCGCACCTGTGCAAGCCTTGCTCTATACCAGTGCTGTGCATCTACACTGGAAGACTGCTTCTGTGTTGCTACATTAGTAAACTGCTCCCAGCAGAGACAGATCCCTAAGTCACACTGGTGAGCTGCCGAGTGGTGGTGTGCTGAGACCCATTCTGTCTAAAAATCTTTTCACCCTAGGAAGCCAGAACAGTCAATTTATAGGCAGGACCTGAGCATGTGCAAATATTCTATTGCGTGTTGAGCATGCTATCCTTGACCTTTAAGGTATTCTCTTCTTTGTAGTTTTTTTTTAAACCCTCTCCAAACTCCCCTCAAACTCCTAACTAGCATCTTGCATCTTATTTCATGCTGCGACACCATTAATGGAACCTAATCTCCTTTCTGAAGCAGACTATTAGTGGTGGTAGGAGCCACTTATGAGGTCATACACTGAAACAGCACTTATCTGAAGTAAATGCCTTGTAACTAATCAGGAAGAAGTACCACCCCATTGCTCTCCTCATACACCCCCATGCCCCAAAACTCCATTCATTTACAGTGAGAGAAAACCTAGAAAGCCCAAGCTTTGATTTTATTTTTTTAAATGACGCAAGTCATGGCCCTTAAATGCATAGGCTGGAATTAGGAGGGAATAAACAATTAGACAGGGGCTGCTGGAACAAATCCTCCTGTTTCATTTTTCTTCTTCACTTGTCTCAGCTGGAGTAGTTTTACCTCCTATTGACACCCATTGTGCTCTTGGCTGCTTGCTACGATGCAGCTGTTTTTTTAATGCTTATCAACCCTCTGCCTTTTTACGATACAAAGGTGACTTGTTAATACAAATGTTGTTGAAGCCTTAATAACAATGAGCCCCAGTTGTGATCAATGATGTTGCACCTTGGCAGGGCATGTATCAATGTTCACAGATTTATTTAAAAGTCATCTGCACAGGACTGCTGATTTTTTATTTTTTAAAAATCTGCGCATAAGCAAAGCGTCCACTGTGTCAGTCTGACATTTCAAATTCTATCGGGTGCTATTATGTAGCACTGAAATTTGATTGTTTCCTATGATATCTGCTTATTTTCATAGTTATCATTGTCTACCTGCTCAAGAGACTACATCTCGTTACAGTGTGTATGGTAACACCCATGGTTTCATGTTCTCTGTGTATGTAAATCTCCCCACTGTATTTTCCACTGCATGCATCCGATGAAGTGAGCTGTAGCTCACGAAAGCTTATGCTCAAATAAATTTGTTAGTCTCTAAGGTGCCACAAGTCCTCCTGTTCTTTTTGCGGATACAGACTAACATGGCTGCTACTCTGAAACCTACATTTAAACAGAAACCTAGTCCATAGATCAAATTGCAAAATCCTGCTTAATGTCCAGCTTATTTGATCTTTGTAAAAGATATTTTGATTCAACATCTCATAATGCACTTGTTCTTCTCCAAAGATATTTCTAACAAAAGGACAAATATTTGACGGACATTCCCCCTGCCCAAGTTTTGTTTCCCTGTTGAAAACTCAGCCAAACCAGAATGTACTCAACACTTAACCCCCAGCTTAATTGGCACAGCACTTAGTAAGTGGAGTGACCCCATTATAGGAAACAGGACATTATCCATCAAAGTCACACGTGCAAATGATCACCCTTCAAAGGACTATCATGGTTAAAACTAAATTTACCATTGCAAAGTTGACAGGCCCTTTCACTTACATTGGGGTAAATCCAAAGCAACTATTCACATTAATAGCTACACTGGTGTAAAAACACTGGAAGTAAAAGGAGAATCAGGCCAGTATTTTAATTTTCTTATACCTGAACATTAAACCCACCGGAGTCATGGCTTTAAATAGGAAACAAGCCGAACAAGTTACCAAACTGAATTCTCTGAATAATGTTTGCTCAGCAGGTTTTGGAAGGAGGGTTTCTACTTTGAAAGCAGGATTGTTTTCACCCTTGCAGAAGCCTTTAAACTCTACTAAAACAATAGGGGCCCCTGAGACTCAGAAGGTCCATTGGTAGCTCTGAATACAAACTTGTTACAAATGCAAGTCAATTGATAACAAAATGTTCTTAGTACCGAAAATAAAATACTCCCTTCCACCTTTCAAAATATCAGATGAAGCCTTTGAGATTCAGGCAGTAGAAGGAAAACAATATGTCAAATGGAGGATAGATATGCAGACTATGAATTAAGGAAGGAAGAGGATGGACGATTATGTCATATCCCCACTTCCTACTGCTGCTGACTGGAAAAAGGAGGAAAAAAGTAAGAGCTGAGAAGCAGACTATCACCATTATTTTTCACGTTTGTGTAAAGTTGTCTGTTGAAATACCGTGCTAGTTCAATGGAAAATAATAACGGTCCTATAGTCCTCATAGTTCTGGTCCCACCATTGGCACCTAAGTGTTCTACTCAGTTACTAGATATATACTGCCTTCTCAACTTAGACACACAAATATACACTGCCTGCCCGCCCACCTGCCTCCCCCTCCACAGATGATCTCTTACCACTGAAATGCAGCCATCGCTGGGGTGAAACATACCAACTGTTTAAAAACAGAAAGGAACACTACAGTACATCATTAGAACAGAAAGTGAAATTTCTGGGAGCAGTTTAGGTAGACACAGGAGGATCATACAATTTGGAATCTGGTCAGATTCTCTGTGAAGAGTGCCAGCAGGTCATTAATGACCATAGGCTCTCACTTTCACTTTCCATCTGGAAGATGGGTATTCTCACTCTTCTCATCTGCAAAAAGTCACTAATACAGCACTTTGGGAACTTACATTTCGTTTAATAAAATGTTGTACAAAAACGTGTCCCCATTTGTGTGGAAACCAAATTGGTATCAATGGGGAGTTGAATGCAAAAATTGAGGGAAGAATGTGGCCGTAGAAGTTCTAGGATCAGTTCACCCCAGAGCCTAAAAGCTTTTGGTGTTCAACCCATAAAAACTGAATCATTCAGAAAGTGAGCTCTGCTGCTTTTGTAATTCTAAGTAGCAGAGCTATATAACACAGCTGCTTTAGTCTTTGAAAACCATTGCCAGTGTCATATTTTCCTTCGCACCAAATCATTACACCCTTGCATGAATCTAATCAACATTTACAAATTGAAATTAATCTAGCAAACAGACTTTCTCTTATTATAAAATTATTAGGTTCCATTATGTTGTTTTAAAAAAATCCACATAGGGTTTAACTAGAAATTTGACAAGTGACAACAGCAAAAGCAGGAATAGCTCCGAATACCGGAATTAGAAATCTTTGGATTTTTTACCTCTCTGTTGTGAGCAATGGAGCCTTTTTTTGGACGCTGTGGTTTAGGCTAGGACTCTCTGAGTCACTGAATAGTTTATATTGTTCAAGGATCTACATATGAGTCATTCATCAGCTTTCAAGTATTTTTGGAATTGTGTTATTTTGCTGAAAATTGCAGGAAAATCAAATTGCAGAAGTGATAAAAAATGCAGCATTGTAGATTTAATAAGATCATGTGACAGAATCAGACCATATGCACAAGAGCATAAAAATTAATCTTAACAAAAATTAGGTCTAGGAAGTAACTGCAGGATTCAACAATGAATTGTTAGGGAGGTATTGTTTTCTGAACATGACCCATTTTACTGAAGCTAGTTATGGTTGCCAAAAAGTTCTTGCTTCAGATGTTGTCCGTGCTTACAATACTTATCATTTCTGCAGCACATTGCAGTTTATCACTTCAGTAGCACTTTATATATGTTCAAGGCATTTTAACGGCACTAACTAATTTAGGGCCTGATCCTGCAAATGCTGGATGCCATGCACAGGCCTGATCCAAAGCCCATTTAAGTCACTGACTTCAGTGGGAGTTTTGCTCAGAATCATCATGCTTACTATTTTGAGTAGCTCTATGGAAGTCAGATGCAGGCCTGCTATAAAGCAGATGTTAATTCGTCTGATCTGCAGAGTCCTTTACCAAGTTGATCTTTTCATCAACTTGCATAAGATTTCTTTGTCTGGATTGCTTGATGATGTCAATGAGCCTAACTCAGGACAGTAAATGCCTTCAGGATCAGGCCGTTAATCCTCACAAAATAGTGTAAAATAGGGAAACTGAAGCACATGGAGGACATGCTCAAGGCCACACAGCAGGTTAGTGGCAGAGCTTCTGACTCTCAACCTTGTGCTCAGACTTCTAGACTACATTGCCTTTCATACAATGCCCCTGTAAGCAGAACCAACATGTTAAGGGAAAAGCCTATTTAGTAAAGGGCTCTGCTTGTCAGACACTGGGCATGCCTACGCTGCCACCAGATGTGTGGCTGCATTTCAGGTGGGCGTATCTTACTCTAGCTAGTACAGCTAAGACTAGCAGTGAAGACAAGACGCAGCAGCATGGGCTTCAGCCCAGGCTGTACAAGCATGCTGGGTACCCAGGGGACTGCCTTGTGTTGCTAGCTCATGCTTCAGCCCACGTGACTATCATGGCTTCACGGCTATTTTTAGCTGTGCTAGCTATGTTACAGCTAGCTCAAGGTGCTGCAATCACACCTCTGACTGTAGTATAGACATATCCAAAGACTTCAGCTTTAGGACAGGGATTCCTTTCGACCACTTGGATCCAAGAGGTACTTGGAAAGATCAAGTCAAAACACAGAAGCTTTTCTGCTGTTGATAGCTTCTAGTCTTATGCCACAGGAGATGTTGCTTAGGCCTTATCTACGTGGGAGAGTTTGACCAGTTATACAGGTATAATCATAACCCTGCGTGGCCTCTCTTGTTCTGGTATAAAAGTGGCTTTTAAAGGTTTAGCTTAAACCCTTTTCCAAGTAATATAAGGTAGACCTTATAAAAAACCAAAAAAAACCCAAAACAAAAAACAACAACAAACCATTCTTATATGGAATAAGTGTCCACCTGGGGGTTACACTGGTGTAACTATTGTCAGTTCAAATTAACACCTTAGCTTATACTGAAAAAACTTTCCCATGTAGACTAGGCCCTAGAAAATGATTAATTCAGCATTTGTAGAGTTAATTTTGGTTATTTTGATATGTTTAAGGTGGAAGCAAGATGAGGACAATCATATCAGCCCTGTTACTGCCCACTGCGGTAAAACTTATGAGAGGCATGTCACAATTCAGGGCAACTGCACCTGTATTTCCCTTCTGTGGTCCAGCAAGGGTATGCACTCTAGGCTTCTGGCTCCCCAGCCGATGCCTCTCATGGGTCTTCCCCTTCTCACCAGAGTATTTCCAGGTTGAACAATTCCATGATTATCTTATGGCCTCTCCAGTAAAAGACAGACTGCCTAAGCAGGCCTGCTTTGCTTCTCTCATCAGAGACAGTACATAATATAACTGCCACAGTTAAATTACCACACTGTCCTTTTTAAGCAAGCACGATTTATTCTTAAGGTAAAAGCATTACAGAAAAAACATATTAAAACTATTAAAGAATCTATATGCCTGATAATAAACTTACCAGAGATTACCTCCTCACTCCAACAAGGGATCTGTTTGGCAATTAGTCCTTCAAACTCCAGAGAGTTTTTTCTGTGGTCACGAGTTCACAACAGCTTTTGGGGCCTCAGTGGCCAAAGACCTTCCAACTATTCCCTGAAGACTGATGCCCTCCCTTGGACCAGAGGTTCTGGCCATTTGTTGGATCAGAAGGAAGGTCCTGAGTCAGTTTTAACTCAGGCTATTTAACCAAAAATCCTTTCTTTGTCTGTTGGTCCCCGGAGAATCCAATTTGAACGGGTATCAGTGAGTGTCTTTCCAGGTGGTGCTACTTCTCTGGAGGTGTTACAAGCAAAGTGAATTTGCCTAACCACCCCTCACTCTTCTTAGCTCCTGGAGGGCTGTGGTCCCCCTCCCCTGTGCAAATATATACAATCCCTCACTGGTACATAAATATTTGCATTTTTAATACAATGAACTCCTAAAATACTTCACTTAATTCAGTCAGGTTTGTCCAGGATATTTTACGATTATTGTCATATCTGTCACAAAAGGGATCGGGGAGGAAATCTTTGAGAGGATCTTTTTCACCAAAGTCTATGGGATCAGCGGGGATGAGATACATTCACTCTGACCCACCCAATTTCCCCCCACTCTCCCAGTCCTGCAGAGACTATTCCATGAGAAGAAGAGGAGGGAGCCGTGGAAGTGGCTGACCTTTTTTCATGCAGTTAACATGAGAGCTGCATACAGAAGGGACCCCCTGTGAGCAGATCCAGAGGGCACAATACTGGCCACTCAGCTTTAAAATCACTGCCTCTAGCACTATATCTGTGAGGCCAATGTTATTACTCTGTATTAAAGATAGGGGCACTGAGGCAGGTGGGGAGAGTGGCTTGTCAGAGCCAAGATTAGAACTCAGGAGCTTCTGACTCAGAGGCCTTTGATCAGACAGTGGACCATCCCTCTCACATACATTTTATAAAAACCAGGTCCTGAACTGCAAGTGGTATTAGCCTGTTTATTTTCCCATCTAGGGAGTTTAAAATCTGTTCCCTCAAAGTAATTTGTTTGTGATTCTTCTTCTTTAGCAGGACCTCCCAAGATCAAGGCCCCTTTGGGGTAGGAGTTGTTCAAACACATATAAAGACATGATCCATGTCCTGAAGCACTTATTCCAGTTTCAAATTTAAGAAAAACAGCTACCTGGAAAGGAGTTTATCAGAGGCTAACATTAACTAAAGTTCATTTCTTTTCCCCAGCCAGCTTTGCCCAGTATTATGAAGTGGAGTACTATACAATTATACATTTTCAATAAAAAGGTGAGACTAGATAAAATACAGAGCTGGTCAAAAATATTATATTGTTTGAACATGTTTGCAGAAAATTTGCCCATTTCTTGTTGAAAAATTGTGAAGCTTTTTGACCAATTGCAATAAAATATTTTACAGATATGTGCGATATCGTGGCATCTATTAACTCAGTCATTCCAGTACGTCATGTATTCATGTCATTCAAGCTTGTTTCAGGTACAGGTTACTTTTCCATTAATTATATTCCAAGCACATGTATACATATCAGCGCTGTTGGGGTTGTCTATTTCTATTAGTTTAACAAGCCTATTAATGAGATTGCTCTATAATTGAACCTTTTCATGGGTCCCTTGGTAATGAAATTATGCTAATCTGAATTTGCAACCACAAGGCATCCATCATACTTGATCAAACAGTAAACATCAACAGTGGTACGCTAGGAGTGTAAATGTGCTGTTAATTATTACAGAAATGAACAAACCCCATTATTTCGTCTTTCCATTTGTGTGACTTAACATAATGGGCGAAGATAGAGTATGTCAGACATCCACTATGTGGCAGCATGGTCCACTTAACAGAGCATGAACTTGTAAATCCTGAGATAAAATATCTCCAGGCCTGCCACACTTTTTGTGTATTAGAGGGGAAAGAACATGTACCTGTGTCACACCAGTATGAGTCAATGCTCTGGGAAAGGCAATTCTACTGATCAATTATTTACCTTAAAAAAGGCATCAGAATTCCCAACTGCTGGAATTTTTCAGTTCTAAAGCATGTAGGCGTTCTGGCTTGTGGCTCATTGAGAGTTTGAATTAAACAAATATCTCAGAAATACTGGTTTCTCCTTTATATCTTAAAAAAATATACCTCACCTATGTATCTAAATTTAGGCACCTAAATCCATATTTAGGCAAGTTCAGTGAAAGCAGCCTATTTTCCAGAGACACAGAGCTTCTGCAGTTCCCACTAACTTCCATTGGCTCAGCACCTCTGAAAATCAGGCCACTCTTTTCGGTTTCTAAATATGCATTTAAGCTATCTAAATGCAGACCCCGGAGCTTGAAAATTTTGGCCAGTCTTTTTCAGGTTGCAATTACCTTTGTCTTTTATATCATAATGCAACTCCATTTCCAAGCTGCAAAATGAGATATTAGAAAAGTTCCTTTCATACATTCATAGCTGGACAAAGGAAAAAAAAACAACTAAAAAGTGAGATTTATCATTCTTGCTTCATCGATGATGCCTCCGTGCATGTATTACTGTTGAGAGTACTCTTACAGTCTCTTTTAGAAGATAAATATCAAAATAAGATAACCTTGTATCTTCACTGATATCTTTGTCACTACAACAGCCGTATCCCTAGCTCACTTTCATAAACAAGCCTTTCCTCCCTTTTTGAACTTCCACTGATGTTTCATATTTAGCTGAGCACTGTGGCCTTACCCATTATACTAATTCTATTTTTTTAACCCATGTGTTTGATTCATCTATTTCCCTTGCCTTTTTAGCATTTAGCATACAGCAGCTTGGACCTAGTTGAAAATAAATAATTCTCCAAATCTTCAAGCTTCACAACACATTCATACCCAAAATAAATTTAAAAATTTTAAATTTTTGCACGGGATTGCCATTCCTTCTGAACCACTGAGAGATACACTGTGTCAGCTATGAAAGGTCTGTGCTAGTCAGTGTATTCAATAGGTTTTAAACATATGCTGAAACAAGTATACAAGCTATGGTGTTCCTGTTTACTGTGGAGTCTACTGACATAAAAATCAAAGGCAAAATTCCTAGTGTTTCCAAAAAACAATATATATCCTTTGTGTCACTCTGCATGAGCCAATGCATTACATTAATTCAACTTAAGTGCCACATTTTTATGTTTTTATCTATAGTAATAATAAAAAAAATTAACAGCATTTTCCTATTCTTAAAACCTTTTGCTTTTAAAAAAATCCTAATTTTAATATTAAACATTTTATACAAACAAAATAAAAAATAAATGTTTGAAATTCTACTCCTAGAAGCTTTCAAGCTTCTCATTTATTTATTGATGTCCTTCTAATAGATTTTGAAATTTTGAAACAAGCTTGACTCCTCCCCTTTTTTAATTCAAACTGACTTTTTTTATATTTATCCTGACATTGTTCATAAACTCAGGCTAGAGAATCAATTTATTCAAAAAAGATGTTACGTATTGAGTTACATCAGTTTCCTTCCAATATTGTGTCAACATTTGTCAAAAGAGAAGAATACAACACTTGATGTGAGCTACTATTTAGAAAGGGCCAATTTAAAGTAAAAGATCTACCTTTACTTATGTTAAGTAACATCTTATGCCTGGAGTACCCCTATAAATAAGGCTACCAGAAACTGGCTGAAGATAAACTAGCACATAGCTTCCTTCTTCTTCTTCTGCATCCTTACAGAGCTCATCTGCTTGACAACGATCCAAAGCAAAGCAGACCGATGCATGTTCATTTTTATCATCTGAATCAGATGCGACCGGCAGAAGGTCGATTTTCTTTTTTGGTGGTTTGGGTTTTGTAGTTTCCACATCAGAGTGTTGCTCCTTTAAGACTTCCAAAAGCATGCTCCACACATTGTCCCTCTCAGATTTTGGACGGCACTTCAGATTCTTAAATCTTGGGTCGAGTGCTGTAGCTATCTTTAGAAATCTCACATTGTTACCTTCTTTGCGTCTTGTCAAATCGGCTGTGAAAGTGTTCTTAAAATGAACATGTGCTGGGTCATCATCCGAGACTGCTATCACATGAAATATATGGCAGAATGCGGGTAAAATGGAGCAGGAGACATACAATTCTCCCCCCGAGGAGTTCAGTCACAAATTTAATTAATGCATTATTTTCTTAACGAGCAACATTAGCATGGAAGCACGTCCTCTGGAATGGTGGCCGAAGCATGAAGGGGCATACAAATGTTTAGCATATCTGGTAGGTAAATACCTTGCAACGCCGGCTGCAGAAGTGCCATGCGAATGCCTGTTCTCACTTTCAGGTGACATTGTAAATAAGATGCAGGCAGCATTCTCTCCCGTGAATGTAAACAAACTTGTTTGTCTTAGTGATTGGCTGAATAAGAAGTAGGACTGAATGGACTTGTAGGCTTTAAAGTTTTACATTGTTTTGTTTTTGAGTGCAATTATGTTAAAAAAATCTACATTTGTAATTTACACTTTTATCATAAGGAGATTGCACTACAATGCTCGTATGAGGTGAATTGAAAAATATTATTTCTTTTGTTTATCATTTTTTACAGTGCAGATATTTGTAATCAAAATAATATAAAGAGAGCGCTGTACAATTTGTATTCTGTGTTGTAATTGAAATCAATATATTTGAAAATGTTGAAAAACATCCAAAACTATTTAAATTCAATTGGTATTCTCTTGTTTAACAGTATGATTAATCACGATTAATTTTTTTTAATCGCAATTAATTTTTTTTTGAGTTAATCGCATGAGTTAGCTGCGATTAATCGACAGCCCTACTTCATAGTTGTTGCTTGTCACCGTCTCCCCAAGTTGACTTCAGCCATGTAGGTATATCAGGTTCATTCTGCTACACACCCACAAACCTGCCCAGAATCACAAAAAGAAGCCTTTTGATGCAAAAAGATAAAAATGTCAAACTGTAGGCAGAATTCTTCATGGCTAAGCTCCTACACATTCAAAATGACAGGTTTGTGCAAGCAGATGAAGTTGCTATTAACTGATTTGCACATGCAAATACAATTTACTTCTGTATTCACTTGGAAATGTCTAATCGCAGGAAGAAAAACATTGGCATGCAAACCTGTGGCTGTAACTGCAGGTGCTGCAGCTGCAATTGAATCCATGTGGCTGGGCCCTTGGGCCTGCATGGAATCCTTTTCAAGTCAACTGGTCACCACAAGGGATGCAGGAGAAGTCTATCCATGCAGATCTGGTTGTAGCTCAGATGGTGGAAGTCGTATTCAAGCATCTTTGAAAATCTGGCCATAAAGCAGGATCTCTTTCCACTGTGAACTTTCATTTTAATTTCTCATCCCTTCCCAACTCCGTTCAAGCTTTAGCATGTAGATATGAACTTCCAACTATTCAATCTTGTTATACCTTTGTCTGCTTGATTTAAGAACCCTTTATTATCAAATTTCTGTTCCCCATGTAGGTACTTATAGACTGGGATCATATAATTCCTTTACCTTTTTTTGGATAAATTAAGTAGATTGAGCTCCTTAATCTTTCATGTTTTCCAATCCTTTTGTCATTCTCATGGCTCTTCTCTGATTCCTCTACAAATATTCAACATCCTTCTTGAAGGGTGGATACCAGAAAAAGATACACTGTTTCAGCAGTGGTCACACCAATGCCAAAGACAGATGTAAAATAAGCTCTCTACTCCTACTGGATATTCCCATTTATACATACAAGGAGCACATTAGACCTTGCACAGGGACCTCATGTTCACCTGGGTATTCATCATGATCTCCAAGTCTTTTTCAGAGTCACTGCTTCCCAGAATAGATTCCCTGATTCTGTAAGTATGGTCTACACCAGCGACACTCAGACTGAGGCTCGGGAACCACAAGTGGCTCTTTAATGTATCTCCTGCATCTCTTTACAGCATATAATATTAAAACACTGTGTGATTTAATTATCAACCAATCTAAGTTATTAACCAATCAGGATGCTTTTACTATGTTATTAACCAATTGTAGTTGATAAAATAATAATACTTGGTCAATCATTTTGCTGTGAGAATTATATATATATTCACACATATACTAAATATTTCCCGTCATACTGTTTAAATATGATTATATAGTACTATAGTAAATGAAACAATGAATTCACACTACCGTGGTTCTTCTGGGTAATGCTGATTGCTAATCTGGCTCCAGAGCCACTGAGGTCTGAGCATCACTGGTCCACATTATTTGTTCCTAAATGTTTGATTTCACATTTGACTATACTGAAATACGTGTTATCTGATTGTGCCCTTCTTACCAAGCAATCCAGATTTCTTGGTATCAGTAACCTGTTCACTTCATTATTTACCACTCCCCAAATCTTTGTGTCATCTACAATCTTTATCAGTAATGATTTTAAGTTTTCTTCCAGGTCATTGATGACAATATTAAATACAGTATTGGGCCAAGAAACAATCCTTGCAGGATATTATTAGAAACACTCCCATTCAATTATAATTCTTTGTTTATGATTACATTTTGAAACCTATTAGACATTTTAAACTGTTTAATGTGTGCCATGTTGATTTTCTTTCTTAATCAAAATGCCTTACAGGGCCTAAGTATATTACATTAACACTATTAATTTTATCAATCAAATTTGTAATTTCATCAAAAATAATATTAAATTAGTTTGACACAGTCTATAGTCTATAAACCTATGTTTGCTGGGATTATATTACCCCCTTTAATTCTTTATTAACTGAGTCCCACATCAGCCATTCCCTTATTTTGTCTAGGTTTAACGTAAGTCTGACAGACCGAGAATTAATTAGGTGGCTCCATTTACTTTTTTTAAACACTGGCAAAACATTTCTTTTCATTGTCTAGAACTTCCTCAGTGTTCCAAGACTTATTAAAAATCAACATTAATAATCCAGAGACCTCCTCAGCTAACTCCTGTAAAACTTTTGAATGCAAGTAATCCAGATCTATTGGGTTAGGGTTAGGGTTTAAAAATGTCTGACTTTAGTAGCAGCTGTTTAATATTTTTGTTTTTTACTACTGGAATGAGAAGTATTCTGTCATCATCATATGATATGAATAAGTACATGTCATCTTGCTTTTTTCCAAATACAAAACAGAAATATTCATTCAACAGCCTTTTCTACATTATTATTCACAATTCTATGGTTTCCATTTAGTAAGAGACCAAATACCATGGTTAAAGTTAGTTTGTTCCCAATATGCTTAAAAAGTTCTTTTTTATTGTTCTCATGTCTGCTGGCTATAGAATTCTCTTTTTGTCCTTTTGCTTTCCTTATCAATTTTCTACAATTCCTAACTTCTAGTTTATATTCCTTGCTTTCAACTTCCCTGTTTTCCATTTATTTATATATTTTATTACTGAGTTCACTTCCCCTTTAAGTCCGACTGTTTTCTACTTTGTTGGTTTTTAAAACCAACATAGCCTTCTTTCTCAACTGTAGCTTTTTGGTAAATGTTCTAGTAAAATGTTCTTAAACAGTTTCAAATTATTATTCATATTTTTCTGTTGAATTTTTTACCCACAGCTGATTTAGCTCATAAATGTTTTCATATGAAAATTGATCCTTTTAAAGCAGCAAATGTGTGTGCGTTTGCATATTATATATATATTTTTTGGTTGGGACTTTATTCTTTTTGTACATAAATGTAATTAAGTCATGATCATTTGCACGTAAACAATCACTAATTTTTAATTCTGTAATCAATTCCTCTTTATCTGTCAATGTGAGATTTCCCTTAAATTGGATGCAACAGTTCTTGAGTTAGGAAATTGTCATCTATAATTTTTATAAATTCCAAATAAGTTTTAGTATAAGCAACATGAGGCCTCCTGCATGTGCCACTCAGATTGAAATGATACTACCGTGCCTTCTTTGACAGTAACCATATTGGCTTCAGTATAAGAATAATGACCATATAACATAATATTGCTGGCTTCAATGACATTTTTATCTAGAGGCTTGTATGGCAAGGGTCTCCCCAACTGTACTTTATGAAGCCATGTGCAGTCCTGATCGTGCCATCCTTCCTCATGTGAATAACCACACTGATGTGTTAAAGGACTACTTGCATGGATATGGATCTCAGGACTGAACACATTGATTGTATAGGAGGTGCACTGGGTGTGTACAAAATAACAGCAATAGGGAGTCTGCCTGCAATTGACATAAAGCAGAGAAATAGGTTGAATCATTCATCTGGAGACCTGTTCATGCCCGTAGGTTAATATATTTATTAGGGCTGTTGATTAGTTGCAGTTAACTCATGCGATTAACTAAAAAAAAATTAATCACAATTAATTGCACTGTTAAACAATAGAATATCAATTGAAATTTATTAAATATTTTTGGATTTTTTCTACATTTTCAAATATATTTATTTCTGTTACAACACAGAATACAAAGTGTACAGCACTCACTTTATATTATTATTTTTATTACAAATATTTGCACTGTAAAAAGATAAACAAAAGAAATCGTGTTTTTCAGTTCACCTCATACAAGTAGCATAGTGCAATCTCTTTACCTTGAAAGTGTAAATTACACATGTAGATTTTTTTTGTTACATAGCTGAACTCAACAACAAAACAGTGTAAAACTTTTAGAGCCTACAAGTCCACTCAGTCCTACTTCTTGTTCCACCAATCGCTAAGACAAACAAGTTTGTTTATATTTACAGAAGATATTGCTGCCTGCTTCTTATTTACAATATCACTTGAAAGTGAGAACAGGCATGCTCATGGCACTTTTGTAGTTGGCATTGCAAGGTATTTATGTGCCAGATATGCTAAACATTGGTATGTCCCTTCACGCCTTGGCCAGAGGACATGCTTCCATGCTGATGATGCTCGTTAAAAAAAAAAGTTTGTGACTGAACTCCTTGGGGGAGAATTGTATGTCTCCTGTTCTGTTTTACCCACATTCTGCCACATATTTCATTTTATAGCAGCCTCAAATGATGAATTTGTTAGTCTCTAAGATGCCAACAAGTCCTCCTTTTCTTTTGGTGGATACAGACTAACACGGCTGCTATTCTGAAACCAGCACATGTTGTTCATTTTAAGAACACTTTCACAGCAGATTTGACAAAACACAAAGAAGGTACCAATATGAGATTTCTAAAAATAGCTACATCATTTGGCCAAGGATTAAGAATCTGAAGTGCCATCCAAAATCTGAGAGGGACAAAATGTGAAGCTTGCTTTTGGAAGTCTTAAAAGAGAAATACTCTGATGCGTAAACTATAGAACCATCAAAAAAGAAAATCAACATTCTGCTGGTGGCATCTTACTCAGACGATGAAAATGAACAGTCATCGGTCCGCTCTGCTTTGAATTGTTATTGAGCAGAACCCATCGTCGGCATGGATGCATGCCTTCTGGAATGGTGGTTGAAGCATGAAGGGACATATGAATCTTTAGCACATCTGGCATGTAAATATCTTGCAATGCTGTCTACAACAGTGTCATGCAAACACCTGTTCTCACTTTCAGGTGACATTGTAAACAGGAAGCGGGCAGCATTATCTCCTGCAAATTTTAACCAAATTAGTTTGTCCAAATGATTGGCTGAAGAAGAAGCAGGACTGAATGGACTTGTAAGCTGTAAAGTTTTACATTGTTTTATTTTTGAATGAAGTTTTTTTTTTGTACATATTTCTACATTTGTAAGTTCAACTTTCATGGTAAAGAGATTGCACTACAGTACTTGTATTAGGTGAACTGGAAAATACTATTTCTTTTGTTTCTTTACAGTGCAAATATTTGTAATAAAAATAAATATAAAGTGTACACTTTGTATTCTGTGTTGTAATTGAAATCAATATATTTGAAAATGTAGAAAACATCCAAAAATATTTAAATAAATGGTATTCTATTATTGTTTAACAGCATGATTAATTGCAATTTATTTTTTTAATTACTTGCCAGCCCTAATATTTAGAGTTGCCCTGCATAGTTGCTTTAGCATAGTCCAAAAACAAAACAAAACTGGATCACTGACTAGTCCAACTAGGTATGTTTAAATGTACCTGCAACTGCAGCACTGGTGAAATGAAATTGAAAGCCAATAAGAGTTAGGCGCCTGTCATTTCTGCCTTTGAAAATCTCTCTCTACATTTTCAAAAGAACTCACCACCAAAACTCAAGCCAGATTTTCCAAAGTACTCAGCAGCTCCCACTGTGACACACATGAACAATGTTCTGAATTCTTTTGATAATCTGGCCCCAAGTCACTATTTTGTAAAGCCCAAGAGGCATTAACTATGTCCATAATAAAAACCATTGAGTGTTCAAATGTGTTGTATATACTGAGATTTGTTTAACACTTTTTTTATTAGCCATATACCTCCCTTGCTGAGATTTTCAATTCAACCTAAGGGCGTTAAGCACCCAACTCCAACAGAGAACATAATAAATCCCAGTGACATGACTGGAAGTTCAGAACTGCACATACTAAACATGTGGACTGAGATTTTTGAGAGGCCTTGAGGAGTTGGGTATCCTCCTCCCTTGGGAAAAAAATTATGGTGAAATTTTGGCAAAGAGTGAAGTACCTCTGGATTTATGGAATAACTGTCAGAAGGATTTGGTCCATTCAGTCTACAGTGTTCATGTCTTTTACTGTTAAGGTATTTCCAGGTAATTATCAAATGCACACTAAATCCATTGTGAATATGAATATTTCACTGCTGATTAAAAAAAGTTACAGGGAAGCTAGAATCTCTAAAGAATTCCTGGCTTATTGGTTACATATACCAAAACTCCTGAAGCTAATTTACTTTTGCACACTTCCAAATAGCTTGTGCCTGTCAATCCTTGTCGCCCATCTTTTCCTGGATGAGTATGTCTCGATCACGACAACCCAAGATAAACGAAGTGCCTGAGGATATAAACATGCATTAAACAGCCATGCATGCTTTGAATCACAAAGGGATGTAGGACTTGACTGATCAGAATAAAATAGAGAAATGGGAAACCTACATGAAAAGTTGATGTTTTCTTTGTTTTAATAATACTACAAGGGGAGAGGGTCCAAATGCTCGGTGAAAACTGTAAGAAGGAATCTCTGACAAGGGACTATATATTCACCTGTGTATACCCTACCTACCCATATATAGTCTAACCTATCTAGGTATCTACTAACTGTAGTATCTGAGCTCCTCACAGTCTCTAATGTATTTTATCTCATCACACTCCTGTGAGGTAGGGCTGTACTATAACAGATGGGGAACTGAGCCTCAGATAAACAAAGGGCTTGTCTACATGGTGCCTGCAAAGTGATGTGATTTGTAAAGTGCTCTAATGTCCTGCGCTTTAACTGTCCCATGTATACCCTGCTGATACACTCTAAAAGGCACCTAATTCACATTAATGTAGCCATGTAATGCGAACTAGGTACGTTTTAGAGAATGTGCCAGCAGGGTCGAAATGGGGCAGACAGGGTGCAGGAGACATGTTGGAGGACTGTAAACCTCTTTGGCACGCTTTGCCGCCACTGTGTAGACAAGCCCTAACTGACTTGCCCAAGGTTGCAGAGGAAGTCTATGGCAGAACAGGAAACTGAAGCTAGGTTTCCCATGTGACAGGCCAATGCCTTACTCAGTAGATCATCCTTCCTCTCTGCTAAACAACAGAGTCAGCTTGCAGCACTGCAAGATGAAGTTCCCAAATAAATAAGCACATTTGTACTGTATCAGCTTTGATGGAAAACCATGGGAGCTGGTTACTGTCTCTAGACATATTCTGCAGGGGTAGATGTAGAAAAGCACACTGTGGCTAGAGTGACCTTTACTATAGCTACACAACATGCAGATTCTAGAGAGAAAGAGTGTGTGCGTGTGTGAGGAAAACATGGGTCTATGTGACAGTGTCCCAGGAAGCTCGGAGGCTTTCTTTTCTCTCTAAGAATCAAACTACTTGGGTGGATGAGTCATTCCATGGTTTAAAACACAAGATTAACCTCCTTTCGCCACCACTCCTGTGCCCAATCACTGTCTCAAAAAATTGCACACATGGACAAGAAAGCTAGTACATTATAATCTTCAAGATTGAGACACACTTCTCTCTAAGGCTTTGAAATATGGAATAGTTTACACTTAAAGGTAATTGTTGCTATCCAGCAATATACTTATAGGACTGCCACCACAATCTTACCAGAGCACCTCACAAACAATGAATTGACCCTCAAAACATCTCTCTGAGGTAGGAAAGTGTTATGATGTCCCTAACAAAATAGTTTTCCTTTTAAGATCACTCAGCATCATAAAGGTACACATGCACATCAGGTTTATTTTTGTAAAATTTTTGCCAATGTATACATTTTACCTGACAGACCCTACAAACAGTATTTACTTTATTTATTTTGTTATTTAAGGTTCACCCTAGCTGATCAGGTTTCATAGCTATACTATGGATATAGATTGTCCATGAGAGGGGCAAACTGACATCTAATTAGATTTCATGTTAAGTCTAGATGCAGCAATTATGACTTCTGAATAAAAGTGGTTGTTATTTAGCAGGGTAGCCTAAGCAATGCGCATAATTATTATAATTATTGTGTACCTAATGATATCTAATAGGAATCAACATTGCAAATAAATGCTGTAAAGTGTTCAGCAGGGTGGCCTGCACTTTGCTGAAAACTAAACAACAAAGGTTAATAAATATGTTTGCAGATATTGTTTTACAGGAACCCTGGGCAGCACTATCTGTTGGAGATTATCTACATTAGGACTCAACAGACCAGAAAACATCCAGAATAACAGTCTTGGTACCAGTTTACAGTGGCTGCATATTAAAATAGCTAAACTGGATTCTCCCCTCTCCCGCCACATAGGTCCAAGTATAAAATAGATGGATAATTTCTCTATAAAATCACTTAGTGGACAAAACTCTACCTCACTGAGCGAATGCTACAAATTAGAGACTGTGAACCTGACCAGACAATCAGTTCTTCCGTTCAACATGTCTGTTTAATTCTGACTCTATGTAAAGTCTGAAGCAGATACAACCCTTTGAAGTGACTATTACAGTTGCTGCAGATGATGCCTAACCCATTTGTAATGTATTAGCAAAAGAATTGCATGTATGTAATGAAGACAATGCCCACTGCTGATAGAAGTGACATGTTATAGATTTAAAACTGTTTGTGATTACAAAGCATATTTCAGAACCTTCCACTTCCACAGCCTATTGTGTTTTCAATTATCTTCCAAACCACACAAACTAGAGAGAGACTTATCAAGCATAATATCCTCAAAGACTTCTCACCATGCCTTCTTCAGAGAGGTCAGATATGCCATGGGAAAAACCAACACAATTTACAGTATATGCTGCCATTAATAAATGCTGTTAGCAACAACATGGAGAAAACACATAATTATATTCATAAATAGATTTCAAATGAAATTTGAGAGTTTGTAAATTTTAATATATTCTGATAGGGATTTATGAGCTGGCACAAAGGAGATAAAAATCATCCAGTCATATATTCATTGGCGTATTTAAGTGTATTGATTTGAACTTAAGTATATTAGGTTTTGGATAGCATATATGTGAATCCAAGGCTGCAAGTGAGTGGGGAGGTGCATGTATAAATAAAAGTCACCTACATCCAGGCAGGCCATAAAAAGACCCAGTACCATTTAAGCCTTATAGTAGGGATAAGAGTGTGGGAGAAAGTAGAGGGATCACATAGGGCCTTCTGCATCCACAACCCATAACAGTGAGGGTGCTCCATGCTGGTCCTAGACAGGCTGCTTTGGGGGTTGGGGAGGGGCATTAAAAGCAGTGAGATAATGAAAGGGATACTAGATTCATGGTTTTGCAGGCTCTGTGACTGGGAATTCCCCAATATGAGATGAGGTTGATTTTCCAAACTAGAGACTGAAATAGTGGCAGTGGGTTGGGAGTGGGATGTAGGTGAATTCCACCTCTCAAATCCCTGCTTAGTTTCCTACACAAACCCAGTGTATTTACAAAAAGAAAAGGAGGACTTGTGGCACCTTAGAGACTAACAAATTTATTTGAGCATAAGCTTTCGTGAGCTACAGCTCACTTCATCGGATGCTGTAGCTCATGAAAGCTTATGCTCAAATAAATTTGTTAGTCTCTAAGGTGCCACAAGTCCTCCTTTTCTTTTTGCGGATACAGACTAACACGGCTGCTACTCTGAAACCAGTTTATTTAGGCTTTCTAGAGGGAGGGTGAATTTAATCCAAAGTGTAGAATTTTCCTACCATGGCGTGGTCATCAGGCACACCCATTGGTGGTCATTCTTTGCCATACTGCAGGCGTTTTCTGCTGCAAATAAAATCAATAAAAAGAGAACCTCTAATATAGACACAGTTCAGGTAGAAAGGGAATGATACTGGTCAAGAGAGAAGGAAACATTTGCAAGGTTTGAGGTTTACAAGAATTTGGTGCACCTTGGAGTGTATATTTCAGTGGAGCACCAGCACATTTGAGAAGGCTGAGACCAGTAGGACGTAGTGGATAGGTTTTGAATTCTTCTGCCAGGTACAAAAGGGCATAGAATGGATAGGCCATCTGATTGCCTCCTGTATTGGGGGTTTGTGGGCCACCATGTAAGGAAAAGACATCGGCTAAGGACAGGAGGCCATTCTTACAAGGACTTTCCATCTGAAGTGGTAGCTGGCCACCTAATTCTTCACCTCTAATGGGGCCGGCCAAGGCCAATAAGGAAATACCAAGCATTAAGATAATAGGGAATGGTTGGAGATAGGCTGGGATGTATTTGAAGGGAACCAGCCACCCTTATTAGGGTGGGAATGCTACTAGATTTGGATGTAATTCAGATACTTTTTGGATGAGAATAATACATATCCATGCAAATCGATATATTTGAATTTGAGACAAAACAACGGTCAAGTTAAATTAACATTATCTTGAGAATGGATGAATGCTTTTGTATGAAATGTCATTGTGTACAATGGTGGACTATTATAGGATCTAAAAATGGCATAGGGAGGATCAGTTCACCCACACTTCAGACAAAGGGCTTTGTTCTGCAACCCCCCAATGCATGGCTCTCACAAGGAAGTCATTGGGAGTTCCACACATGGGTAGGGGTAAAAGAATCAGCCTGAAGCATAGATCTTTCCTTGCCTGAGTCTGCTGTTGGCATAAGGCTAAGTAGCTTTAGAATAAAAGTTTTATTCCTCTATATAAATATCATATACATGCCATAAATGCATAACTAGAAACAGTGCATTTCAACATATGCTTCAGCATATGGCCCTTTAAATATGCGAGGCAGGCACCAATAACAATAATGAAATGAAATATGGCCTTTAACCCAAGTTGGGTTTTATTAGAAACTACTACAAGGTGCCATTGTCATGTTGAAAGTAATCAATCAACTGATTATTATTTTGAAACAAGAGGAAAAGCAGCAATGTTTTTCAGAACAAATAAGAGGTCTCGTTCTTGTTCACGGGGTTGTGTGGGGGAAAGTAAAATTATGAAGTCACTTCCAACTCAGAGAAGGCATAATTTTTTAATCACAATTTTTTTAAACTACAAATGGAATTTATTTAAAAGTTCATGAATTAAAGATATGCTTAGAAATTGAGTCCAGCTTCCTAAAATTATATGTAATACATCTGTACAGTAAATTAAGCCAAATTCTATTTAAATTTTGATTGCTACCTCATAGCTATCAATTAACGTACTGTATCCATAAAACATATGTCTTCAGCACACATTTGACATGCAAATGACTTCTATGCACATTATAAGCCCAATCCTGCCCTGAAGAACAGTTGTGTATTACCATATCTATCGTAAAATCAAGTACTATGTTTGTGCACTATTTTATCAGCAATTTTACTTTAGTAAACTCCACGCTTTAAAGACTATTATAGTGTAATAACATGTAGCATGTAACTTTCACAGAACACCAATGTTACATGCCAGATCAGACACCACAAAGTTTTCAGTGACACCAATAATATTTTCAGCTTTGAGAGTCATCACGTTCTTCCTATTTTATTTCTTCACTGCTTCTTTAGGGCCAGATCATTTATTCCTTGCACACCTTAATCTTCCATTGACTTCAATGGGAATGTTAGGTTGCAAGGAATACAGGATTGGTTCCTTCCCAATTCAAAAAGAAAGATAACAAAACTACCTCAGCACAAACTTTGTAAATGGATCGTGAGGTGAGCCAGTGGGGATTAAGAGTGAATTCCTACTCAGCATGACTAAGAGTGGAAGCATCAGGACCATAGAAAGGCCCAAATCCTAGCTGCCTTACTTATGGAGTAGGATTACATAGGTGAGTAAGGGAAGCAGAATTTGGTGTAAGGTTGTTCTTGGGTTTTATGAATAAGCTAGGTTAATAAAACATCTGAGGTGACCTTGAAATGCAAATTCCAGAGAGGTTTGGAACTGTGGGATGTGTTATAGACATGGGAAATTCCGATCCCTGGTACAATTCAGAAGCTCCTCTCAAATTTTAGGGGAGTTTGGGTTGGGTCCACCTCTGTGTGTATGCACAATGTGTATGTGTGTGTGTGTGTGTGTGTGTGTGTGTGTTATATAAATTCACACACAAAATATTAGAGATGACCCCAATCTAACCATGTCTTATACGTCTGTCTCTCTCTCTCTCATTCCCTCTCATATACACACACTATTTAATTGATTTAAATATTTGCAGCACTTCTAGTAACCTAGCCTCAGCTTATTGATTAGTCTAGCTGCTGGGGGAAGGTTGTTGCTTCATTAAAAAACAGTGACTCAGCCTGTCAGCACAGTGGAGCCATTTGTACACTCAGGATAGGCTGCAGCACAATGCTGGAAACTTCTTTTTTTAAAAGAAATGTAACTGATGTTTATTTGTTTGATTGAAACATGTTTCCACATTCTTGCTCAGCATTCAAACCCCGCTATAACTACTAAGTGGCTTTTTCAGCTGCTGATGCTGTTCACATTTTGCCAGTAATGGCTAGATTGCGCTCCTTAGGCCGAGCCCATAATGTGGGGCTATGCAAAGCTGCCCCACCTCAGAGAGGAAGAGTCAGAGGTGTTCTGCTTTGGGAAAGCTGAATACCTCCAGGAGCCCTAGGCATTCAAAGCTAACTACTTTCCTCTATGGGTGAGTGCATAACTCCGTGAAGATATGGCTTTGGCTTCTCCCTACTTTTTCTTGGATGTTATATATCACAGGGGAGTAGGGAGAGAGCAGTTTCTGTACTCCCCAGACTGTAGAGGCTGCAATTCTGCCTAGCCATTACCACCACGATCGTATGTTGTGTATAAAGGCTCTTTATGATTTCCCCCACCCATACAAGAGCCAAGATGTGGCTCTCAATGACCAGAACTAAATATTCCTTCTTCAAGGTTTGTGTGTGTGTGTGTTTGTTTGTTTTTTTGCTGAGTTTAATTTTAGTTTAACTCCCCAAAATGGAGAACAAAGTAGAAATGAGTGGAATCGGATAGTTAAAAGGGAAGCCACTTCAGAACCCAGGTTCTGTGCAATAGCTACTCCATTTACAACTGGTTTGCTAAAACCAATGTTCCATCATTAGGCATATGGAGCAAGGATTCAGTAAGGTTTTAGGCCTGTTATCTGTATCCTGGAAAGAATAATATCCACGAGTTTAAGAGTAGCACTTAGATATTCAGTTATCTAACGTTCTACATATTATTGATGTTCTCTGCTATGAAGCAACGTTAATTTTAAAATAATGTAATTGCAAATGAAAGATGCATGGGCAATGTTTGATTAAGAGAATGAATACAGTGTGAACAGCAGCTGAAGTTCTATTATGTGGAAGTAGTGCTAACATGGATAAAATTGATATATGCGTAGAATCATAGAATATCAGAGTTGGAAGGGACCTCAGGAGGTCATCTAGTCCAACCCCCTGCTCAGAGCAGGACCAATCCCCAACTAAGTCATCCCAGTCAGGGCTTTGTCAAGCCTGACCTTAAAACCTTCTAAGGAAGGGGATTCCACCACCTCCCTACGTAACACATTCCAGTATTTCACCACCCTCCTAGTGAAAAAGTTTTTCCTAATATCCAACCTAAATCTCCCCCACTGCAACTTGAGACCATTACTCCTTGTCCTGTCATCTGCTGTCACTGAGAATAGTCTAGATCCATCCTCTTTGGATCCACCTTTCAGGTAGTTAAAAGGAGCCATCAAATCCCCCCTCATTCTTCTCTTCCGTAGACTAAACAATCCCAGTTCCCTCAGCCTCTCCTCGTAAGTCATGTGTTCCAGACCCCTAATCATTTTTGTTGCCCTTCGCTGGACTCTCTCCAATTTTTCCACATCCTTCTTGTAGTGTGGGGCCCAAAACTGGACACAGTACTCCAGATGAGGCCTCACCAATGTCGAATAGAGGGGAACAATCACGTCCCTCGATCTGCTGGCATAATATGTAACCAACGGTCTCAGGCTTGGGCAACTGACCTGTAAAGCTCGTCCAATAGAGAAAGGTATGGCCACTGAGTATGGTCTTTGCTGACTTGGAGAAGACATGCAATCGTGTATAAAGAGAATTAGGAGAATTAGTTTGCAACGGAGAGATATGCCAGAAGGATATGTCCATCTTATCCATGATATGTATGATGGAGTGGGGCTGCACAGAGGAAACATTGCTCTGTATTAGACCCTTTTTTGTTTTCAGTTGTTGTGGATGTGATAAGTGAGACTATACAAGGGAGCCACCTTTGTAGGGTACACTGATGACTTAGGGTTATGTGCAGAAGACCATAAGACCCTGCAAACCAACTTTGAATAGTGACAACATAGCTTTGAGCAGGCTGGGCTTACAGTGAATGTTGGTAAGATTGAGGAAGGAGCACTGACCATAAAGGACATTAGAGGCAAAAAGCTGAGAAGTATGAAATAATTTAAATACTTAGGTTCAATGGTTGCTGACAATGATGCCTTCCTGACTCATTCCTGGTATCATACTAAAGCTGCTTGGTGCAAATGGAGGAAGCTTACCTTAGTTCTCTGTGATAAAAAGATGCCAATAAAGTTAAAAGGTAGGGTCTATAAAATGAAAGCTCATGCTCAAATAAATTGGTTAGTCTCTAAGGTGCCACAAGTACTCCTTTTCTTTTTGCGAATACAGACTAACACGGCTGTTACTCTGAAACCGGTCTATAAAACTATAATTCAACCTATCCTAGTGTACAGGACAGAGACTTGACCAGCCACAAGAAAAGAAATCAGTAACCTCTCCACTACAGAAATGAAGATGTTGGGATGGTCAAATGGAACACTCCATGATAGGAAGCTAAATGAGGCTATGTAGGAGCTAATGCAGGTTGCCCGAACTGAAGTTGACGGAAGCTAGGGTACGTGTCTTTTCTTGACATGTCCATATCAACAAGAGTTATACTGGTAGGATGGCCCTCGCAATGACTGTGGATGGAAGACAACCACGGAGGAGGCCCAAGCCTGGACCAGATGTCAGTGAACTTTAAAGGGAGCAATTTCCATGACAACTAAGTGTACAAACATGAGTTTTGGAAGAAGGCTATAAAAGGTACCGACCCGGATTAGAGCAGTAGCAAGAAAGAAAATGATAATGTAATAGCTATCTGTCATGAATGTATACATGCAAGCCCCAAATAAGCAAACTCTGAAATTATACAATCAACAGGCTTAAAAATCCAACCTAATTTCACTAAAAAGTAAGTTAATTTGCACCTTCAGTTCTGACCATCAAAATTAGCTTTGTTACCAAAACTGAACAGTGAGCCTTTCTGTTAGGCTGTAGAGGCCATATGTTCCCAAATCCCACCTGCTGTATACCACGGTGAGAAGCAAACGGACACTACTCTGTGAAAAGCCACAGCTAGTGAACCAAGTACTAATGTATTATGACCCCCTTAACATTTTCAAGATGGGATGGCAGCAGTGTACAAAATCTTCATGACTGTCATAGAAGAGTAGATGGAGGGTGTGACTACGTCCGCCCCTAGATACTGGTCTTATATGTTTCTTCCCCACAATAAGAGGGGGATCAATGCCCACTGACGCCAATTTAAAGCTCCCTTTACCTCAACAGGTTTTGACTCAAGCAGATTTTTGTAAGAGCTCTGCTCAAATTTAGTATAAATGGACAGATTTTCAGATGTGCACTGGGCGCTGAACTCTTGAAAATCTGGCAATGCTAGGACAGGTTATGCTGGAAGGTTGACTGTAATTTGATCCTGATAAATGCAGAATATACTCATCCACTGCATCTCTCTCTTTAGGACTCCATATCACTGTAAAAGAAGAAAACAAGTTGACTTCATCTCTAACATGCAACAAGAAATACTAACACAGTACATAAGATAACACTGATAAAGATGTATTAGTTCAGGAAATGTCACTTTTTATAGAATTTCAGTTGTCAGCAATTTCACTTTTACAAACAATACTTCCAAAATTAATAGAGATATGGAAATCCAGTACACACTAGTTTTATTTACCTTGCTTTCCTAAACAAATAGGCTTATTCTATCGATCATATCATCAAAAATTGTTCTTCTGAAACCCTTTGGCAGGCAGTAAAACAAATTCAACAGTGCCACATTGTTTTCTCGTCATTATTTAGCAGAGTTTTATAACTTTTTTCTGTTTGTTACCAATATCTGTAAATCATTCATTGTACCAAATATTGATTAATCTCCTTATATGTACAATAATTGACTTTAATAGTGTGATCTTTTGTTATTAGAACAACCTCAACAGAAGCTAGAAATGGTGCATTTGTTCTTTCTATATTGTTTTCATCTAAGAACCCGCTTCTTTATCGGATTTATTCTCTCTCCCCCTTTCACATGAGCCTTTAAGGTGTTGATTCTGCTAGACATCTAAGGGCATGTGTAACTCAAAGCATGTGAGTAGTCAATATAGTGAAGGAGTTTTTAAGATACAATAGGAACATAAAGAATCTTAATAGTGGTATTGGTCCATTATTAGATGGAAATGGTAGAATTATCAATAATGCACAAAAGGCAGAAGTGTCCAAGGTCCAGCCAAGAGTTTAAAGAGCTGGCTGAGAGCTTGCTGGACCATTCATGTCATTTTTTCGTAAGTCTTGGAGCACTGGGGAATTTCCAGAAGACTGGAAGAAAGCTAATGTTAAGCCAATTTTTAAAAAGGTAAATGGGATGACCCAGCTAATTATAGTACTGTAAACCTGACATTGATACTGGGCAAGATAATGAAACGGTTGATACAGGACGCGATTAATAAAGAATTAATTCATGTAATTAATGCCAATCAGCATGGAAAATATGAAAAATAGAACTTGTCAAACTAATTTGCTGGGGTTTTTTTTTTTTTACGAGATTACAAGTTTGGTTGATAAAGGTAATTGGGTTGATATAATATACTCGGACTTTTGTACGGCGTTTGACTTGGTACAGCAAAACATTTTGATTAAAAACTAGAATGATATAAAATTAACATGGAACACATTAAATGGATTAAAAATTGGCTAATGGATAGGACTCAAAATGAACTACTGTGATCCTGGGATGCATAAACAGGGAAATCTCAAGGAGGAGTAGAGGTGTTATTTCTACTCCATATTTGGCACTGGTGCGACCATTGCTGGAATGCTATGTCCAGTTCTAGTGCCCACAGTTCAAGAAGGATGTTGATAAATTGGAGAGGGTTCAGAGAAGAGCCATGAGAATGATGAAATGATTAAAAACCAGGCCTTTTAGTGATAAATTAAACAGATTGAACCCTGAGTTTAACAAAGAAACGTCTAAGGAGTGACTTGATTATAGCTATAATTATCTGCATAGGAAACAAATATTTAATAATGGACTCTTCAATTTACCAGAGAAAGGTATAACATGATCCAATGGCTGAGGCTAGACAAATGCAGAGTGGAAATAAGACATACATTTTTAATAGTGAGAGTAATTAACCATTGGAACAATTTACCAAGGGTTGTGCTGTATTCTGCATCACTCACAATTTTAAAATCAAAATTGGAGGTTTTTCCAAAAGATCTGCTCTAAGAATTATTTTGGGGAGGTTCTATGGCATGTGTCATACAAGAGGTCGGACTAAATGATCACAATGGTCCCTTTTGGCCTTGGAATCTATGAATGGGACTGTTTATGTTCTTAAAGTTGCACGTGTCCTTGAGTAACTTGCTGAATTGGGGCCTGATACACCAGTACAATTATTTATAAATACTGACATTTCTCATCTCAGTCTATCATCCACAACAATCCGGGGTTTAAAGATTTGTTCACGGGCCTCAAAACCAAATGCTACTTGTGAAGCTGAAGAATATGAAGAAGTCTCTGTATTTTTGTAATCTATTCTTGGTCTAAATCAGAGTGATAAAATTAATTCTCAAGTAAGCAATAAGTAATAGTAACCAGCATTAACTCTAGAAAATGAGTGGGTCAGACTAAGGATTTTTTTTTCAGATTTCTTAAACTATAAAAGACCATCCATAAGAACCACTGCATATTATTAAGCCTTTTAAATCTGTAATTTCTGATTCTGAATGGATTTAAATACAACTGCCCCCATAAATCTCCCCTCAAAAAAGATATTTCCAAATTAATTTGGATTCCTGTAGACAGCTATATTCAAATATAAACAGAAAATAAATGGATTTTTATGATGAGTCCAGGTTTGGGAAGATTCTTTCACATCTCACTATATAAATATGACCTACATTTTCAAAACAAATAATTTCCAAACATAGAATACTTTAAGAGGTTTAGGTACTGTATCTGGTCAATTCTTTACCATTGTGATTAAAATATATAAGAATATAGCTTCTGAAACATGAAAAAACTTCTTCATTAGCAGCTTACATGCATAAGTATATGAAATAAAATAAATATTGACTAGATCTATACTACATTTTAGTTACAGTTGATGACAGACCGTTCACATTTTTCTCCCCATCTGCAGTCAGTTTTGTTACCCCTCCTACTTTAAAAATGTATATTAGAATAAACAGAAACAAATGTTTGAAGCTTGTGCCTGCTCCTTGCCAACATGTTAAAAATCAGTTTTCTTACACAGTTTATTTACAGTAGAAAACCTTGACATCTTTATACAAAATACTATTGAAGAAAAACTATGCTGAAAATGCAACATTTGCACATACTCATATGTTCCTAAGTAGCTTGCTGAATTGAGGCATGAAACACCTGTACAACAGTACAATTGTTCATAAATTCTGACATCTCTCATCACACACTATCATACAGGGCAACCAGGGATTTAAAATCTTACTCCCTGGACTCGGAAACCAAATGCTACTTAGGAAGCTAAAGAATGTGAAGAAGTAGTGGGGTACCTGGGGTCTCTGCTTGGCATATGCAATTACAACTGCATGTGAAATCTAGTGAGCAAAAATCCACATTTTTGGTGGGCCTAAAACTGAGATTAGTTTGAATGTCAATACTTTCTAGATTTATGGTTACAAGGGTTCATTTCAGGTTTTCATGCTGGTATAGGAAGTCAACACAGTGGGAAGAAAATAACTAAAATACTAACTCTGTATCCAGGTTCTAAGCAGGAGGTAATAGTTTCTCAAACTAAAGTATAATAAAACAAAAATGTTGTACCTATTCTAGTGATGAATAACCCCGTAATATGACTATAACTGAAATAGTTGGAAGGAAAAAGAATACATATTTTTTGTAAGTTTTGTTTGCTTTGAGAAGGTATATTGGACCAATTAAGAGATTAATGTTCCAGGGAGTTACCCTGATGGGCCTCCTCAGTTTTTAAATACGGTTTTTACTCCTCTGCGAATTTTGCACGAGTAAGGGACGGACAGGTAAATTCTAATATGTTTGGGATTTTGCCCTTTATTAAGTGTATGATTATTTATCATTCTCCTGAGGAAAGCACATACAAGAACACCAGTATTTTGAGACTCATCAGAACAACCCTTTGGTTGGTGCTCATCTCAACAAACTAGATGTGATCATTGGTAAACCAAAAACAGATACTAAAAACCATCAGCACAGAAAATATCTACTTGTTTTTCATCAGTGTTTCTAGTTCTTCTAAAAAGCGTTAACTGGGGCCCCAAAACACCTATTGGGTACAAAGATTTTTTTTTTCTTCACTCTTGAGCTTTATTAAAGACTTGAGACTGTTTCTCTCTCTCTACCCTCTTGGAACATTTTATCTCATTCAGGTAAGGCCTAATTGACCTTTTATGGTCAAAGAAGCTCTTTATTATTTCTGAACATTAGAAATGGACAACTGATAAAACATGCTTTTAATTGCATTGATGTCACCAGGACAGATCGCCTTTCTCGTGCCTGAGGATTGTGCACATTATTAGAGCTATATGTGCCTGATAGACATGGCGTTTTGGTGCTTCCACTCACATTGCTTTCTATTGCTCAGAGTCATGCAAGCCCGTTCAGGGTGGAATTCCACCAGGATGGTTTGCACATCCTTTCTGAGCTGCTGCAAAACCAGGCTTTTCTACACTTGAGGCCTTCCCAGAGCACAACAGCCAAGGGAGGCAATATTTGAAAATACCAGATAGTGCATGCATTTGGCCTGCATGTTTTTCCACATTACTTATATTTGCCTAATAAACCATGCTCCTACCTAAGGAATTGTTAAGCTGTTCTAAGTCTCCATGTGCACAATGCTAGGTCAATGGCAGATTTCTTCCATCAACCTAGCTACCACCTAAGGGAGTTGGATTGACTACAATGACCAGAGAACCCCTCTGGTTGGTGTAGGTAGCCTGTGCCCTGAAGTGCTGCTGAGGCTCAGCTGTGCCGCGGTAGCATTTTAAGTGTAGACATACTCAGTGTTGGAAATACTATGCCATTATTCCTCAAGTTATAAATTATTTATCAGTGAGCTTTTCAATAAGTGATGGATTAAATTACCCAATACTACTTCAGTTAGTCAGTAATTAGGGGTGCTTATTGATTGGATATTGCATAAATAGATATAACCAGTTATCAAAGAAGACAATATTTCCATTTTATTATGTTGGGTTTGGCTGCAACTTGTGTTATGCATACATCTATACCTCCCCAGGTCCAGAAAAACAGACATTTATAAAAAAAACCAAAAAACCCATCAGTGCACCACATATAGTATAATCATGACTATCAGTAAAACTGGTTCTTATTGTTCAGTTTATCAAAACAGCTGTAATTTTGGAAACAATACAGTTAGGTACAACTAGCTTGAGAGCATCCAGTTAAACTATTTGCAAGATGTTGCACATCAGTTTCTGGAAAGGAAACTTTAATGCAGTCTGGGAAGTTAAAATGGTTTCCCCTAAATCTGTCATGAATAATAATTGTAAAGGGTTCAGACATTGCTTTTTTGCTATGCCTAGCAACATATCAATGGAAAATGGCCCAAAAATCCTTACAAGAAATTAATTACCCAGCAAGAACCAGCATTTTAATTAAGATACATGCCACCTTTTTAACTCCATGCATCTGAAGAAGTGTTTTTTTTACCCACGAAAGCTTATGCCCAAATAAATCTGTTAATCTCTAAGGCGCCACCTGACTCCCCGTTGTTATTGTAGGAGGATAGACCTAGTAAAAAGGCTTTTAGGTTATGCACAAGTTGAACAGTGTGCAGCATGCACAGTATAGTTTTCAGGAACAAAGTATGAATGTTTCCAGGGAAGGACATTTAATACAAGTTCAGTGGGGTTTCCTTGCCCCTTGGTTGTAAGAAAACTTTTGGGACAGAAACTCAGCTGGTGTAAATCTATACAGTTTTATTGGCTTCAAAGGAGCTAGGCTGATTTCCAGCAGCTAAGGATCTAGCTCTTTGTCTAAAAGGGAGAAGAGCCAGGGAGAACACACATGGGGTTCATCACAAACTAGGGGAAACATTTTGTGGGAACCACATATTAAAATATTGGCTCTATAGAGAGGGCAGATGGGGGAGGGTGAAAGTTCAAGGTTAGCTTGGCGTGTCACTCAGTGTCTGCCTGAATCTTATCTCACCCTTCTGATCAGCAGCATTCAGCATCTCAGAAGAAAGACCTTGGAAGGACAAGGCGGCAAGGACGTGAGTGAAAACATGTGGAGGGGCTAGGGAAAATAATTGCTGCAGTGAGTGAGAAACATTTCTCTGTTAACTTGTTTTTATTTTTAAAAATCATCTTTTACCTTACTTGTGAATAAGTAAACACAATACAGCGCAATCAAACATTTACATTGTTGGTGCACAAAATACATTTTATGTGGTTAACGTACTTAAAAAGTACTTTTAGGGCAAGAGTTTTAGTACTGCTTCTATATAAATTCACATGAAAAACTGCAGGCAAATAATTTGCACACATCATTACCATGATTGTGTACAGTGCTATGCATGAAATTGACCATTAGTTTTGAAAATTCATTCAAACTTAATCATAGCATGTTCTTAGAACAGAAGATACTCCAGCACAGCAGACGATATATATAGAGAAAGAGATTGAGTTTTTAATGATGCCCACTGTCCATGGGAAAATACCAGATTTCCCACATCATCAATTAATTACTCTATATGAGACTATATAATCAACAACAACCTTGAAGAAAAAAAAAACACTCTCCAAAAATACTTTGTCTCAAACAAAATCCCAGACCCCTGAACTATCGAATATTATTCATGTTGATCTTGCTCATCAACACCTTAACTGCATCTTTCTTGCTATTTTAATTTTCCCCAATTTTTTTTGAAATTTAGAAATACCAAATGCTTTTTATCCTCAGATACAACTATCTTAGAAACAGCCCAGGCGTATGGTTTCCCCAGTATTGTTACTTCTGTTCAGGTTTTTACCCTAATTGCAACAAGCTAATGTAAATAGGTTTTCATTGTGTTTGTGGAAAGAGCAGGAATCTGAGTTGGGAATGATGAAGTGACAGCAGTGGGGAAGGGCAGAAACAGGGAACAGCTGATACAAAAATGGCAGCAGTAGTCTCATCTCCAATTACACAGCCTACCCACCACATAGGGATTAGTCCCCATCCCCAGAGTAGTCATTGTGGGGTCCCATCAGTCCCTACCTAGGGTGATGTCTACTAAATAAGTTAGACATGTTATCATCATCAGTTGTAGTGTTATTTACAACAGGTGTCCAGAGTAGGAGTCACCTGTCACCATCCATCAGCGGTACTGATCTGGGCAGTGGGCATGTGATTTAAACTGTTCAGGATAGGACAGGCAGGGCAGAAAAGGTGGGGGAGTTGCACTGTATGTAAGGGAGCAGTATGACTGCTCAGAGCTCTGGTATGAAACTGCAGAAAAACCTGAAAGTTTCTGGATTAAGTTTAGAAGTGTGAGCAACAAGGGTGATGTCGTGGTGGGAGTCTGCTATAGACCACCGAAACAGGGGGATGAGGTGGACGAGGCTTTCTTCTGGCAACTAACGGAAGTTACTAGATCACAGGCCCTGGTTCTCATGGGAGACTTCAATCACCCTGATATCTACTGGGAGAGCAATACAGCGGTGCACAGACAATCCAAGAAGTTTTTGGAAAGTGTAGGGGACAATTTCCTGGTGCAAGTGCTGGAGGAACCAACTAGGGGCAGAGCTCTTCTTGACCTGCTGCTCACAAACCGGGAAGAATTAGTAGGGGAAGCAAAAGTGGATAGGAACCTGGGAGGCAGTGACCATGAGATGGTCGAGTTCAGGATCCTGACACAAGGAAGAAAGGAGAGCAGCAGAATACGGACCCTGGACTTCAGAAAAGCAGACTTCGACAACCTCAGAACTGATGGGCAGGATCCGCTGGGAGAATAACATGAGGGGGAAAGGAGTCCAGGAGAGCTGGCTGTATTTTAAAGAATCCTTATTGAGGTTACAGGGACAAACCATCCCGATGTGTAGAAAGAATAGTAAATATGGCAGGTGACCAGCTTGGCTTAACAGTGAAATCCTTGCTGATCTTAAACACAGAAAAGAAGCTTACAAGAAGTGGAAGATTGGACAAATGACCAGGGAAGAATATAAAAAAGTTGCTCGGGCATGCAGGAGTGAAATCAGGAAGGCCAAATCACACCTGGAGTTGCAGCTAGCAAGAGATGTTAAGAGTAACAAGAAGGGCTTCTTCAGGTATGTTAGCAAGAAGAAGAAAGTCAAGGAAAGTGTGGGCCCCTTACTGAATGAGGGAGGCAACCTAGTGACAGAGGATGTGGAAAAAGCTAATGTACTCAATGCTTTTTTTGCCTCTGTCTTCACGAACAAGTTCAGCTCCCAGACTACTGCACTGGGCAGCACAGCATGGGGAGGAGGTGACCAGCCCTCTGTGGAGAAAGAAGTGGTTCGGGACTATTTAGAAAAGCTGGACAAGCACAAGTCCATGGAGCGGGATGCACTGCATCCGAGAGTGCTAAAGGGGTTGGCGGATGTGATTGCAGAGCCATTGGCCATTAGCTTTGAAAACTCATGGCGATCGGGGGAGGTCCCAGATGACTGGAAAAAAGCTAATGTAGTGCCCATCTTTAAAAAAGGGAAGAAGGAGGATCCTGGGAACTATAGGCCAGTCAGCCTCACCTCAGTCCCTGGAAAAATCATGGAGCAGGTCCTCAAGGAATCAATTCTGAAGCACTTAGAGGAGAGGAAAGTGATCAGGAACAGTCAGCATGGATTCACCAAGGGCAAGTCATGCCTGACTAATCTAATTGCCTTCTATGATGAGATAACTGGCTCTGTGGATGAGGGGAAAGCAGTGGACGTGTTGTTCCTTGACTTTAGCAAAGCTTTTGACACGGTCTCCCACAGTATTCTTGCCAGCAAGTTAAAGTAGTATGGGCTGGATAATGGACTATAAGGTGGATAGAAAGCTGGCTAGATTGTCGGGCTCAACGGGTGGTGATCAATGGCTCCATGTCTAGTTGGCAGCCGGTATCAAGTGGAGTGCCCCAAGGGTTGGTCCTTGGGCCGATTTTGTTCAATATCTTCATTAGTGATCTGGAGGATGGTGGGGATTGCACCCTCAGCAAGTTTGCAGAGGACACTAAACTGGGAGGAGAGGTAGATATGCTGGAGGGTAGGGACAGGATACAGAGGGCCCTAGACAAATTAGAGGATTGGGCCAAAAGAAATCTGATGAGATTCAACAAGCACAAGTGCAGAGTCCTGCACTTAGGACAGAAGAATCCCATGCATCACTACAGACTAGGGACCGAATGGCTAGGCAGCAGTTCTGCAGAACAGGACCTAGGGGTTACAGTGGACGAGAAGCTGGATATGAGTCAACAGTGTGCCCTTGTTGCCAAGAAGACCAATGGCATTTTGGGCTGTATAAGTAGGGGCATTGCCAGCAGATCAAGGGACGTGATCGTTGCCCTCTATTTGACATTGGTGAGGCCTCATCTGGAGTACTGTGTCCAGTTTTGCGCCCCACACTACAAGAAGGATGTGGAAAAATTGGAAAACATCCAGGGGAGGGCAACAAAAATGATTAGGGGTCTGGAACACATGACTTATGAGGAGAGGCTGAGGGAATTGGGATTGTTTAGTCTGCGGAAGAAAAGAATGAGGGGGGATTTGATAGCTGCTTTCAACTACCTGAAAGGGGGTTCCAAAGAGGATGGATCTAGACTGTTCTCATTAGTAGCAGATGACAGAACGAGAAGTAATGGTCTCAAGTTGCAGTGGGGGAGGTTTAGGTTGGATATTAGGAAAAACTTTTTCACTGGGAGGGTGGTGAAACACTGGAATGCGTTACCTAGGGAGGTGGTGGAATCTCCTTCCTTAGAAGTTTTTAAGGTCAGGCTTGACAAAGCCCTGGCTGGGATGATTGAGTTGGGGATTGGTCCTGCTTTGAGTAGTTGGGGATTGATCCTGCTTTGACTAGATGACCTCCTGAGGTCCCTTCCAGCCCTGATATTCTATGATTATATGATTTTCTTTTCACAGAGTTTGGTTGTTTTATTCAGCTCAGCAGATTTCTCTCTCTCCCATAAAGTTAGTTTTAGGGCTAAAAAGTGCCACAATAAAAATCAAAATGTTTTGTTCCCTTGAGGCCCCATTGCTGGTATCTCCCAAAAGCTAAGATGTCAGTTCTTCGGTTTAAAGTTTCATTTATGGTTGCACATGGCTGGGTGGAAAACAAGTGTTGTTTCTGTTTGTTTCTCCTTTTTTTTCTGGTTATATTTAATGTTTTTTAACTTTGCTCTGATGTTCTAAAAACCCCGGCACGAAGTGTAAACACAGCCATTGCCCAGAGAGAAGGACGGCTTTCTTATCAGATTTCAGAGTAACAGCCGTGTTAGTCTGTATTCGCAAAAAGAAAAGGAGGACTTGTGGCACCTTAGAGACTAACCAATTTATTTGAGCATAAGCTTTCGTGAGCTACAGCTCACTTCATCGGATGCATACTGTGGAAATTATGGAAATTATGGAAATTCCACAGTATGCATCCGATGAAGTGAGCTGTAGCTCACGAAAGCTTATGCTCAAATAAATTGGTTAGTCTCTAAGGTGCCACAAGTCCTCCTTTTCTTATCAGAGTTATTTCACCTTTACTCCTATGAGAGGAGCTGTTGTTCAGCATGTGGACTCACCCCTAAGAAATGCAGTTTGGGACTCTAGGGTATTATGCATAACTTTCCCTTTATAACTTTCATTTGTTTCCAGTTGCTCCATACAATTATTAAGGGATGGAAAAACTCAGAGGGATCCTGAAGCTTGCATTCTTAAACCTAGGCTCATTGAAGGTTTTGACTTGTTCTGAAGGAATCAGAATAATTAGCAATATGGAAAAGAGGTAAAAATATAAAAGCATAACATTTCACTACTGAATTCCTCACTAGATTAGCTCATTTCTAAAGGTAGATTCCAGTTTTATCCCAGTCCCCCATATGCATCTGGGATCAGGGGTGTAATCCAATAGGGCCTCCAACTGGCCTCCCCTCATGCATACTCAACTTTCTGAGAACACACTTTCTGTGCACTAATGTACACACATTGGGCGATATTATTTTTTGAAACATGTATGTTGCAGTAGCACCTAGAGGCACCAGGGTCCCATTGGTACTGGGCATTACACACACAATAAAAAGAAAATCATTAATTCATGCCTGTGAAGGTGTTAGAATTTAAAGGCACAAAATCCATTTGGCCCATGGGCTGGGTGCGTGCACAGATGAGTACTAGCATGCAGAAAGTGTGCACATGTGCAAAGCTGCACATGTACACGTGGTGGCTGGGGTCTGACAGTCTCAAAGATCCAAATTCTACAATTGATTAACAAGCTCAAGTCACGCTGCAATCAATGGGAACTGAGCATACACACCTGCAGGAAGAATTCAGTTCTGAATGCGTGACATCTTTAAACCATTGAAAGCTTTGCTCCATTGAATTCATTGTAATCCATTTCTATACAGAAAAGGTGACCTACAGCAGATGAAGATCAAGGAAGTAGATGGCATCATATACAAAGTTTGCATCTTCAGACACAGGGGGGCAAATAAAAGGCACTGTGGCTGGTCTTCCATGCCTTCCCTTAAGTTTGCCCCTTACTATAGTATATAAAATGAACAATAGTAACACAGCTCCTATAGGTTTCAGAGTAACAGCCGTGTTAGTCTGTACTCGCAAAAAGAAAAGGAGTACTTGTGGCACTTTAGAAACTAACCAATTTATTTGAGCATAAGCTTTTGTGAGCTACAGCTCTCTTCATTGGATGCATACAGCTCCTATAGTCTCCCATCCCTATTGCCTTCTCTCCCACATCCCCCAAAGGAAAAAACTTCTCTTCTGAATGCTGAGCAATCTCTCCCCTATCCAGCAGAACTCTTAAGCATGTGCTCAACTTTGAGCACGTGGCTACAGTAGGACTAATCACACGCTTAAGTGCTTTGCTGGATTGGGGGCAAAGTGTTCAGCTGCTGGCAACCCGTAAAAGAACAAAATCAGAAGGAAAAGAATGTAGACCGTCCAATGTTTTGTCCTTTTTGCCATCTAATTAAAAAAGTATATCACAATCCAGCAGAATTTTCTTAATCTCTAACACATTAGGGGCAGATACTACCCTCCTCACTTCCAATGTACCTTACACTACCAGAAGTCTCACTGGAATAATAAATGCCTTATTTTGCAATACATTGCTCTTTATAGAATTATTTTTTCTTCGTGTCTCATAAAGCCAAAATAAATATAAATAAAGCGGGTAAATAAAGAAATAGGAGGATAGTAGGTACCCAAGAGAACTAGTCAGTGGGCCTGATTTTGTTCTCCCAACACTTTTACACTGGTGTAATTCCATTTGCTTTAACTGCATTACTCCTGGTTTACACTGGCATAGGTGAGAAGAGAATCAAGAGCAATGTGTTTTTTTGTGCATTATGGAATCAGTTCAACACCCCATCTTCCTCCTCCCAACCTGTAAGGGTCAAATATGTGATTGCCATTTTGTACATAGAAGCAAAGAATTCAGGAATGAATAGTGTAATGGTGTCCTACTACAGTCAATTTGAATAAGTCATGTTCAACAAAATTCCAGATATTAATGTCCATATCAGAAGACTGCATGATGCTGTTACAGTATGCCTTGTCCTAATTAATATTGAACTGACAGCTGCACTTTCCTAAAATAAATACAGTGCATGTGCAGTTGGTGTTAATACATGTAAAAAGAAATACTTAAATACAATATATATATATATTTTAAATTCATGCATCTGTGATTTGTATTTAAAACACTGGAAAGAATGCAGTGCTTTGCTGAGTGTGGAGATTTCAAATCATTTCCATTATTCAATGGTGAATGAGAAGAAAAATAAAGTAGATTTTCTTTAAAAACAAGACAACATTTTTCATTGACGTCTAAATATTTTTGACTCAATATCATTAGGAGATCATCTATATTAAGAAGGTACATTTCATCCTGTATGTGTAGAATTGAGATATTCCCACAGATTTACTACATTTTAAGGCTAGAATAATTTAAAAAACAGAACAGGCCTGATGAGTTGTAGTAGCATAAAGCTCCTGTAATGGAATGGTGAAAATGGAGCCATAGGGACCAAAATTAAATAAATAAATGAAAATCAACACACAACGCAGGTACAAGAAGTAAGTTTTGACAGTTTCCACTCTTCCACTTTGGCAAGTTTAATCAGTTTTGTAATCACGACCGACTGTAGACAAAAAAAATTACTGTGTTTTGACCAACTTTTCAAATAAATCCACTCTTCTCCTGACTGGGGAAAAAGATGTAGAAACATTTGATGGGCTCCCAGCCAAACACAAATCTTGCTTGTATGGTTTTGGTTTTCCACACAAAAGTTATATTAATATATTTTAAATTCTGATCAATTTCAATTTATGGCCCAGATCCATAGATCTTGCATTTCTGTGTGGCTCCATTGACTTATGCCAGTTACACCAGCTGCCAATACTTAAAAAAAAATCCATATTTTTAATTATTCTGTCGTTCCCCTCCCTATACGCGTGTGTGGCAACAAACAGCTAGAGGTTTGTACATCTTCCTTGAAAATATAAATTACTTGGGCAAAGTGAGCTGCAGGCTGTGAGGTATCTTGACACTTGACAATAGTAAGGCTATGGGGGGAAATGTAAGTGCTGATCATTAGATTATAGCTGAAGTATTCTTTTTTCCCCAGCTATGTTCCCTTGCGACCTAGGTGTTAATAAAATCAAACAAAATGAAAATGGGTAAATTATTGCAAGCTATGAACACCTACATTTTGCCATGCCTCACTAGTTTCCAATACCACATCGTTCTTCAGACTACCAAAGAAAAAGATGCAATTTCCTTCTGTAGACTAGGTGGTGCAAGGGAAGGACAAAAGAGACAAGATATTGCAATCCAAAGGTCAGTGACCCAGTCACTTGTATAATTACAGCATTTCATTTATATTCTACCAGTCTGTTGGTAAATTGGTGGCTAAAAATAAAGCAATGTTTAAAGTCTTTCATAGCTAGCAACACAGCTCTAAGGCCAGAATATCAGATAAGGAGAGGAAAGCAGGTACCAGCTGTAATTTATTTTCTAAAAATAAAAACATACCTTACACAAAGAACCAGGTCAGATCTGAAACAAGGTTACATCTTGTTTCCTCACTTCAGAATTTCTGTGAATAGATTTGATCCCTATTCTAAACAGTAGAGACACTGTTTGAAGAGCTTCAAGTTCTATAACAAAAATTTCTGAATGCAATAAGCATCCAATTTAACCTCCCACAATGGATAGAATTTACACCTTCTTCAGACTTAAGTATGTAATTTTTGTCCAGTCTAGTTGACTTTTCCTAGCCTTGCATGATCAAACTATCCTGAGATCACATCCCTCTGCTGCTTTCTGACATGTAACAGTCTCAGACTTTCCATAATGATCTGCACGGCTAGAAGAAGTGAGATGGTGGGAGAGCCAACAAGACAGTCTTGCATCCCAAGAGAACCACAGAAATGCTGTGGGTAAGTTAATGCTGAACTTGTCCTCATTAAATGACTTACCTTTCTCTGGATCTGGGAGTTTAGTTTGGACCCATCTCTGGGCATATGCCAGTAGATTTTTTTTAATGTCCAGACTTCATTTGTGTCCCAACATCAACTGAACTATGCTGACTCACACCAGCTGGGAATCTGACTCTATATTTGTATCATGTTATTTGGGGGCAAGATTCCCATTTAGAGCAAACTTCTGCTCTTCAATCCTCACTACAACCCTCTGATGCATATTCTGCACTTGTTCCATTTATATCACAGTGGATGCAGTAAGTGAAATAGAGATCCATAAGGCAGAGATCAAAGAGAATTTTGCACTAAATCCCGTAGTTATGTACCCTTCATTATATCTACACTTCACGATGGAGGTGTAATTCCTAGCTCGAGGAGACGTTCTCGTGCTAGCTGATCCAGTCAGTGAACTAAAAACAGAGCATAGCTGCAGCAGCACAACGGGCTGACTCCTCCCAGTATATATCCATCTGAAATACTAAGCATGCTCTCAGGGCAGCTAGCCCATCCCACCGCTCACACCACTACAGCTACACTTTATTTTTAACACACTAGTTTGACAAAGAAATAGTGCAGGGGGTCTCCTCGAGCTGAGAATCAAACCCCCAGTTCCAAGCATAGATGTCCCATTAGTCAAAGATGACACAGTACCTAGCCCTCTTCCCTATGATGTAAATGGCAGAACTATTTACTTCAGGCAGAGCTGGAATAAACCGATAGTACAGATACTCAGGTGACGAAACAGGATGATCATAATGGACAAGTAAAGTGCATCACAACATTACTGACTGTAGTGGGAAAGGAGTGCCTTAAATATCTTTTCCAATCATTACATTTCACACAAACATTATTAGTTAGGTGGTTATGGTTTATTCACTGAAAATAAACATAATTTTGTTTAGTTAATACTTTGACACACAGTGTAACTACCACCCAAGTGGGATTAGGAGTCATATAATAATCTTGCTGTAGCGCAAGGCCTTTGTGCCTTTATTGTCCTTATATATGAGGGTTTGAATGGTAAAAATAGGGTATTGCCCCTTATCTGAGACAGGACATCAATGAATTAATGACATAGATATTGAAAATTGGGTTTTCATTTTTTTCAGTTTGCACTCTACTATACACATCTAGTTTACATTTCTTTTCTTGTTCTATTGCTTGTCTTTTTTAATAGCCATTTAAAAATGTATTTTGCAATTTAAATTTTCCCCCCAAGGAAGCTTTACAGTGAAGAATTGTCAATTGTCAATAAACATTTCCCTAAAAAATGTAATAACTATCACAGTCTACGCAGGACTTTGTGTGCCCATATTTGTAGGGTCTAGGGATCCCTTCCCTAAAGTGATGTATAATTCCTTTGGGCTTCGTCAGTGACATGACTGTTGAACTCTTAGGGCCCAGTACAAACAAGGCACAAGATTCCATCTTCAACATACCAGAGCAGGCACTCAGCAGCCTGTAGGATTTGGCCAAAAATGAGTAAGGAGCAAAGGATCAGACCTTGCATGGAACCATTAGGCACAGTTCTGATACTGGGGCAGTGTTGTACAGCACTTTATGGAATGAATTTCTCAGCCACTCAGTCCTTTGCTAAGTGTGACCGTGGTTTCACTGGAATTTTTGTCCAACTAAATGCTGCAAGATTATTCCTTAAAATCAGTATTGCTTATGTAGCCTAGTGCTTCTTAATATACTAGGTGATGCTGTGAGCTCAAGAGAGGAAAAAAGCTCACATTCCTCCATAAGACAATGAGCAAGAGTGAGCCGTGGGATATGCTGTGTGGAAATATTCAGTTTTGCAGGAACCCAAGAGAAAAACAGTCTCTGTCCTGAAGAACCTGCAGACTAAATGTAGATAAACACAACACAAGGATGGGGTGAAAGGCAGGCAAGGGGTACAGAACAAGAATATGAGGAAACTTTGACAATTAATGCTTGATACATCAGAAGATTCAAGCACTTATTGAGGCCCGGCTTGACAAAACCCTGGCTAGGATGATTTAGTGGGTGTTGGCCCCCTGCTTTGAGCAGGGGATTGGACTAGATGTCCTCCTCAGGTCTCTTGCAACCCTAATATTCTATGATTCTACGACTTTTTCTTAATGTGTTAATAGGCAAACTTCTTAATAAAATGACTCAAAGCGTCATGGAAATCTAGTTCTGTTTTCTCAATGAAAATCTCAGCAAAAGTTTGAATTCTCTTTAAGCCAGATGCACAGTTGGTCAAATAAATTTTTTTTTTTCTGAAAGTGCTGACCCTTTCTTCTGTCCCAGTCAACATTTTGAAGTATTTCAAACAACTCTTTTTTATAGCTAGGAGCTGTTACTTATATTTAGGATATTTTTGAGGGGACATTATGTGGTGGGCGGGAGACACAAGAGCTGTTGATCATGGTAGGGAGGTAAGGGAGGGATGGAGGGCCACAGAGGAGGGAAGGAGCGAAAGGAGGAGGTGAGAAGATTCTAAGCAGGCAGAAAGGATGGAGGCAGAGGGAGATGAGGTGCACGGTGGGCAGGTTGTGAGTCAGATCAGCAGCAGAGGGCTGAGAAATGTATTCACCTATGTGCCTGCATGTATATCTGAGATACACCTTCTTTCCTTTGGCGTATAATTCATGAGAATGTAGCAGGGCTCCTTAATCCGTCTCTGTGTGTATTCACCCCAAAGCATGTGGTCACCACAAAAAGTCAGCATTTCTCAGCCATTAGCAGGCACTGGTATCTGAGATATCCCAGTTTCCGCTCTACTTAGAGTAGGAAACAATCGTTGGCAAACGTCAACTTTCAGTAGTGACTATTGCTTGCAAATATAGGTCTTACATTCTTGTGCATAGATAACAGTCATGTGTGTATACATCACACACAAAGACATACTTGATTTTAATAAAATGTATATTGAAAAACAGCATTGAAAACAGATTGCCAACAATTTTCCAAGTGGGGAAAAAACCCAGAATGGATAAATACATGTTATTGATCTGCAGAACGTGAAGTGTATTAAGTACTGCTATTAGAACAGAAGAGTAGACATTCTGAACTCAATACAATTTCTTTGAAGATGAAAGTCATTAGATTTCAGTGAGAAATTGGAGTAGAAATTCCGATTGACACAAAAATATTTAACTTGCATTCTACAGTATTGTGAGCACTTGGTAGTATGATTAACAATAGTGTAATTGTAACTGCAAAGAAGAAGAAGAAGAAAAAAATGGATTCTAGAGGTTCTCAAACTGTGGGGTGGGACCCCAAAGTGGGTCACAACCCCATTTTAATGGGGTCACCCAGGGCTGGTTTAGACTTGCTGGGGCCCATGGCCAAAGCCTGCACCCCACCACCTGGGGCCAAAGACCAAGCCCAAGGGCTTCAGCCCTGGGTGGCATGGCTCAGGTTACAAAGCCCCTGGACTTCAGCTTTAACCTCCCTGCCGAGGGTGATGGGGTTGGGCTTTGGTCCCTGCACCCGGGGTGGTGGGACTCAGGCGGGCTCAGGCTTCGGTTCCCCCTCCTGGGGTCATGTAGTAATTTTTGTTGTCAGAAGGGGGTCACGGTGCAATGAAGTTTGAGAACCCCTGGATTACCCTAATCAAATCTAATGTCACCTTGCCTGTCTATGCAGTCCACATTTTGTTTTCAATTGCTCAGAAATTTGTAGTTAGAAAAAAGGAAATCCTGGCTTCTGAAAGTCAACAGCCAAAATAAAAATGTCCAACCTAGCATTTCTGTGATTGTACGCTACCGGGATGACATTGTTTGTGCCACATTTTCCCCTTAGGTGCACATCTGTGGTTTCCATTAATTTCAGTGATAGTTGGGCACATACATCTGAGGGGAGAATGTGGCCTTTACATTGTAGATAGTCTGAACACAGCACAGGTCAGCGATCATAGTATTTTTTTCCTTTTGAAGGGCAAATACAGCCTGGTTAGGAAATGCTAGATTTTCTGGGGGTCAAAGCTGAGTTCTGAAATTTACTAAAGGGCTCATGACCAGGAAGGAGTAAACCAACTCCTACCTCAGCTCTTGTACTGAACCAAATCTTTTTCAAAATCTGGGACTGGCTTATTTAAGAAGCCATCCCATCTCTTCCATATAAACCCTCAGACAGGGTGAAGGCTCACTCCCTGCAGCCTCGCTGACGTGGCCCCAGAGGTCTTCCCCTCCTGCCTCAGTTTATATTCTGGCAACTGTCCCATCCAGCTCATCTTCCTCCCATGACTCTTGTATTCCCTCTCACCTTCGTCTCCAAGCTTGTCACCTCCACCGAAATGCTGAAAGGTCTCTGAGAACAGTTTGGCTTATAATTACATTTTCTATTTTTTCCTCTTCCCTGATGTGTTACTATGGGGATATTGGTTTAGAACCAGGGGTCCATACTCCCCTTCGTTCAGAGGGAAGTCTGTGCTATGCAAGGGAGAGTTTCACCTTTGCATTATGCTCCATGTCCTTCTCTTTGGCTCTCCAAAAACTTCTTGGTGGGGCTTAGAGCAGATCAGAAAAATTTAGACAGAACATTTTCCCTCAGAAAATGCCTATTTTGCACTACAATAGAAGAAAATTATTTCATGGAGCCATTGAAAATATTGTGGTGCATGCTACTTTGTGCAACAATTACTTTGGCAAGTGTTCGCTGAAAAGAAGTGGTAAAACCAAAGTCCAGCAAAGTGGTCACTAACATAACGCAATGTTCTGGCCACTGGCAGAACTGCCAAATGGACCACGTGGTGAACATTTGCAAGGAGCATTAAAAAAAAAAAAAGATGAACAGTAAGTCTCCTCCTGAATTCATCAGGAATTGGTTAGGCCCTAAAGCAAGGTTCTTATAATATTAGTATCATTTCAGGCTCATCTCTTACAAGTACTTATGAATAATTCCCTGAAAGTGTTTTAAGATAGTAAAAATCTCATGCAAAAATGTGGAGAAGAGGGGTCTGAAGGTTAAGTACCTGAAAGCAATTGGATAACCAAATACATAAAAAATATATATATACACACACAACACCTTGTAGCCATCATCCAGAACACTGCAGAATCACTATATTGTAAACTGTAGAACTTTTGATCATTATTGCAGAATACAAATTTCCAGTGGCAATATCTCCATTGTACATCTTCATAACAAAGTCCAGTATCTAGGGATAGGGTGAAAAAATATCTGATGGTCTGAAAAACCTTCACCCTTTGATGGTCAGAAAATCCTTTCTCTGTGCTGTACTTCCCATCCTATTGTACTAAAGCAAGCAAACTAATTTCTGCCCTGACTTGAACTCTGCATCTGTCAAAAGGGATTGCATGGTGCACGAATCAGGGCAGAATCTGGCTCATCACTAGATAGTGATCTAATATATTAAATGCATTTTATTTATCATTTGAAAGACACACCTTTTCATTACAAATATTGAAACAAGGCTCCCAGGGATCCACCTATTTGTATTCTCTCCTTAGCCAGACAAGATTAAGAACCTAAAAGAAAAAGGAAACACTAATATTGTCATTGCTTTTAGAGGTGTAACTTGGTTGATATCACTCCTCTCCCAGTTTGAACACTTTGTTTAACAAGGAATTCAACTGGCTGCTGAGTAGCTGCAGGCTGAGAGTGTGTGACAAGACTGATTGTCAGCTTGTAGACTGAATATGTCACAGAGCTGATAAACATTCACTCTTTGCAGAAGAAGCGGGAAAGGAGAGAATTGGCTGTCTCATGAATGGTAAACCTTTAGAAGCTGGTAAAACATCAGCACTGCAGTCAGATGCCAGCCTTATTTGGCAGACAACAGCTGCAGACATCAAAGAGGATAAGAAAGGAAAAGGAAGGCAGAAAAACTGAGGTAAAAGGGAATGGAGTCTGCAGTATTTTTATGAGGTAGATGGATTACTTTCTATTAAAATCTGGTTTGTTTATATTCTCATGTTATCAGTTTGCCTGATTTATTAAAAAAACATTTTTAAAAGATCTGCAGGCACAACTTGAGCCTTAAATTCCAGACACGTCCAACAGGGGGTCCCCGGCCCATTGAACAACACTGTGTTTCCATCAAAATCAACAGGAATTCCATGTAATAAGATGGGATTTTAAAGCCCCAGAATTGCACCAAGTAAGTGAAAGTGGTGGGAGCTAGTTAGCACACACTGAACAATATTTACTTCATCATTACAACATTCTGAACCTATTTTACAGGGTATATGGAAATATAAATCACAGCTGCATGGACTGCTCAGTATTGGAGAAAGGGGTCTGTTAAGATTTAGAAGGCTTTCTGGCTGAAGAGCAGTTTCTTGCTTGATACAACCCAAGGCTAAGCCAAAGGGAAAAGCAAAATGTGCCGGTATGTGTCTATAACAGAGACCACACGTGTGCTGGGTGGTGCACGTTTATTAATCCAGGCTATGTATACCCAATTACATGTTATTACCATGTGGCATACATCAATACCTGTATATCAACTGTTATAGAAAGATACAGTGGCTTTATGAAGATAGATTAGAGAACAACACTGAAAATATGTTTTTAATGAACAACAGTGGAGTAAGGAAATAACTAGCTGTACATGTTTGGGGCCAAATTTTCAAGTGGATGCACAAAAACATGCACAGGCCCAATTTTGACTGACAGCGCTGCTCCGAAAAGTTAAGTATTTTACAAATGTTCCAAAAGACAAAACATTTTGTTTGACATTTGCTGTGAAATTCTTGTTTTAATTTTTTTTTGCTGAATTTTTTTGAGAAATTCAAGTTGGAAAAAATAAACTATTAACAATAAACTCCCACTCTCTCCCAGATTTTAACTTCCCCTCCCAGTCTAGAACCAATCAGTTTTTCCAATTGAAAAAAAATTCCCAGCAAAATTAAATTTGTCATTTTAAAAAAAATCATTTTCAAATTCTTTTGTTCAAAAAGGCATTTTTATATCAAAACAAGATGATGGAAAGGTTAACTAGCTCTCTTCACAAAACTTTAATGCTCATCCACAAATCAAAATGGATGCCTTCACACAGCTATGCGTGTACATAAACCATGACTTGAACAGGCATTTGGGGGCATGTGCACACCCATGTTGGCTGTATGTCTGCTTGAAAGTGTATCCCTTTATAATCTTCACTCTTCTCTGCATACAAAGGGCTCAGCCTTGCAAGATGCTGAGCCTTCTGGCCCTGATTCTGCAAGCAACTAAGCATGTGCTTAATTTTTAGCACATTAGTAATTCCACTGAAACTTTTGTGATTATTCACATGTATAAAGTTAGGCACATTATGCTTAAGCATAACTTAAGTACTTTGTTGGATGAGGGTCAGAGGGCTTGGCACTTTGCATTGCATGATCAAGCCCTAACAGAACCAGTTTAGACGTATTCAAGATAATTGACTCTGATATGAAGATTTAAATATTAAATAATTTATATATTCACACACACACACAAACGTACGTGTAAACGTAGGTTGAGTCATGCCATTATCCATCAGAAAATGTCAGATGGAAGGTGTACTGGACTCTTCCATAACTTGCTTCTCACCAGTCCTTCAGCAAAAAACTGAACAGAGCAAAAACCAAACAAAAACAAAAACAAAGCTCGAAACAAAACAAACCACCATCATTTTTCCCACATTGTACCTTTGCTCTTCTAATTTGTTTTAAGTTCTTCAAAGCAGCACTTTCCATTATTTTCTTCTGCCATCTAGTATAATACATACACACGGTACAATAAGGGATAGCTGCTGCAGAGCTACCTTTAGGCCTTGTACTTTGTGACCTGACTTCACAGTGGTTTTGATTTATTAGAAGATAAACCCTTTCCAATGTTGTTTGTCTTTAAATGAACTGTAAATAACCAATTCAGTATGACAAAGGCTAAATATTTCCTTTTAAATTCTAATGCTGTCTGGCTTCACTTACAGTATCATTTACCACAGCATACTTTTGTTGATCCTCTTACTTATATATGTTGACTATATGTATATTTATATATTTGTACTGTTAAAAGATAAATGAATATTTTATTTGGGTAAAGTCAACAGATGTTAAGGTTGGTGTTAGAATTATTACGTATCCTTAGTTGGCGATTTCCATAGCTTGTGATATTGGGGCAAAGAGTCTTTCATTTACTAACATGTTTAATGGCACCTTCCCTTAAATTGCATATAGCAACTCTAACTGTAACTTAACTAGAAAAGGAGTACTTGTGGCACCTTAGAGACTAACCAATTTATTTGAGCATGAGCTTTCGTGAGCTACAGCTCACTTCATCAGATGTTTACCGTGGAAACTGCAGCAGACTTTATATATGATGTCTGTCTGTATCTGTACAAGTTTCTTCATGCAGTTGATAGATTTCCACTCCATACAGCTAAATGCAGTGCCTTGCATAATGACAGGTTTCAGAGGAACAGCCGTGTTAGTCTGTATTCGCAAAAAGAAAAGGAGTACTTGTGGCACCTTAGAGACTAACCAATTTATTTGAGCATGAGCTTTCGTGAGCTACAGCTCACTTCATCAGATGTTTACCGTGGAAACTGCAGCAGACTTTATATATGATGTCTGTCTGTATCTGTACAAGTTTCTTCATGCAGTTGATAGATTTCCACTCCATACGGCTAAATGCAGTGCCTTGCATAATGACAGGTTTCAGAGGAACAGCCGTGTTAGTCTGTATTCGCAAAAAGAAAAGGAGTACTTGTGGCACCTTAGAGACAACTTAACTGTGATTTTGGTATTGAATTGTGTAAATGGGCGCATGCTCATGCTCACGCAAACACGTTTTAAATCTCTAATTTAGTACAATGCCAAGTCCCTGCTGACCCATGCTTTGTATACACCAGGCAAAACCCTTCTGTAGAAGAGATGCAAAGATTTTCACAGAACAGATAGACTGTTCTTCTGCTTCCTGCCTGGCCACACTCCCCAACCAGCATAGCTCTCCAGCACTGTAAACAGCCTCTAGACACCCCCTCACTGCATGGCTCCCCTCCCCAGCCAGTTCTCATTCTCTGGCTGCAGCACCAAACCTTGGCTCCAGTTCTACTAGCAGCCCTGGTCCTCAAGCCAGTCATGCTCCCTAGCTCACCAGCTGTCTTCCATGGATCCCTACATGCCACACCTCTAGAGTCCATTCTCCCTCTTCTGCTGAGGTCTGCAATAGAGGAGTCCGGCTTCACTGGACCTGAGCATGTCTCCCAGCTGCCTCTGTGCCCACACACCAAAGCTCAGAGCCTCCTCTCCCCCTGCTGTTTCCCCTGACCACATTCCCAGATTCAGTGTTCCCCAGTACCCCACCCAACCGACCCCAGCAGTTCCAGAATACAGCTAAGTGCTTATCACTTAAAACTTTAAGTGCTAATTGCTTAGTAATGAAAACTTTAATCGCTGAGAGATTAAACGTTTAATTGCTAAGTGGCTGGCGGAGTTCCAGTCCACAACAACCAAGATTCACAAACGCCCTTTCGATGAAAACTACACGATGATCAAGTGTGTAGAGACTTATACGCATGCAAGGCACTTAAATATTCCCAGGAGTGAGGAAAAAAGGTGTCTGAGGAATCATGTGTAAATGTAAAGCATGGCTAATTTTGGATTAAGTACCCTATGGAAATTTACATCATAATTTCCAAATTCTCCAGAAAAATCCTCATCTTGAACTTTTTTTAACCACACACATTTTTAAACAAATTTCTTCCTCCAGTCACAAATTAAAGGGCTAGGGGAGGGGAGGCAGAGAAAGCAGGGCTTAAAGTGGCAAAGTCTTAACTGTGGAGTCACTACTGTGCTTTCATCATATTGGATAGGACAAGTAAACTGAGGTACTGTATGGTCAGGAGAAATTCCTCCCTCCTCCTAAAAAATATGCCTTACCTGCAATAAACTGTCCATTTAAAAGATAAAACCAGTGACATTAGTTTTCGTTACATCAGAGGAAATATCAGTGGAGCTGAAGTAGATCAGTCCTCTGTAGGTTACATATTCTGCTCTTCTACAAGCAGATGTAGGTGTGGGAATGATTCACTGCAACGCTAACCAGGCTGCCTGAGAGACTCATGTCAACCTGCTGGGATCAGCAGGCCAAGCTTCAAGCGGTAACTAGTTGCCAGATGGCAAGCTAGTGTGGATGCTTGGATGCCTCACAGTCTTCTATCTTGGAAGTCTACTGGCTTCCAGTTTGGCAGATCACTAGAGTCTAGATTCTGAAAGGGAGACGCTGTGAAAACAAATAAAACAGGACGAGGCCTATTCTCAACAGCCTGATGTTCCTAATTTATCTTCAACATTTCCACCCGTCTCTTTTTCAGGTATATGGTGATGAGGCTTTTTAGAGAGCTTGAACTGTGCTCCCCAAACTGGAAGCAAGCATGGTATCTCTGACCACTACCTCCACAGCCACGATATGAGAGGTTTCTGGCATTCTGATGTTCTGTCACTTTTTAATGCAAACCCTAGAAGATCACGGACACTGCACAATCTGAAGAAGATAAATCACAGTTACTTCGAGCTAGCTGACAGCAGTTTAAGCAGCTACAATCACCAACCACCAAGGGAGTTTCTTCTTTTATCTTACTAAATGCAAAAGTAGACCAGGAACTGGTAATATCACTGGACTATCAGGAGTCCTGCTTTTTACATAAATATCAGCAAGCAGTAAGTACATTCTGTTGACAAAATGTAATAAAACAAAGACGGTTTCAAATATGACCATTCCCCGATGCATTCTGTAGCCCCGTCTTACTCACTTATTGCGTGCTGCTGAGATTATAAGGTTTGCTTTTATCTGTCAGAAATCAATATTTCAAACATCGGATAAAAGAGGAAATTGAACTGGGAATAGGCTGAAGTGCTGTAAAAACTACAAAGCACAATTATCAAAAAGCACTTAAAGTACTTAATAGGACACACATATAAAAATGCTCAAATTAATGTCAGGGAACTATAATGAGAACTTTTTCTATGCTTTTTGATCCAAATGCCATGTAATTTGAGCACAGTCCAGTCAGTCAATACAGTTTTCAATTTATATGAAACTCCAAGGATTTCTAGCAAACCATTTGTTAGAACTGAACCATTATATATGATTGGTTAATATTTCAATTTATTGCAAATACATTATGTATTGCAAATACATTGTGTAAAGTGTTTAACTTGTTGAGATTTAACCATTCTAAACAGTTGTGATAAAAATAGGTCTTTGGGTAAACAAAGACTTTATAGTCAAGCTTTTAATAAGCACTACTATAACTAGAAGATTGGATTATAAGGGGAATAGACAGCATAGAGAAAAGCTGTAGATAGGGGAGTGATGAGGTGGGAGGGAGATGATGTATACCAGTGATCTTTATCAACATGCATTAAACTGAGAAGGGACATCTTTGAAAACTGGACAGTGGAATGATTAGTTTAGGCAGAAAGTTCATGGTTAATTTTAGTACTTTTCCTTTAAGTTTCTATATTCTATTTATGATCTTTAATGCTATTGAGTTTGAGGTCATCACAAATCATCTTAACTCCAGATTAGAAAACACTACAAGGGTGTGTGCACATGCATGCACATATTGCTATCTATAGAAAACAGATGATGTGGAATAAAAATGTATTTGGCATACATCTTGGATGGTTGCATTTTTCACAAGTGGCATAGCCATGAGGGAATCACATGGTTAACCCAGACGAATGCTAATTAAACATTTATACCAAACCACATCACCACCTTCTTGTATGTATGCCACATATTTTACAGGAATGCAATTTTGGAAACCTTTGTATGTAAAATTTCAGCCACTGATGCCTTATTGTGCCCTCCTGTATTAAACAGAATCCTACCCTAACTGGAAAAAATCCTGCTACTCACAAGACCATCAGAAATCTAATCAGAGAAGAATAAATGGCCTAATCCCAAGACCACCAAAACTAACAGGAAGTCTCCCACTGATTTCAGTGAGATTTGTATCAGCCCCATATTTCCATCGAAAGACTAAATACTATGTAATCCAATAACAGCCACATTTTCGTGGTTAAAGGCTGAATCCAGAGAAGGGTTATGCAGTTCCCTCAGCATCATCTGATTCCTCTCTCTCCTTTGCCCCACACAACAAGGACCAGTCAAAATTCTGCTGCTTCTTCCTCCACAACATTTCTGAGAACCAACCTTTTCTCTCAGTCCCTGCAGCTACATCTCTCGTGCAGATCCTTATCTCCATCTTTATTACTGTAACTTCTGCCTCCTTGCTGCCCACAGTCCATACAAAACACAACTGCTAAGACAATTTTTCATGTGCACTCTTCTAACCATGTCACCTCCTCTTTGAATCTCGATGATCGTCCCCAGTGTGTCAATTTTAGGGTTTCTTGTCCTTCAAGGCTCTGCATAAATCTGCCTGCTGTGTACTTATGCACTCATCACCTTTTCACGTTGTCCCTGCCTCTGAAAGCCAGACCATCCTTGGCACAGTGTTTGGTCTGGTTCTGACAACAATCACCTCTGTGCTTTCAGTAGTTGGAAACTGGAGCCACAGGTCAAATCGAAGGGCAGGAACTGGATACCAGAGTTGTGGGTCAAGCTGGAGTTAGTAGTCAAGAGCCAGGGTCAAGGGTCAAACTGGAGGTTAGGAACTGGAGCAAGCAGGCTTTCAGGCAAGGGGGGATTCAAGGAAGGAGAAGGACAGAGGTAAGGCTGGGTGCAAGGGAGAAGCGGGAGGAACAAGGTAATGCAGGAGCAGACATAGTCGTGCACACGAGCATTGAGGCCAGCAAGCTGCTGCTGCTGGCATAAGAGCCAGCCTGCTGGTCCCTGCAGTCAATCAGACAACCTGCAGCAGGCCAGCTGTACTGATAAGCTACCTGGAGACTAGCTCAGCTGCAGGCCCTGATTCCCGACAGGATGCAGTTGAAAGCAATCTAATATTTAGTATTATTAAGTATTTATATTTCTAGCAGAACAAAGTTCAAATATTCATGCACAAGTAGTACACACAAAACATGCATGCAAGCCCAGGCAATTATGTGAAGAGGACGCATTTGTGCACACATTATGTGAAACTGCATAAAAGATCACAGCTATACCCATATGTGCATACAATGCACATGCATGAGGTTCTACATGTTTTCCAGACACAATAGGTTTGGATATTGGAAAACATGACCCTTTGAGTGTTACACTGAATTACATCAGGCAAACTTTTTTAACTGCCACACATCTGAATCAACCTACCTGTTAAGCTGGGTAAATTGAAAACATTTTGGGCCAAATCCTGCAGTCCAAACTCTCATTGAAGCCAATGGGAGTTTTGCTTGACTAACAGCTTCAGGATTTGGACCACCATTATAGATGGAGAGGAAGGATATTTTTGTGAAAGTCAGGAGATTAGGGTCCAACTCCTGGATCTGCCACTGACTTCCTGTGTGACCCTGGACATTTCACTTCTCTGGGCCTCAAATCCCCATTTGTAAAAAGGGGATACGTCCATTGTTCCACCATTTGTCGACTTTGTCTATTTAGATTGTAAGCTCTTTGGGTAGAGAGGGTCTCTTGACAAGTACTCAGGCAATACTGTAATGCAAACAAACAGAATTAAGATTCTTTATGAATAAAATCTATACTATGGTTTGACTCTACAGTCCTTACTTGCACTGATGAGCACTTACCCAGTGAACTGACTTTCATGAATGTGCTATTCAATGTTACAGTTGCAAAATGTGCCCCTGTGTATATTAAACAAAAGATAATACATAAAATAAAACTAGGGGAAGCTGGAAAAATTCTTGGAAGGGGATGAATGGCATTTCTCCAACCAAAGGAGGACAACATAGATAACACAAAGGAGTTGAACACTTAACTGGATACCATGTTAACTGTAATTCTTTTGATATAGTCTGCATGTTCAGATTCCTGAATCAACATAAATATTTTCTAAACCTTACTTAAAAATAAATAAAAAGGCATGTGTAATAAAAGAATAGTCGGCTTTAAAAAACAGGCTGAGTGGAACTATGATATGATCTGCTAAAGCAATTGTAGTTATGGCAGTTGTAAGTTACTGTATAATATTTTTCCACTGAAGTTTCCTCCATCGGCTCTTACTGTATATTTTTCCCTCAATTATTAAATATAGAGGCTTAACCTCAAAAGCAAATGCACTTGTCTTTACATGCACTTGAATTGTAGCTGCCATTTAAAACTAATCAATGTCTTCTTCCATACTTAAATAGCTTGTTTGCAAAATGCCTCTTTTAGGAAAATTTGTACTGTATTCAAGAAGAAAATATGTTTTTCATTCTAAGAAAAGCTCATAATAAAGAAAGTGGGCTTGATTCTTCTGATCTCTTGGAGATTTTACTCTAATATAACGGCATTACTTTCAAGGGCCCATACATGTGTAAGTGGAATTACTCCTGATTTATACTAGTATTCAGGCCCAGTAACGGGAAAAATCATCATATGTTGTCCTCTATGTTATATCCCTGAAGGATTTGCGAGACTCAGCATAAAAATACTTGGAATTCTTAGAGCATCTAAAATACATATCAAAGGTCCATTTTCAAAATGTAGTGAGCTGTTTTAGCCCAAGTCACTTTCATGGACATTAATGGGCAATTGAACGGTTAGCTCCCCACTACGACCAGTGCTTCCAATATATATTCCTTGGAAATATTCTAATATTCCCCCCCCCCTAATTGTAGATGCCCAAGTCCATAAAACATAATGAGCCAAATTCTGGTTTTCCATATGGTGGCAGAAGTCGGGAGTATGTCCATTAAAGTCATAGATGCACCCTAGATTTACACCAGAGTGCAGGTTGACCCAAAGTTTCCAGTCCTGACATTATTCTACAAACAGAAGTCAATGCGAGGGTTGCATAAAACGCAGTGGCAGGATAAGCCCCCATAGGCTGTATGTTTATCTTCATTTTTCATAAGATAAAGATCTATCAATTTATTAAATATATTGGATTTAGTTCAACTTATGCCTTTATTTATACTCATGCAACCCCACTCATTTCAATGAGGTGACAAGTATGTAACTAAGGGCTAATTTTAATCTTATGAACTATAAAAAGTATGGTAATATGGTACTGAAATTTTTTTTTACATTTGTAGATAGAAAAGCTATTTATAATTCTAACTGGAAAATTCAAGAGATGCATCACATGCATCCTGTTTGCCTTTATGGTATCTGTTCATATAGTTTTGTGTTAAATTTTACTCACTCAAATTTACAACATAAACTTTTCCAGTGCAAAGTGTGTCCTTTGTTTGACACATTCTGACTATTATACAGGGCTTTCTACACTTACTTTACTAAATGCATATGAATTATCATCAATCTAATGTTAAAAAACAAGTATGGGCCAGATTTTCAAAATCTAATAGGCATGCAATTGCCTATTCAAAATGGACCTGCAGTTGTACACCTAATTACCATTACTGCAATGCAAGTTGGGTAACTACACAAACAAATAATCACAATTAACAATGTACATGTTGCTACGCAATTTACATGAACAGTGGCAATAATCGTACATGCATATTAGGCACACAATTACATGCCTAACATAACCTATGCTAAACTGTGGGGCTCTCTGTCCCCCTTTAGGGTATGTTGCCAACTCTACACTGCACCTGGGAGCAAGCCTCCCAGCTTAGGCAAACAGGTTTCCACTAGTGGTGATTGAGGTAGTGTGCTAAAAATAGCAGTGTGGACACTACAGTTTGGGCTCTAAAGCCCTGACTTCTGTTTTTAGCGCACTAGCTCAAGCCTAGCTAGCCGGAGTCTGTCTACCCAGGCCAGGAGACATGTTCCCACCTGCAGTGCAGACATACCCTTAGTGGCTGGACCATGTACATCTGTCAATATCTGGCCCTATATTAGGAAAGCCAAATGCAGTCACTGTGACAAAACTGACTTATAATGAAGAGGCAGTCTATGAACCCCACATACTCTCAATGGTGAACAGTAAAAATATATTCACTTCATATAGATTCACTTCAGTAGATTATTTCATGCAGATAAAATGCTCACCTATTTAAGTAAGCAGGGTTCATAGTTCTTTCACTCCAAAAGTGAGCTATGGAGAAGAGTTAGATAAAATAAATGAGAAGAAAGTAATAAAATAGATTGTGATTGGTACTAATGAAGGAGTACAGAGTTCTGAAGCCATTCCTGCCTCATCAGTACTGGGAGGTAGAATTATAGTCCAAATATGGGACTCCTGGCTTTCCACAAAGCAATAGAACACACTGCAAAAACATTCACCTCCAAGTAGACCTGCTCTTTTGGCAAATTACATGGTTCAGAATTAATCCTCTAGCTTGCAGCAGGCAGCACATGCCAATTTACAGCAGTCACCTATTACTGTTCATTATTTAATAGCATTGCTTTAGCTCTAGTGTGATTGCCTTCATTGTTGAATAGTTTCCAACATTGCTCTTACAATTTTGTGTTTTTCAGAGTTCTTTTCCAGGGCTTACTAAACAGCTTCACACCTGCTCACTGAATATAATGTTGACTCTAGTCTAGTGCATAACAAGGAGCAACTAAATGAGTTTTCCTACTCAACTTGTCCCATATAGGCCATCATTGTAAACTTGGTTCTTTTTTTGTAATCAGCCAATCATCATAAAGTGTCAGCTAATGAAACTTGTTCATGTCTTAAATATGCTTTCTCCCAACTAAATGCAACACAAAAGGAAAATAAGTAGCTTATGGAAAAAATGTCTGGATTCCAGGGTATAAACTAAATCATTTTTATGTTATGGAAAAATTAATTCTGTTTCCAATGTCAAATAAGTAAAATTTGCAACCTAGAGCATAACAGAGGCAGAGGAAATATGGCTAATGCATTTCCTATGTAAATAATTGCTCTATCTAGAAATGGACACATCACATAGGAATTGCCAGACCACTGGGTCTATCTAGAATAGAGATCTGTACCATATGCTTCAGGGATAAGAAACTCCAAAGTGAGCAATTATGAAATAACTCATTCATAGGGGCTCATTTCTTCCTAGTCCCTTCCCTCTAACTGAATTATACCCTGAAGCATGAGGGGTTCTCATTCAAACTTGGGGGATATTGGGAGGGTGTCACTGTAGATATCCTTATTATCCATATAAACCACTTGATACATTCAAGCTGAGTTTGTACTCTAAAATGAGTTGTTGGACTTTTGAACCTGAGATCTAGTCTTTGTACAATATACATAAGAGGCATTTTTGAACCTTTCTTCATAATAACCTAGCAGAATGAAACAAATTTGGGAGAAACCACTCACTTAGTAGAGCTTGTTTAATTTTTTTCTAAGATTAATTTCTGCAATAAGACTAGATATTGTTCCTTTTAATTAACACACAGTATTCCAGTGAACCCAACTGTGGTACAGTATATTGTAATCTATATTCTGAAAAAATATGTCTGTTACACCACAGTAAAATCTGGAGTAGTTCCACCTATTTCAGCTGAGTTATTCTAGATTTTCTCCTTGTAACTGAGCAGAATTTGGACAATATTATTTTATGTATTAACAAGCTACAAAGATAACCGCTGTCATGCAGAGTAAGTTTTCTGCAGCAGTCTTAGATCCATTCAAATTATGTGGTGTATCAAATTTATGCATGTGAACCCAGAACCAGATCCTAGCATCTCTCTCATGAAACGAAAAGGAGTACTTGTGGCACCTTAGAGACTAACCAATTTATTTGAGCATGAGCTTTCGTGAGCTACAGCTCACTTCATCAGATATCATCTGATGAAGTGAGCTGTAGCTCACGAAAGCTCATGCTCAAATAAATTGGTTAGTCTCTAAGGTGCCACAAGTACTCCTTTTCTTTTTGCGAATACAGACTAACACGGCTGTTCCTCTGAAACCTCTCATGAAACGGGTGCCCAACATTTCACATCTGACAGTGGAAGCCACCTCTTTCAAGATATTGTCTTTAACTGTTGATGATCTGTATTCCTTACTTACCAGAAAAGATATTTAGCTTGGTTTTCTCAGCATGCTTACATGGGCGTCCCTAGAAGTTTTCAGTAACATTCTCCATCTTAATCTTTGTCTGTCATCAGGTAGTTTATTGGGGGTTCCCCCACTTCTTCCTCTTCAAAAGCCATGTCACAGGGTTTAAGCATCAATATTATAATGCTTCAAATCGAGCAAACCAAAATTCTGAATCCAAATTTCCTGAACTTCAGCAATATGTTTGGAATCTTCACTGGGATCCAGGCCTGAATTACAACACTTGCCTGATCTCGTGATCCACATTTTGTGATTTGGGATCTGGCCTGGTTCCATCTTTTTAATGGGAAGTATGAGCAAGACTGAATGAGCAAATATGAGCAAGACTGATCTTGTGAGGTACTGAGCATTCCAAACTCCCACTGAAGTCACCTGATCTACTAGCCCATTGGAAACAGAAACAGAAATAAGTTATTTAAAAGTAGAAAATCTTTGTCACCTGAGGACTTCGCTAATAGCTGAATATTTCCAGTTTATATAGGTTTAAATAATCAATTCCCTTATTGCCTATTTTGACTTTACTTTACTTTCCAAGATTACCTTTCCAGCTGGTCTTTAATTAAATATTTCAATTAGGTGATCATTTAGGTGTTATATATACACACTTCAGAGTTTCCATTGTAAATCCTAGGCACTTAACACACTAGCAGCAATGGAGCTGAATTTTACCTTACACTTTGAGTAAAAGGCCTTTTTTAGAAGGTGGTAGAGAAAATGTCTCCATTTACAAAAGAGAATTTCGTAATTACATTCATTTAAAATAATCAAGCATTTCCTCCAATTAAGGAAATTTTAAGGAGGTGACTGAAAAACTAATCCAACTATTTTTTCATTGCTCTTTTCAACTGTATAGTCTAAAATAATGGGAGTTCAAAATTATAGATTAATCCTTCTCTTCTAACACAATGGAAGGAGACAAGATTAAGAGGTAAACTTGATTATAGTCTATAAGTACCTACATGGGAAACAAATATTTAATAATGGCCTCTTCAATCTAGCGGAGAAAGGTATACCACGATCCAATGTCTGGTGGTTAAAGCTAGACCAATTCAGACTGGAAATAAGGTATACATTTTTAACAGTGAGAGTAATTAATCATTGAAACAATTTACCGAGCCATGGTGGATTCTCTAACACTGATAATTTTTAACTCAAGGTTGGAAGTTAGTCTAAGACAAATGCTCTAGGAATTATTCTGGGGGATGTTCTATGGCCTGTGCTATACAGGAGGTCTGACTAGATGATCACTATGTCTCTTCTGACTTTCAAATCTATAAAATGGCTCAGAGCAGGTGGTCAGTAGTAATGGATTATGCAGGCTCTCTCTCCTGGGTCACTGCTTTGAATCCAACCCAAGTTGATAGTGACTGAATGTTAGTGTCATTTCATAGCTCCTTGGGTGAAATCCTGACCCTACTGAAGTTAATGGGGTTTTGCCACTGACTTCAGTGAGGCCAGGATTTCACCCTTTGAGTCTCCAGTATGTGAAGTGAGTAAGGGCCTGACTCAACATCCATTGACTTCAATGGTCATTTCACTCAGGCTCATAGGCCCAGATTTTTTAAAGGTATTTAAGCATTGTTCTGCTTAGTGTCACACTGCCTAAGTGATTTATATGGCTGAGTCCCAATTTCAGAAAGCCAGTGAGACTTAGCTCCTACATCACTGTTGAAAGTGGGACTTGGTGGATGTGACCGGTAGAGAAGATGGCTGCCTGACTCTTGGTCCCCTCACCCCCCACACACTCATACTCCTCAATTAAGGGCTCCCAGGTATATAAACCATAACTTTTGGTCAGAAATTTACTATTTAGATAAAGGGGACCCTTTTTGTTCTGTTACTATGGATCCTGCTGCGAAAAATAGAAATGCCAAACAACCCAAGCCTAAGTCCTCAAAGAAAGGTAAGTCAGAGAAAACCCAGCAGTCTCTCACTTTGGACTTTGCAGCTACAAAGGACTTTCTGACTACCAAATTTGATCTTATATCACAAGATACACATGAGCTCTTTAAAGATGTGGGAGAAGTCAAAGCTCGTTTGACCTATTTAGATAATGAACTATGAAAAACTGCCATAGAACTGGCAGGTTAAAATAGAAAATGCTTCCTTAAGGCAAAGAAGATCTTGAAAACAGATCACATAGGAATAATTTGAGGTTACTGAGGGTCCCTGGAGGGAAGGAAGGAAAAAACATGATTAGTTTTCTCCAGAACAAACTCTCTGAGGTACTGGTTTGGATCCCGGTTTGCCTCCACTGGACACTGATAGGGATCATCGAGCAGCAGGGGCCACAAGGAGAGAGAACAATAATAACGCCAGGCCCATCGTCTTTAAGTGGCTAAGATTTAATGACAAAGTTAAGCTGATGTTGCTACTAGGCAAAAAGAAACTCTAAAGTCTCAGGATTTTAAATTTTCTTTTTATCCTGACTCTGTAACTTTAAGCAAGAAGAGAGCAACACTTATTGGCATCAAACGAACCTCAGAGGATCAGATATTAAACACAGCCTCAAATATCCTGAGATCTTCATAATAAAGCTGACAGACTCTGAAATACTCCAACACCCCCATTGAATGCTTGACAAATACTACAGCAATTGAGACCAGATCTTACTGAGGATATCAGGATGATCCTCTCAAAAAGGAAAAGAAAATGGAGAGTATAAGCCCTGAAGAAAAGGAACTGTGATTGGGAAAACCAGGCAACTCATGCACATATATTTGACATATTTGAGTGATTTAATACAGTTACAGGGTATAATTTGTACGGTTAGACAAGATATTTAGTAAAGCTTGATAATCAATACACTGATAAGCCAATGTAAGAATATCTATATATTCATAATAACTATATTACTCATCTCCTTACTTCTACATACATTTTTATCGATATTTATATGTCTATTTATATGTTTATAATACATACACGATAACAATATATTCATAACTATGTACTTGTGTGTTGTTTGTGATTACTTGTATTACTTTATATGGACACTTGTATATTTATTTTTATGTTTCTACCCATACTTAAAGTTTATATATTTGTAAGTGATGTATGGTAATATTTATATTAATTTATTTGCACATATAATTTATGCCACTTCAAGTTTACCTTTTTTATTAGGCTATTGGCATAAATATTTATATACCATGTGCATATTAGCATTTATACACTCCATACTGTCACTTATGTATTCTTATCTATGAAGCAATAGGTTTCACTCATTTATATACCTTGGCACATGTAGATATTTTGGTAAATATATGTATATTTCTGGCAGATTCCGGATGAATTCATATTCATGAATTCCCCCCACACACAATATGAATTCCGGACGAATTCATATTGTGTGTGGGGGGAGGGTGGGTGCAGGCATATGCCATCTGGCATCTGAATGTGCCCCTATTGGAAGTCTCGGATATTAAGTGTAAAATGGGTGGGTTTGTTTTTGTTTTGCATAGAGAGGCACTCAGAGGCCGTCCGTCTATTGGGCATCAATTAGCAGCTGAACCATCACTGATTTTTCATGAACTCTATTAAGTTTTTCCCCCTGAATGTATGAGGGCTTAATGAACCCTCCAAGAGAATTAAGACTTTGAGGCATTTAAAATCAAATGGATATCATATAGCTTTCCTTCAGGAGACCCATTTAAGGATTGAAGATGCAGACATAATTACAAAATTATGTGGGACATGAATATCACTCTTCTTTCAACTCCAGAAGCAGGGAAGTAGCGATACTAATCCACAAGCGCCCAACTTTTCAATTTATTTGGTCATGGTTGGATCCAGAGAGGAACTACATAATAACTGAAGGCATTTTCAACAGTAAGAGATTAATTTTGGGCAGGGCATATAATCCTAATAGTGGGACTGCAACCTTTATCACAGAACTAGCTGACATTATTTCCAACAGAACTGATATCCCAATGGTACTAGAAGATTGGAACACTGTTGTGGATATTATCACAGACAAATCTAAGTGTATCTAGGTAATAAACTTAGGCCTTTGCAAACCATCTGTTATTCCTACTCAAGGATATTGGACTAGTGGATATTTGAAGACTGAAGCTGTTGGACTCTCTCATTACTTCAAAATACAAATACAATGAATGTACGTCCACCCATGCTTAATTAACGCTTAGCAGAATGAAACAGAGGCATTATGTGTGTGTGCGGGGTTGGGGGAGGGTAAGGGGAGGGAAATAAAGTGAGGAAGATTTAAATGGCTTCATCCAAGAACACCATAGCCTCTTTGCCACAGGACAATGGTCTTTCTGTTCTAGAACCTGAGAAAATTAACAGACAATTTAAAAACTTTTACAAATCCCTTAACACATCTCATGGTGAGCTCAGTTCTAATCTATTAGACCAGTTCATGGAGGGATTATCCTAAATACACTGTTGCTACACTGCTATAATCAGACTGATTATACGGAGAAACATCTCTCTTTACTAAAAGTTAATTAGGCAACTGGCTCACTCAATTCAGGCAAAGCATCTGGGTGTTGTGGTGCTCCAGCAGAATTGTACAGGACATTTATTAATCACTTAGTTGGGATACTGTCAAAAGGCTATAATGAAATATTTACAAAAGAAAAAAGACAAAGACAATCTTCATAATGGTAACTACTGCCCCCATCTCTCTGTTGAACACAGATAATAAAGTTCTGACAAAGATTCTCGCTTCCCACCTAAACAACATTTCTCCATCAATCATCCATACAGACCAGGTGGGTTCTGTCATACCAACTTTTCCCAAGGCCTATTGCAGCTGGAGAAAAACTAGTTAACCCCTGTGACTTTCTCTCCGCACTTCCATTTTAAAAATAGTTGTCTGTACTTTCAGAAAAAACAAACATAGTATGTACATCCTCTTGGAGCATTCTTCAGAAAAATCAAGTCCATTACTACTTCTGATCTCACCAACTTTTTTTCCATGCCAATCTACAATAATCCAAGTTTTAAACTTGCTAATAGCTTGAAATTCAAATCCATCTGGCTACCCAAGAGCATATTAACCATAAAAGATATTGCTGAATGGACAATTCAGACCTCCTTCACATATCTTTGTGATAAATACCAGCTACCAACAGAGCAAGGTCCTTTCTAAGCTTAGATTCAGAATGATAAATGAGCTGGGGAATGGTTGGCAGGCCATAAACAACTCGCCACTTGAAGTGTACCTTAAAAAGTATGTTAATCAAAAACATTTTGTGGGTAACATACAAATGGTTGAACCCCTTTGTTTATTCTACTGACTGTGCCATATTGGGAGAAGGTGCTAAATTTCTCCATTTCCTCTGACAGGTTGGAAAATGTGTCACACAATGTATGCAGAACATCCAGTTCTCTGTTCTTGTGCTTCTTTCAGAACAAAAATCTACATAGATATTATTGGACTCCTCAGCGATTGCATAACACTGGACTTGCCGCACATAGTATGTATTGGAAATATGACGGCTCCAATGCAAACCTGTCTCGTATAGTCTTTGAATATCAAAGTATATCCATATTTTGGAAGGAATCATGCGGTGTTCTATCTAAGACAATTAGGAAAGGGGTTTTCCCTATGTCAAGCCTCTGTGTTTTGGACATTCAAGATCTACCCTGTTCAAGTAATGCGAGGAACTGGATTGCTGCAGCACATATAGTGGCCAAAAAGAGTCATTTTGTGAAAATGGAAACGTGCTCTTTCCCCCACATTCTTTGATTGGCTAACTAATCAACACTGTCCTCTTGGAAAAACTGACATTAATCTATAGAGGCAAAACCTCCACCTATGAAGACCTTTGGTCTTTCATGAGAGCATTACAAACTGACTCCAGGTTGATTGCGGAGTCTCTTTTTGTGTTTGTTGGGTGTGGAGTTTAGAGCATTATTGTTCTTAAATACTCCTGAGAGTTATATCTATGAATATGTCATACTGTGTATACTCTGGCTGTGTTTTCTTTGTAGATGAATATGTCTGTGTGGCTATGTTAAAACTTCTGAGGAAAAAAAAGGAGAAAATGGGATCTAGACGTTGCAACACTGAGCCCGTCTGAGCCTTTGTGATCTCTCGCCAATTCCAGACAGACAGATATCCACCTCTCTCAGAGAGATCAAAGGCAGCACACATGGGACTGAAATACTGAACTACCGCCTCACTTTTGGAAGTACTCCTTCCAGAGCAAGACTGAGACAGTACTGCTGCCTTTGCTGGGTTTGTTCTGTGGATACATTTACACAGTGAAAATCATAAGCATTTTTATATAAAGATAATAAAAATAGTTGTCACTCCTCATGTTCCTACAATGTATGGCTCTAAAACACTAGGGCCAGACCTTTAAGACATGACACGTAATTCTGAGTGCCTCGGCTTTTTTATTCCCAACTTGAGACACTTCTCAGGTGGGCACCCAAAAATCAGTGGCGGTGCTCAGAAATTTTGGCATCGCTGTCTAAAAATGCAAGATGAAAGGTTTAGAACTGGATTCAGCTCATGTTCCGTGCCAGTGGAAATGAGCACAGCCCCTAGAGCTGGAACACAGCATGGCAGGAAGTCAGCCAAGGAAGTTAATGTGATGGTGGAAAGTGACAACAACCTGCTTCCCAACAGCCATATTGTCCATTGGAAGCTTGCACAATCCCAAAAGCTGACCAAGGAGGGGACAACCAGAACACCCACGGGATATACTAATTCAGCACATCCCACTTGCAGCCTTGTCCAGTGGGAATCTATGGCAGAAAAGCTGGGGACAGGCTGGCCCAGGGATGTATAATTTACATCTTGTTGTGCCAGCCAGAGTGAACCTGGTCCGTAAAAGTCCCCTCTCACGTCTCCCTCTGAAACTTGGTTATTGAGACAACTTTATTACCTATGATGGAAGATGCTCTTTAAAGAACAAAAAATTATTTTTACTGTTGAAAATTGCAGAAAAGGGTTCAAAGAATGTTGCTAAAAACTTCTTTTAAAATATCTACCACTCTATAAACTGGTTGAAAAATAGCAAAATATTTTTGCAAAAAATCCATGGAAATTTTGAAAAATGTCAATGAGCTATATACTAAAAATAGATGGACTATATCTCCATTTAGCTATGTGTGTGAATTGTGTCTTGTTCTTTTCTCCCAAAACAAAACCCTCCACCTTGGTGTGAGCAGGAGCAAATCCTCTTAATTCAGTGAAATTATTCTCACTTACACAGGGCTGCATTTGCTTTTAGGACCCGGCAGAAACTTAGCATTTTGCAGTCTTTAATCTAACCTAGCTATCATATCAAGCCATTTGTAGTAGGTTCATCACTATAGAATTTGACGGCTTTTATAGCAGAGATGTTGGACTCTCTCATTCATGACGAAATGACTAAAGAAAGTTGCAAGTAAATTAGGGATGAGCTAATTGTCTCAGATAAAATAATAAACCATCTTAAACAATCTCAACCTTCAAACACACCCTTAAAAAAGAGATAAATTCAAACAATCTTTATTGAGCGCCAGAAAAGGGGGAGGGGAGGCTGTCTTTATTGCCTTGGAAGCAATAGTCTCGTAAAAAGACTGTTCCTGGTAGCTAGAAATTGCAATACCACAACTCTCATGAGTTCTTCAGACTTGAGAGTGCAGGATAGTCCGAGTAAGCATCCAGACTTTTGGATGCTTATCCAGACTGAAGCTGAACTCCCAACATCTGATGGATGGCTGTCCCTAATGTAAATATCAAGGTGCAGCCCTGCCTCATTGTAATGCATGCTTTCCATGGGTATTGCACTTGTTAAAATGCACAGCTCAGTTATCTACCTTTAAAACCATTTAGAGATCCTGAAACCCACCTAGGAATTAAATGGGACAAAAGCATGCTGAGGATGCTGTTGGAGGTTTAATGACCTTCTGCATTTTCTCTTTAGTTGGAGTTCTGAATTCTGGTGGAATAAAACTTCAAGTCTCCACTGTATTGAATTTTTTTTTTTAAGCACTCCAGTCATTGTCTCCACTTGACTAAGACATTTCTGTGCTGAAGCGGGTGCATTTACTTTTCAAGTATTATTTTACTAATCAATTGAAAAATTACCTTCATGAATGACAGAAGTGCAGACCTTTGGAGTATTTCATTAAAAGGAACAAACATTAATTACAAATCCAGCCTAACCTTTTGCAGACATAAATTATGGGACTGATCTATTTTCTCCGTGGTTAATTGCGAGCAGAGAGTAGTTCTTTAAATTATTACGTGTAAGGCATGAATGAAATCAGAATTTATTGGGTGATATTCTGAAGATTTATTTGTACCTAAAAAACCTGACACAGGTAGTATCGGCCACACATTACATAGCGGTAAAGCAAAACCAGTTAAAACATCTTTGAGGCTTCAGATTGGCTGACGAAGATCACTATCAAAGGTTGGAGATTAAGGCCTAATATTCAGGCTTTACTGACAGTATATTATAGTTGCTGGAGATAGCCAATATTGCCCAACTATTTCTATTGTAAGCCAACATTTTTGGTTACTCATAACTTTCCAAAAAGTTCCCCTCATGGACAGAAATTTTCCACACATGGTATTTGCTGGATGGTAAAACAGCTCAGCTATATTCTAGTGAAATAAAATACACTTTCCCTATGATAAAACAAAAACAGCTAGTTTGATGTAGTGGGGGATCAAACTGAAATCTGCAGAGAAATAGCCTTCTGCGAGCAAAGTGACTGACTGCTCTCATGCAAACTGGTTTGGATTTGACCTTCTTTTCATGCACAAAGTATGATTTTCAGAGGTGTACAACAACAGTAGCAATATTTTTGTAGTGATCATGTTGTGTCATTACTTCACAAGTTTTAAGAGGTGGGGCATGCTTGTTTTATTCTTCTCTTCTGTCTAAAATATCAGGAATTTCAAAGTCTTGTCTTCCTTATTTTTTTGGTAGAGGACTAGAGAACTGGAGTAGGAACTGTCCCAGGTCACAGCTAAAGGAATGAGAATGTTGTATTTTTCTCAAAGAGAGTCTTTCTCTTAAATGTTTTTCAGGCATTTGAAGTAAGCAGGAGCTAATGAAAATAAACCAAAACCAAAAGTTTTAAACAGACTTACTAAAACTCCTTGCCAGTCTCTATTGATCCAGTCCATTCAGGTTTCCTAACCTACCAGTTTTCCAAGGAGTCATCCAACAAAAAGACAGAAGTCATTATCTAACATTTCTCATGTAAATGACAAGTATAATAAATAAATACATACATACCAACCATCACTACCACCACCACCATTTTTATTTGAAGTCCTTTCAGATTGTATTGACACAAAGAGAGAAAGGGAAAAATAAGCCCAAATGGAGAACACAAAATCCATCTAAATAACCCAGACTATGAAAAAAAGCCTGTTTTGATGTTTAGTAAGTAAGAACACCTTTAAGACACAGGACCAAGCCTTTTCTGTTTTCCATATTGTTCCATGGAACAATTTTCAGCAGAGCCATCTACTGGTGAAGTCGTTCCAATATTGTTACAACAGGTAACATCAAAGTAATTTCCATGGCATATTAAAAGCACTAGTACCTAGATTAGATGCAGGACGTGATGACCTTATGTAAGGAATAAACAGCTGGAGCAGATGTAAAAAACAATGTTTTGTTTTGTTTTTTACATATAAAGAACACTAGTAATGAAAACTGGGAAGAAAAATATGGACTATATATAATACATTGGCAGAATTCTCTCTAAAGAGAGCTTGCAAAGAAAGAAAGAAACCAAAATCCTTTACACTGGAAATAATAAGCCTTGCTTCCAGGAATACTGGAACACACAGGAGCATGTATTGAAAGAAATACCTCAACCACCACTGCTTGCCTTACTTCTCTAGCTTCCTTTTACCAAAGGGGTTAATCATTAGTTATATAGCACATCAGAGAACTTGGCCTGCTTGTCGTTTAATTTACTTGTGTCATGATATGATTCATACCCAAGTTCTCATAGCATTCATCATTAATACAGAATACTGCATTAGCCTAACACACACTTTAGCACCCTCTATGTATTATGTGAATCCAGCCTAATCACAAATATGGAACACAGTTATGACTTTCAGTGATCATTTTCAAAAGGGCCTAAGTGAATGCAGAGCCTAAGTCCCATTGAAAGTCAAAAGGACCTTAGGCCCCTTTGAAAATTTTACCCTTTGGAACTAATCTAGTTTCCCATCTCCACAGCCACACAGGTTCCCTGGTAGTGAAACTGCTGCAACTCTACTGTGCAGGGTGGGGTCTGAATCTGTGGGTGGTATCGGGGGGCCCACTAGGAGAGGCCCCTGGTATGGCAGCACACAAGGGATGGTTGGAATCAGTGCAGAGCTATCCTGGGAAGAATTTGCTTCTGTGCAACTCTTCTAATCCTTGCTCTATGCCAGGTATTCAGTAAGGCCAGGAAATGATATTGCAGGCAGCAGGTTGAAGATGTCTTCGTGCTCTGGCTCTGTAGCCACCCTATCATTTATTGAAAGATTAGATATTGAGCCACAGTAGCGGGGAATAGTTAGCCCTGATTAGGAATTTGGAGAACTAGGAAAAGAGGACTACTCTGAAGCCTGCAGGAATTAGAGAGACCATTCTTCTTAGCTCTTGTGAAGCTAGTATTTTCTGTCTGTTATCCTAATATTTTGTCATGTTTTAAAGTAGGGAGTTAAAGATTGATCTGGAGCCTGGGAAAAGCACTCAAGCAGCAAGACCACTTGGGACAGAGTGAAACTTTTTAAAAAACAAAACAAAACATTTTGCATGAGGAAAGCAGACCTGACAATCCTGTCCTTAGAGATATTATATGTAACCTATTTCCCAGCGCACCACATTTAAACCACTGGCCTGTTTGTTTCATATCAGCAAAAATGAAGACAGGCATATTATGCGGGCCTCCCCACCTAATATGCCTGAATCCTAATTTTTGAAGGATTTCACCAAAGTTGGCGAGCCTCTCAAACTTGCATTGAAGAATATACTGCTCAAATCATAACTAAAATTAAAAAAGTATTCTGACCACTTTCCCCCCGTGAAATGATATACTCTTTAAATTTCTTGCCAGAGAAAACTCCCCTCCCCCAACAGAACTAGTGAGAATCACACGAATAAATATGACTTGTATTTGACACCTTGAGAGTTGGTATACATATTAGGAAGAGACACCTTGAGAACTGTGTGAATCTAACACCAGTGCAATTTACAAAATGAAAAACCTTAGAGAAGAATAGGCATAATGCTGGATAGATCAGAGGTTTAAAAAATAAAATAGCTTATCCTCTCCAAATAGATGGAAAAGCTATGGAAGGAGAAAGAAAGATCCCTTATTCAACTGCTCTAGAATTTGTTCAATAAGAGATCTTTCCTTCAAAAACTTTGCTTAAAGAAAGGCAGATCAAAAAGCAACATTCACCTTACAAATTATTAACAAAAAAGTAGAGAAATTTTGATTCATGTCTAGGTATTAGAAAACACATATTTACCAATGCCTATTTTGTAGTCTCAGTACAGGCAAATAAACTATTCCAACACTAACATGGACCACATCCAAGGTGTATTAAGGGTGCTCGGCCAAGTAAAACATTTCCTTCTTGCATTAAGCTAGAACAGCCAATCCTACAGTCACTGGCTTAAATGGGAGATGCATCGGAAAAAAGGAATGCAGGGCTGGACCTTTGAAGGGATAGCTTCATTTTAGAAAAAGGAGTTGCAGAAATTAAGCTGAGAAATATTCACAAATTGGCTTCACCAAAAATTTTTCTTCCTAAAAATAAATGTGGGGAGGAGGGGTCCTGAATGTGATTCAAGCAACACCTGGCTTTGGATATGAAGTGTGGTCTGATTCACAAAATCATACTGAAACAAGTATTAAGGCTGAGATTTTCAAAGGATCCTAAGTGAATCAGGCACCCAGATTCTATGGAAATTAAATGGAAACTGAGCACCTAACTCCCTTAGGCCCTTTGAAAATCTCAGTCTAAGCAGAGATATAGCACCATCACAATAAACGAAGGTAAACCCAGTAAAGGACATAGCTAGACATGTCTGTGTGTGAAAGAGGACTTTAGCCAAATTCTCAGTCACAAGATATACACAGGTGTACCATCAGTTCAATATCTCTGGCCCATAATTGCTATTACAACACTTTCTAGTATGGGTTGCAGCATTTCATGGCAGGTGATGTACCTCTCATAGAAGTAAAAGACAGCATGTCACACTTAAGTTTGGCATGACATGGTATATAGCCTGTTCTATATGAACACCTAGTTGACATTCCAGAGCTGAAAAGCTGACAAGTGATGTGACTTTCACTTCACCAAATAGCAAGCCTCGGGCCACAAAATGCAGTAGTACCTCCTTGTAACTTACATCAATAATTTTCATTCTATTCTGTTTTCCTATGAATGAAGTTCTGAAACTGATAAAAATGAATAATATTACCTTCTCACAGATGAAAGAACAAATATTTATGGAACAGTGTGATGCAGCTGTTCAAAGATTTCTAAACACGTTAGCTCCTAGCTGTGTTACCAGTTTACCTGATGTCCCTCTTTTCTAGCTTTTACATTTGTGTCTGATTTTACTGGAGTGTAATATAGGTAAAAAACCTACTTGGCCAGACAGCCTAAGAGTTTACATTATTGTTTTCAAAAGTAATTTGTAACTTATGAGCCATCTAAGCCCTTGACTGGTAGGAATTCCTACTAGTGGTCATTCCATGTTGCATGTTTGCAGAACAAAGAACCAACATGGTCCAAATCAGTTCCAGATCTGACTTTTTCTGATAGCAAAATATTAATAACTTAATTTGTTTTTGAAAAAAACACACCTATTTTTTGGCCAAGTTATGTCCGCAGTCTGAGATCTGCTATCACAAACATGATAGGTTTCACAGTGGCAGCTGTGTTAGTCCGTATCCACAAAAAGAAAAGGAGGACTTGTGGCACCTTAGAGACTAACAAATCTCTAAGGTGCCACAGGTACTCCTTTTCTATCACAAACATGTCACTATGAGGAGCTACACTTTCAAGACAATGGTAGAATACCTGACAGATCAAAAGTTACAGTAAGTTTGCAGGCTGCCGTTAAGCCCTCTACTAAAATCTTTACAATAAAGTAACTAGTAAAAGCTGAAGTCAGAGGCTTTCTTAAAAGGGGCAACATTGGGACAAAATAATATTGAGAAATTAAATTTACTTTGGATTAGTTTCATGTAAACACACACAAAAAATCAACTTCTCAGAACTCACATGAAAAACATAATGTAGTTAATATTAAATACACTGATTACACAACCGATTACTTTTACAGTTTATGCTGCTATGTCCTTGATTTCAGTCCTGTTTTGCTTATGATTAATGAATGACTCACCTTGAGTACTTTGTGTTTATTTCATACCTCATTATGAATTTGAAAAGGTCATTTGTTCTTTGGAACTAGAAGGCAAAACATCTTTGCAAGCAGCAAAATGTTGACAAATTTAAACTAGACACTTTTGTGTAACTAACGTGCTGCTACCCATTTTTTAAAATTGCATCACTTTACATTTTCTAAAAAAGGTTCCAAAACTGTTTCAAGAGCTTGCATGCCTCTTGTTCCCACAGAACATGGGATGAAAATTTGGGCATATACATGTTATGTGCGTGTGCGCACACATGCACACGAATATACATGAAATCTGATATACTTTCTCTTGTAACTTGTCAGGTGTAATACTATAATGGCATATTATTTATTTATGCTAACAGTTGCCCACTTACTGCTGATAGTTATTCATGCGGGGCCAAATCCTAGTCCAGTAGAAGTTAATGGAAGTTGCATTTCCATTTAGCCCACGATTGTTAAAAACCAAAAGTATACAATCAATATTTTAAGAAAAACAAAGTAGTTTTTTTTTTAAACTACCATGATAGTTTAGTCTCCCGAGGGCTGTAATACTTTGATCTAAGTCCAGTTGTTGGGTTTAGTATGCAGGAGGCTGGGTAGTGTTGGCAGCCTGTGATATACAATAGGTCAGATTAGATGATCTGGTGGTCTCTTCCAGCCTTAAAATCCAGCAATCCCTAGTTGGCATAACAGGCCTTAGAGAGAATTTTCAACACAGCAAAATTTAGAGCCACCCTGAGTGCTTTAAGTAACACCAGTAGCCAAACCAGCCCCCAGAAGCGACAGTTTTATGGTAGCATAAAGATGGAATTTAGCCATCGTTGCTCCTACTCAGCAGTGCTGAGCAGAGCCCTGGGACTGCCGGGGATCTGGACCAGTGATGTAAAAGAGAATACAGACCGGAGTCTGTTCTTACTATGCATCATTTAAGGTCTCTGTTGTTTTTCTCATTCACCTAACTTGAAAGAGATGTCCCCAAAAGAGAGAGCTTGATTTCATGTTATAGGGCAGAAATCATTAGCCACAATCCTCCCCTCACACCATCTTTGCACTGGTGTGCTTCCACTGACTTCAATTCCCAATTTAAACAAGCATGAGAGGACAATCAGACCCATTATCATTTCTCACCTCTAGAACCACGTTGCGCGAGAAGCATAGCTATGTATATTTGCCTGAGAACCAGTGATTGAGGCATTATTGCACGGTTGTATAAAGCAGTGGTTTTTAACCTCTGGTCCACAGAACCCTGGGGGTCCACAGACCATCTCTAAGATTTCCAAAGGGGTCCACACCTTCATCTGAAACTTTTTAGGGGCCTGCAAAATGAAAACCACTGGTCTAAGGCACAGTGCCCCATGGCCAGTGGGTCTAATGCATCTGGTGAGTAGTGGCAGCATTTGAACCAAGTATTTCACCTGGTACAGTCTTCTCTGTGCCTTGTCCCTCAGACTTCCAGTGGCCAACTGCCGACAGGGACATCTCCCCTTCCCCCTATTCTTGCTCCGTAACACAGTCAGTTAAATTACAGCTGTCCTTTACAGAAGTGCATGTGGGTTGGATGCTGGGGCTACATTTGATTCAGAGCCAACAAGATTTAAAGGACTTTAGTTGATTTTTACATTTGTCTTTATACAGTCAATTGCATAATTGCTCACCATGTGTAATATTCAGGCATATTTGTGTTCCAAAGATCAATAGTTTAAAGTATTGTGTCATCACTTAAAATAATGTAACTGAGAATGATTAGTAACTGCAGTCTGACCTTCAGCCTCTGGTTTGCTTAATATTGTGGCTTTAAGTTTTCCCCCAATTTGTTCAGAACTTTTTGTACCTTGGATTATTAATCTATAACTAAACATTGTCCTTGGTGTTCATCTAGCTGACGATGTTTGGATCCAAACCAAATCTATTATCTTTTCTTTGAATTTTGTAAGCACATTAATTCCAACTCTTTATTCAGGCTTCTTGTTCTCTACAATTTCATTGTAAACTGTGCACATGGAGAGGACATTGCTTAGCCTTTTGGGATCAGTGATTAAACCACTTTTCACAGATGATGAACTTTAGATCCTTGTGGACAGTATCTCCTTACATAAAATTAACTAAAATCAAACTCTCTATTTCTTAAGGGTTCAGTTCTGCCACACTTATTCATGTCAAGTAGTGCTCAGAGTGAGAGGCCATAAGTGAAAAGCAGTACAGTGACAAATGTAGCTCGCTGTTAACAAATGGCAAATTTTATGTGAGTTGGGGTGGAGGTGATGCTAATCAGAAATCAAACAGTTTTTTTTATTGGAATATGACAAAGTTTAGAGTGGACCTGGAGATGGTAATAGGGAACTATGTAGGTCTAAACTGACTACTGCAATTCTATCCCAGTGTAAAGCCAGTAAAAGCAAAAGAGTTACACCAGTGCAGAACTGGGGTAATACAGGGCGAATTAGGTTCAGTGATTCCATCGACTGTAAGTAGCTTCTTACAATGGCAATTCTGGGAGAAAATAATGTATTTAATTATTACTAAGGAAGTTTACTTTTCAAGGTAGATGTTTAGAGAGGACAGCTTGCAGGCAGTTTGAAACATGCATTATCTCTGACCTGGGGAAAAACATAGCTGTTTTTTGAAGGCCTGTATTTTTTTGCAACATAAAAAAGTGCTCAGCCACATTTCCAAGCTATACCCAGGTTACACTTACGAATCAACTCTAAATGTCCCAAGGGATCAGCAGTTCCTATTCAGCTGTCAAAATAGAGGAGACCTCGTTTGAGCTAGTTCCAGATAGATGCACCTAAATTATTCTTTTGTGCCACATTCAATGAACAGAGGTGCAATGTATATTTGGTTATAACATCTGTGCCTTAAACCAGGGGTTCTCAACCTTTTTCTTTCTGAGCCCCCCCCAACATGCTATAAAAACTCCATGGCCCACCAGTGCCACAACCACTATTTTTCTGCATATAAAAGCCAGGGTCAGAGTTAGAGGGTAGCAAGCAGGGCAATTGCCTGGGGCCCCACAAAGCTAAGTTGCCCAAGTGGTAGGACTCAGGGCCCCGGGCTTCAGCCCTGCATGATGGGGCTTTGGCTTTCTGCCCTGGGCCCCAGCAGCTCTAACACTGACCCTGCTTGGTGGACCCCCTGAAACATGCTTGCGCTCCCCCCCCCCAGTGGGCCCTGGACCCCTGCTTGAGAATCACTGTCTTAAACAACTTTGTGTAATTAAGTTCCCCCTGCATATGGTTATGTTTATGATCTCAGAGGCCTTCAGGTATTGAGTATAAAAACAACAAAATTGCACTGAAAATGTAATTTTTATTATTTTACTTCAGAAATCTAGGCCTTCTCAGGCAGGAGAAATCTTTCAGGTTAGAAAGTGATTAGTTTGTTTCACATTATGATGAAAGGTAAAGGAATTTTACCAGTATATTATTGAGTTACAGTTTTTCTTACTCAGGGGGAAGATAACATTTGAGACAAACACCTCACATCTGTGATGTTTCCAGCAGGAGAGCAATCATGCAACATTCTTATAGAATACCTCTTTACAACCCACACAATTGATTTGATATATATAAGACATCTAGGAGAGTGTCATCCTATTTATATGGTGACTCACAGGACATTTATATTTCCTTGAACTACAATGATATTAGATTAGTGAAGGTTTCTGTCTTTTTTCCTCATCTATAGCGCACCCAAAGCCTGCTGAAGTCAGTAGAAGACTTCCTTTTACTTCCATGGGTTTTGGATCAGGCCCTTATATATTCGTCTTCAGTAGATTTCTGTACCTTGAGGAGTGTCCACACTAGCTTTTAAAACATGTTAAGCACCTTGAATTAACAGGCAGTCAATTAACTCAAGGTACAAAAGTCTCGATAAGACAAGTCCACAATGCCTGAATCCTCTAATTGATATTGTTCCTATTTGTCTCTTGTATATATAAAAGGCATGTATCATCTTGGTATCCAAATATGGAATTCAGGTGTAAATCAAAACCAATAGAGCAATTATCTATCTCTATCCTGCCAAATGGCAGGGTGTGTGAATTAATGTTCAAGAATCTGCATTTTGTTCCCTAGAGCTGAATTTTGTTTTTGCTACAGATTAGATTCTCAGTTTATAAGTAAAAGTTACTTGATTATGGTTTTGTTAGTAAAAGGCAAGTCATGACAAGTGATAAAACCTGGTTTGCTGTAGTGTTATTTTAAATATCTCCTGCCCCAAATGGATTCTCCAGTATTAGAGCATATTTTTTTTTCTTTACAACCCTTTCCTGGCTGTTATGAGCTGAAAAGGACTTCACTGTAGAATACACTGTCAAGACAAAGAAAAGACTGACATACATTTCACCTTTCTATGGAACCCAAAGCCCTTTTTTCTCCTCAGTACAATGGCACTTACTGTATATTTTTCTGCTTTTTAGGAAAGTGATGATCAGGTTTTCCAATGACCCTGCTCAAATGCAAAGATGTCTGTTGTGAGAAGATTACATACTGAAGTGCCTGAGTCTATTCCTTAATCAACCATCTATTACTTACGATAAATTCGACAAAGCTTTCCCTTAGTTCCAATCTTTCCATTGTACCTTTTCTCTTTTCAAACATTTGTCAGCTGTAGCACCCTACGACATTAATTCTAAATTCTAAGATCATTCCTAACAGTGTGAAGATGGCAAGTTTTTAGAAGAATTACAGTTTAAAATAAAATAAAACACCTCCTTCTCCCCTCTCCCAAAAAACAAACTGAAAACAAAACCTCACACAGCTGAAAGAAACCGCAATTACCTGAAACTGCTTGGATAACGCAGAGTTGTAAGTAATAGTAGCCAAGTTCCCAGGATTTCTCACTTCTATCTGCAGCAAAGGATGTGACTAAATACTCATGCCTGTCTCTAAAGTGAATTAAATAAAGGGTTTTAATCAAGTCAGAAATCACAGTGCTCAGGCACAGAACTTTTTGTTTATGACAAACAAACATTTTCATTTGGATACTCACTACGAGCCTATTAATGGGCGGAGTCCCTATTCTATGTGCAACAGAGCACATGCATCCCAAGTTAATGTCCACACTCTGTTCCTGAGATTGGCCTTATAGTAATTCAAAAAACCAAATGGATCTTAATGGGATCCATGTGCCGGCATGACTCAGCAGGAACTATCCTGAGGTTTTTAATGCAGGTTTTTAGCATCTACAATAACTCGACAGACAAGCCCTACATTTCTATACTGGGTTTTGAGTTTGCTAGCCTGTCTCATGGCCCTAAAAGATTTAGCATTTTGGAAGTGGATAATTTTCTGCTGTTTACAAACTGTAGAGAATGAGAACAAATCCCTTTATCCATCCTCATGATATCAGAAGCTGCATATGTTTTGCTTTGTTATCTCTGTTATAACAACAAATATAATTTCCCAAAAGCAATTTTACAAACAACACTTTTTCAGCTCATGTTTCCTCTGTAAAAAATTTAATGCATGTTTAAAAATATTAAAAGGGAACATTATTTATTTCAGTTTACGACAGCAACAGTCTGACCACACTGGAGTAACAGGATGTTTCTCCTTTACCATTTCTCTTTGCTCACTATGGTCCCACATGTATAAAAGAGAACACCCTGTTTTTAAATTAATCCCCTTAACATCTAGAAACATGAAGCACCAAAGAAAGCCTGAACAGCTGTCTGATTGTGGTTAACCCTCCCCCCCAACCCCACATCTCCACCATGGCTAGCTGGCTCATGTGCACTGATAACATACTAGAAAGCCTCTCCCAAGCTCACTTACGATTATAATTGGGAGCCCTGGGCATTTCTCCACTGACTCCATCTTATGCATCTCTTGGCCTGAACCTCTCAAGTGGTGAGGACCTTGTGTAGGGTGCTTAGAATGCTGTATACTTCCATCTAAGCCTATGAATACTGAAGATACGCAGCACTTTGCAGTATTGGGGTAGTTTTGTGCCAGAACAATGATTTAAAGCACCTTTTGCTCTCATTGTTTAGCTGCCCATAATGCAAAAAAAGTTTGAACACAGAAAATGAGTGGACTGCAGCAGTTTTCAAGAAAACCATTCAATTGAGTGACTGCTGATATTCTATACTATGAGAACAGAGCTTCCAGAAATCTCATAGAAATGTTTATCTCATGCAGGGCTGTTTGTATTGAGGTTAATTTGAACAAAGGGCAAATCTGAAATTCTCCCAGCCAACCCACCCCTATTATAAGCTGTCATTCACTTACAAGAGGTGTTTTGCTTTTTTACACCACCACAAAAAAACCCCCAAGAAAATTCAAAAATGAACAAAAGTGGTGTCATGATGTTACTGTACCACCCACAGATAGCACCCAATAATGTATGTCAGTGACTGAGCAACATTTGCCACCAATGCGTGTCATGCACACATACACATGACGTGGCTACTGTTTATTGGAGCCTAGCAGTATTTAGCTGCATCAGAGCAGTACAAGTAGATTGCTACTAACTTATTTTTAATTTCAGCAGTGGTGCTATGTGTAACATAGATCTGACAATAACAATCAGCAGCAGCAGCCACCACTGCCAAAATAATAGAGGCCCAATTTCTGCCCTGAAGGCCCACTGGGACTAGGGTGACTAGGTGTCCGTTGTTTGATCGGAACACCCGGTCGAAAAGGGATTGTGGCGGCTCCGGTCAGAGCGGGCCGTTGACTATCCAGTTGGCAGCACCCCGGGGCTAGCAGGCTCCCTGCTAGCCTCCGTGCTGTGTGGCTCCTGGGAAGGGGCTGCCAGGTGGCTGCGCATGCTGTCCCTGCCCCAAGCACCACCCCCGCAGCTCCCATTGGCCTGGCCGCACCTCTGCGTAGGAGCCAGAGGGGGGACATGCTGCTGCTTCCAGGAGCTGCTTGAGGTACCCTGCATCCCTGAGCCCTCCTATCCCGCGCCCCAACCCCGTGCCCCAGCCCTGATCCCCCTCCCGCCCTCTAAATCCCTCAGTCCCAGCCCAGAGCACCCTTCTACACCCCAAACCCCTCATCTCCAGCCTCACCCCAGAGTCTGTACCCCCCAGCCAGAGCCCTCACCCCCTCTTGCATACCAACCCACTGCCTCAGCCTAGAGCCCCCCCTGCACTCTGAACTCCTCATTACTGCCCCACCCCAGAGCCCGCACCCCCAGCCAAAGCCCGCACCCCCTCCCGCACCGCAGCCCCCTGAGCCAGCCCAGTGAAAATGAGCGAGTGAGTGAGGGTGGGGAAAGTGAGTGACAGAGGGAGGGGGGATGGAGTGAGCAGGGGCGAGGCCCTTGGAGAAGGGGCAGGACATGGGCGGGGCAGGGCACTTCTGTTTGGCTTTGTGCAAGTAGGGAGTTGGCAACCCTAACTGAGACACATTTACCCTTGTGTAACCTCATTGATCATCAATTCCCTGCAGATTCACCCTCAGTGTCAGAGGGTGGAATTTGACTCTACTTTTTGTGCAGAACCTTGAATTTGGGTGCCTAAGCTCTCTTTTGAATCCACAACATTGTGAGAGTTTAAGGTACTGTGTAGCTGTTTAGATTCTGTGCCATTACATTTCAGAGGCAAACTTACACGCATAATACATAGGATGTATGCATCTGTTTATCTAGGAAGAAGATAATTCAATACACTGTAGGGATAGGCTTAGAATATAGAATTTAAATGTTAAAAAAGTGTAAGGATGATTTAAGTGGCAGCTAAGCAGTCAGAACTATAGCAACTGTGAAGGTAAAGCAGTTACTCCGAATGGTGAACCATCTGCTTTCTAATGAAAACAGCCCTACTTGTCAGCAACATCTAGAAAAAATGATTTCTTAGTCAGAGCGTGTAACCGAGGAAAGTAGCTTTTTTGCTATATGAGGTAATACACTCGAATGATGTATGACTTAGATAATAGTGCGGGTTAATGATCTTCAGCTGGATCAGGGAGTAAAACAAAGTAATTTCATAATACAGAGCATGATGGATTAAATCATGTTAATACTGGGTATATACATTAAAGAAAATGATCTTTCTGGCATACTAAATGGCAAAATAAAAAGCACTTTTAGTAAGTTATATGATTAATTAGTCTGCCCTTTTATTTATGTACCATGATAAAGTAAAATGTACTACTTCTGGTTACCTCCTAGGCAATTATTCTAAAACGTGTATTAAATGGACCAGCATCACTGTATTGTACCAGTCCATCAGGAACACCAAAGTATGTCCCCATCTTTGTTATAAGTAAGGGATTCCCCTCCCCCCATTTATTACAATAGAAGTTAGCTCATCACTCCTTCCTAAGGTTTCTAGGCTTTTCTCCATGAGACATGATTTTGATCGCGATACAAAATTGGTCTCTGTTTGAGATAATTAACTAGCGGCATAGTTAAGAACTAATACTGCATGGTGAGAATTGGAATTCAAGTAAGTATCCAAAAATGTGGATGGTCACACAAAGTTCATCCAACTTCTGAACTGTTTCAACCTCTTGCCTGCAAAACTGAGCTCAATACCTTGTTGCTTTCTCATCAGATTTCCAGGGCTTTTCATCTCAGTCAGAAAGAACCTGGAGGTAGCCTTTCAGAACTTAAAAAAAATTACTTATAATTAAAGAGAGGTGAAGGGGTTTTTGGGCAGATGGGGGAGGGGAGACAGGGGAGAGGAAGCTTGTATCACATCCAGCCAAGTTTTACCTCCCCTTCAAGAAACCATTTCAAGAGCAGAAGAAATGACACAAATTTAATCCTGGATTTACTTGTAAGTGTCCAGTGTACACTTCCTAGCTAACAGTAGTCTGTGGCTTAGACCCAGAGAGGGAAGCGCAACACACACTGGCCAGTGGGTTACACATATATTTTCTGTTGGCTGACCTCTGAAGAAGAGTGACATTTGTATAAGAGCAATATGAAAAAATCCAAGCTCAAAGCTCTAGAACTGTGGAACTGCTCAAGGGATGTTGTCTCCCACTCCCTACAACTACTAACCCTCTCCCCCTCAGTAATGCCATGTAGCCGATAGGAGCAAAAGATTAGGGAAAGAGTCTAAGCCAATTGTCTTTTTGCTTTATTTCCCAGCCAGGCCAGGGTAAAGGGGAGGCTGCCCTTCCTATTACACTAGGGATGTACTGAGTTTCTTCTCTTGAATGTCATATGCCAGATGGACAGAGTGGTGTCAAAATGACTCCAGCTCAGGTACAGCACAAGGCTGGTCTCAAATCAGCATTATGTGGCTAACTCTAAGGAGGACGAAGTAGCTTCCACGTCACTGAGGAACCCAGGAAGCTATTGGATTGACGCCGCTCAGAAACAATTATGAGTTGAATGGAGAAGTGATCCTCATTTTAAAACACTTGCGTGAAAGACGAGTCATTTAGAAAAAGTAGTAAATTAAAGACAGTAACCTGTTAGCCTCGTGAGGGAAGCTCTTTGAAAACTTTCCCCCTCCACAGTTCTCACCATGTGGGTCAGTGCTGCAAGTATCAGAGTAGCAGCCGTGTTAGCCTGTATCCACAAAAAAGGACAGGAGGACTTAGAGACTAACCAATTTATCTGAGCGTAAGCTTTCGTGAGCTATAGCTCACTTCATCGGATGCACCTACTGCAAGTAGGTATTCTAATCCTGGGTGTCTCTCATTAAGAGTCCACCAGAGACGCCTGTTTTGTTTTAACAACCGCTAATCTCCCAGTGCTGTCTTGTGATTGTCTGACTTTTCTCTCTCTGGAAACGGGACGTGAAATCTATTTATACCGAATATATAGCAAACTATGGCAAATGTAAATCCATGTGTTTTAACCATTTGTTTTAACATCTGTACACTTTAACAATATGCCGTGAGCAAAGGAAACTCCTTGCCATCAAGTTTCACAACGTAACTTTCCACAGGATCTCATATTGGCAAGTGTGAGGACATGTAGATGGTTAAAGTTAAGGGTCTTTCATTCTCCCTACAGCGCTTTCACTATGTTTAATTTTAATCAGCATTACAGGGAGTGATTCACGTGTACTGAGCAGACATCTCAATTTTCTATGTCTGGTGGAATATGTAAATAAGAAAAAAAGGTCTAGAAACTTTCCTATTTACAGTCAATTTTGCCAATATTGTTCTTTTTAATTAAAAGAGCAGAATGATTCATGTATCAGTATTAAATGCTGCTTTTTATACCTGAAGAAATCCTCCTAACCTTAATCAGAAGGCTTTTAGAGGATGCTAGTTCTAACAGAACAGTAACAAATAGTGGGATGTATGTGAAGAAATCTCTGCTTTGAAGTGTCTGACAAATTTTGTCAGCTTTCTCTCAGAAATTTATTTTAATAAGATACTATAGCTATTGGGTTAATTATTCTCATATGTTTCTAAGAGGCCTTTGAGACTCGGAAAAACAGAGTGAAATTGACAGAAAACATACGGTAAAAATGGATTTATGTTTCAAAAGTAGAAAAAAATTGTGAACACCCCAAGGTCTAACTCCTTCACTGCAAATCATAAAGGGATTTTAAAGGCGTGTTAGAAGAAATACCTTTATGAAAAGAAAGCAATGGCATTAAAATATGGAAGGATGGGTGAACTGTACCGGAGAGTGGAGAAGTTCAGCTTCTGAGGAATACGAAGTGTTGGTCTAAAATAAGTTTCAATTGTTGTTACATTTTAGACTTTGTAGGAAATAACACAGTGCAGAAGTGTGACTTTAAAATTAGCATTTGAAAGTGCCTGTGATGTAGGTGAGGGTTTTTAACAAACAGTGGGTTTTGAACCTAAAATTACATTAATTTATTTGCTGCAACAAAATTAGGCTGATTAGTTATCGTTCAAACTCATTTGTTAAACAAAAGAAAAGCCTTTATGTTATATAAAAAAATCAGCATAGCAGGCACTCCTTGTAGTCCATTACTGTTGACAAGACTTGACTAGAAATGCAAGATATGTATAAAGAGTAATTTTGTCTCATTAAATGACAACACTAGTGGTTCCTCTTCATCTCCTTAATTCATTTCTTATAGTTTTTCTTGTCACATCCACTTGTTTTATGGCTTACTAACTTGCAAGTTATGGTCGTAATTTATGGTCAAAATTGAGTGGTAGCAAATCACAGAATATTTTCATTGATTACCCTAAATTGTCTAATCTCCTGTATGTTTTTAGGACTTGATTGGGTGGTATTTACTGATTGCCTTCATCTAATTTAAAAATCAATCAATAGCAACAATGAGAGGTGGTGGATAAATCGAGTCTAATGCAGCATAACTGCAGCAAATATCCATCAAAGGCTCATTCTCAATCAAATTTGTGGGAAGTTTTAATACATAAACCAAAATGTCTAAAAGCTTTACTTCTAGAGCATATCATTTTAAAATTGTGCTCTGCAGCGTGACATCTTATTGCTCTTATGCTGTCTATTTAGGGTGATTTTCCACTGCTAAAATGAACGTATTTCACTACAATAAAACTGTAGCAAATAAGAAAAAAATGTGATCAGCTTTGGTTTAAAGGCACTTTGTTCCATCTTCCTCAATATTATCTGTGTATAATAATGGGAATTAACATAACATCAGCTTTTCTTATAAACTGTGTGCATTTCCCCAGAGCTAAACATTCTAATAAGTGTCTTGATGGGAAATTTGCTTTCTACATTGAGAAATCAATTCATGAAAGTTGTTCCTTACATTGTTTTACTTTGTGTGTGTATGCACACATTATTTGGTGCCTAAAGTTTACTACGGCAAATATGAAAGAAAGAGTTTAGATGGCAGCATGTTAACTTCTTGACACTGTCAGTGCAAAGACACATCATGCAGTGAGACAGGTTTTTTGTCTGCTTTCTGCTTTTATTCATTTTTTTAAATTCAACAAAGATACCAAGAATTTAGAGTGCCTCTTTCTAAACTTCCCTGAGAAAACAGGAAACAAAATACTGATTTTATTTATGAACTGTGGAGCAGATCCTGAGTTGTTGTAAATGGGCATAGCTGCTTTGAAGTCAGGTAATTGGAGTTGGAGTTCTCTTGCTCTGCACCAGCGGAGGATCTGGCTCAGTAGTCTGAAAGCGTGTGTGTTTATGCTGGTATCTAATGTTAGAAGAATTTAAATCTTTACTTGAACGTGTGGATAGAAGCAGCATTTACTCAGTAAATACTGAAAACCGCTAAAGATATTCAGCTTTGAATTCCGAACAACACATGCAATGTGAAGCTACACACTGCTTATGCCAGGGGAGGTTCTGACCTATTCTGTGTGTGCTGCTGGTGACAGGTGGGGAATGGAAGGAAAGAAATGTGCTGCTTTTCTTTCATGTTGTATTTAAATTCAAACAAATAAATCAAATACCGATGGAGATGGAGTCATGAGCCCAGATTCTGGGTCATTGTATGGCATGTATGTCAGCCCAGAATTTCACCAAGGATGCCTATTGAGAAGTATTCAGAAAGAAAAAAGGCTGTGCCCATTTGCACACACTAGGAAAGGGCAAACAAGTCTTGAGAACATTTGACAAGAGTCAGAACCAAAATCCTGGACATCTCCGTATGCTGGGGATATTTGGACTTGATCCAAACTTCGCAGTTGACCCCCCCCCCCCCCCCGAGCTAGGTCTTGTCAAAACCAAGGGATCTAATACCTCCAACTCTGCAGACACCCTCATCTGGATGTGGATCAAAAATTTGCACCTCAGCCACATTTCAGCACAAAAAGAGAATTGATCTGAACCTCAACGCAAATCTTAAATCATACCACAACTCCCCCCGCCCTTTTTTTTTCCAGATCAAATTAGTTGAGCCAATATTTCTTAAAAAGACCATTTTCTATTTTCACTCCTCTGCTCCTGCTGGTTTTCTATGAGACGAAAAGAAGGTGGTGGGTAGTACACTGGCAGAGGCTGCTCTTGAAGAGCTCCTGCACTTCCTCGCAAGAAGCAGGAAGTGCAAGAGATCGCACGAGACAGCTTGTTCTCGTGAGATTCCCACCTCAATATCTCAGGTTCAACAGCGATGGAGAGACCGAAGATGGTTCAGATGAGCATCCTGGCCTTCTGGTACTTATCTGAACCAGATACAAATTCCAAACCTTTAGAGGTCGACCTGCTGTCAGCACAAACAAAGCTATGGGCGTAAGGTTAGGAAAGCACACAGTTCGGGGGCTGAATATTCCCACTCAAATCAATTTTAAAGCATCCTTTGTTGCTAAACACACTTAAAAAATCTTGGCATCAACAACAGCTCACAACACACATTACAAATACAAAAGACAAACCCTGACGAGAACCCTACAAGCAGTCCACTTTTTATTAAAATTCTGACATTCTGAGAGATCTTCTTGCCAAGGGCCCTCTTACAATGACATCTGTACACTTGTCATTACATTGCAGTTCACATTACTTACATAAACATGCCACAGGGAAACCATGACTGATATAATTTTTATAAGATTGAAAGGTAGCCATTATGATCATTAAAACAAACCTGAGAGAGCCTTCCTGATGATGGAATAGATTCTGTTACTTCTTCCTTCTCTGTGGGTCATTAGTTAAAAAGGGAACGAGGGGGAAAATAAAGAGGGAGAGAAGGCCGCATACTGCAGGTGTTTTATCCTTTGTAAGGAGACTGCACTGAGACAAATGATTCTAGCTGGCATTTTGTACACACCGGAGATTGCTTATCGATCCAGATCAGAATATTCAGGCTGGCCCCGGGGAAAAGGCAGAGTATTTTCTGAGGGAGTTAATAACCTGGCAGCTGAGCTGTCTTGTCCAATTCACTGAACCTAGGGCTCTAATCAGGCCAGAGTTTCTTATTTTGAGAAATCTTGCCATATGTGTCTGCTAGCTGCCTTCCACTCTATTGGACGAGTGACAGTGATTGAAGTGACAGCCTATAGATAGAGGCTAATCAAATTGTTTATTATCAGCCTAAATCAATATGTATAGATTGTTGAAACATCACTGTCATGCCATGGAAAAGTAATACTAATACTTCTCATGCTGCTGATGTAATTCTAAAATGTATTGTTCTACCTTGAATTACATCTGAATTTGAGAGAGTAAAAGCAATTGTAATGGGGGATCAGACAGGGACCAGTATACATGCTTAGTTTCAGAGTAACAGCCGTGTTAGTCTGTATTCGCAAAAAGAAAAGGAGTACTTGTGGCACCTTAGAGACTAACATAAATTGGTTAGTCTCTAAGGTGCCACAAGTACTCCTTTTCTTTATACATGCTTACACATTCCAATAAAATAACGTTAGGGATGAATGATGAAATGTCACTTTGTGCTCCCTTTAAATATATTATCATGTTTCTAACTGGACAGAGAGAGAACCCAGATCTGTGAAAGAAAACGGGGGTAAAAAAATAAAACACCAAGGAAGATATTCTTCCTTTTGCTGTGGAGGAGGGAAAAGAAATCCACACAGATTTCTGTTGTTGTCTACAGGGAAAAGAAAGAATTCCAACACATATGTGTCTCATTAAATGCCCACCCAACAGAAATGATCAAACCAACGTAAATCTGTAATACATGAATGTCCATTACAAAAACATTCCAAAGAGAGGTTTCAGAGTAACAGCCGTGTTAGTTTGTATTCGCAAAAAGAAAAGGAGTACTTGTGGCACCTTAGAGACTAACCAATTTATTTGAGCATAAGCTTTCGTGAGCTACAGCTCACTTCATCAGATGTATACTGTGGAAAGTGTAGAAGGTAGTATGCATCCGATGAAGTGAGCTGTAGCTCACGAAAGCTTATGCTCAAATAAATTGGTTAGTCTCTAAGGTGCCACAAGTCCTCCTTTTCTTATTCCAAAGAGAGTTTTACACAGTTCAACACTTTGATAAAGAGTAGAGCAAAGCAAATGCCTTTCTCTCTGAATTTATAAAAGTAAATAGTACCCAGCACTTGGGAGTTGGTATCACAATGGTGATGTGTTTTACTTAAAAAAATCTAGCCTATCTATTCTGCAGCCCAGGACAATTTATTTTGCACAGAAATGAGGTGTAATGCGTATGTGAAGAAAAAACGTCACTCAGTTTTCAAAGTATGCTATAATCATGTGGTTTTGCAGACAGTGATATATAGTGTGCCATGTATATATATTTCATCTTGTACAGCATGTTAATTATCTGTCTGAGTCTATAGCCTTGATTCACGCTGTAGGTTGGAGGTTCATAGTGGTAGTAACCCCCACTGATCGGGGGGGGGGCACAGGAGTGCACTTGCACCCCTCACTCTACCACATCACCCAGGTTGGGTGGGGCTGGATCAGCCTGAGGGTGGAAATATGCAGACCAAGTGCTATACCACTTGGTATCCTGCAATGGGGCTCCTAATTAACTCTGGCTGACATTTCAATCTAGCCTCTCCTGACAACACCCGCTGAGCAGGGTGTCCGTGAATTTCCCCTCTGGTGTCGCTGACCCCAATGGCGCAGTGACTATGGCCTATCCAATGCATGTTGTGCACATATTATCCCAGAACAGAATTTGGACTTTTATATATATATTTTTTCAAGTGTGCACATTAACAATAGTTTGCAGTATCTTGTGTGCCCTGTTGACTTAGTGTGGCATTTTCCTTCAACAAAAGGGCCTGCTTCTCATTACACTGTGGCCACTATATAACAACTCCGGAAATGTAGAGGGGCCTTAAAGTTGCACTAAATTATATGCATCTATCCCCATTTTAAGGCCCCCATACAATGCCAGAATGATACAAAATGACATTAGTATAAACGATGAATTGGGACCAAACTCTTTACACTCCTTTTTAAAGATAATTTGCATGATGTGTTCATTAGACTGAATTACTTTGTCAGATTACTTTGTAGCTCCAAACTAAAGCAAAGTTCAGCCATCCAGAATCTGTGTTAATAAAAATAATATTACTCTTTAGGTAGTGCTGATTTAAAGTGGTTTGTTTTTCCTTTGGATAAAAGTTACTGTTCTTAGTGTGTGCACTCAAACCCCTCCTAAACAGCAATAATCTTTGGTTGACTGATTCTAGGAATTTTCCTATTAAATTTAAACTGACATTTTTAGTCACGTATTAATTGCATCTGCACGGAACAGAGGCCCTGATTCAGTAAACAACATTAGCACAAAATTAAAATGTAAGCATATGCTCAAGTTCATCCCTATTCAGGAAAGACCTGAAGCAGATGCTTAAGTTTAGGCATGTAAACAGTTCCATTGAAGTCAACGGGGCTGAAGCAGATACTTAAAGTTCTGCATATACATAATGCACATTTGCAGAATAAGTTACAGCCCAATGAGAGAGGCAGAATGACAATTTAGTCCACAGTGAACTGGCACAACAGCAAAATAAAATATTACTTTTAAAGTGTTTTGGCCCCAACCCAGTAAAGCACTTAAAACTGACCTACATACAGGGCTTTTTTACTGATTTAACTATTTCGGTTTATAATTACATCACTGTAACTCCTTCATGTGGTCACAGTTAAACTGGTCTAAAGGTATTTATATTGGCACACCTTATCAAGGTAAATTTACAGAAATAAATGCTTCTGAAAATGGTGGAAGAACAAAAAAGGATCTTAAGGGGGAAAAAACCCAAAATGGATAACCTGAAAGTTGAACAATTTGCTGTTGTATGGCTCAGGAGTGGTAACGAGTGTTTATTATATCACTATAGGGAACACTGATTTCCATTGTGTCCGTGTGCGCACTCACAAGCTTTGTGCAGGGAATTTAAATGGTTTGATTGTCATATCGTTATCTAAATTGTGTGCGTGTGAGAGGTCCAAAAGAAAGGAATTATTATATTCCTATATATGAACCAATTGTCCTGAGATATTGCTGTCTGATACTTTTTGTAGTCTAAGCCTTCAGAGGCAGCTAACTGAAGAGTTTCAGAGGATGTAGCTGACCACTCTGTCCTTGGAAGTAGCGGGACTTGGTGAGTGGTGTGTTTGGTCCATCTGTGGGATAGCTAGTTGGTTGTTTTCTGTGTATGGGCTGTATATCTGGGCCTTGGTCCACTGAGTAAGCAGTTGAGACCGGTCTGTATGTTGGTGCCTTGGACAGGGCTGTGAGGCTCTGACTCTCAGAGCTTTGATCAGTGCCTTGGTAAAGGCCGCAAGGCTGACCCTGGCCGCTTTGATAAGCCCCGCTGTTTGAAGTCTGAGAGATTAATTGCTCCCTCCCGGCAAAGGGCAGAGCTGAGCTGAGCTAAGCAGGGAGACCTGGTTTAAAAAGTCACTTGCTAGGCAAACTTGAGAGCTGTGAACTGAGGCAGCTAACAGGAGAGTTTTGGAGGGAGTTGAGGGAGGGAGGGAGAGGAGCTCTCTTTCCAGGTTCAGCTCTATGTGCTATTTCAAAATGGCCATTAATAGAACAGAGGTGGTGATGACCCTCAAGGATGTTTTCTTTCCTACCTGAAGCTAGAAGGGACCTCCGGTTCAGAAAGTGGCTGTGCTGGAGGAAAAACTTCTGGGATTGGAGGAACAAATAGAGATGCTACTGAAAATCAGAGATAATGGAGGAGTTCCTCGACAGCCAGGTTTGGGAAAATCAGTACCCATGGTTCAAGGAAGAAAAGAGCTGAACACCACGAATCAAAGACACAGGAAGTCAGACAGGAGGTATGGCAATTTGTAACCACTAGAGGCAAGGGATCACATGAGCATTCTTCGTGGCTGGAAACAGCTGAGGATGGGCAGTCTGTGGCTACCAGAGAGAAGACGACCAGGAGCAATTCCACACAGCTAGAAGTTTCCAATCGATACCGGGTTCTCAGTGTGAAAATTGTGGAAGATATCTCAAGATCCAGCTGGTCCCAGGGAATGGAGAGCTGTATGGGATACACCTGTGGATGGTAACTTATGAGAAAAGCTAGTTTGCCAACAATGAGAATTTCAACCATCCAAGGAAGACAGATGATCCCTTTTGGGTATTCAGAAGAATTGAAAAAACATTCTGCAAGGGACAAGTGACCAACACAATGGTGTGCTGTCTTTCTGGAGCCAAGACACTTCCTAAAGTTGACAGGCAAGCATCCATTGGTGATGGTTCCTAAGTTCATATTGATACTTGTGGGATATCTCACAGGTAATAGACGACTTCAGGGTACTCGGAAGCATGCTGAAGAAGAATGTCCAAGCACTTTTCTCTGGGATTTTTCTGCCCTGCAAGCAAAGGAAGATGGAAGGCAGAAGATTCTGGAAGTGAACTACTGACTAGGTAAATGATGTAGGGTTTTGACCTTGTGGAACATTGGTTCACCTTCTTTGAGGAGGAGGGGTTGTATAGTTTGGATGGCCTCCACCTCAGTAGAAGGGAATCAATCTCCTCAAAGACAGGTTGACCTTAGTAGTTGGGAGGGTGTTAAACTAATAATAAATAAAAGAAATAAATAAAAATAAAATAAAAGGGTAAAAAGAGGGAATATATGAGCACTCATTTAGCACAGAATCAAGATACTGAGAACAAAATTAATCATGGAGCCAAAGAACATGAAGGGAACATATTCTTTATTTGCCTGTACACCAATGCTAGGGGTCTTGGTAACAAACAAGAGGAATTGGAATTGCTTATTAATCAGCATAAACATGATATAGTTGGTCTTACTGAAATCTGGTTATTTGCATGACTAGAATGCTAAAATCAATAGTTATAACCTATTTAGGAAGGATCGAGCGGGCAAAAGGAGTGGTGGAACGGCTCTCCATTTCAAAAATGGAATTACTTGTTTCTGAGTCACTGATAACTCAGAAGAAAATTATCGTGAATGTTTACAGATCAATATCCTAACAGATAAAGCACAAGATGGGGTATTAGGTAGTCTGATAAAGACCATGAAACCACACTAGGGAACAGAATGACCATCTCTTTATGCCCCTATCTAGAATATGTAAGGAAAAAAGCTGCATGACCATGGGGGACTTCAATTTGAGAGACACATGCTGGAGGTCTCATACTGACAGTACTAACACATCCTTTGAATGTCTAAATATTACAGATGGCCATTTCCTGATTCAAAAAGTATTGCATCCAGTATGGGGGGTGGGGTAGATTCTATATTAGGCTTAATTTTGATAGACAGAGGAACTGATCATAGAACTGAAAATTAATGGTAGCTTTGGTGCAAGTGATCGTGACTACATTTATAAATGTGCAAACGGAATAGAGTCCCCATCGGTGGTATATATACTTAGTGCTTTAAAAGGAAAATGTTCACAAAGCTGAAAACAATGATGAGTCAAATCATCTGGCAGGAAGAATTTAATCAGAAAAATGTGAATGACAATTAGGAATTGTTTAAAAATACTTTACTAGATGTCCAAAAGCCACAATCAAGAAAGAAGGCTGTATTAGTTAAAAACTGACCTGGTTGAAAGGGAAAGAGAAGGCATCTATAAAAAATAATATATAACAAATGGAAGAAGAGGGAAGCGGATAGTAACAAAGTATAAATCGGAAGCTAGGAACTGTAGACAACTGAAAAGCAAAGCAAAGAGGCACAAGAAATCTATGGTCATAATCTATGGTTATGAGGACAATGAGGAAGATGGCTTTTTAGTATATTAAGAATAAAAAGAATCCTGACAATGGTATTTATCCATTACTAAATGGAAACGGTAGAATTATCAATAATGATTCAGAAAAGGCAATAATTATTGAATGTTCTATATTTAGGAAAAAACAGATTATGTAGTCTCATCATATAAGAAGACTCTTTCCATTCTACTAGTATTTTAGGAGGATGTTAAACAGCAGTGACTAAAGTCAAACATTTTAAAATCATCAGGTCCAGAGAACTTGCATCCAAGAGTTTTAAAAGAGCTGGCTGAGGAATTTGCTGGACTGTTAATATTGATTTTCAGTAAGTCTTGACTCACTTGGAAAGTTCTAGAAGACTTGAAGTTAATGTTTTACCAGTATTTATAAAAGGTAAACAGGATGACCCAGGTAATGATAAGCACCTCATTATGACAGCAATCCCAGGCAAGATAATGAAGCGGCTGATATGGGACTCGATTAATAAAAAATGAAACGAGGTTAGTGTAATTAATCCCAATCTGTGCTGATCCACAGAGGATAGCAATCGGTTACAGACCCAGCTGGAGAGCTTTACTCTAGCTGTAACTACTGTCAGCCAAGATGGAGGCCCACACATAAGCACAGCTGAATGGTGAACAGTCAAACCAGGCATTTTACAGACATAGCTGAACTTGAAGCTATGAACAGACAAAACACTTCATTAACTTTAAGTTGCTTGTCATGTCTGTAAAGTACAGCAAGGAATGTCACAGTTTAAAAAAAAATATCCAACACTGGGCAATTGGCATGGAAGTTAACAGTGGAGATAGATATACATACAGTTCATACAATCTGTTAAACAAATGTACTTGTGCAAACCTCAGTAAATTTGTCAGGTTAGACTCTCAGATGTTGCTGCCCTGTGGAGCTTGTGGTCTCCAAAGGCTCCTCCCATTCTGTGGAGCTGGAGTATTTCCTGGAGCTTCAGCTCGGTCCTGAGCCTGAGATGTTCTGATGGAAAGATTCAGAAGGACAGAGGTTTGTTTATATTTCTGGCTGCATCTTAGACAAAGCATAGTCTGCCTTTCCTATGGAGCTAGCCTAGGCTACTCCTGGGGCTAGACCCTACTGTTCCTAGACAGGCTACACTCCCATTGACTTTGATAGGACTTTTACTTGTATCAAACGATTGCAGAGTAAGGCCAAAAGTTGGAGATTTTTCAAATGCATGGTCTTTCTTTTTTGGTAATGCAATCCCCCGGGAGCCCACTGGAAAAAATGGTGGCCTGAACTATAATTCCCATAAGGCAAGGCACCGATAGGGAAGTTCAGTTTAATGCTTTGTTGAACTGATTTGAAATAAAGTATTTGAGGTCAGTTCAAAAATAGATATATTTGAATTTGGGTTGAACTGACCAAAATAAAATATTTCATTTTGATTTTCCCAATGGAAAATGAAATTAAAAAAATTTTTTTTTTGCAAAATCAAAATTTTCCCAATTTTGATTTTGTGAAAATTCCATTTTCCATCAGAAAATCATTTTGATGGAAAATTTCTGACCATCTCTAGTTGTACATGAGAAGCAAATTAGATCCGTATGTCTCAAATGTAAGCAGTAGGTGCAATGCTTTTATGTGAATTTTTAAGTGGATCTCTTAGCCTCTGCACCTTGTAGTCTTTTATTACCCTTTTATAATATCCTTACATTTGAAACTTTTCTTTGGCAATCATCTTTTAACCTCAACACACCAAAGATGGCAAAAGTGTATTCAGAAATGCCAACATGCTGCTATTCATATCTGCATTGGTCTCACAAACAGCAGCTCCTTCCAAAGAGCCTGGAAGAAATGTCTAAATTATATCTCGTATACTGTAAGTCACATTGAGCTGCATATGCTCTAATTGTTGGGTTGAAATGTGGAAGCCTATTTTAGGTTCTGTATGGCGTTCACTGAAATCCTTGTTACAGTTTTCTGACTCTGACGAGAATGCACTATTTTTGTATCGTTTGTTTGCTTTTGTTAAATTTTAGTACACCCAAGTGACTCAAGAGAACAGCATGCATAATTTTTTTCTCCTCAGCTGATCTTCAAATGAAGATCTTGTGCAAATAGGAGGGAAATAACATAAAAATGAAGAAATATGGGGTATTTTATTAAACATTATTTCAAAGAAAAGTATCACTTTTTTTGCAATACTTATCTCCTCTGATATGGACATTGTAGACTAGCTTGGGACTCTGCGGCACAAGCCAGTGATTATCTCAGCAAAGTTTTGGAGCCCTAGTGTAAATGTGATATGATTCTTATACAACGTTTACTAGTTCCATTTCTCTAGCTCCATTTATTTTTTTTATACATTCTTTACCTCATGTGTTGGTTTGTTTACATTTGGCTGTAAAAGCCATTGTAGAATGAATTGCTATCAATATATTACATCTGAGTTTTGATCTGTTGCTTTGTTTGCTTCTTTCGGTTTGTTACAGTATGACATCAAACATATTATTAACATACTATACACACCATACCAACTCCACCCTGCCGCATACATTTGAAGAATATGGAAGTTGCAAAGTGAAACACTCAGAAGACATGAAATTACAAAATTAAGGGTGGTTATGCAATCTTAACACATCCCCTTGGTGCATATATATTACACTCACGTAATAAATTTATCGTATGTCCTTTTATTGTTGTAGGACTGTTGCCTTATTAAAATGGCATCTTTCATTAGCAATATCAGCACCGTTCAGTTACTAGAGACACTGAATGGAGTGACAATAATATCTAAAGTCTTCTTTTCCCCTCCTACTCAACATATGCAGTAATATAAAAATATTGTTATTTAGTAAACATTTATATGGCTCTCTAAGTTATTCTAAGTAATCAGAACAATTTTCTTTTTTTTAAAATTGTTAGAGAGTTCAAACCGTCTTCGATTTCGCCTGTTCTTATGATAGCCTCAGGCACTACACACACAGCCTCCTTGGATACCATAGTGAATTTAAGCAACTTCCTTCTGTCATATGAACCACAAAGCCAATGACTAAGATTAAGCAGATTTCTCCAGTACCAACAAATAAAGCCTTATGTTGAACTATTTCTGGTTTTTCAGATGCATTATGATGTTGCTAAATAAATCTAGCAATGCCACAACAAGGCCTTATTTGTGCTCTAGTTCACAAACTTTGCAACCTAAATGTCAGAACTAAAAAATTGCTATTCAAGTGAGAAGGGGAAATACAGTTTATACATCCCCCATGTCCTACAAAACCTCTACTCATAATCTTGGGTCATTGCAGATGCACAAATAATTGATGCACTGTACAAATTAGTCCTGCAAACACATTTGCTTTCTAACTTTGATTCAAACCTCATTACATTTAATAGTTCCATACCAAAATGCCATGTTGCATAATAAAAATTTTGACCAAATGTATGTACTTTTTTTCTTGCGCAATCCTTTGCAACAGCGAAATACTGAAAACTGTATTATTAGCATGTTCAAAGGGCAAAATGCACTCCACCAGCATATAGCTGGAGTAATCTGGTTTTGTGAGAGCAAAGTCCCAGTAGATGGGGTTTGGGAGTTGAAATCCACCCTTCCTTGGCATAACTCCGGTTATCATTCTTTGCTCTGGGTTAGATCTGTTATGAGATGAGAAGATTCCCTCCATGGTGCAGATAGGACATCCAGACAACAGATTGCCCCTCAGGCAGTGCCAACACAAGATGCAGTGGTAGTAAGCACTGTACTGGCCTACTCTATGGGCCAGTTGCTCAGCTAGTGTAAATCAGCATAGCTCCACTCACTTCAATGATTGATACCAGCTGGGGGTCTGGCCCTTTGTGAGAATTTCACCTAATATGAATATTAGGTAAAGAAACATTAGGTACCATCACAAAGCAGGTTTATAACCCAATTATGATCACAACCAAGCTAATCCAAGTATATTTTATCAGCTACATCACACAGAGAATCAGCATTAGACATCTACCAAGCTAGTGCCACTGCCTGCTCTAGTTTTTAAGTAATTTTTTTTTTAATAAAGGGCAAATCCTGAAGTCTTTCAGGAAATTTCCCTGAGTAAAGCGGAATACAGATCTGGGGATTTGACCTATGGAGAGAAAGATGGCTCAGCTGTCCTGAAGAACTCTTTGCTCCAGCCAACTTGTGTTTCTCAAATATTTTATTCAGCAACCTTTATCTATCTCTTACGCACTCTTACAAGAGGGCACTGCCAAAATTTTTTGCCATGTGACAAATTATTATTTTATAATGATAAATGTCTTGTAAGATAATACTTGGATAGGTCTCTCCGAATTGTTGTTATATAGGTTGCTTATTAGGGAAGTATTACATTTAGGTTTGTTTGATTTTTAGCTCTACATTAAGAAACAACACATACCAGGAATTTTAAGGTGTCATTATTCAATGATTTTAAGAGGAACACTGGGTATATCAGTGCTACAACAATACAAATTAATCAAATGAAAAAAAAGCAAAGTAATTAAAGTTGAGCAGTGAGACCAGTGAATTCAAAGGTAGACCAAACTTTAGCAATGGATATTCAGTAACAAGAGCCTAAGTAATTAGGTATTGCTGAAGAAAGATTGTTAAAGTGCCCATTAGTGTAGTTCTGTGAAATCTACTTCATTTAGGAACCAAATACACTTTTTATGGTCCACTTCAGAAGGTTCCATTAAAACATAAGGGGCCGTGGGGGAAAGGATGGTCTTGTGGTTAAGGAATAGGAAACAAGAAATCTAGGTCCTATTCTTGGCTATCTTATGACTTCTTGTGTGGTCTTCGGGAAGTCATATAACTTCTCTGTGTCTTAGTTTTCCATCAGTAAACTGGAACTAATAAAACTTCCCTATCTCACAGATGTGTTGCCAACATAAAGCAGAAGTAAGGGTAGCATGGTATGGCATTGCCAGCCTTACTTCTCCACCAGTGCTGGTGGCAGTGCAGCCTTCAGAGCTGGGTGCCCGGCCAACAGTCACCTCTCTCCGGCCGCCCAGCTCTGAAGGCAGAGCCACCAGCAGTGCAGAAGTATGGGTGGTGTGGTGTGAACATATCCACTAAATTTGCTATTTATGCCGTGACTCACCTGCGAAAAATGTGTGATTTCTCTGGGATTTAAGTAGACCTCTTATTATACAGTATGACCGAAATTCTCAAATGGGCCTCAGTTTTTGGAAGCCCTACCTGAGACAGTTTGTATCTGATTTTTAAAAATGGTGAGGACCACTAGTTAAGTTAAATAGGAGTGGAAGGTATTCAGTCCCTTTGAAAATCAGGCCAATGCCACTTTTCAAAATTTGGCTTCGAAGCCCACAGCTATCTTCCAAAGGAAGGAAATTAGAGAAAAAAAGCTGTTACTGATGAAGTTGTATTTATTACATGCCTTACATTCAATAACTCCTTACTACATGAGTGGCCCCATTATTTTCAGTGGGTCTACTTAGTAAAATGTTACTCAGAATAAGTAAGGCTATCCAGATCTGGCCCTAAATGACTCTGAAATATTTGAACAGTGGTCTGAAACTACAGCATATGTCTCCAGTATCTGAGTCAAAAAATACTATTAGTAATAGCAATAGTTTTAGTCATTTATACTTCGGTAGTGCCCAGAAGCCACGGGTAGGATCAGGCCTCCATTGTTTTGGACTCTGCACAAACATTAATAAAAGACACTCCTTTTCTAGCATACAGTCTAAAAGACACAAAATATATGACTGGCAGGGGGTCAGAGATATAACATAGAAGTAAATGAAGATTTTTTTAAAAAAATTTAATTGAGGATAGAGATAGGGTGGAATAGTAGATTTGAAGAAGTTAGTAAGAGTAAGAGTAAGAGAAGGAAGAGAGGGTAAAAATACTAGTTGAAGCCTAGGGTTATTGTCTTTGAAAATACTTGCAGTAGATATGGATAATAACATGGGAAATATGAGGTTAACCCTAAAATTCAGCAATTATTGGGAGTAATGGCTAACAATCCTACGTTGTGAGTACAAACTAGGAGAAGAAATGAGACAACACCTTGTCTGCCTTGACAGGAACAAAACAATTTATTGGCCTGATATAAAAAAAAGACAGGGTGGCGGGGAAGAGAGAGAAGAACATAAGCTTGAGTCAAAGAACTGATTGGGAAACCAATGCGTAAGTGCAAATAACTTAATTCTTTGTGTATTGTAAATTTATTTAGTTCTTTCTTCCCTTATAATCTGTATGAACCCTGCAGTTACTGAGATTGTTCTCAGGCAGAGATGCAGGTGACATTATTTTAGCCAACCCTCTCAGCCACTCAAGCTTGCAGTTCTATAAACGTTGCTCTGTCAAACACACGATTCAAGACACTCACCTACTTGCTTACTACTTACCTAAAACATTTCTCATGTCAGTGTTTATGTCTCAAAGCCATATCCAATATTTACCTCAATGCACATGGATTTGCTTAGATCTTTCTTTCTATGTCTCTAAGGTATTATGGAGGGGAATGGAGCAGGATTCGTTTTATGTTTAACCACTCATTTATGTGAAACTGCCAGAGACAACAGGGAGCATGCTACATAATGAGAAAATTATCCCAGGTTAACTTTGTTATTATATTCTTCTGCTGACAAGAACAATATGTATGCCATATTCACTAGGTTTCAGATGGCTGATAAAAGCCCTCAAGTGTTCTCAACATAGGCTTCAACTTAACTAACAAATACTAGACAGTTAATAATACAGTAGCTAAAGCTAGGCCTTTTAAGGAACACTTAACCTTTGAATACATAGCTCTGTTGCTTTACAGCACTGACAATCAAAATCATATTGGAGCAGTTGTTTCTAGTGGCCTCATTAGGCTGAAATTCAGCCAGGCTCCCATCACATAGATGTCTGTTCTTTTACCATGCAGCATAGCTTCAGTTTCATAAAAGGTCACATTTCAGTAACAAATGTATTAACCAGAGGAGACCCTCCGCCTCCAGGCTCCAATTGTTACATCATTTTATACATTAGAATGTCACTTAAGCAACTTTTTACAAAGTGAAGATATCAGTGAAAATGGTACTCAGTGCATGAATGGGAACATAGAAGGGCCTCAGAATACAGCTTTAGAAACTACGTAGTAGTTATGCTGTAATGAAGGTCTCTAATGCAAACGGAGGGAAAGGAGAATGCTTATCTTCCTCAGCATAGAGGTCCATAATGCGGAAGACTGTTAAAGAAAGCCCAGGTAAAGAGATATCTTGAAATGTTCAGTCAGAGCAACAACATTCAGAACTGCTATTGCGCTTCCTCTAAGAATCTCAACGTGTTTCCCAGATGCTAATTCAATGAGCTGTGAGGTATCTGTTATGACTATTTTTCAGATGGACAAACTAAGCTACAGAGGCCTATAGGCTCCTGACCTCCACAAAGGAGTATGGAGGAGACCAACTTAATATCCACCCATCAGAGTGGCAGACTGTGCTGAAGGAGTATGCTGTAGCCACGGCAGTGCAGCAGAAAATAGAAGCCATGCTACCACTGGTTCACTACACCAAGCTTCACTCTGTGAAGTTACAGCAGGAGTTCATGTTGCCTAAGGCACCATTAATTCTCCACAACTGTTTCTGCAGATTGGCGACAGCTGAAAAAGGGGCAGGATACTGCATTGTTCAGGCTCCTCAACTGTCCCCTCCCCAGTTCTTACTCTCACCCTACACAGCTAGATGAAGGGGTATCCAAGAGTTGATCCTTCCTGCATCTGTAATGGAAACAGCGTATGGGGCCAGTGAGGTTAAGTTTCCGGTAGAGCTGGAAACAGAGCACAGAAGTCCTGACTCCCACTCCCCAGCAGTATTGTGAGTTTTACAAAACAATCATCTTCCACTTATACTCCTCAGTTCAAACTGATCCTTCCCCAAGTGCAAACAGAAAAGGACAATGGCACAAAAGTTCCAAGGGGTAGAGTGTTTCCCCTCTATTTTTCTGTAGCAAAAGGAGACAGTCAGGCAAAGTTACAGTCCAGACAAATTTTCTTTAGGGGTGGAGATGATCTTCTAGGGCTCCTCTCAGCCTGACATCCTCAAAGCGCCAGTGCACAGAGCCTGTCTCCAGCTAAGGAGAAGCTTCACACCAAGCCTGTTGGTGCCTCTCTGAAAAATCAGACAGTGGATGCTGCTTGACTGATGGGATGAGTTTCCTCCCCTCTAGGGCTGAGCATCACAACTCCTGCAGGTTTGGGGAGTAAAGGTTTACACCCTGCAAAGATATAGAATCCAAATTCTGGCCTCATATCTGTGGGATTGAAAAAGTGTAAATAAGGGTGTAATTTGGCCTATTATGAGACAGTGAGATTAGCTGTCCTTAAGTCCTGCCTCCCAGTCCCTTGCTGTAACTAGTAAACCACACGGCACACCACTGGTGGTACCAAGACACACAAACTGTGGATCAGACTCTGCCTTTGGATACGTACGTGGTTCCCACTGAAGACCATGGGAACTGCAAGGATACATATCCACCCCTTGATATAAAATAGCTGAATGTGTTGACCTCCAGAGCACTACGTAAAGCTCATCTTTTGAGCAGGCATTTAGGGAGTGCTCAGATGATTGAGACTTGGAGTTTTTTTGCAATCTGAGGATGGCGTTTTGTTTTGTTGTGTTTCCTTGCTGACACAATGTTTGCTTTTTGGTGAGTGGGCTTTGCTGCTCTTTTGTTTGATCTTTTTTTTTATTGCTATGGTTTGCACTTTTAGTGGATGTCAGGGCTTGCAGAGCCTGGGAGGTGTCTCTTTTCTGAAGTCTAAATCAAAATAAATATCTGAGGGCAGACTATAACCCATACCTTCACATGTCAAGATGAGAATGTTGAAGGAGGAACTGAAATTTAAAAGTCATAACTAGCTGTAACATATGGGGAGAGAGAAATCTCAAAGCCTCTGCAAAACATTGCTCGATGGTTCTTAAGTTTGAGACGACAGAAGAGGACTTCTCTAAAAAAAAACAAACAAACAAAAAAATGACTGTGGAGCGAAATCCCACCCTCAAATCCAAGCTTGAGGAAGAGAGGGGAACACAGTCCTTAATGAAGAGTCTTGGGTTCACTTTGCAAAGGTTTTGTAGCCTTTTTTATTTAAACTGAATTTAGTATTAAACTACAATTGGTTCAGCTTCTGTTGCTACAGTTTCAAGCTCAGAGTTTAAAATCACCTCTGGTGCTTTTCTCAAATTTGGAGACTGCAGGAACACATGAAGACCAAGGACAGTGACCACAGACGCAATCACAAGTATGAAGTCTTCTCTGTTCTACTACTTTTATTAAAGCAATAAGTTAAATTACAATTACCCATGCATATATAAATCCCACAAAAAACCATGCAATGACTAATACTGTAGTCATACTCACATCCCCTAGGATCTTACTGACCTCTCAAGAGATGATCAATAGGGGGTGGTTGCTATTAAGATTTCCCCTGAATCTTCCACTTTTGCCCAACCAGATGACCTCTTTTATATTGTTGTTCTGATCATGCCTAACACCTTATGCACGTGTGTGAGTGTTTCAGCCCTCTTTTCCTTACCTGTACTTCCACACCCCATGAATTTTGGATGACTCATTTTTCATAGGTTGGTGTCTTAGTTCTCCTTATTATCATTAGCATCTATGCACAACATGTGTCCATGGTAACCTGGGGACAGAACAGAACTTTCTGTGATGTTACAATCAGGTGTTTTGTGGTCTATTGCAGTCTATTTTTTCCATAACATCACCTACTGGCATTCCTTCTAGTAATCCTGAAACCGTACTGGCACAGGGTTTTTCCTAGGTTACCCATTCATGCCAAGCATTCTTAAACCTGTGGCCTAGTATGGCTAAGCTAAAATCTTACAGGCTTCAGCCTGTAGCCTTGCATTACAGCCATGCTTTACTTATGTGCACACTCTTCACTCCTAAATACTTATCAATCTTATACTTCTATAATCCTATAGTTTAAATCTATTTAGCATAGATTAGTTATATATGAAATAGCATATGCGCTGTCCATAATGCTAAATAGTACACGATAAATGGATGATAAAATGAACTACTTGGCTACAGTTCCAATAAATATGCTTATTGAAAATAAACAGGTGAAAAGTAAAAATGCTACTGCAAAAGTCAAGATTGTTTGTGTTCAAATTGCACTGGAGAAATTAGTCAAGGGCAGTTCATCCTTGTGAAAATATGACCTGTCACACGGCCAATTCAGCAAGACTTTATGAAGTACATGGTAGTCATACAAATCAAAGACCGCTACAAGCAACTTTGAAGCTGAATTACAAAGATTTGCAAGTTCAAAAACCATTTAAGATTTGACACAATAAACAATGACACAAAACAACAAAAATAAAATTAATAAATACTTTAAGAACAGAACATTTCTTGATTCATTTCTCATCGCTTACTGGATTCACCAAGGCTGGACATCACATGCCCTTTCTCCTTCTTTATTTTTTCTTGTGTTTCCACTATAACCATTGCTAATCCCACACATACTTACTCTGAGAAAAAGGAGGGGAACTTAATCAGGATATTTTAGCACAATTCAAATAGCATCACAAGGTTCTCACCTCACTCCGTGATCCTAGCCTGCTATTTGCTTTATTGATCAGGTTCTATCCCACACATTTATGTTAGAAGCAGCTTCACAGGCAAAGAAAATCTGAACTGCCTCCCCAAGCCTGAATATGTTGAATATGCCACTAGTCTGATTAGTTTTTTTTTAAAACCAGATCTATAACAAAAACATTTTTGAACAACAAAAGAAAGGTTTTTTTTGCTAAATCTTTTCAGGTTTTGGTAAAATAATTTTAGTTTCCAAATCGCACAAGAAAACCTATTTATTTATTTTTTACCGAAAGTTGTTTTCAGAAACAGAACTTTTTCTGTTTTCACTTTTTTTTAAAGTTTTTAAAATCCCCCTCCCCCCCACGCCAAAAAAACCCCTGACCTTTTTCAACCAGCTCTTGACTTCCCCTCACCATCCACCCCCAATCTCTGGAATCATAGAGCACCTCTTCCTTGATTCTAACTACCTACCTATAATCTATATATCTATCTTAGGTACTTACATGGCCCCCCCGTTGTACTATCTAACACCTCACAATCTTCAATGCATTTAGCCTCTCAGCACCTCTGTGAGGTAGGGCCTCAGTTTAGCAGCAGACACACGGTCTCTCGACAAACATACATGTGTGTGACTACCAGGGACATCTGAAGTTAAAATAATTTTTCAAATTCAAATGTACTCTGTGCAACAAATACAAACCATCAGCTGTGTTGTTAAAAATAGCAAGAGTTACTAACAGGATGAGCAGTTTGTTTCCGAGTCAGACCCTCCAAACCCCAAACAAAGCTGAATTCAGGATAGAGTTGGCAATTAAAATCCACTGTGTATTGATTCATTTCTATTAATAATTAACAGTATGTTTTTGACTACTCTGTGTATCTGCACCAGGACTCCACAATCCAGAAGGTACAATCCATAATGACACTCTCCACTTATTTGCATCCATTCAAGGGATTCAGACCATTTTGAGGCTTAATTAATTACTACTTTTACTGCTTCTTCTCTGTAGGTAATTATTCCAATTTTGCACATGACTAAATGATACAAGCAGAGATTAAGAGCCTGATTTCTTCATTATGTACACAACTACATGTGAAAAAATACATTGCATCTGCACCCCTAGTTTATACATGCAATTAGAGTGACTACAGGTGTGAATCAAAAAATTTTATGCAAATGGACAGATTCTCATCATGAGCCAGAGCTTGATCCAGAGCCCACTGAAGGCCACATCTACACTGGAAAGTAGCACTGGTAAAAGTTCTGCAGGCATAAAGCTGCCAACGTAGCTATTTTGTGAGAGCACCACATTTGACTGCCATTCATGGTGCAGTGCATTCTCATAGCACCAGGTTGTATTGGCAAAAGTCGTGCCGCACTGGTAGGCATCCCAGTGTCCCTGACCTCACTGTCTGGTGCATGGTCTTATGAGAACATTTTTGGGTGCACAGTGGGATAACACCACTTCTCTCAGGGCATTTTGGTATTTAGGGGTCAAGTTCACGCAATTTCCTCTGATCCATCCCATAATCCATCCTTTTCCACACCGGTTTTCTGTTGCTCTGCTATCTTGCCAGAAGAAACAGGACTGCCTAACAGCTTTGCGGAGCAATCTCATCTGTTAGAGAGAAGGTGACCTATTCTTTTGTATTTGTGGAACCTCAACAATCATCACAGCAGCCAGCCATGCAGCAGTGAAAAGAATACTGAGGTGAAGTGGATGATGCAGACAAAGAATAAAAGTTCCCAGCTGCTTCAGGCATTCACTGACCATACTGTGGAGTGGATTGCAACCTCAGATTGCAGTGGGTTGTAGGCAATCAGCTCAGTATTGGCAAATGTACAGGGGACAGTCGTCATTCAGGCATGCAAGGCCATTAAGCATGTCCTTTGGCACAGGACTGACTCCGGGCAATGTGCAGTAAATGGGTTTCCCTAACTGTGGATGCATATCCTGATGGAATGCATATCCCAATTCTACCTTCTTCCTCCCCCCGCCATTTCCTCTGATTACGTAAACAGAAAAAGGTACTTTTCTAAGGTTATGCAAGCTCTGGTAGATCACCGTGGATGTTTCACCAACATTAATGTTGGCTTATCAGAGATGGAGCATAGCGCTTGCATCTTTAAGTATACATAACTTTTCATAAAGCTACGAGGAGGGACATTTTTCCCAAACCACCATGTTCACATTTGGTGGGGTTATAATGCCTGTGATTCCTGAGGACCCAGCCTACCCCTTTGCTTTTCCGGCTCATAAAGCAAGGCAATGGGCAACTGGTTAGCAGCAAGAAAAGATTTAACTGTCCACTGGTTCTTAACCTGCGGCGCAATCAACACACAGCAGCGGTCCATGTGACATCGTCAGGGCCATACAGGGAGTATTGGATGCAGTCCACATAACACATTGTGGGCCGCATATGTGTCCCACAATGGCAAATAGATTGAGAACCACTGGCAGGTGCAGGATAACTATGGATTGTGTGTCGGACAGATTAAAGGAGCAGTGGAGAGGTTTTATGACTAGGCTGGACCTCAGCGAACCAAATATTCTATTGTTATTGCTGCATGTTGTGTTTTTACATAATATACATGAGGCCAAGGGGAAAATGCTACCAGCAGGGAGGAGAAGGAAAGTGGAAAGACTTTCTGAAGATTCTGAATATCCTAACACAAGGGCATCAAATCGACGGAAGCCATAAGAAGACGCTTGACAGTGTGCCATAGGCAAACAGTGTGCTGCTTTGTCCAGTTTTTTGTTACTTTGTGAGTACATGGTATATGTCCAGGCTATGGATTTTTATGAACTTTTATGACTCTTAGGAGGAATTAGTGACTTGGGGGCGGGGGGGGGGGGTGTTCCACCTCTATCTTGTAAGAGAAAAAAACTGTTTTTCAAAAACACCGAATCTTTACTGTGCAGTAATAAACAACAAAAGTGCAAAAAGCTGACTGCTCTGGACTGTATCACAGGTTAGTGTATGTGTACTCATAGCAGTCCTCATTGTCCACTGGTGAACTGTGGAAGGGAAAGTGTTGCAGGGAATTTTGGTGCTTTGAGGGAGGGTTTATGCCCTGGCCCAGAAGCAGGAATTGTCCACCTAGTGGAATGGCTGCCAAGGTGTAGGCCTGGATGCTCCACTCCATAAAACTTTGGAACATCTGTGTTTATCTGAGGTGCTGCATGATGTTTTGGAGAACCTCTGCCCTTCTGTTTTTCTCTCTGTCCCTCTGTCTTTCCTCCAGCTTTTATGCCCTGGTATCATAGGGTCCAAACTCAAAAGTATTAAACAGCTCAAACAACATATTCCCCCTTGTCCATTTCTTTTTCCTCTTTCTCATGGTCAGTCTTTCAGAATATGTGGAAGGGATGGTCCTCAAGGATACCCCAAACCAGGTTCACTGATAAAGAACCAGACAAATAGCCATTGTTAGATTTACAGGGCTAGCAGACACCAAAAGATAAATGCTACAACTATTTAAATTTTTCCCCATATAGATCTACATACAATTATAAACAAGGTCACACTCACAACTGCTTGCTTCAGGGCCATGTAACACCACACACACACAGACAGCATGATGAGTATATGGATGTTTTTTCAAACTCTCTTCTCATGATGGGCCAGGTGTGTAGGTCCTGGCTCACTGTAGGAATAGTGTAGTAAACACGATTATACTTATTACAGACAGTGTTGATCCTGGTGGATATAGGGTCCCAAAGGTCCAGAGAAGGCAACTGCTTGAGGTGGTTTGCCATTGCCCAGCCCATATGCTGTCAGGTCTCTTCACAGCACTGAAACAGATCATTGAAGAGTGTCTTGGGAAAATGTCATACCATAAGAGGGAAAAACAAGGCTGTTCTTGCTAGAAATGTGCAGGCAAAGATCAAACAATACTTTGTTGGATTTTCAATCTGGAAAACCAAAATATTGTATTTTGGGTTATAAAACCCACACCCAATAAATTTAGAATACTATTTCTGTAAAATCATATATTCTGAATGCCCAGTTACTGTCTTGCTTGTAAGATTTCCTTTGTATATCCAATGTAGATAATTTGAATGCTCAGGTACCAGTTTGTGTATATTTCATTTTCTGTGTTGAATGTATAGAATTGTTTTCGTCCTGCAAATTTTTAAAAAAATTTGAATGCTTCAAAGGCTTCTGCTAAAGCATATATTTGGGAGTGCTTTTTGGTTGCTTACAGTTTTCTGTCATTTTTGGCCCAGTTCTGCCAATGCATACTCTTAAAATAAACCATTTGACAAAAGAATTCCTTTGTTCCCTGCCTGTATATGGCTGGCCACCATTTTGGAAGAAGCACAGAGAAGAGGTAAAGTTTCAGGGGCAGGGGGCAAAGTGAAATAAAAAATGTGCATTGATGGTGGCCATAGATTATGCCTACCTGAGTCTCTTTCTCTGTGCTCAGTGGTTTCCTTCTCTGCTGTTGGCTGGGTCTCAAAGAGCACTAACTATCCATGGGACTGTATCCTCCTCAGCAAGTTCTCTCTGTTTGGGTGCAATTCTGGGGTGCCTTCCTCTGGATGTCACTATAATTTGTGGGCCCTCCCCTCACCACAACCACTCAGTATCTAGCTCTACACAGTAGCTATGGATGGGATAGCACATGCTATTTTGTTGCTCTCCTTTGCTTTCGGTAAGACTGACACAGTTCCTTCCCCTTTGCCCACGACTGGAACTTGTCCATATTTTGTACCCCGGCTTCGGCATTCCTTTGAAGTGTGTGTACAACCATCTTTATTCTGTGAGAAATTGGCACAGAAACAAAGCACTAACTGTCACAGAAGCATGTCTTATATTTTGTACTGGTAGACAGTGGGCGATAAAACTTAAGGGACAAGTACTGCCTGCAATTCTAACACCAAATCGACCAATTGAAGTAGCACATTATTAAGGAAGGGAAAGGCAGATAAATTATGGCCTGATCTCAATGGAGCCAAATTGATATCTACCACCTAAGGATCTGGCTCAGAGTTAGAAAAACAAATGCAGCTTGTTTGTTTGCCAAGAAAGTTCTCTTCTGCACAGATTTCATTTTTTTAAAAAACACTAGATTTCAAGGTGCTGGACTGATGACAACCATAGTGTAAGATAATACCCTATCACGTCTGACAGAGAGCATCTCTTGGGGAGAGTACTTCTGTTCTCATTATATGAATCTGGCTCTAAATTTTGCAGTTCTAGCTCATCTTGAATCATAATAGCTCCTTATATTCATGAAGTTCTCAGAGCACTTTGAAAATGTTTTCAGGCTCACCATGGAAAAAGCAGCCACTTCTTTGGTGGAAAAAAGCCTTCATTCTGTACCAGAAACACTGTACAACGGGTAGTTAGTTTTTTAGGGGGAGAAGCGAAGAGTTACTATTCAATGTACACACAATGGCAATTTTAAGTAAGCATAATATAATTATGCTTATTTGGAATTTGGTCAGGCCACTATTTTAACAATATCTCCAGTCCTATGAAAAGTGCCAAGGGAATTAATGGACTGCAAGTATTCGGGGCCTCAATTTAACACGTCATCTGAAAGATGGATTTCATTACAACATAACCTGCATTCTGGTTTACAGGACAGAGTAATCTGGTTATACATTAGAGTTATTGAACCTAGTTCTAATCAGTAATGGAGTTACTTCAAATTTACAGTGGCACAAATGTGAATAGATTTGTAAAACTAGTGAGAGATTAGACTCAGGCCCACCATGCAATTTAATAATTACTGGTATTAGAAATGGTCCAGTACCTCTCTGTACTGTTATCAGCTGGTTGTGAGCAGATCCAATCACTGTTTCCAAGCCAACCAGCTGTGGATGGAGTCTAGTCACTGCTTCTAACTCTAGAACACTAGGGCACACTCCCAGGCTCAGACTTCTTGTTTGACACCCTTCCGTGGGATATGGGTTGCTGCTGCCTACCCAACTTAGACCCCAAACAAGTGTTGGAGACTTGCCAAAGCCCTTCCACTTAGCTGGAGCTCTAAGGGAGCATGTGTAAGTAGCTAGCACTTTGGCCTTCTAGTTTTAACCCATTTGATGACAACATGGCAGGACAGTTAGGAACACGTGGAATTGTTTTTACCAGTCACTTTAATCTTCAAGCACTCAAAAGTTACCAATTTCTGAAAGTAACAAAGGTCCTGAGATCCCAACAGTTCCATAGTCTGAGGTTCAGCAGTGCAGGCAGAGTCTCTTGGGCAAGTCCTTTTTGCATGTGGCTATGGTTGGCCTCTTGCACAGAGCAGAATCCCATTCTTAAAAAGAGACCTCACTCTGTGCTCAAATGGAGAAGCTCCAGACCCATGCTTAGCCCATTCTTCTGGGCCACCATGTAGAGAAGCCATTGTTCCATGGGGAGTCCTGTAGTTCAGAGACAATCAAAACTGATGTTTCTGGATTGCATGATTGATAGCTTCTCAGTAAATCCTTCAACAAGGTGTCAGACACCTTCCCTGGGCAGGGCAGCTGGCTGGAATGCGGCATAATGGGCTTGCCATGGGCAAGCCCAGACTTGTGCTCAACACGCAGTACAAAATAGATTTCATAATTTGATGCAGCTGTACCCACTCTGTCACTATCTGTACTTCCTGTTCTCCAATGCCACATGCAATCTAAAATGGATAAACAAATGTTATTGTATGATTAAAAAACAAAATAGGATTAATGAAGTCAACAACACAGTTCATTTTACAGTGAAATGCAGCCTACAAAATGTTCTAGCTAAAGAAAAATAAATTTTCCTCTTGTTTTCATTTCCTAAAATAAGAATTACTGCAGCACTTTTGATAACGGCTTTCCTTAAAAGACGCATACTCTCAGCTATCACAAGCATTACAGTTTTAATACAACTTTGTTCATAGCAGTTGTAAATAAAGAACATTCATTAGTCAAGTGCCCAATTTGACAGCAGCTTTGTTTTTACACTGATTGTTAAATTATGTATTCTGCTGATTTATTTATAGCCTTTGAGTCAGAAGCTTAAATACTGTATACGAAAGAGCTGCAAAAAATAAAGGCCAGGGATTCTGAGTTTGGGGAAAGAGGGGAAGAAGGACATGAATTAGGAGTTCTTTTCTTCCACATTTTTTTTTTTTTACAGGCGGATTCGAAGGGAGAATTTACACTGACCTGTGAACTAGAGAAACTGTACTGCTGGTGATATTCCATAAGGAGCTTCATGCTGAGCAGTCAAACTAAGCCAAGTATGTTTCCATTTATGTCTACGCTACGGAGACGATGCTGGCACAGCCTTGTAGTGTAGACACAGCCTACACTGACAGAAGGCCTTTTTTTTTGGTCTGTGTAGGAACACCACCTCCCCAAGTGAAGTTAGCTATGTCAACGGAAGCTGTCAACACTGGGGGTTACGTCCACATTGCTATGTCAGTCACGGTGTGTTTCTTCCACATTTCTGACCAACGTAGCTACGCTGATATGATTTTTAGGGTAGACCAAGCCCCGGTTTCATAGAGGCAATGTTGGGGGGGTGGGGGGAATGACTGTATTTCCCAACACATTATGGTACAACTGTCACAGGGACTTGTTCTCCTGCCTCAGGATACAAGCAACTCCCATTGATCTTTATGGGAGTATTGCCCTTCTTTTTTGTGGCTGATATTTACTTCTCCTTGATATGTTTTTGGATTGTGAAATGAGTGGCTAATAGAAAACTCTTCAAGAGACACATACAGATAAACAATGTTTTGATTCTTAATCCTTCCACAGACAACTGGCTGATTTGAAAAATAATACTCTATTATTACATACCACCTTCAAACTGATGGCTTTCAAGTGACACCAATCATAATAGTGGAGTAATGCTCTATGATTTCATTGAAGACAACGTATATTCACATATTACCCTTTGATTTCAATATCTTTCTAACTCTGATTTGTATCATCCAACCACCAAAACTTATCTGAATAATTCTTGTATATTAGACACATTAAATTAAATATGATCTGTGTTTATAAAACAGGATTGCTTCATTAATAAAATACATTGAAAAGATATAGCTGTCTCAACAGCAATTTTGTCAGTTAAAATACCGTGATATAACTAGAGTTTCTACACTTCAGTGCTTCTCATGAGGGAGTGAAATGCTTATTAAGTAGTGTTCTACATTATTCTCCAAATCTTCTTTTTATGTCTATTTTAAGCATTTGATTATTGCCTGGCTAATAATAGGTGTTTCTTTAGTCAAAGAACAGACGAGAGGAGATAGTATAAATTGTAGCATATAACTGTTCACTGACTGCCATTGATAATCCTAGCTACTACTGTCTGAAATTCTTCCTCCTATGTTAGTAGCTAATTTATCATGTAATAGTAATTAAAGCTGTGGGAATCAGGAAAAACCCACAGAGAGCAACCTTATTCTATTTTATTTATTTATTTTTAAAATATACAATGTTTGCTATACTCATGAATCTAGGCAAACCCAGGTAAAGTCAATGACAAGAAATTACACACAAAAATGTATTTCATAGGTTTGAATTCCACTGAGGAGGGGCCCAATAGGCCCAGTGCCGATAATTATTTTTGAGACAGATGGGAATATGTCAAGGAGGAAGACCTTGAAGGGAACTATGATTAAGCAACATGAAGTGGCAGGAGACTATCAATCCATACAAGGATTAGTGTATTCCAAGCAAGACTAGACTTTCCAGAAAATACTAGTGCATGTGGAAAAACTGGAACATACAGTTACTCTTAGAGTCTGATGGTATGAATTCAGAGTGCATTCAAAGATAATTGTGAAAGGAAAGAAAAATAGGAAGAACCAATCTCCAGTCCTTTGAAAAGTATGGGGCTCATCCCCCAACACCCAAAGATTTCAACTGAGTTATTATGGATTCACAACAATGTAACTGGGGACACAATCTGACTCAACTAGCACAAGGAGGAAATTTTTCAGCCACTCCTGTTTTCCTCTTTTAAAGAAAATAACTAAATCAGGAAATTATAAGGAAATAAGTAATTCATCAAATACCAAAGTCATGTCAGCTGAAGGAGGCTTGACATTGTGATCTTTTATACAAGGTTTCTCAGAATGTCTTGGTGAGGAATATTGCACAAGGCAGTTTTGGATAGAAGTAGACGTAGACCTTTCCTTTTATGAGCACCAAGGAATCATAGATTTGCTCTGCAAGTTCATTATGATGTTTACTCTCTGCACAGCTACAGGTGCTCAAACCATTCTCCCTCTCTGCTTCTCATCCCAACCAACCACCCATAAAGTACTTATATACTGCATTTTCCAATTCCGTAACTCTTAGAAAAACCTTTACATCCAGTACCAATGTAACAGGCAGAATAGGCAACAGAGCCAAATGGACTCCAGAACCAGTAAATCAATCAAGCCTTCTAAGCCCTTTTCTTCCATATTAACATTAAGATTAATGTGTCCCGTCAGTGAACTTTAGTAAACACAAGAACAATTGGTGACCTGGTTTCCTTTTTACTCAGGGCGAGGGCATCATAAAAACAGTAGTCTGAAAAAGGACTCTCTCTTTATGTTATTAAAGTAATTTCATTTAATTTGAAAACCAAAACAGATTGCATGTCCAAATGCATATCACCATTTGAAAACATCCATGGAATTGCAAGATCTTTGGGTAACTATTCTAGATGGCACATTTGCATTTTTTTTCCTTCTGTAAGTATATAATATTTGTGAAAGATGTCAGATTCTGTCATGGAGACTGAAATCCTTCTTTCACGCCACCGAGCAAATACTGCTTGGGTACTGACTTCCTGTACAGCACCACTCCTAACCTGTGGGGATTCTGCTAAAGATGAGAGAGCAGTTCAGTCTAGGAATCTATTCAATCCTTGGCCTCCTCCAAGCCAGTTAACAAAGGTGTTAATTATTATATTGATGCCATTTGCAATATGGCCACTTGTCCTGAGACTACTAACTCACTTGAGACTGGACATTAGTAGGGTTGCCAACGCTCCCGGATTGGCTAGGAGTCTCCCGGAATCGGCCTCCATCTCCCAGTAGCTATTGAAACCAATCCGGGAGATTTTAATAGGCCACTAAAAGTCCAGTTGGCAGCACAGCGGGCCTAAAGCAGGCTCCCTACCTATCCTGGCTCTGCATGGCTCCCAGAAGTGACCAGCACGTCCCCCTGCACCCCTAGGTGCAGGAGTGGCCTGGGGGTCTCTACATGCTGCCCCCGCCCCAAGCGCCAACTCCGCAACTCCTATTGGCTGGGAATCGCAGCCAATGGGAGCTGCGGGGGTGGTGCCTGCAGGAAGGGGCAGCATGCGGAGCTGCCTGGCTGCCCCTGAGCCTAGGAGCCGGATATGCTGGTTGCTTCCGGGAGCCGCTCGAGGCAAGCGCCACCCAGAGCCTGCATCCCTCACCCCCTCCCGCATCCCAACCTCCATCCTAGAGCCTGCACCCCAACCTCTGCCCCACGCTCAGCCTGGAGCCCCCTACTACACTCTGAACCCCTTAGCCCCCACCCCCCAGCCCAGAGCCCATACCCCCTCCTGCATCACCACCAGCTGGCTCCAGCCCAGTGAAAGTGAGTGAGAGTGGGGAAGAGTGAGCGATGGAGGTAGGGAATGGAGTGGGGGGAGTGGCTTGAAAAAGGGGCAGGGCAGGGGAATAGTATTTGGGTTTGTGCGATTACACAGTTGGCAACCCTAGCAATTAGACAGCTTCCACACGCTAATGCTTTTGCACTACTACTGGGCTGGATTTTAGCCAGTGACCTGGTGCTGAAGGTCCTGTATCCCACAGCCAGTCCAACTCCTAAATCCTATAATGTCTGTCCCCACTTTCAAATATCCAAATCTGTGCATTGCCAAGTCCAGAAAAGCTTAAAGAACCGATCTGAGTAATGTTGTTATTTAAAACATAAGGTAAACTATACATTTAATGAGCTTTATAAGGGATTAGAAATTTAGAGTTCTAGAATTCAATTAGAGATTTTCTGAGACAGTTTATTAAAATTAATTTATTCTAAACTATCCTTGCTCTTCTCAAGAGCATAACATGACAAAAATCATACATACGGACTCCCATTGAATGCACAGTCTGATATGTACAGTCCACGTTGTAAATATGGATGCCTAAAGTATAGCCAATGTAGGCACTTTCCTGCTAATTTACATGCCTACAGAAGTGTAAATCCATAGAAGTTTAGGAATCCAGGCTTGAAAACTGGGTCCATGGATTCCTTACATATCACATGGCTGGCCCTGAAAATGCACCTCTTTTCACATGTGGGAGGCAAGCTGTTGGAGCGGTTTCCCTTACAACCACCAGAGTCTTTGTTTTGTGGTTTCAGAGTAACAGCCGTGTTAGTCTGTATTCGCAAAAAGAAAAGGAGGACTTGTGGCACCTTAGAGACTAACCAATTTATTTGAGCATGAGCTTTCGTGATGCATCCGATGAAGTGAGCTGTAGCTCACGAAAGCTCATGCTCAAATAAACTGGTTAGTCTCTAAGGTGCCACAAGTCCTCCTTTTCTTTTTGTTTTGTGGGTTTTGTTTGTTTTTTTGGTCAGTCACTTTGCCAATTGTTCACCTTACATCAAGCATAGAAACTGCAGAATTGCTGGGTGGTGGTGATTGGTGAACGGAGCAGAAACTTCCCTTAAAGGAAGGGGTTGCTAAATTGGAAGAACAGAAAGGCCTTTTATTCTAAGAAAAAGAAAAAACACTCTTCACAGTGAAGATGAAAAATATTGTATTTCAGTTCTCGAAAGATCCTGTTCTTTCTACAGTGGAGAATTTTTTTTCCAGAGCACAATCTGCACAGCTCTAGCCCCAAGCCTACAAAGTGGCAACAAATAGATTCAAAACTATTTACATAAATTTTTATTTTTAGAAATTATTTTATGATTGCAATAAATGTGTCATTCTGTGGCATGATATTCAAATGAGGCAGTTAAGGTTTCATGCTAAGTACCTCAAGCATTTACATGTTGTATTTGGCTGTTATTGGGATAGTAATATATACTGGGCTTTGACTTGTTGACTGCTATTTTTATTTATTACTTGTGTAGTGCTGCAAATGTACACAACACTCTACAACTGGTTAGAACAAAACAATTGCCCTAAGAAGCTCACAGTCTAAAGAATGAGTATGTACCATTGACAAATTGATTCTATGGAGTTGGGCAGAGAACTGAGGGAGCAGCTTCTCATCCCTGTAAATTCAAACTATGTTAATTATTAGGGCTGTCGATTAATAGCAGTTAACTCACACAATTAACTCAAAAATTAATTGCTATTAACAAATTAATCATGATTAATCACAGTTTTAATCGCACTGTTAAACAATAGAATACCAATTGAAATGTATTAAATATTTTTGGATGTCTTCTATATTTTCAAATATATTGATTTCAATTACAACACAGAATATAAAGTGTACACTGCTCACTTTATATTATTTTTATTACAAATATTTGCACTGTAAAAATGATAAAAAATAGTATTTTTCAGTTTACCTCATACAATACTGTAATGCAATCTCTTTATCGAGAAAGTGTAACTTAAAAATGTAGATTTTTTTTGTTATGTAACTGCACTCAAAAATGCATGTCCTCTAGAATAGTGGTTAAAGCATGAAGGGACATGTGAATCTTTAACACATCTGGCATGTAAATATCTTGCCATGTCGGCTACAACAGTGCCATATGAACAACTGTTCTCACTTTCAGGTGACATTGTAAACAAGAAGCAGGCAGCATAATCGCCTGCAAATGTAAACAAACTTGTTTGTCTGAGTGACTGACTGAACAAGAAATAGGACTGAGTGGACTTGTAGGCGCTAAGGTTTTACATTGTTTTATTTTTTAATGCAGTTATTTTTTGTACCTAATTCTACATCTGTAAGTTAAACTTTCATAAGTGATTGTATTACAGTACTTGTATGAGGTGAATTGAAAAATACTATTTCTTTTGTTTTTATAGCACAAATATTTGTAATCAAAAATATAAAGTGAGCACTGTATACTTTGTGTTGTGTTGTAATTGAAATCAATGTATCTGAAAATATAGGAGACATCCAAAAATATGTAAATAAATGGTATTCTATTATTGTTTAACAGTGAGATTAATGGTGATTATTTTTTTAATTGCTTGACAGCCCTATTAATTATATAACCAATGAAGGGCCAATTCAAAATTTTATAATAAAAAATAAAACTCAAAATTCAATTTGGACAATCACTTCAATCTTAAATTTCACTTTTCTCGAGTATTCATGCTATTAAACTTTTCAACCAACCATATTAACAAGGAGTGGAAGACATTATTTTCAGTGGACTTGGCAATGAAGTTGTGAATTTCCAGAAGAGATATAAAGGAGTATGATGTTCTCTAATATAAACAAGTTAGGAGTACAGGTAAGCCAAAATTAGAATAATTTATCCTAGTCTCGTCACTGTGAACTTTGAGGCTAAATCAGATAAATGACAGCAGGATCCAAAATTACCTCGTTTGGATTTTACAAGCTGAAAATGTTATCAATGACTGCTTGAGAAACTTGAACTATTCTAACATTTAGCTCCACCTCTGTCTGAAATAAAGACATGCCCAAACCAAAGCCTGGTCATGTCCACTGTCAGGTTACCTCTGGACTCCAACAATTCATCCAGCAGCTCTCTCTCTTTAGAGCTCCTTGGGTTCTGCTTAACCATTTTGGGAGAAAATATATTATCCACCCTGTCTCCCTTTATCTTCCCACCCTTCCAGCTCCTTTGCTTGCTTACTCTTCTTTTTCTTGCCTGTACCTCCGGTCTCACACTGGCTGTAAACAGAAATGAGCCTGAAACAAGTCCCCAGAACTAACTAGTCAAATTTGGAGGAAGGTTGAATCTGGATCCAAATTTTCTTGCTGACCCCTCCCCCATCTTCAGATCCCAAACTACAGATATGAACACCCCCAAAGCTTTGTGGAAGTTTCAACCCAGACGCCTTATGGCCTGAAACAGAGAGTTGGGGGTAAAATGTGGCTGGCACAAACGGGGTTATTTCATTTCTGGACAGTAGATCATATAGGTACCTTACCCAGGGTAAGGGGGAGCCTTACACAGTTTTTTTTTTTTTTCTGAACGGGTTGAACCATCTAATTAATTATAATGGCTTGAGTCAAAACTTTCCAAAGAAGGGAGTTCAAGATGGGAATCAGCATAAAACAACCATGGAAACTGATGTTACTTAAATACTCTGGTATATTCCAAATTTTAAACTTTGATTCATTAAAGTAGCCAAAAATGTACAGCACATGTTGTACTCTCAATCCGGGAGGTTTCTAAAACTCCAATTTCTCTGATTGTGCTGCTACTTTAGCAGAATAAAAATTCCTTTTTTCCCCTTCACTTTTACAAAGTTCCCCTTCTAGTTGTGTCTTAAAACTGTCAAACATGCTTTACTGCTTCCAAATAAACACATCATTTTTGGCAGAATTAGTAGATGGGAAAGGTAGGAACATTGTTGTTTTAGGAGCTCATATAAAAAGCAAATTTTAATGTTTCAAAATTTAAGGCTTTCCTAAAGTTTTAAAATATCTCCTCCCCTGACTCCATATGTGATGTTGTCGAAATCATTATGAAGTGTCCCTTTGGAAAAATAAAGCTGATTAATTAGAGTAAGTCTCCATTGTAGGATTCAGCAGCTATATAAACATTCATGGACTTTTCTTAACAAGTATTTAATTATTGTTTTTAAATGTTTTTAGAAGTTGAAATGATTTACTGGTGAGCCATTTTGCGGAACACATTAATTGGAAGGTTTGTCAGTTAGAAAGCCGTATATGCATTGGGAATTGTATTGGAGCAGCATTGCGTTAACTGGAGGGTATTTTGCTGAAAGATTCCTTTGACATGGGCATTCTGCAGAAAGGAAAAAAAGTAAGGGAATTGAGAAGACATCCAAGGAACAAATTTTCAACTTCAGTCTCCTACCCAAATCTTTCAAATTGGAAAATTGTGTCATTTGTGGGAAAGTGAATTCTCATTCTGCTTTCATACTTGTCTAGCAGGCACAGTATGGCTCTCAGTATGTGCACCCTTTCAGGATCAGGATCAGAATCCAGCACAGGGTAATATCTTTCAGTTACTATTGGCATTTAATGGCATATTGGCATCTGCTTAGCCACGTGGAGGCCAGTTATCAATGGACCAGTCTACACATCACTAGCCCTACTAACTGGTATTCTTGTTGATAATCTCAGCTGAAAAGCTACTGGTTGAAAAGGCTATGTGGAGAGAATTACCCTAGCACCCCCAGCAGTGGCCTTTTCTGGTGAGGAATGAGGCACATTGCGGGGGCAGGGTGGGGTAGCTTGCACTGCACATGCAAGTTTTGAGACAGGATTTACAAAATAGATAAAACAGAGAGCTTCAGTTTTCAGGGCTATCGACCTAACACCTCTTTTGAACATTCATGTTATCAAAAAATGTAACATTTTAATCAAATAAAGTGTTCCTGTGACCCCCAAATAATCCTCCAAAAAATCCCACTAGCACACAATGCTCTTAGGAATCAGGAAATAAAGAGAAAAATATTAGGTATAATTGTGCACTTCCACACTAAAACCTGAAAAAATTGGCATGCTGTAAATTGTAAACATTAATCTAAACCAGAAAAAAAATTCCCAAACCTCACAATGTATGCTTGTCTATAATCTGGGAAGCAATATTTCAGTATTCTCAGGCGTAACCATAAATGACATGGCCATCTCTAATTTGGTATCCAATATCTGACCAACCTTAGTTCATCCACAGACAAAAACAGGCATCTCTAATTTTCTAACCAATCACTGAAATTCTTTACTTACCAACCAATAATTCTGCCATCTCTAATTTACCAATAAATAATTCTGCACTCTCAAATTTACTAACCGATAATGTGACCAATTTGCTGACCAGTGATTGTGTCAACTGGTAGTGCCCCTAGTGAACAGTAATTTGCTAAGCAATATTTGGAGCTTTTCCCCCTTAGCAATAAAGAACTTTAGTGATCTTAGGTTCAGTACTCATTACACTGTCCTGAAACTCTTTAATGCCGATACTAAGTCTTTTACAAAGTAAGTATTTGCTTTCTGTGTGAATATGCTGTTTATCCACATTGACTGTTTAGAAACTGCACAGATCTCTTTAGAATGTCTGTGAGTTGGAATATTGTTGTCATTATTAGGAAATTAGCATTTGAGAGGAACCTTCTCCCCTCTCCCCCATCCCCAGCAGTTGTTCTCAGCACACTGCGAATTTCTCCAGCAGTGTTCTTGCCATCATGCGGGGGATTTGGCTAAGATCCCACAACACTTGAACAGAGTGTGTTGGTGAAGGAGTGACACAGTTAGCCAACTGTGTGACCCCAGTGACCTTACCACCCAGGTTGATCCTGCCTAGTGGAGCAAAAAGAGTTCACGAGTAAAGCAGAAGTGATTAATTTGGCTTGTCTAACTTCACCAGCCCTTGGCACGAGTGAAAAAACAGATCTTTAAATATTTTTAATGAAACAATAATGGCACTTATATGGTCATTTCATCTGCAAGCCGCTTTACCTACAATACTTATTAAATCTTTACTAACACCCTGACAAAGTGAGCAAGCATTGTAATCTCCATTTTACCGAGGGAAAATCTAAACAGAGTTAAGGGCACAGACGGAGTTACTGTCCATGGTGAGATTAGAAGAAGAGTTCCTGGCTCCCAGTTCTGTGCTCAGACAACTACACTTGATTTCAGAAAAATGCAAAATATGACTAATAGTGGTTTCCCTGAGAATCCCTAATTTTTTCAAAGTTATATGACAGCAAATTTCGGAAGGGCTAAATGATGACTTTTGGCACAGCTCCAGGGAAAGGGTGGGACATAAACTTCACTACCACACAAATTAGCCCCGAGAGGCAATGAGACGAGGGGGAGCCCAGAAATTGATTCTATGGAGATGGGCAGAGAACTGAGGGAGCGGCTTCTCATCCCTGTCCCAGGGAAGGGCCTTCACCCATTTGTGTGTGGCTCATCTCCCCTCCACCATCTCCTCTCTCTGTCTCCCCCCACTCCGGACCTCCTGCTTCTCTCCATTGCCCTCTAGTCCCCCACGTCCCCAGTATTTCACGCTGTGCTTCCCCTCCCCTTTAGGGAAGCGCCCTGCTCTTCTCCGCATTTGCAGGCTTGGGATGGAGGGCAGCTACAAGTGGGGGCCTCTTGACTCCTCCCTCCCCGGGCAGGGAAGAGAGCTAGCAGGCTGAACTGACTCACTCTTCCACAGGAGGAAAAGGGAAAGAGGAGCCGCAAACAAAGCACGGTAGGTAAGGGTGGCCTCTGGTCACTCCTCACCTCTCCACTCCTGTGAATAAGGTGCTGGTTGGGAGAGGGGCCTGAGCTGCTGGCCTCCATTTACTCCCTCCTTGCCTCTCCCACCCCATGGAAGTAGTATGGGTCAAGCAGTACCTTCCTCTTCACTTTTCCCCTACCTGAAACATCCTGTGGATTCCGAGGGGCAGGAAGCAAACTGACTCTCTGATCGGCTGTCCTTGCCCAGGAGGCAGGGGATAGGGAAGAGCACCCGATCAGGCCAAGATTCTCCATAGGTCAGAGGCTTGGTGTTGGCAGCTCTGCAGTGCAGGGGTTGAACTGGTGACCGTAACAGGTCTGATTCACAGGAGACTCAAGTGTATTTCCTAGCCCCTCTCACAAGCCCCGAGTCAAAGCCAAAATTTGCATTTACCAAAATCCCCGTTTTGGGGTGAACAAGAAATGCCAACAACAATGTCATTGATATTACAGATCAAGATTTCAATTCAAAATGTAATGAAACATGAAAAAACTCCCCTTCCCGGACACATTTTTTCACAAATAACCATTTTTCAACATAAAAAGCTTTGTTCAAAAAATGTCAATCAGCTTTATTAGTGAGCAAGTGGTGGGATGGCTGTCTGGTGTGCATGAGAAACCAGTGCGGTAAGACAGAGGTGGAGAGAGAGGAAATGTTTGAATGCGTTTGCCAGTACTGACAGCAAGTGTTTCTAGGGTTATGCCTACACTACAGCTTATGTCGCTGAGATATGTGAATAAGCCACCCCCCTCAGTCACATAGTTACACTGACCTAAGTACCAGCATGGGCAGCACTATGTCAGCGGGAGAGCATCTCTCATTGCCAGAGCTATCGCTGCTCATTGCGGGTGGATTAATTAAGTCGATGGGAGAGCTCTCCCGCACTGGCTTGGAGTGGCTACACTGGAGAGCTTATAGCAGGACAGCTGAATCAGTGCAGCTGTCTGGTATAGCCGTAGCCTACGTATGGGTGAACAGGCACCTCTCTCGCCACAGGTATGGATGGGAGAAACACAGTATCTGTGTGGGGTGAGTATGCACGTTCAGAGGTATGCATATGAGAGTATGTCTCAGGTTATACATGTGTCTGGTGGTGGGTGGGTGTTCACATGAGAGAAAAGATTGTGAGAATATGTGAGTGTGTACATAAAGCATCTGGTTGGCTGTAAAGATTCAGAGGGGCATGAACACTAACGCACGTGGGCTAATAGATTTTTGCCTGGGCTGGTAAGTTTTCTGCATTACAGGATTATTGACTTTCCTCAATATATAGGATACTATAGATAGCCCACTGTGCTACCCTTACACAGGTTAATTCTTTTATCCATTTCAAACACAGTCAATCAATACCAGTGATCAGGTAGCTTGTGAAATTGCCTGGAAAACACATCCACAAAGTAAACCCAATACAATGTGCTGTCTATGTGACTTAAAGCTTAGCATACCATTGAAAGTCACTAATGGAACACTGTGCATGCAGTTTGTTCATGCTATGAGCAGTCAAGAATCATGCATAATGTAATAGTACATCTGGTAACAGCAGTGCACACAAGCTAATTTAATCTTGTTTTAAACTAGACATAAGGAATTAATCTTTAAAGTGGTCCCTGATGCGATTCTCCTTAATATGCCCAGAATCCTTCCATTTCCCCATTTACAGTACTGTACAGGGGCTTATTTAAATAATATATTTATGCTTGAAGTATATTAGCTGAAAAATGCCTGTGACCACATGATCATATATCAGGTCAATGTTGAAATGCCCCAATGGCTGACTCAGTCTAGAAGCTGTGCTTTGTACTCCAACGTGTAAGACCTAAGCTCAGTGTTGAGTTTCTGCCTCTACTGTGGTAGTTAACAGTAGTGCCCAAAGATTAAACTTTTCTAAAAGAACAGTGCGTGCACATGTCACAGAGTCTGCACAGGTTTCCACCTCCTCGTGCCTGTGCCGGCCAGCCAAATAAAGAGGCCCAACGCCTTCTTTGGTGCTTCACCCTTGTGTCCTTATTTACAGCTCAACCGTGTAGTCCCTTTTATTCCCCCAACAGCTATTCCCATTCAGACCCTTCCCAGGGCCTCCCACCCCATGAGGCTCCTTGCCTTTGGTGAGGCGATAGAGCTGTAAGCCTCCTATCCCCTCCCAGACTAGCCTCCTGACTGAGCTTTCTCCAGCCCTTCCCCAGCCCAGCTGCTGCTACTTAGCTCAAGTCATTGCTGTGAGCTGGCTCTCGTTAGGGCCTGCAGCTGGGCTCTCTGCTGCCTGTGCCCCTGCACCTGTCTCCCCTACCAGAAAGCAGGGCTTAGCCAGCATTTTGGCAGGGCATTCAAGGAGTTTTACCCCTGCCCTGCCACACAACTCCCCCCTTCAAGAAGCCTGCCAGGCTCCACCCGCCCTGCCCCTCCTTGGCCGGACAAATCTGCCCCTCAGCGGGAGCTCCTGCACCTCCGCTGTGGGTTCTGGTGGTCCCTCCCTGGGGTTACCAGCCCCCCCCTCCACATCCGCGGAAGGGACAGGCCTCCCCTCTATGCCCCTTGGCCCGACAGAGTCCGCATTCTTCCTCTACCCGTGGCTGGTGGCCTAGGTACCCTACTTCGGGGCTCTGTTCCCTGGCCCCCAGGTCCTGGCCTTCCTCCGATCCCCGAGGGCTACACTCGTGGCACCTCTCCCCCGAGGGTCCTTTGTTGCCGCATAACCAGCATTCCTTATGTTCTGGGCTTTGTTGTCTAGGAGTTTTCTTGCTAGCCCCCCCTTGCTCCCTCCATCTCCGGGGGAGGGGATTCTTTCACCTTTGCGGGTTCAGGCTTCCCCTTAACCCCTTCCCTTGGGTACTCTGTGGCCCCCCTCTCAGGCTCCATACCCCAACTCTTGGCTTCGCCTGCCCTTGGTCCCCAGTTGCCTCCCAATAGGACTGGCTAAGCTAAGTTCTGCACTACACCCACCCAGTGCCACGGGAAGCGCCCTTGGACCTCTATAGGCACCTGGGCCACCGGATAGCTCTGGGTGTCCCCATGGACCCTTGCCCCTGGGATCACCCAGTGGGGCTTTGCCAAACCCCTCCGTATCAGTGAGTGGGAGGAGGTGGAATCTATCACCCCCTTCCGGGGCTCCCCCCCCCAGCAACACCGGTATAGTGGCCAGGGGGTATCTCTCCGCTCCTTTCTGGCCCCCAGTCCACCCACAAAAGTCGGCCAGCCCACATTTCATCTATGGGCAGTCCTGCTTCTTATGGCCAGGGCGTCGGCACTGCCAGTGGGTCAGTTCTCAGCTGCAGGTGGGCCTCAGATCCAGCCCCCTCTTGGGTGTAGCTTCCAGCGGGCTTCTCCCCAGACCCATTCCCTTGCTGGGCTTTACTACCCACCCGGGCCTCTCTGCTTCCACATACTTCTCCGTTAACCGGACTGCATCTGCCATGTGGGCCGCCTGATGCCTTCGGACCCACACGCGTACTGGGTCCAGGAGTCCCCCGAGTAACTGTTCTAAGACCACCTGGTCCATGACCTCCTCTATGGTCTGGGCTGCGGGCCTCAACCACTGGGTGGCCCAGTCCATCAGTCTTTGGGCTAATGCCCTGGGCCGCAGGCCCTCTGTCCAGCGAGCCGCCCAGAACCGCTGGTGATATCTCTCCCCTGAGAGTCCCACATGGTCCAGTATAGCGGCCTTTATCGTGTCGTAGTCCCTGGCCTGGGTGTCACCCAAAGCCATAAATGCGGCCTGGGCTTCTCCTCCCAGGTACAGGGCTAACCACAGGGCCCAGGTCTCCCGCTCCCAGCCGGCCGCCATAGCCACCTGTTCAAAAGTCCCTAGAAACGCATCAGGATCATCTGCGCAGCCCGGCATCGTGGTGCCGTCCCCCGCTGGCGGACACAATATTCTCTGGAGGATCTGCTGCTGGGCCATCGATTGCTCCCGGATGAACTCCTGGACTGCCCTCTGTTGGTCTGCCTGCCATGTCATCAGGGCCTGCCGTTCCATCTGTTGTGACTGTTGCATTTCCTGGACTGTATTCATCATCCACTTTAGGGTCTTCTCTATGCTGGCAGCCACAAACAGCAATGGCTAGGAGGGTCCTGGACAAGCCCCCAGTGTCACAGGGTCCGCACAGGCTTCCACCTCCTCGTGCCTGTGCCGGCCAGCCAAATAAAGAGTCCCAACGCCTTCTTTGGTGCTTCACCCTTGTGTCCTTATTTACAGCTCAACCGTGTAGTCCCTTTTATTCCCCCAACAGCTATCCCCATTCAGACCCTTCCCAGGGTCTCCTGGCCTGTGAGGCTCCTTGCCTTTGGTGAGGAGACAGAGCTATAAGCCTCTTATCCCCTCCCAGACTAGCCTCCTGACTGAGCTTTCTCCAGGGCTTTTACAGCCCTTCCCTTCCCCAGCCCAGCTGCTGCTACTTAGCTCAAGTCATTGCTGTGAGCTGGCCCTCATTAGGGCCTGCAGCTGGGCTCTCTGCTGGCTGCCTGGGCCCCTGCACCTGGCTGCCCTACCAGAAAGTAGGGCTTAGCCAGCATTTTGGCAGGGCATATGTGTGCTTACGTTAATCAGATGTGGCTCTGCTGGTGTGGAAGTTAAACGAAGAATACACTTGACAATCAAGAGAGTATTTTAAAGAAAGTGAAATAAAAACATTTGTTCTTTTTATTAGCCTATTATGGCTAATAATGTGAGACACTGCCATGCCTACTTCTGGTGATGGTGTAGTTCAAAGTGCCCATTGAGCCTGCATTTAGAAGTAGAGAGAGAGAGAGAGAAAGAGAAAGAGAGAAACAAGCATATACCCTAATTATTTTCTCTGTGTTAAGGTTAGGTATTGACTTGTGTTAAACACTGTAGCTAGTGATGAACATTGTTTTGCATATGATTACAATAACCTACCTGGTGCATTGAAGGCCACCTGTGAGTTCAGGTCCAAAGCTGTGCAAAAAAACTATGCTTTTTCTTCCCAGGAGGTTTGTTGAATACTGAAGTCATGTAGATTTCCCCTTCACCCACATTTCAAACAAATCCCCTAAGCTCCACCGGAACCACCAAGTTTGACGCTGACATAATAAGAAACCAGAAATATTGCATGGTCCTTATGGGAAACCATAAATCAACCCAGGTACTTTTGAAAGTAGGCCCAGGATCACATGAAAGGGTTATGAAGTTATGACTGGACTGCCTGCACTATTCACTGTCACACAATACTTAGCTCTGTTTGGACTTTAAAAAGAAATCAACTCCAAGCGATTCAAGACCAAGTACCTCTCCATGATTGACTGCAACCCCATAAGTAGTACGCAGGGAAATATTGTGTCTCATGCTTCCTCATCTGTGTCCATATACCAACTAGTAACCAGAGAAGGTAATTTCTAAACCATCCAGCCCATTTCTAGTTAACACGCATTAATATTATTTCTTTACGTAGTTTCCAAACACTCAGGGATGGCCCTTGCTTCAAGGAACTCACAACTGCAGCCAAGTAGAGGGAGGGTGGTAGAAAAGGAACAGGAACAACAATAGTCAAGTTACATACAAGTCAACTTGATTCACTGTAGGCAGCAGCAGATCTTTAAGAGGGACTTAAATGTGGACAGAGTGTTAGCACAAAATGACGAGATAAACATCCACTGTGTTACAGCGTACGTGAAAAACTTCATGAACCATAGAAATCAGGTTTGATTTAAACTTATTTATCCATAAATTTGTCTTTTCCAGTCTCTTTTATAATTAAACTGTTTTATTGCTTGTTTTAAATGCATCTTAATAAATAATGTAATACAACCTCTCTCTCCGTATATGTTCTCTCTCTCTCACACACACATATATGTACACATGCACACATATATACTAATCAATGTGGCTTTCACTCCACTATATCCCAGAGACATAATGTAATTTTAGTTTCCACATAATGGTTCATGTTAAAGTTTGAAAATACATTAAAAAGAATTACCTTGAAAATTAGGTGTTGAAACAGTGCGCTAGGCCTGAGCTGCAAAGCTTCACGATGGCCGTAAAAGGAAGAGTTTAAGTAAACAATATGCTGGTTTAAAAAAACAAAAAGAAAAATCATTCCATGCCAAGCCCAGTCAAAATGCATTATTAGGGTGTCCAGGAAATTATAGCTTGTGTCCATTAGTCCTTTCAGGGTTAATATTGATGCAGATATTATTTCTATCCACGGTACCATTTATTTGAAATATTATGACTGGGAGTAGCTGCAGCAGTGAATCAAATCAATTGATAGAGCAGTTAGCCCTGCAGTCAAGGCTGCCTTTATACCATGCAGCAAGCATGAAATATTATGGAGATTGTTCTTTAAAGTGATCACTTTATCATCATTTGTCTGCAGCCCAGGCTACTCCTTCCTGCCTCACTTCCCTGTTGGGTTAGAGCTGTCATAACTCAATCAGCCGTATAATGCTGTTCATAGCACCTCCGTACCAGGTACTGAACCTGTCAAGGGCCACTGAGGGAATTATACTTATCCGTTTTGACAGCTAGCAACACCACTCTGACATTTATGTCAGTTTATATATGTATGATATGTATTTCTTAAATGTAATTAGAAGCCTGTTTGTGCGTGATTTATCTGAATTGCCCAGAGCTGCCCATGATTAAGACATTGATTTCTAACCCTGTGCCTTACTGGAGAAGAGAATATGACAAGCTTCATCACTCAAGGGTTGCAGCTAACCTCCTCTGTCCATACACATCATATGAAATTGTCACCATTGTTTATCTGTCCAGCAAAGTTGACTCCAAAGCAACTGTTACTGTAGTTTGCTAAATAAACAAAAAGACTGTAAAACAAACGAACCGCCCTGTCCCTCCAGAGCACTGGTACTTCACAAATGGGTTACCAGGACCAAAGCACTGCGAGCAGACTTCAGACTGAGAGAACATCGTAGAGGGGGATTGTTGTACTGCATGTGTTAGTTGTGAAATACTGTGAAATCTTATGTTTACTGATAACATATTGGAGAAAGCAGGTCATAGATTTCAATGAGACAGAAGCACTTCCACAGATTTACGACATGCCAAACCATAGAAGACATGCTTTCTGTCAGCTAGAAAAAGGATGAAAACGATTAACCACCAAAACACAGAAATCCAGTCAAGCCTCTGTGTTTCTTGCCTATGATTAAGGCTCATATGATCACTATTACATGGTCTGTGGTATTAATGATTAGCCTCATGGCTTTCATTTGCCAATAATTTAATATCCCAACTGATTTAGGGAAAATATCCTCTCACAACAAATAACTAGCTCTTATATCGCACTTTCCATCAGTAGATCTCAAAGCTTTTCACATAGTTTAAAGTGTTAACTTCACAATAATCTTATGATGTAGGGAAGTGTTATACCCATTTTACAGAGTAGCAGAGGCATTGAGAGGATAAGGCCCAGATCCACAAAGGGATTTAGGCAGTGCAATGACAAATCTTTAGGCACCTAGTAATTATGTGCAACAATGTGATTCACAAAGCCTGAAGTAGGTACCTAGGTTCCCTATACGATGAAAGGGGAGAAGTAGATGTCTTAGTAAATTTGCAAAACATACATCAGCGCTCCTTACTGGCCCACTCCCACTACTTAAGATGGAGGGAAGAACAGGAAGCCGTCTGTACAGTTGCACTTGACCCTGCTTCAGACTGCTCACCCAGTATAATCTGCTCCTCTCTCCTGATCCTGACCTCCCGTTTTCCTGACTCCGCTCCATTCCTGGAATCTGACCCACAGTTCCTGATCTTCTTGTTCTGAACCCCAGTTGGCATGGGGATCTGGCCCCCTGCCCTACACTAACCAGTAGGCCCGGCCACCTACATCTGGCCCTGACACTAAGTACCTGTGTAGATCCAGACCTAAGTGACTTGCCCAAGCTCATACAGGCAGTCTTTGGCACAGAAGAGAATTGGCCCTGGGTCTCCCAGGCCCTAGGCTCGTGCCCTAACCACTGGACAACCCTGCACATCCTTCACCCACTTATAGAATTGACTTTAAGGTTGAGAAATGTTTGGGTTCACCACTTCTGATTTCTAACTGGGACAATGAAATTTCCAATGCACTTTTGCTGACTCAGAGGACCGGAATCTATATTGATCTATATTCCATGAAATCCCATAAAACCAAATGGTGTGCTCCAGAATTGAATATCAACTAACTCCAATTACTTCAACAATCTGTCCCTCTAAACTCAATTGGCGTTTAAATCGGAACTAGAATTTTGGCCCATGAGTTTTAGATTGTTTGAAAAAGCTTCAGAAAAACATGAAGCAAAGCCAAACTCCTTCACCTACCATGAAGGCATCTCTGCTTTTGAAAATCAGTATTCTAAAGGAAATTGCAAAGCATTGTTATATGGGATTGAAAGCCTTTCATGTCTTAAAGTTTATAGCATTTCAAACTACTCTAGATAGCCAAATTATCATTAGCCACATATCATTATTAAATGGGAAAATCCTAATTTTGAAAAATCAGGCAAAGGGAACTCTTACAGTTATTTGGAGGACAGAGACTGAAGTTAAGTGATCCCACACAGCCTTTGCATTTGCTGTTCCAATTCTCTCTCCTGAGAGAATTTTAAAGATTATAAATTAGAACTGTCCAAAATATTTGCAGTGCAACTTGAAGCGGTATTAAAACTCATTTAGTTTCAAGTTTTGCTGAAAACTGAAAACTCAGCTCAGAAGCATCGGAAAGTTTGCAAACTGTTCTGTGGAACCTTACCTGCAGCAATTTTTGGAGGTGTAACCATCCCCCCTGGCAAAACAAGCCTTTTTGGAATGTTTCAGTGCAGTCAGGGGAAACTGAGCTACTGACTGAATTTCACTCTGATCTTTGGGGATTTGAAATGGAAACAAAGTGAAATTCAGGAGGTGCAAATCCATACCATGTTCTCCTGATCCTCCACAATCCAAAACCACAGAGGTCTGCATGACTCTGTTATTAACTGTTCATGGTTAATTCCAGATGAATAGGATTTCCAGTCTCTTTGCATGGATTGTTTTTTACACTACTGCCAGGCAATTTCCCTATATACTTTTGGTTTGTTTTCTGAGACACTCCATGCCCTGCCTATTGCTGGTGATTTCTTAGCAATTGGTCAAAAAGTTACCATGACAAATTGTCCCTATTTATGTGAAATCTCAGATGAATGCTCTAATGTGGATTGATTTCCCTCCCACTCAGTGGACCACTTTTTTGATACACATATATGTTAAAAAGGGCATGATCTAACAACAATAGAAAAGTTCTACCAATCCTTGGCTCTAAAGGGCCAGATACTCATCATGACTTTATGATATCAAGCTGAGGATCTGGCCATTGGAAATTGATGGATCAGTCAGGTGCATAATCCCACAAGTTACCGCTGCCCTTGGTAACATTAAATTGAGAGACCAAATACTTACACACCCCATAATTCTAACTGACACTGACCTCTGCAGCATGGGGCAAGCTATACAGTTACTATCAGTGACTCTCAGGACACATATAGGAGTAAAACCCATTTATTTAATTATATTTAGTCCTTGTTTCAGTTATTATTTTCTTGGATAAATACTTGGTACATGATGCGGCCAGAGGAAGGAACACCTCACGACTCATTGACAGTAAGTTTGAGGTTCCCTTTGTGTCTCTTACAATATCCCATAGTAATGATACACTATACTCAGGAACTTGTTACATATCCTGTGTCTGTTGAATTTTTGTAGGGAGGGTGGGGACAGGAATCTCTCTCCTTCCAGACTACTGAATGCTTATTGAATAGTAGAATGCCTATTCAATCCTTCTGGAATAGTAGTTCCAACTTTTGAGCAGAGAGACTTATTTTCCTGGTATTCTCACATAAAGACAGGGATGAACTGGCTGCTGAGTTATGCTTGGGGTGCATTGCCTTGTATCCTGAAAAAATTACTACTGGATCTCAAAACACTTTACAAGCCGGTAAATGAATCTCTTAAACCACCACTGCAATGCAGCCACCTCTGAGGTATACATGGCAGCTGTTTAACAGCTCAGAGCAACAATTTGGGCTGGAAAGCGAAGAAAAATTTTGTATCTAATGATGGACAAACAATACAAAGTAATATTTGTGAAACATGTTTTTAAAAATAATGAAATTAGTCAAATAATTTGATTACTATCATCTGACTAATGAATACAGTTAAAATTGCATGCAGAAGATAACAGGCAGAAAAATATCACTGTCCAAGTTGGAACTGGCCAGAACAGTAGAGTTAAACAGAAAGTGCCATGACATAATTTAATGAATACTGTGGTCAGGACTCCAGCTTTTCATCTCATCCACGACATGGCATTTCTAAGGCATGGTACTCCTTAACTCCATCCTTGTGCACTGGTTTGGTCCTGACTCAGAGCAGAGTTCCCACAATCTAATCTTCAGTACCACCCTGGGTTTTCTTTAGAAGTCTCCCAGGCAAATAATGGCCAACGTCACCAGGCTTCATATGGGAGATCAGACAATTTCACATTGTTCAGTTATTAAGATGGTATATTTTCACTGTGTAATAAACAATGCTTATGCATTTTGTATTTTCAAAGCACTGTACAAACATTAACAAACTGAACATAATATGGTAAGATTATTATCCCCAATTTTTCTGAGGAAACTGAAATAGCGAAGTGACTTGGCCAAAGTCACACATAGCAAGTCAGGTGACACATCTGGGATTAGAACTCAGGTATATATGATTCCCTGCTCATTTAGGCAGATGATGATATTTTGCACACAGGGTCATAAAGAGAAATTTCGCAGGCAATATCTACAATTCAAATGTGGCAAGTTCCAGAGCAAGGTTCTTTAGCTGAATATAGCCTTGCCAGTTTGAGAAACGCCCAAGCCAGAACCACATACCCAAACCAACAAAAAACTTTGGGCATGGGCAAGTTCAGATAAATGAGACCTCGATCAGTAACCCCCTGCAAAACAAAATATTTACCCCGGGGTTTTGCATATTCAAAGAAAATAAATCACACCTGCTTCCCCTCATTCTGCTGCCATTTACAGCTATCTCAGCACTTTCATACCCAAAACACAACCAAAGAATTTTCAGCTGTCTTTTTTTAAAAGTAAACATCTTTGTCATTACATTTTTATATCATTTCATTTTAAAGAGTATCAATTAAAACAAAACAAAACAAACAAAAACCCCAACCCTCTGCCTGACCACGATAGGGTTTTCTGATAGGACTGTGCTCTTTATCTAGAAGTCAACAATTCAGATTTGCTATTAGCAAAAGTCAGTAGATTCAATTTTAAGTTTGGGGAAAACAGATATCAATACAAGTCCATGACAATACATACTGAAGGGGACCTCTGCTCCTGGCAGTGCTTGAGGTCTATAAGCCCAGGGGTTGTAACGGAGCTATTGCTGCCATAGAAGGAAGAGGGCAGCTTGTTCTCCAACCTCTGACTGCTGTATGGGAAGCAGAGGTTATGGGAAAATTAGCGTAGGCATAAGAAGGGGTGCAGAAAGAGGGAAACCTGCTCAATCTGGGGAGACAGGAAAGCATCTAGCAACATCTGTGAAGCTGGTCACGCTCTGGTCATTCTGCCTGCTACCCTCAACTCATGCAACACTCCTTTGAGCATCTGACTAGAGCAGTGTAGAAATTGCAGAGGGAGGATGAATAGTATGAGGTAGATTAGGATGAACCTTGCAGATGAGTGACAAAAGCAGCCAGGCACAGGAAGGGAGACACTTTGTGGTTGTGCAGCCCATGACAAACTGAGTTTGTGCCTGAGGACCCATATGCTCCATTTTCAGGGGTGCAAGGACCCCATGAGAAGTTTTAAAAATAAATGGGCCTAGAGGTGCACTTGGTCATTGCATAGATTCTCCTGCAGATTGGGTGGGGGTAAAGGGCCATATTGCTAGTGAATTTCAGGTTTTTTTATACTGAACAATTACTTTGGGACTGTTTGCATGGCAATTGTATGCCTGCATATTACAAAAACTCCTGGCAAAATAAGAAATTCAGAATTATGACAGAACTGTACAAACTGATTTTCCATCACATTTACCAACTTTTGATAGGATAGTCTGCTACTAAAACATGAATGAGACAGACATTGTAGTAACATGATATCTGAAGTATCCATTAACTAATATGTAAATATAATGAAACACCTCCAGAAATCTAGTCAAGCTACGACCACCACCACTAATACAATATTCATTATTTTTAAAGTCTATGTATAACTCTGTACTTCCTTTCCCCCCTGGTTCCTCTCCTTATGATGGCTTAGTTTAAGGGGAACTCTTCTTCCTTGTGGAAGGCTCTGTTATTTATAAAAACACCTGTTTATTTCTAGAGATGAATCCTAGTGAAAAAAGTTCATATCTAAGTTTAGATGTTTAATATGCCAGTGTTCTGGGGATATTTAGATTTTCTATTTCAGTTCAATTCATGTTAAAAAGAATAGAAACTGGGTGTGAAATTTGGATAAAGTTCGGATTTTTATGGGAACTTTTGGTTCAGGCATTCATATTTTCCTACATGGCCTAGAAGACAGAGCACTGGATTGGGACTCAGGAGGCCTGACTTCTCCTCCGGGCTCCACCACTCGCCTGGCTGGATGACCTTAGGTAAGTCTCTAAATGTCTGTTTCTTCATCTGAAAAATGGGTATATTGACATTTGCCACTTTGAGATGTACTAATGAACAGGACTCTCAGAGGTAAGTATTATCAATCACATAGTCTGTTTTCCCTGTGTAAAACTGAACAGCATCACCATTAAATTAAAACAGTTGTGTCAATGTTTGTAATTTCTAAAATTTCAAATAAAGTGGCTCAAAAACATCATGTGAATAGGGTTTGTCGCTACTTCCTGGTATAAGGGTGAGGGAAGAGAGAGAATGTCGACTGGTTCTTCCAGGGTGAAGAAGTCATCGCTAGGTGTCGTGGCTCTGTGGCATGCTTTCGAGGCTTGCTTTTGATCAACAGTCACTGTGGTGCATCTCCCCTGGCACTTTACATTAAAATCAAAACTTAAAAGTAAGCTCAGCTGCTGCTCTAGATAGCTGTCAAAATGAGAGCTAGTGAGATATTGTATGGACTTGGCCCTGCAGTATCTAACCTTAAACGATGCTGATAATACATGGAAATACACTTCCTATGCTACCCAAGTCACCTTCCCTGCTGAAGGGGATGCCAGGGAGATTAGTTTATGAATTCAAATGAAATCGCACTGATACTTCCCATCTACAGCTGAACTCATCCCGACGATCCCATCTGTTTTTCTTTGGCGTAAAAACTAAGCAGTGATGGGCCAACACAAAGGCTAATACTGGAACACAACGGAATACAGCTCAATAAAACGATACTCAAGTCCTCCCCTTGCTACCTGTCCTTACCCAGAGTAACCAAATTAACTCTGAAATAAAGAAGTGGCATCCTACAAAGATCTGCTAGCACGGTGCGAACTCCGTGATCAGGGCAGACCCAGCAGCAATGCACCATCTGGCAGTGGACAGAGCAAATTCCCAACGCCGGTAACAGACTCTGGTTCTTTTTTGGGTGTGTCTACACTGTGTGCTTCTTTTGGCAGAGCGTAGCATAGTAACCCTGACGGGGTTAAAACAGCCCAGGGAAAGGGCTGCCCCGGGGGAGCCAAAGGCTAGGCTGATGGGGAGGGCAGCCACAGCTGGGGCTACAGCTGGGCCCACACCTGGCCCTATAAAAGGCTAGGAGCCAGGAGCTCAGGCAGTCTCTCTCTAGCTGTGGAGAGAGACGGGCCTGGCTGCCTGGGAGCTGAACAGGGTACCGAGAGTGGAGAGGGCTGGGGAAAGGCCAGAGGAGCTGGGGAGCTCCAAGCTGGAAAACCCCCAGGCTGCAGGCCTTACTAAAGGCCGGGAAAGGTACTGGGGTTGCAGAGGGGCAGCCCAGGGGTAGGCAAAGGCAGCAGGTTCAAAGAGTCTGCCTAGAACAACAGGGTAGCCGTGAAGCATGGCTGAGGTGAGTAGAGGACAGACATCTGAAGGACATGCCTATGTACTTGAGTACATACCCTACATGGCTCTCCACTCACCCAAGCAGTGCCTCCCTGTCTACATGCTTTTTTTTTTAGTGTAGCAGCATCCTGCTGCTGGAGTCTTTTCCCAGAAAAGTCACCGGGGCAGTGGGAAAACACACTGGCAGGTGAGAGGCAGGGAGGAAAAGCTGGGTCCTTCCTCACCACAGTGAAAGGCACTTGCAGAGGGTAGCTTCTGAAACCTTTCCCTGCTGCCTCACCTCTGCCCAAGCATTTCCCTGACACAGCGTGGATGCAGTCCGCTTTTTACTGCGGCCTGTAGCTACACAGACCTACATGCTGCCAAAAGTGGGGGGTCTGTCTAGTCTAGATGTAGCCTTTCATGACAGTACTACTGGCTGCCAGTTCATATCTGGCCCAGTACTCAAAAGTGCAGAAACTTCAGGAAGAAAATCAGAGCTATGACTGATTTCAGAGGAACAGCCGTGTTAGTCTGTATTTGCAAAAAGAAAAGGAGTACTTGTGGCACCTTAGAGACTAACCAATTTATTTGAGCATGAGCTTTCATGAGCTACAGCTCACTTCATCAGAGCTATGACTGTTATTACTCAATGCTTCTGAGTTTTAAACGCAGACCTCCCATTTCAAGAGGGGTTGCTATGGGAGAAAAAGCAACAGAACAAATTCAGGGTTTTTTGCCTGGTCTCTGGGATTCACTCCTATATTGGTCTGTCAGCCGCTCTGCTGATCTCTGAGCTACTCTCCCTCCCACTGAGTCTGATATCAGGAGTGCCGAGCGGCTAAGAGATCAATGGAGCAGCTGAGAAAGCCAGCTGGCAGGGGAAGAGAGCAATGGATTGAAGGGGGATAAAGAAATAAAGGCCAAAAGAAAAAGATTTGTGGAATTAAACAGATGAGGAAAGAGCTGGGGAGGCCTAATTTCCCCCCCTCCCCTTTTAAAAGGGCAGAATAATATCCCATAAAACAGCCCTTTCTGAAGCTTTCTAGTCAGTTTAATGCTGCAGCCTACTCGTCTACATCCTACATGAGTTGTTGGTCCCCCCTCTCCCCCGCTTTACCAAAAGTTACTTTTCATACAATTAGTACAAATTGCAACGCATTCAGCTCTGAAGTCCCCAAGGGTGTGGAACTACGTAGCCTTCTGTTGAGATTATTAGAAACTAAATCATTGCCCATGGCCTGGCCATGCCATGTTTTTGTTGCTGTATTATTTAGCAGTCTAATACTATTCTGATATGGGAGAGGGTCGTGCATCTCGGATTTATTAAATATGCTCCCATAGAGCCTGCTGGGAAGCGCATACACTCTATTAACTCTCAGTCACACACCCATGTTCACATGTGGGGGGAGTGGAGGGCATCTTGCAGTGGAACCAGTTTGGTTCTGCTCTGCAAAAGTTAAGAGTTTGGTAGGGCTGCAAAGGGTGCGAGCATACCAGCTGCCGACCAGAACCTTGATCCTCAGGAGCTGCTTTCCCAGTGACAGGCTGGGATGTGGAGGAAAGACAAGGATGATAAAAATCCTGTGAGTGGGGGAATTTCCCCCCCTGTGCCCTCCTGCATATCAGTCCAATGCCCTGCCCAGCTACTCAGTCTGGCTGAAGGTGTAGCCTTAATGCTAAATGCTCTTTGTAAAATCATGTCTGGCTGTACATTACAGTTACAATAATGCAGTTATCAGATCAGTCAGGCACAACAGATGAAGTGCAGGCATATCAAGTATACAGCTAACATACGCTCCTAACTCAATGATAGTGTTGCCCAAAGGTGGATCACAAGAACGACTGTAGCTCCTACTCCAGTCACCTTTCCCTGCTGATTTTTTGGGTATGCAAGAGGGTCTCATTTATATTATCAGTGCGCCCGACCGAGAGAAAACAGATCGGTAAGATCAGGACCATACACATCATATGTGAGTACACAAACTAACGGACACGTGTCACTTATGTTTTTGATAGTAAAGGAAACTGATGATCCGTTCCATATAATGGACCGGTCTCTGCCACACCTTAGAAAAGTTTACATTGTGAGATGCCTCACGAGCAGGGGACAAGACCACCATAGCACTAAACTCGTGCCTCAACTGTAAACAAGAAAGAAACCTTGTAATTCCAGCAGAAGTAACATTTTTTTATGCTTGTGATAAAAAAAAATTATTCCGTTTCACATTCTATTAAAAAGAAGAAGTGTTTTTATCCCAGTTCTCTGCTTTCTACTGTGGGGCAGCCACTGTGAGACCTAATTATTTCATACTTAGAAAGCTTTTTGAGGTCTTAGATACAAAGCAGGGTAGAAGTAAACATCCAAGACAAAACACCACCACATTCTACCAAAAGAAGAAACTTTGAGAACACCACAACTGAAATTATGACTGATTGAATAGCTAGGGACTATCAGGAGTACTGAACAGCGTTCAACTCATTGCAAGCAGATGCAGTGAGAGGAGGTTCAGTTGGATGTGCTACATTTTGTACCTTTTTACAACAAATTTGGAGGAGAATACTGAGATAGGGGAGTGAATAATGCAGCCATACTGTCATTAAATATACCATGCTGATGCCATCTCATGCAGTTGTACAGGACAGACAAAATGCATTTCCAGCACTGGTTGAGGAACTAAGTCTGTGAAGAGCAATCTCCTGATGGAACAGGGGCTTTTTGGAACTCTACACCGTGTTCCATCTCTGCATATCAGTGAGTCCAGCAGGAAGGATATTTAAAGAAGATAGTTTGGGAACTGTTCAAGTGCGCAGTGGCAGAGCTATCATCTAGAGGGCGAATGCTCATTTCCAGGGCTCCCATTAACTAGCACAGCCGGGGTCTGCAGCTGAGGAGCAGAGTGTGTAGCTCCTGGAGGGGAGGAAGTGCCAGCAGAGATTCAGGCACTTCAGAAAGGAGGATGAGTGACACCAAAGGCAGTGCTGGCTGGAAGGACAGTGGCTGTGACACAGAAGAGTGAGGTCAAATGGTTGGTTGACTGGGGAGAGAGTTTGTGGTAGATGTGGAGAACTGAACTAGAAAGGAGAGAAACTTGATTATGTACAAGGGAATATTTAGGTTTAAAAACTGATATAAATAGAGGGGGCAATGATAAAAGCTACCAGTGAGTGATATTGTCATAGGTTTTATTCAAAAGATCAGTCAGCTTACTAAGGAGTAATGTGATAGCAGCCCTGTGTTTTGAGTAGCTCAGAACTTCAATTTGTAGCACAAAAGAGTTAATAATCGTGGTTCAGCAATAACATTTCACACACACGACTCCCAGTTCCGTAGAGCACTTTGAAAAGCCCCCTCTAAACACGACACACTATCCCCTGTAATGTCATTAGGTTCCATCAACAGCAGGCTTATGCTGAAAGTGAGCATCATTTAAAACACATTCTCAAGATGTATTTATGTCAAGCATAAGTAGCAAATGCTTGGCTTTCCAAACTGATGAATATGAGGAAATAGCAAATGGATGCAGAGCTTAAATGAAGCAGTTATACACGCCGTAGGATATGCAAGATGACAAGAATCCTTACCAATAGAGATAATGTGGTTGAAAAAGCATGGGAAGCCCCCATAAGTTCTCTAACCTTGAATGGAATATATGGGAATTGCTGATAATTGTAGACCGAAGCAGGAAAGATGAACTTCTAAAGGTGGCTTCCTGGCTTATGCGGTTACAATTCCTGTTCTTACTTTCATAAGAATTTTCAAGGTTCCTTCCCCACTCTGAACTCTAGGGTACAGATGTGGGGACCTGCACGAAAGATCCCCTAAGCTTATTCTTACCAGCTTAAGTTAAAAACTTCCCCAAGGTACAAACTTTGCCTTGTTCTTGAACCATTTGCTGCCATCACCATGCGTTTAAACAAAGAACAGGGAAAGAGCCCACTTGGAGACATCTTCCCCCTAAATATCCCCCCAAGCCCTACACCCCCTTTCCTGGGGAGGGCTTGATAAGAATCCTCACCAATTTGTACAGGTGAACATAGACCCAAACCCTTGGATCTTACGAACAATGAAAAATCAATCAGGTTCTTAAAAGAAGAATTTTAATTGAAGAACAAATAAAAGAATCACCTCTGTAAAATCAGTATGGTAAATACCTTACAGGGTAATCAGATTCAAAACAGAGAATCTCTCTAGGCAAAACCTTAAGTTACAAAAAGACACAAAAACAGGACTACACATTCCATCCAGCACAGCTTATTTTACCAGCCATTAAACAAAAGGAAATCTAACGCATTTCTAGCTAGATTACTTACTAACTTAACAGGAGTTGTGAGGCTGCATTCCTGATCTGTTCCCGACAAAAGCAACACACAGACAGACCAAACCTTTTGTTCCCCCCACTCCAGATTTGAAAGAATCTGGTTCCCTCATTGGCCATTTTGGGTCAGGTGCCAGTGGGGTTACCTTAGCTTCTTAACCCTTTACAGGTGAAAGGATTTTGCCCCTGGCCAGGGATTTTATAGCATTGTATGCAGAAAGGTGGTTACCCTTCCCTTTATATTTATGACAAGAATGATTTTAGTTTTCTTAATTAAACATTGCATTATTCTTACACATACATACAGGTTGGAATTCTGACCCATGAAAGTCAATGGGAGTTTTGCCCATATGGATTTTACCTGTAATGTAGAAACACTAGGCCAAATTTACCTTCACACAGCAGTGGCTCTTCAAAACTTGCCAATTGCCTTAGATAACTCAATATTTGCAGTTTAGACCAGCTTGGTAGTTGCAGAATTTATGGTATTCCCTATAGTAACAAGACAACTGCCTATCACGCTGACCAACACTGTCTCATCGTTTCCTTGTGTTCCCCCATCTGCCTGTATCCATCTGTTTTCTCATCTGATACTTAGATTGTAAATTCTTTGGGGCAGAGTCCATCATTTTGTTTTGTGTTTGCACAGCCCATAGCATAATGGTATCATGTTCCATGACTGGGGCTTCTAGGTGCTATTGCTATACAAGTAACAATACTAATAACAGGGAGTACAAGGGAATGCTGCAGATATGAACGTAACCTTATTGTATCTGTTTGTCTTGGGTAAAATTGCCAAGTGCAGGGAGGCACTGTGTTCCAGTGGGAAGGACACTGGGCTAGGAGTCAGGAAAATCAGATTCTACTCTTGGCTCTCCCACTGACCAACTATGTGACCTTGGCTAACTCACTTGTCTATACCTCTGTTCCTCATCTGTAAAATGGGGATAATGATTCTTACCCCAATTCATAAAGTGCTGTGAAACCAATGTGTATCTGATACAGCTAAGTATTATTATTGGTAATATGGGTTATTTGCTAAGTAATGAGATTTGCTTTAGTGAAATATTATATTTTTCAGGTACTTTATGTATCTATAACAAACTGTACAGCACAGAGAACTACATAGTACTTGAGCTGACAACTATCCTGCCAAATAGCCCCCAGTGGTTTATGCTATCCATAAGGATGTGTTCTCAGTCCTGTCTCCACCCTCTAAAAACCTACGGTGTGCACAGCAGAGATGTTGTCTCATATTTGGACATGTATTGTTAGCTCATGCACTGCATAAGTAACAGAATCATGCTGTGAAATTTTAATAGGATCGGATCTTTTTAAAATGTTTTCTCTTGGATTGATACTTTTATTTATTTCCAGGCAGGGTGCCAGTGAATATGGAAAAGTGCTCCCTGCTACTAATAAAACATGGTATGGATACTCATCTCAATCAGTAAAATGTGTTTAAAACTTTTCTTAATGGAATGTGATGACTCAGATTGAGTTGGGATCCCGGATATAGAACAGCTATACAACTGATCGCCTTCAGAGGAGTTTGACAGGAATAGTAACACCGTCATAGCTTTGTTTAAAAATAATGAGATATTTTGGAATTTGTGCTCTCAACATGTTATGCATCAAATTATGTGTCTGCATATTAATGTCCAAGGGTCTTTACTGTAGAAGAATTACGTTGGCAGGCAATGGGAAATCCTCATTTTGTTCTAGGGTGTTATGCTCCTGTAAAGATTATCCTTAGGAAAGCATTCAGATATTCAGCTGCATTATTCCATAAAGTGTTGTGTACTCAGAAGATTCCTAAATCATTTCTACATAAAAATGGACATCACTTAACACAAATATACCCTTCTGCTCTCTATAGGTTACAAGGAAAACATAAATGGCCACAAAAATGTTCACATTTAATGTTACTGACTTATCCTCTTTTTACATAAACTACATTGAGATCTTCCCAAAGTCCCTTGCATCTACTGACATCAGATACTTCTGGCATTTCTGACAAAATCAAATCGCAGTGGCTTCAATGTAGATTTGAATTTGGCCCGCGCAAATCCACTTGGGATGCATGAAAGCATCCGCACATGGACTCCTGCCAGACTGAAACCAAGATGAATTGCCTTCCATCTGATCAGAAGATTGGAATCTTTCATACAGAATCCCAAATCATTAATGTTGGGAATAGCCAGTTAGTCCATCTTTTATCATTCAGCAGACCACTTCAAAAGTCTGGGATTCCCTTGTGGCCCCACCTCACCTCCTAAACCATCTATCACTATTGGGTTCTCATCATATTTAATTTCTTGAACCACAAGGAAGGGCTCCATGAACCATCAGCGATCCATAGATTACGTGGTTTGAGAATTACTAGTCTCGTTCATGCCTATGTAAGTGTAAGTTTTTTTCCTACAGTATATTTTTACCACAGCAGAGGTAAGATAGGGCCAAATCCTGCCACTGCCTCTGCAGCCAGAGAGATCCCCTTGCAGCAGAACCAGACCATATCCCACTGTGTGGGCAGAGGGGACCAGGTTTTATGGGGTAAGTGCAGAGAGTGCTCCCCTAGTGGCAGCTCACAGAGATTGAGCTGGGGGCAAAGGATGAGGCTAGGAGAGGAGAGATGGAGAATTTGCTCCTTCCTTCCTTCCTAGGTAAGGTTGCCAATCCTGGAGGGTTGTCAACTCTATTCGTAGGAATACAAGCACTGATAATATCTGAAATACAATATTGTTACTCTATTGACCAGCAAATAAAACGCCTAGAGACTCCATCTCATTGTGTCCTGGCATTGTGTCTTTCCATCTTTCCACAACAATTACAAAAGGAAGAAACCAACCAGGCACAAGTGGATCCTAAATGACTGTTTACAAAATACATACCGGCATGTGAGGCCTAACTACATACACACTGCTGCTCTGACTGCTTTCTGGGGGCTTCTATAACTTAAAACACTGAGCACCACTAGAGGGCTCATACACTATTTAAAGCAGGGGTTTCTAACGTTTTGCTTTCTGAGCCCTCCTCCCCCACAATACTCTAGAAAAATTCCATTGCCCAGCTGTGCTACAACTGTTCTTCTGCACAGCCCATAGATTAAAAGCCAGGGCTGGTGTTAGGGGGTAGCAAGGAGGGCAACTGCTCAGGTGCCACACCACAGGAGGCACCATGAAGCTCAGGCTTCGGCTTTCAGCCCTGGTCCCCAGCGAGTCTAACGCCAGCCCTGCACTCCGTTTTATTTTGGCAGACCCCTGGAAACCTGCTCACCACCCCTAGGGGGCCCCAGACCTTCTGGTTGCGAACCTCGGATTTAAAGGGCTACCACCCTATTCTTATACACTATACAAGGATTCTTAGCTGATTGTTCAGCTAATTCCTTTCATAAATGAAACACACGATGAGGGGAAAAACCATCTGACTCTCAGCCAGCTTTTGCCAGTGGATAAGGCCCTGGGAGTCAGAAGACAAGTTCTATTCTCAGCTTTGCCACAGAGTCACTGAAAGATCTTGGAATTAACAACTGTGCCTCAACTTTCTTATCTGTAAAATGGAAATAATGATCCCACACTGTGAAATGCTAAGTATTATTGAGCGGGGGTTTGGTTGGGGTTTTTTTGTTTGTTTTTTGAAGATTCCATCTGTGACCAGGAAAAATGCAACAGATTTGGCCAAGTTTCTTTTGCATTTTTGGACTTGGTCAATCTCAAAGCTCAGGGATATGCAGAGCCACATACACTGGAGCTTGTTTTGAAAGGTGCCATAGAAAAGAAAGATTGAAATATCACCTACAGCAACATGAGGCCAAAAAATGCTAGCTGTGAAATAAAAGTAGTCTATATTGTTGGTCACTGTGGAAATAAGGGCAGCAAAGACTTTTACAATGGAAATAAAGTCAAAAGACCGGTTTAGAAGGCATCCTCTTGCCAAGAATGGGGTGGTTGCCTTTAGCAAGTGTGGGCTGGGAGTCAACTGGAAGAATTCCAGGTTGCATTAAATCTGAAAGCTACCAAAACCAGTCAAACTCAGCCCACATGGTTAGGAGCAAGAAAGCTAGTGATTTTGAAGCCTCTGCCTCATTGGCAGGGTGTGGTTACAACATCTTGTGCACTGGTACCTGGAGGAAGAAAAAAAAAAAAGAGGTTAGAAGTGGGGGGCAAAGCCTATGAAAAATAATGTGTTGGTCCTAACAATAGTGAAGATAAAGATATTTTATTAATAAAGTATGTGCTATTCTCTTCGGGGAGAATTAATCAGTTGTTGCCATCTCAGATTTATAGATTGAAATAGAAATGGGTAGTCTGAAGGGAAAGCCTCATAAAAACTTAATAGCAATACAAAGATAATCTGCAGGCTCACAGTGGCCACGTCAGGGCTAATTGAAATGTTTAAGTGCACCGTAGCTTCTTGGCTCACAGTGATACATGCTAAAGACATGAATCTAGACCATCCCTTTGTCTTGACTGGACATATATTATCCCTCTATATCATGGGACTGCCACCTAAGACTTCTAATTGCTAAAACCTTTAGACACAGGGCACCTAATAATTGCAGCACCATGGCCAAGCTAATAATAAAGATAATTTACAGTTCAAAAGCAAAGGGTAATTTGTAATATGAATGGGTTGTGTGTCCCTAAACTCATTCCAGAGACTTGAGAATCCATGCAGAAATATCTTTCTCCAACCATTAGCCTGAGCAAGTGCCTTACTGTTCTGGTACATTTCTGATTTGTTTATATAGGCATTTTGCTTCTGAGAAGTATCAATCTAGCAAATTTAGGTGAGATCAATGGAAGCTGGGAGTACTCAGCACCTGGCAGGATCAAGACCACACAATCTCTACAGACTCAGGATGCCTCTAGTACAAGGATTTTTGTTGGCTTAATATGAAGGATTCTATCTATGAACAAAAATGAGATTTGTGAGCACATATTACTGAAGTGTGCAAAAGCCAATGGATGTTTAAAACTGGTTCCAAACTAAAGATGTATAAAATTCACCATTTGTGTAACCTTAATGGAACAAAGAGAAAACAGGGTTTAGTAAAAGCCAAACAGTGAATTTTTTTTTCATGTGGATCCTTTCCCTCTGCCATATCATCTGGAGGAAACTGAAAAGCCTGAGCCTTAAATGACCTCTAAAAACAAACAAAACAAAAATTTATCTCAGTCATTTCACATTCTAAGCATCTTTCTCCCACGCTGGGGTCCGGCCCGGCTTGTTTTCCCTTGTTGGTCTCTTTCCCCCAATTGGCTAGAGGGGAGTCCCACTAAATCCTTCTAGCCAGTGATCTAATCAGAATTTTCTTGTCCACAATGCCAGGCTCCTATTATACAACCACATTTTTTCTTTGCTTTTTTATAGTTTTCTCATTTTTAGACTCTGAGCCCATGCCACAGCCTTGGACCACTCCTGCCTTGGCCTTACCACCCACGTTGAAAGCACTTGAGGAACAAAGCCCTGGTTACTGTAAAATTTTTAGCCATGCCAGCTCTGTAGGGTGATACTTTTAGCCATCCAAACAAAAGTGTATGTGGAGGAAAAACACAGAGCTAGGGACGGATACATTTTCTTCATGGTGACAATTGCAAACTTCATAACTAAAGGTTTAGTAAAGCTGTCTCACTAGTGATTTCTGGTGAACAAGCTTCTTGCATATTTACCACAGTTTACCCTGAAGATGCACTCTCTCCAAATATACTAAATACACTCATCCAACCTGCAAATGATGAACGGGCCTTGAACAACCTGTGTACAGTCTGGGCCCATGTGCAATTCAGACTACTTAGAAAAAAAGTGCCATAAGGAAATGCAAAAAGGAACCTTTTAAATGAGGTCACCATGACAGCACTGGAACCTGGGTTTGTTTTTAGTCTGCATCACTTAAAAAAACGAGCAGAAGACCCGAACGAGGACACTGACAGCATTATATGGACTAAGGAGAAGGGCCTGGATTGCACTCCCAGGCAAAATTCTAATATCAGGACAGCAAAGATTTAAATTCCTGTATTCTATATTAAGGAGCTCTCACAGATGTTGATAAGAATCCTGCATGCGTCCTGCTGGGAGATCAGAATATCAGGATCAAATTCTGCTGCATGGGAACAGAAAGCACAACGTTACCCAGAATTTTTCTCCCCAGACTTTGAATATTAAAAGAGCCCAAGTAAAAGAAAGCAACATTCATAAGCTCAAAACCACAGATAATTAAATATTTTGTTTTCTAACCAATCCAAGTTGTTTGCAAGCCCTTGAACAATAAGTTACAAGTGTGATTTGTTTTCTCCATTGACCATATGAAAGCACCCGTGGGTTCACAAGTCAGAACTTGTTTGTTTTAAAACAAGCTGGCTTGCTATGCCAGGTGGGTTTTTCCTTAGTTCTTGCTGTTCTTTTCAGAATCTTGTAAACCTAGTCAATTTATTGAAATGTCAGTTTCTATAAATATTCCTGTCCAGCAAAGCCTCTAAATTAACACATGCTATAATTCCTCTATGGAAGGAAGCTAAGTGATGGATTCTGCCACTCTTACCCACATTGAATGGGATCTTACTTAATGAGCAGATCCTTTGATTCCAATGAGTCTAGTAACGTTTTACTCAATGCGTGCAAGAATCTCAGAATCTGACTCTAATCTATTGCACCTTCATTTAGGTCCCAGTTTCAAAAAAGTGGCCATTGGAAGTCCATAGGAGTTGGATAGGGTGACCAGATGTCCTGATTTTGGGGTCTTTTTCTTATGTAGGCTCCTATTAACCCCCCATCCCAAGTCAATTTTTCACATTTGCTATCTAGTCACCCTAGAGTTTGATGCCTCACTCATGGGTGTCTTTGAAAATCCATTCCACTTTCCCACTCCCTACGAGAAGATGGTCAGTTATAAGAATTACTTTCAGGCTAAAAAAATAATAACTAAACCATTATTTTGATCAATGTGAACTAACCTGCCCCCCTTTAAAACCCACAGAAAAGCCCACACCTCTTTTTGGTTATATACAATTTTAAAGTAGCTTGATCTCTTACTTAGAAATTTAACCAAAGAGAAAAAAATATTAACATTTTTCTTTTGGGCAAGTGCTACAAACCCATTGAAAAAGCGGCATTTGAAAAGACAATGCTGAAGAAAACATGAGCTTTGCCTCAGAAATGAAACACCCTACAGTCGTTAGGCACAAGAATCAGAAATGGACATTACATTACAAAAGGCAACAACAAGAGTATTTATTGGCATGTTTAAGCAGCATCTGAATCCTTCCTACTGTTCCACTGCTGCTATTTGATAGGTGTAGATTCAATATTGAACTATTTGCCCAGCGTAGGAAAGTACTGAACTCTGTGCCTACTGTGGAACAGGAGATTTATTTTAAAGATACCCTGGTTTACACCAGATAAAGATCAACTAGCATTTCATTTGACTGAATCTGCAATGGAATACTTTGCCCTGTATGACTCTCTCCTGTACCAAAGCTATAGATCGATTACTATTTCCCCCCTTTCTAATGTAAACATTTGTGTTTGGGAAGGCATGTGACTTGCTTACAAAGCAACGCATAACATTCCAGATTGTCTGTGGGAGATAGTGTAACTCAGGAACACAGTGAACACCGTTTCATTCACATCGTACTTTTTGGCACATTTCAAATGAAAAAGGAGGAAAACAAATTAGCTATCAACATAGAAACATCCAGGGCAAAACTCTAGGCAAACAGCTGGTTTGTATTTAGAATTCAGGACTTGACTGGATTTCAAGTCAAACCAAGCCACTGAACCAAACCTTTTTTCTTCTTGCCAGCTGACTCCCACAGATACCCATATTTAGAAGCCAGTAATTGCCCTATATTTTGGCATTTAACGGAAATTCAGGTAATAAGAAGCTCTCGCAAACTATTAAGATTTATCTGTTGTTTCATTTTGCTTCTTTTATTTTTTAAGGTTCTTTTCAAATATGAATTTAGGTTCAATCCCACAGATTAAGTTGGGGCACTTTGTTTTGAAGAATTCCTGACTCGAAGTAACAAAACAAAAACAAAAACTGTTTACATCCTTCAAGAAGTGACGTGCGAATATGATTATTTCAAGGCCTGAATACTAGTAACATTTTGTAATGCTTAGAAATTAATGAGTTTTGCAGAGCTGACATGTAATTCTTTTTCCTTTGGAAACAGAATACAAATGAAAGGAGAGAGAAAGTGAGTGAAAAGGCTAGTCTCCTCTGGAAACTACAATTTACAATGTTGGGAATTGCTAATATCATCTCTGGATATATTCCATAATGTGTAACCAATCAAAAACAAAATCCAAGGAGGTGCAGGTAGCCCCACCCCCAGCCCAGAGCCCCTCCCACACTCAACCCCTGATTCAGCCTGGAACCCCCTCCCACACTCCAAACCCTTTGGCTCCAGCTCCCAGCCCAGAGCCCCCTCCTGTACCCCAACCCACCCCCCAATCCCCTGACCCAGCCCAGACCCCCCCTCCCATACCCTGAACCCCTCATTTCTGGCCCACCCTGGAGCCTGCACCCCAGCCGGAGCCCTCACCCCCTCCTGTACCCCACCCCTATCTCAGCCCCATGGAAATGCGTGAGGGAGGGTGGGGGAAGTGAGTGACAGAGGAATGGGGGGATGGAGTGAGCACGAGTGGGGGCCTCAGGAAAGGGGTGGGGCCTCAGAGAAGGGGCAGGGCAGGGGTGTTCAGTTTTGTGTGATTAAAAAGTTGGCAACCCTACCCAACATGTATGTAGGAAGAACCCACCCCAAGCCGTCCTGGCTACACAAAGGGGCTCTGCTTGCAGGATTAGGCCTAAATAAGCATTTAGGAGTCTAACAGGCATCCAAGTTTGAACGCTTGGGCCTAAGATTTTTGTTTTTCAGAGAACAGTGAGAGAGTTTCTTTCACTCACTTTCTGTGATTCGTGCACTTGTCTTTTCCAAAGTTTTTTCTCATGTTGGTGCTGGTTTGGCTCATTTAGGGCTTTCAGATTGTTTTCTACTTGATCTGTGGCTTGCTGGAAGACTCCCCTCCACCTCTACCTGTGCTGATAAATACCAATTTGGGGTCGTTGACATGGAAGAGTGATGCCAAAAACTTTGCCATAAACAGAAAACAGCCACATAAACATTGCAAGACTCAGAGGGCCACGTTTCTGTGGAGAAGGCCCTCAGGATCAATTCTACAATTCTAATGAGTATTCAACAAAGAGGCAAATCTGTGACCCAGAGGCTAGGCTGTGGCTCACTGCTTTAACAGAGAGATCAATGCAAAACACATCTGGAGCCAGGGAGTCATTCACTACATTAAAACAAGTAGTTTCAGGCTACTTTAATTTTTACATCTGCCAACTGCAAAAAAACCCATATGATTCCCCAGCTGCTGTATTAGATTGATAGAGCCAGGGGAAACCTAACTATTTTTAAGCACTATTTATTTTCAAATAATCACACTAAATTGCAATTGGCTCTGTCAATTAAACATTATTTAGGATACTTTTTTTCTGATATGTCACAATCAGCTTCAGAGCTTTATCTGTGAAAACTCACATGTGGTCGCTACCGTCTGTGTAACAAATGGTGAATTACTGCTTCTTTCAATCTCCTACTATCTAGCCTTAAGAGAATTACAATCTTTCTCCCATCTAGAAGGTACATGGGAAATGCTGTCTGCCTGTGTAACAACATTCAACTACATGGGACTGTTATTATTCCTGTCATTCTTTGCAGAACCAAAGAGAAGAGAAGCCAGATTTAAACTGCCCAGCAGATGCTCTATCAGGTTGCTTCACCTCTTTGCTATGCCATACAGAAAGTACAGATTCCCCCACATATACTTTGCGGGGAGAGGGGGGAACAGGGGGGGATAAAGTGCCAAACTTGTCAGTGTCCAAACTTCATTCTGAAATTTACAAATACTTATAGTGGATGTTGAGCTCCCAATGATCTGATCATGACTTTGTGGCATGAGGGCATGAACCCCCATGTACAGATTTTGCACTTTAAAAACATATTTCAGAGACCAATTCTAATTTTGTTAGTTGTCAGTATCATCTTGTCCAGGATATTGTTTTGTGAAAGAGTATCGTAAATGACAATGCTGACAGACTAGACACAGCTTGTTTATTTCCTTGAAAGAGCACTGCCTACAATTTTCATTCATGTCTTCCAGGACTAGTGACTCTGCTATACTTAATGCTGTGAATAATTTCATAAAAGCAGCATCGCTTTCAACAAGAGGTTAGAGGCAGGCAAGAAGAATGATAGAGTAAATGGAGTGACAATTATTCATACCAAGAGGCAAATTATATCCTTTTTATGTATTTTATAGCACGATAGAGGGGATTACCTCCCTCCCTATGAAGCAGGATTAGAGTCAGGATTTTGTTTTGGAAATTGTTCTCGTTCACTGTATGCAGGCACATTCGTGGCAATCCATACTTTCAGAGTGAAAATAAGAACAGGTCATTTAGAAGATGAAGTAGCCTTAGTAAAGGAGAATTTCAGGAAGGGGGAAATATAGGGACGCGTAGTCCTAAAATTAGCAACATTCCTGGCCTGAAGATGATGAACGTACAAGGTCTGATTTTTCAAAGAATCAGATGTTCAAATGTGCACGTGTCTGTTAATGTACAGACAATTACTCTTGCAAACCAGATATTTTCACACACAGGTGACCAGTTATGTATCTAGATGCCATTTGCATGCACATCATGTAGTACTTACATTTGGCTGTGCCCAAAGGCTCCAGTCAAAATCAGGACCAGTCACCACACAAACATAGCAGTAGACAGTTATTCCCTCAAAGAGTGTAAACATCTAGGAAGGAACTGAAACACAAGGAGTTTGCCTTGTCCAAGATCACAGCAGGTCAGTGCCACACCTGAGAACAGAATCTAGATCTCCCAGCTCTGCCAAAATGTTCTAATCCAGAAGCTCATGCTGAATCCTGATAACTGGTAGCATAAGTATATGCAGATGCTTTCATGTGCATGGTTTAAAAACCAGATCAATAATTAACAATACTTGCTTTCCCCCAGTTGTGTTCTGGCTTCCACAGCATCTCAATATTTTGTGCCAAATTTTACATTCTTTGATTTTTTTATTTTTTTTTTGGTATTCATTCCAGTTTGCACTGATTGTGAAGATCTTAAACACACAAATGACTATTTCAATTCTTATTCAACTTTGAGTCTTGGAAAACAAACAAACAGATCAGACCAACATAAGCCAGCTTGTGAGCAAGGAACAAGCCACTGGGCTCCACTTCTGCACTGCAAGGCTGGGGATGGAAACTAAAGAGCCTGTTCACATGCACACACAATTTTTGTGCAATTAAGCCAGTTACACTGGAGATGTACCCCAAAGAATCAGCAAGTCAACCCTTTCCAAAAACCTAAAGCTGGCCCTGTGACACAATCTTGATTGAAAGGGGTCAGTTACTTTGCTGGCAAAGTGGCAGCATAAAAGTGTTTCAGAGAACAGCCCACCAAATGCTAAAGTCATCTTCCACAACTGTAACACAACACAGCTAATGGCCATCCATCTCTGCACATGCGCCTTTCCAAAGCCAAGTCACCCCTTTGTTAAGCAAACTCTCCTTGCGAAAAGTGAGGGATAAACAGCATGGGAGGATCAAGTTTTCCAATTGGTGTCACATCGGAGAGTCTCAATGAATGGTGAAGCAAAGGCCTCCTGATGCTGCCCTTTATACTTTATACAGAGTCCTTGTAAACTCTGTTGGCCAAGCACAGTCAGGCATCACCCAAGTGAACAGCATTTCTACCTTTTTTTTAAAAGGGGTCAAATAGTGAACAAATACTATATACAAAAATACTGTTTCCCAGTGTGAAGGTAGCAAGTATGAATTGATAGCAAAAGAGTTGTTTTGATCTGGCTTCCTTCTCTCCTCTAATAAGTTATCTCTATTGACGTGCCGATGCAGTTCTCCCATTTTACTGAGCACAAAATACCATAAATAAAGGTTGTGTGTGTGTATTAAAGAAAGCTTGCTATTAGACCCATACTGTGTATAGAATATACACAGTAGCAGCCACAGAGTCAGTCTGTGATAGCTTGGCATTGTCAGGGAGCCCAGGTTTATACTAGAAAATTAGGTCAGCCTAACTGTGCTCAGGAGTGTGAAAAATCCACACCCCTGATTGACGTAGTTAAGCCAGCCTAAGTCCCTGCGTAGACATCACTAGGTTGACTGAAGAATTTTTCCATTGCCTAGCTACTGCCCCTTCGGGCGGTGGATTACCTATGCCGAGAGGAGAATCCCTCCTGTCGGTGCAGGTAGCCCCGAAGAGAGTGGCAAAAAGTCAAAACTATTAAGAGTCTCTAAATCGCTCCTCCCTTTCCCCTCAGTTCACTGAGTAGCAGGTAACTGGGAGGATACTGCTTTACAGTAGAGGAATTTCAACTCAGGAAACTCACAAAGTCACTTCATTTCAAAATCTCCAGCACTGTTGGTGCAAGATGATCATTGCTGGTGTGTAGGAAGGGGAGTCCAATCACTCCTCCAGCTAATGCCTCCAGAACCAAACTGCAGAAGTAAGAACACTTGCAGTGTAGTCATCTCTGAAAGGATCAAGAGAATGCTCTTCCGCTGCATGTGTATCTTCGGTATTATGAGATTACATTGTTCTAGACTACATCAACCTCCACTTGAGTTAATTAGCATTATTTGTTTAGCATCAGTGATGCGTTCAGCACGGTACAGAGACAAAGCAGCAGACAGTCCTCTGCCATGAAGAGCTTACCATTAGAGCGAATTGATATTTTTCATGAAAAATATTAATCAAAGTTTTGAAAAAACCTTCACATTTCATGAAAAAGTGCTCATTATTTTACATCTACTTCTATCTCCAAATTTAAAAGACAGATGTAGAAAAAATAAAATGTACTATGAAGCCCAGAAGAGGGAATAGGTTATATCTGGATTTTGTGTGGGGAGAGAGGAGGTGTTAATTACAATTAAGAGAATTAGGACCTGATTTTCCACTTGGGTCTGACTAGGCCTCCATTTTTGCACCCACAATTGTTTGTGGACTCAGTTCATCTCTCCCTTCAACATCCCGCTTCATGGTATAAATGCTAGAACTCTCCATTATTTGCACCTTAATTCTCAAGAAGGACATTACAGGTACTCTTTATGGCATGTCTTAACCTCTGAGACATGAACTACAGCAAGTTGGTGGCCTCAATACAGTTCCCAGCAGACAGATGTTCATATACAATTGGCACTAATTTGCAACCTTGTGGTGGCGGCAAGGTCAAGGATTAAATGAGCACGAACTACCCTCTCACCTCCAGGGGTGGCTCCTGCAGCTCTGGGTTGGCCGCGCTGAATGGGGAAGCTGACTTTGCCACAGCCCATGCAGTCACTGTTCTCAGAACAGGAACATGCTGGAAAAGGCGCTTAGCTTCTCTTGCAGAGTTTTCTTCCTTATTCAGTATGCAGGAATGCTGCCTTTCCAAAAGATGATTTGAGGAGGGCTGAAACACAGATATCTTCCTCCCCACCACCCCACTACAAATAACAGTATTGAATAAAGTCTGCAATGCTTCAAGAGAGGAAGTGGGCAGGCAAGGACTGTGGGTGATGAGGAGACAGCTGGAACACCCCTTTCAGAGAGTGAAAGAGCACACAAGAGGCAGCACATGTGCTGCTGTGTCATTCTGCTACAATGGGCAAAGAGGGGAATGTCCAGTCCTTTGTGGCTGCAAAATTCTGTCTGATGTAGAAGTGGCAGGGAGGGGAATAATAAGGAAATAATAATAATCCAGGTGAAGCTTGAATGACCCTCCTCACTGGAGAGAGAGGAAAGAAAGAAGAATTTTAAAGGCCAGATCCTCAGCTATGATCCCTGTGCGCCTCTCTGTCTTAGAAGAGATATTGGGTCGTACCTGGATGGAAGGGGATGTGGTTGGGGCACTATTTCAATCTGCCAATCCCCAACTGAAGAATCTGCCAGTCCGACTTGAAGAAGAGCTCTGTGCAAACTCAAAACTTCTCTCTCTCTCACCAACAGATGTTAGTCCATTAAAAGATAGTACCCCATCCCCCCTTGTTTCTCTGATCCTCAACTACTCTAATTTATGCTGGGATTGAACAGACAGTCTCAGGGATTCTGGAAGCACATAGGGGGTGCACAATCCTCTTTGGTCTCCCCACTCCACATCCCATGCTAACTACAGCTCAGCCAGACCCAGCAATGGGGTATCAAGTGTAATCCATAATAGCTCATCATTCCCAACCAGGAGGAGAAGTTACTGACAAAACTGTCCCAACTTTATCTCAAACAGCAGGAGGAGAACAGACAGAGACAATAAAAATCACAAAAATATTTGAAAAATGAAAAAACAAAACAACCAATAACAACCCACTGAGCACAAAAAGATTCCACTGTGCCATGCTTTTAAATCAGACCAAAATATTGGCAAGGTGCCTCCCTGGGGAAGGCAGTTTGCCGGAATGTTCCCTTGGGCAGCTAATATCCCACACACAATGGGTAATAGAAACAAAGCCCAAATATCTGACGGTTTGCTTTTAAAAATATTGTTACCATATTTTTAAAAAAACAAGCATGATTTTATTCTTTCATACAGCAACCATTAAAACATTCCTCTTTTCCACAAGCAACCACTGTAACGGCTTCTCTTCATGGGCCTTCTGTTGTTAGTGTATGTATTTACATAAGTCTGTGTAAATCCAAAGAATTCCTCCAGTCACTGAAGTTCTATGCCAGGTGCTTGTAAGGATTAACCTTGCAAAGACTTGAACTGATTGGGGAGGGGGGTGTCTACAAATTGCTTTCAAATCCAGTTCTTAGAGTGGATGATAACTGATATGGTTGGAGAGAGTTAAAGAAAAGCCTCTCTCGTGTGTCCATATTTGAGCATTTCTATATGATCGTTTCCTGTTTTACACTGGAGCGCTGCTTAAGCCAAGGGGTTAAGATGTGACAGTTCTTCATGACATAATGTTGTAAAAAGGATCCTTTTTGTTGAGGAAAGCAGGCAGAGGTTATGTTTTTCCAATATTACCATGAGTGATATCATACTGAAAAGTCTGATTTGTTCCTTGCTATCAGTAATTGATAAGGTCATGGAAAATGTGAGGCAAAGAAACAGATTTGGGAATTTTTTTCATACTATGGCTGGAAAGCCCTCTGTCTAAGAGTGCACACTCCCTCTGGATTGAGCCTTTGCAAGTTTTCCCACAAACTGATTCTGCTGACTAGAAATTGATTAATGAGTTCAGACATGCAAGTTGTCACCAGAAAATAGCCACTGAGATGCTGGTCAGTTATCACTTGCCTCAGGGTCAAGGAAGACTGTGGGCCAGCTTAGCTGAAAAGACGGCAGCCTTCATTTGTCTTCTCACTAACTTCATTTCAGCTGTGCCTGCTGGCGTTGGTGCTGTTAAGGATCTGCCACCATTTTTATGATTAACCCGGACTTAGAGGGCTTTCTGACGAGGCTACAAAAAATCTTTTGGGGCTAAAATTAATTAGGTCCGATTCTCCATTGCCTTGCAGCTTGCAGAGTCATTGATGCTTGTGTGGAATGAGGACAAAGTCAAAAATCGGGTTGCATGTTACACGCACTGGTGATGTCATTGCAATGCCAGTACTAAACACTCCCCTCTGACAGTGTTATAAAAGCCACCATTTCTGCAGGAGGGTGCAGGGTGTGGTATCAGCAGCTGGTGTAAGAAGGCATAGCTCCATTTCATTTCAATGGGGATATCCTGATTTATGCTAGCTGAAAATCTGGCCCTGTATCTGGTTTTAGGTTTACACAAGGTAAGTAGTCATATTTAAGTGGAGATCCAGTGCGCTTCATGGGGCCCCTACTCCCCTCACTGGAGGAGTGTGCTTCTGCTGGGGAGCAGTCAGCTGGCTTCTCATGTTTGAGAACTGCTTACCGGTTATATCATCCCTACCTGCCACTTGAGTACGTCTCTGACTCGGTAGGTAGGTGTGTAACCAAAGGAACAGAGAGGCCACACAACAGACAGAACTCTCCTGCTTTTGTGATGACTGCCATCTTGGCTGAAGCACCAGAGACAGAATGAGGCACCTCAAAGCGAAAGCCATGAATCTCCAGGGTTGAATTCAAGACCCAGGCTCCTGACTGGGCAGCATAACATCCTCTGTGAACTAGATACTGAAGGGATGCATTGGCATACACTGATCACGAATTCTCCAGAAAAGGAGATAAGGGTAAGCACTCTGCTTTCCCCATTGAACTGTGCACTGGACTGTATCATATAACCTGGTTTCTGTCCCCGGAAAGTTAAGGAATTGAGGGCATGGATGTGAAATCAGTGACAGCAGGTGGGGAAAGGGGAGGGACTGAGCACAAACAGAAACCTCTTTTCCCATAGGACAGTGAGGGGCTTCTGATGTTAGGGTATCGCGAGTACATTTAGTGCAGTCTGCCAAAAGATACTAGACTGACAATCCTGGAGAACGAAATTCTCTGTCAACATACATTCAGCCTGGGCAGTGGAATCTACCCCTCACTTGTCAATCTGCCTCAGTCCTGACTGAGAGTTAGCACCCGTAGGGGTAAGAAAAATACAAGCAGTGTCCCTGCCTATTCAATCCCTGTCCTCTGGGGGCCAATTAGTGTAGTTAGTACAGTGGTAGGTTGTAAAGTGGACACTTGTCTTCTAGCAACTGGATTAAGACCATCAAATTATTGTTATGAAAGCCATTAGCCAGCCATCAGGTAGAAACAGCCATCCTTGGCTGGATTCAAACTGGCATCTTCAAGATGAAAGGCACCATATCCAGTTACCCCCACTACTACTACCGTTTATATTCTGATCTGAATGTATTATAGCTAGGGCATGGAAAGAGAATGTTGAAATTTCATCCTCAAACCACCCTCTGGTGCACAGTCTCTAATATTTGTAAAAAAAAGACCAAGCTAAGCAGGGCACTGAAAATAGAGGCTAACAAAAAAGTCAAAATTTTCTATTTCAGTAGCATCATTCCTACGTTCTTTCAGTCTGTATCTGGTTCAATGAAGTATTGGACATATTATATTGCTACCCAGACACTGGTAAATACTTTTGTTGAGTTTATTATCACACAAAGTCTACTTTCCCTTGATCACCATTGGGAACTGGATTGTTTTGTTGCAGATTGTTTTGGTCTATAGGTTCATCATCATCATACACCATTTACTTTGTACTTCAGGTTTTTTTGTAATTTAATTGTGTCATTTTCCTTTTGTATAAAGGAATATAAAATATATAAAGAAATAAAAACAAATAAAATAAAGAGAGAGAAACAAACAAGTTAAATTATGAACCAGATTAAAGTAGGGACAAAATTTATCATGATGATGACTTTCCCATGCATGCACACATCATTTATCCATTTAAATTTAAAAGAAAGTAAACTATCAACTCTGTTCATCCATTGATAAATCATGCTCCATATAGCCAAAAAGTAATTTTCTGGTCGGCTATTAATGGCATGGTAGTTATTCTAGAACACTGTAGGATCACTTTTGTGGTCAGGGTGATTCTTTTAGGTTTTTTTCCCATGATTTTCTGTTTCACTCAGCTGTTTTCTAACCCATTTATATCATTTTGGAGCTGATGCCTACCTAAGGTTATGCTAACAGTTCTGTAACTGCAAGCCTAAAATATAAAGTGAAAGGCTCAGTTTTGTGTATTTTTCTTCAGACTTTCTGTTCTGATTCTCTATTTCCTCTGAGGATTCTTTGTTCCTATTCTGTCCTTGCTGAGTAGATGCAAATTCTCTAGAGGCTTCTTCAAGCAGAAAAAGGTATAACATGAAAGTTATTTTATAGGTGTGTATGCAGATTGATTTGGAGATGCATTTCACTCAGTACACAGATGTACAGACATACACACCCTAATGCTCTATCTTTGTGCTTGAAGAACCAGAGCTGAACTATTATTAGTTAATAGTTTAGTCATTAGGACGTGATCCCAAAACCATTGACTTCCAATGGTCTGGGAATGAGGCCCTTAATCACTGGGGCTAGCTATCAAACTCCACTGATTGGGATAAATTGTGCCATCAGATGGGTGCACATTGTTCCCACAGAAGACAGAGTGGGGGGACATGCATATATCTAGGGGCAGAGGACTTGGTGCTTTGATGGCTCATACAGTAGCTGTAATTACACATTCCTGAATTAGGTGGCAATTCTTTTGACTTCAAACAAAAATGATTTTTGTTTCACCATGTAGCTATTATAAGGAAGGACCTAACTATTAGAAGGACGCTCTTGTGGTTAAACCACTAGATAAGAGGGCAGAAGATCTGGGTTCAGTTACCAGTTTTGCCATCAACCTCCTGTGTAATCTTCAGCAACGCAATTGACCTGTTTGTGCCTCAATTCCGCATCAGCAGAAATACTTCCCTTTTTTAAGAGGATAAATCCATTAATCCTCGTGACTGTACCAAGGAGACATGCACCACAGCAAAGCCTCCAAGTCGGCCACTCTCTACGGACCTGGCAAGACAATATCCTGCAGCAGAACTGCAGGTTTAGTACCTAGAGCTGCAGCAACTTAGAAGGCAGAACTGACACAGAAATCAGGGGGAGTTCTACAGAACGAGGCTCCAGGATTGCATTTTATGTGCATGCAAAACTTCAAAGAGAGCTGCTGCGTGAAGGACAAGGGTTACAGTAAAATATTGTTTGTTGCCTACACATCATAGGGTCCTGGTAAAATTCCAGTTTGAGAAACTGCCGCACATCCTTTCCACTCAAATCCTCCCACCAATGTCTGAGCTGGCCAAGGTATTCTTTACTTCTTGTCCTAAATTACCATCTAATCTTGCTGCTTCATAGTAAACTGTTGCCACATGCCACACCAACAATGGCTGAAGGGATTCTTGTTGTATGGAAGCACTTTAGCTTGTATGTTAGTCAAGTGCTTTGGAATCCCTCGGGATGAAAGGTGCTACTATAGATAAATGTCAAATAATATTACAAATATTCAGTTCTTTGTTCTCAATTCCCACTAACTTAGCTTTTACAAGATTACTTCTTAAGCAGGATTTGTGATGCATTGTGATAGAATGCTGTGGACCTCAATGGCATAAGAGAAAAAAAGGGAACCAGATGAACCAAATTTTATGGAAGGGCATTCTGGGCTTAGAAGTAGGCAACTTGTTACAAGTAGTAATGGGACACTTTGTTAGGCTCCTTCTCTCTCTGGGACAGATGCTGAGACGGAGTCCTCAATCCTGTATCCATTGAAGACAATGGGAGTTTATTCACTAACTTCAATGGGTGCAGGGTCAGGCCCTCTCTGCCCTATGCTTAGACACCTAAGTGACTTCAGTTAAAGCATGCTAACATGCCTAAATCCCACTTCTGAAAATGACTAAAGCACCAAAGGCCAGATTTTTAAAGGTCTTTGGGCTCCTAAAGATGCAATAATGCTTAGGAGCCCGACTCCTATTGAAATCAGTAGGAATTAGGTACCTAAATAGCTCTGTAAATCTGGCTCCTAAGACTCATTGACTTTTAATAAGACTGAGTCTTTTAAGTGCCTAAATCACTTTCCAAAATGGGATTTAGACTGATAGATCACTTAAGTGTTCGTGAAAAATTTTACTCAATGCTGTAACTCGCCCAGACAACTATCCAATGCCACGCACAGATGAACTATTAGAGAAACTGGGACGGGCCCAGTTCATCTCTACCTTGGACTTAACCAAGGGGTACTGGCAGGTACCGCTAGATGAATCTGCCAAGGAAAGGTCAGCCTTCATCACACATCTCGGGCTGTATGAATTTAATGTACTCCCTTTCGGGCTGCGAAATGCACCCGCCACTTTCCAAAGACTTGTAGATGGTCTCCAAGCGGGATTAGGAGAATATGCAGTCGCCTACCTTGACGATGTGGCCATATTTTCGGATTCCTGGGCAGACCACCTGGAACATCTACAAAAAGTCCTTGAGCGCATAAGGGAGGCAGGACTAACTGTTAAGGCTAAGAAGTGTCAAATAGGCCTAAACAGAGTGACTTACCTTGGACACCAGGTGGGTCAAGGAACTATCAGCCCCCTACAGGCCAAAGTGGATGCTATCCAAAAGTGGCCTGTCCCAAAGTCAAAGAAACAGGTTCAATCCTTCTTAGGCTTGGCCGGTTATTACAGATGATTTGTACCGCACTACAGCCAAATCGCTGCCCCACTGACAGACCTAACCAAAAAGAAACAGCCAAATGCTGTTCAGTGGACCGAAAAGTGTCAGAAGGCCTTTAACAAGCTTAAAGCGACACTCATGTCTGACCCTGTACTAAGGACCCCAGACTTTGACAAACCGTTCCTAGTAACCACAGATGCGTCCGAGCGTGGTGTGGGAGCAGTTTTAATGCAGAAAGGACCTGATCAAGAATTCCACCATGTAGTGTTTCTCAGCAAAAAACTGTCTGAGAGGGAAAGCAACTGGTCAGTCACTGAAAAAGAATGTTAAGCCATTGTCTACGCTCTGGAAAAGCTACGCCCATATGTTTGGGGACGGCGTTTCCACCTGCAAACCGACCATGCTGCACTGAAGTGGCTTCACACCGTCAAGGAAACTAACAAAAAACTTCTTTGGTGGAGTTTAGCTCTCCAAGATTTTGATTTCGACATCCAACACATCTCAGGAGCTTCTAACAAAGTGGCTGATGCACTCTCCCGTGAAAGTTTCCCAGAATCAACTGGTTAAAATCGTCCTTGAGATGTGGAAAATATTGTTAGTCTTTATGTACTTGGTAGTATATTTAGAGATGCATGTGTCTTATTAACTCTGTTTTTCCTAGAGCTCCAGGAAGAAATCCCAGCCAGTGTTTCACCCTAGCTGAGATTTGGGGGGCGTGTCATAAATATAAAGGGAAGGGTAAACCCCTTTGAAATCCCTCCTGGCCAGGGGAAAGCTCCTCTCACCTGTAAAGGGTTAAGAAGCTAAAGGTAACCTCGCTGGCACGTGACCAAAATGACCAATGAGGAGACAAGATACTTTCAAAAGCTGGGAGGAGGGAGAGAAACAAAGGGTCTGTGTGTCTATATGCTGGTCTTTACCGGGGATAGACCAGGAATGGAGTCTTAGAACTTTTAGTAAGTAATCTAGCTAGGTATGTGTTAGATTATGATTTCTTTAAATGGCTGAGAAAAGAATTGTGCTGAATAGAATAACTATTTCTGTCTGTGTATCTTTTTTGTAACTTAAGGTTTTGCCTAGAGGGGTTCTCTATGTTTTTGAATCTAATTACCCTGTAAGATATCTACCATCCTGATGTTACAGGGGGGATTTCTTTATTTCTATTTACTTCTATTTTTATTAAAAGTCTTCTTGTAAGAAACTGAATGCTTTTTCATTGTTCTCAGATCCAAGGGTTTGGGTCTGTGGTCACCTATGCAAATTGGTGAGGCTTTTTATCCAACATTTCCCAGGAAAGGGGGGGTGCAAGTGTTGGGAGGATTGTTCATTGTTCTTAAGATCCAAGGGTCTGGGTCTGTAGTCACCTAGGCAAATTGGTGAGGCTTTTTACCAAACCTTGTCCAGGAAGTGGGGTGCAAGGTTTTGGGAAGTATTTTGGGGGGAAAGACGCATCCAAACAGCTCTTCCCCAGTAACCAGTATTAGTTTGGTGGTGATAGCGGCCAGTCCAAGGACAACGGGTGGAATATTTTGTACCTTGGGGAAGTTTTAACCTAAGCTGGTAAAAATAAGCTTAGGAGGTTTTTCATGCAGGTCCCCACATCTGTACCATAGAGTTCAGAGTGGGGGAGGAACCTTGACATAATGTCCTATAGCCATTTCATGTGCAGATCTTCAGATTTGTACTGCAAATCTGACCAGTTTAAAAAGATAGTTATAACTTAGTCATGCCAAAAACTTCACATGGAATTAATCATGTTCAAAACACACTAACATTTTTGTGACTTTATCTATCTACAAAAATAATTTTACTTGGCTGTTTTTATTTTTGTATGTAAAAAGCGAGTTAGACACTAAATTGAGAAATACACAACAAATGCATATAGAAAAATGCAGAATTTATTCAATTGGAGACGCCAGTTCCTCCCCACCAGTGATCCCAGCTAAGTATGATAAAAATATGCTGTTATAAATTATTATATCTTGGCTATTGTGAACTTAGCATCTCACATTTTAGAGAGGGTACACACACCCAGTTCTCTGGAAATAGGGGATTTGTAGTTATAATGATAGTTAGACAAAGAGCACATAGGCCTGCATAGCTTCTTTGGGATTATTTTCATTAGATGTTATAAGGTCCCTGGGTACTTGTACAATCAGTAACACTTCACAGAGCCTTCCGTCCTAACAAATAATTAGCTAAAATTGAACCAAAGATTTCTTACATGCATGTTATAGGTTTGATATGAATAATGAGGCAAAAGGTTAACAGAGGGTCATAGACAGTTCCCTATCTTCAAGCTTATTTATTCAGTGAAATGAGAAATTGATCACATTATTTCGTACAGAAGAACCTGATTCATTACAATCAGCTCTGAATTGGCAGTTTTGGCTTTAGGCAATTTCAGAACATTACCTATGCTTAAATAGCCAGTGGTAAGGTCATTTTACAACTTGTTATCACTTCTCTGACCCTTTCATGACCAATATCTCCAAAAGGTGAAAGCATGCAAGAAAAATGACAAAAGCATAATGATGATATAACTAACAGTATTTGGACAATTAGACAAGCTGGGCTGAACAAAGAGAAGCCCACCAAGGTTGCTGTATGAGTGACCCTGAACGAGTACACTAGATTTGGTAAAAGGCACCAGGAGTACTTTACCCAGTCCAAGGATACCCACATCACAGGTACCCATAATTCAGCTGCTGGCAAAGTGAGGGTTGTTCTAGTCCTGCCTGCTGTGTTAACTGGCTTTGAGAGGGGTTGTTGGTTTTTTTTTTTAAATGGAGTCAGGGTGGTAACCTCAGAACACTGTGGTGGAGCAGGCTATTGCTTTTCAGACAGGAGTAGGAAGAATTGCCATATTCCTGGAGGCATAATGATTTACAAGGTTTCCCTCCACTTCCTCCAGAGCACTGCGGAAGAGTCATTCACCACCAGCCAGTGTGCCCCCTCATGGCCACGCGTGGTGTAGAGCCTCTTCAGCTCTGGCACCCCCCTCTCAATTGTCACTCCAAGCCTAGGGTAGCTTGCCCCTTTTCTTCTCACAGCCCTCTGACTGGGGTACTTACAGTCCCACCCCTTCGGAGGTAATAAAGGGTCCACTAAAGCAGAAGTCTAATGGCACTTTCCCAGACCTTCAACCCCACCCTAAGCTCAACAGCCCTTGACCCCCTTAAGCCTTTTAAATATATATGAACACCTCTCCCCCTTCCTTGGAGGTTAGTAGGGGAACCCAAACCTTCCCCCTCTTGAACCCTGGGTCCCAGCCCAGAGATCCTGTATTAAGCAGCTAGGGTCTGTTTCTGCAGACTTGCTGCTGTTTCTCTGACCCACCTCCTACCTTCAGGCTCAGGCAGTGGCTTCTCTGCTGCCTGGCAGAGAGGAGCACCTCACAGGTTAGGATTTCTTCCTTCAGTTATCTGGGGGGTTCTCGCCCTAAATCCTCTTTTCCTGGGAGTTCTCCTCCCGCCAGGAGGCTTCTCCTTCTAGGAGCAGCCTTTTATCTTAGCTGTTGCTGGTCAGCCATTTAGTCACAGCTGGTTCCCCTGTCAATTAAACCCCCACTGGCTCCTTCCATGTGGGATTCATATACCCCATTCAGCACTCAAGGTGCTCCCTTTCCCCTAATATGCAGAGGCGTAATGTAGCCCCTAATGTTAAAAACTAAGTTCCTTTATTCTACAGACAGTTCACAGAGGCTTTCATTAAATAGATGTATCTTTGGCCAAAGTCTTTAAGTACAGGATACTCCGTGAGACAGAGAACAGTAGCAGAGCCGCTTCTTGATGAAGGTGCTAAACGTATTTCTCAGAGAGCAAACCTGACTATACTCCCCTCTCTTGTAAGACTGATTTTGAATCCAGCAGGAGCTACTCTTCTGGACAGCTTGAGGTATGTGATTACTACACTGCCAGAACCAAACGTATCATGGAAACACACTGTGTGAACATGTCCTGAAAGGCACAGCAGTATGAAAACCCATTATTAAGGGGACACTGCAGACGCTGCTTGGCTCTACACTTGACAGCATGTGTACATTGAATCATTACAAAGTTCCCCTTTAAAACAAAAGTATGGAATTCTCTCTCTCTCTTTTTTTTTTTTTTTTGGCAAAACTAACCTACGATCATATTATGCACCCCATTGTGTGTTACAAATAGAGTAGTGAGAAAATTGTAAGAAGTGGGCTTTGATGTTTGAGAACAGAGAAAAAACACAGAGCTCTGGCTGATTTATGACAAAAGAGTGTAAATTACTATAGAATTAAACGCTTACCATATGACATTCATTAAAAACCACAATTGGACAGCCACAAGTACAAAAAGCATACTTCTACATTTCCCTTAAAATACATTTTTTCATTGAGGTCTATAAGCGACAATGTCAAAAAGGCATTGTCACCATCTCAAAGCATTAGAAAGAGAAAGTTATTATTTTATAAATTTCTGGTTAAGTGGGAAACAATCTGTTCAAGCAAATACTCTGATATGAACCTATAGTCTATGTAGAAATTTTTCAAAACATCTAAATCCCGTTTTCAGAAGTGTATTAGGCACTTACAAATCTAATTCCTATAGACATTCAATGAGACTTAGGCTAAGTCACCTTGGGCCCTTTGGAAAATGTTATCCCATGTCTCTGCATTGAGCCTGAATGAGTAGCAGCAAAGTGCTTTGCTGCTATCTACTAAATCGGAAGCCAAATTGTAAGAATAGATTTAGAGGGCATCTAATGGTCCAGCAACAGCTTTCACCAGCACTTTTTCCATACACCGACATGATGGGTTATGGATAATTTCTGTGCTTAAAAGGAAAAGAAAAAAGTACAAAATTGGAAAGCAATTAATATAGACACAAACAGCTTCAGTATCATAATTTGGTACAAAAATTATTGAGCCATGAGAACTGACAGAAAACGGCAGACATATAAGTTAACTCTAAAATAGCTGATCATCTCCTAAAATCAAGTTAAGAATAGTTTAACATCATATTGGAACAATCATAGTATGAGTCAATCAATGACAATGTGGATCCCTGCCTACTAGAAACTGGACTGACACCACCCAGTCAAAGGTTACTTATCTTCAGGCTGCATAATCCAGTGGAATTTTGGTTAAACAATTATAAGAGGTGGGAAATGTTTCATTTTTTTGTGGGGAAGAAGGGACGGGAAAAAACACCTGGTTTAAAAGAAAAGGACAATCTCCACAGAAACACGTGTCTTTCATTATTGGGCACTAGTTATGTAAACACTTATGCATGTGCATAAACGTATGCACATGAAGCCCTGCTGACCACTTATGTAAAATTAAACATGTGAGTAAATATTTGCAGGATCGAGGCCTGGAAACAGTGGCAAGTGCAGGTTTTGTACTTTTCGTTGCAATTGATCTATCACTGAATCTTTTTCTAAAGATCCAAGCCACCATCATCATCACAAAGTATTATTAAATGCCTTACACACTATTTTATTGCTCAATAGCTCTAAAACTTGTCTGTGTTAAATTAGATCGCATAATTCTAAGAGTCTGAAATAGACTCCACCCTCCTAAGCCTATGTCATTAGAAGCCTGCATTACAGGGTTTATAAAAATCCCTGTCTGATAGAAAGGTACTGCTCCCTGGCTCTCAGCTCTGTTCTAATCCTCACTTTCTTTTATTATTATTTTAAATGGCAACCAGGAGTATGCCAGGCATTTTACAGACACATAAAGGATGATCTTTGTCCGAAAGAACTTGTAGTCTAAGGCTATGTAGTTCCAACATTGGGCAGAACCCCTCACCTAGCCATTTTTCTTGCAGGATCAGGGTCCAATCCTGCAACGGCTTCAGCCGTTCAGTAATGTAACATTACTTATGTGATTAAAGCTTACCAAGATCTAAAGACAAAATACAGACAATGGTTTCGCCAGCAGAAGAATTTTTTTGGGGGGGGGGGGGAGGGGGTTTGGGGGGATCCTTAGCCAATGTTTCTCAATGCTATCTTTGCCCAGAAGGATAGCTATCTTTGGCCCCAGTTCAGCAAAGCACTTAAGTACATGGTTAAAATTAACCCTTGACTATTTTAAAAATTTTATTTTGTCTACCAAGAGGTTTGTGTCCAAATGAAAACATAGGCCTAAAAATCAATGTTACATAAAGAGTGGAATGAATTTCAATAAAATCAATACTTTTGTTACTGCTGTCACATAATTGTTCTTTTTAAAGACAGTACAGCACTATGGCTGACTGGAACATTTTTGATCAAATGTATTTTCATTGAAGCTAAAAACCTTTCATGAAGACACACATATTTCAACACAGTGTTCAATGGGATAGTTTCCAAGGTCCAAGGTGGACTCTCTTATCATTTCTGACCAGGGAGAGAGATGAGAGCAAGATGCAAAAAATCGAAAACCTGTAGTTTTGATAAAAAAACAAACTGATTTTTTGACAATTCTGACAAATATTTGTTTTCATTTCAGTGGGGAACAAAAACAAACTTCAAAACCTTGAAAGCTGTCGCAGAATGGAATCGTCATCCTCCAGCCAGTGCTAGATGCTGAACAATGTCACATCAGCTACAAGCACCGTGGGCCTAAATATCAGTGAGCGTACTGCTTCTGTAGCAACAGCTCCACGTTCCTCCTCTTCCAAAAGGTTCCTAAACCACTATAATAAATTTAGATATTTCCTTTTAGAGACTAGAAGATTCCATAATGAGTTAAGCCTCTTTACAGTCTATTTTAATAAAGCACAGCTTTCAATATATAGAGAGGCTATAAAACATGCAGGTTGTAGCAATAATATGTTTAGTAGCCTTGCTTGATAAAGTGGAAATGTTTGCATGTTTCAGATTACGAGCAATTTAAAGTAGGAAGTAAGCAAACTAGCTCTTGTGTTATGAAGCTTGACATTGTTAAGCCTTAAGAGAACACATACTTCAAAGTCATAGAGACTGAAATATGCCCTATAAGCTTGGCAAGAGGAGCAATGCCATAATGATGTACTACACAAAGAAAATCACCGTAAACTTCCATTTCGATGCAATGTCTCCGAGCTATAAACTAAAAATCTACTGTAAGTGTTATTTTTAAAATTAATTCCTTATTCATTTTCATATGAGAAGATCAACACAAAGGAAACACTGGGATGTTTTCCAAAGAATATTAAACAAGGAAAATAATGCCTGTAAATTATAAATAATAAAAAACACTAATGTTTACATTAATATATTCAGAAGTATTATTTGATGTAATAACTAATTCCCAAAGAATTACAATACGTTTCTGTCCATCTCCTGTCTTCCCTGCATTACCATAAGAATGAACACTCCTCTTTTCCCAATATAGGCCCTAATATGGCAAAGATTTACACTCATGCTTAACGTTATGCACATGAACAGTGCTCCTTAAAGTCTGTGCCACTACTTACACACAAAAATCAAGCACATACATAAGACTTCGCAGAATTGAAGGTGTTGGGGAGGGGTCAAGTAATTGAATTATTGTGTGTAACTTTTTTAATTGTTATTTGTTACAAGTTAAAATTAAAGAAAAAGAAATCACAAATCAGTCCAGTCTCTAATTTGTCTGTTAAATCAACTGTAGGTGAAAATGACAATTTACACATATGGCTACTTGTGAATCAAATGTATTCCTAAATTGATGTAGTATGACAAACATGTAGGAATTTATTCTCAAAAAAGGTAGGAATTCAAAAATGTGTAAAAAACCTGCATGACTAATTAGAGACGTTGCATACACAAGTGCTTGAAAGAGAAACAAGTCATTTATACAATTAACTAGTTAAATGCACAAGTTAGAGGCATTTGTTGTGCAGTTTGTTCCTCAGAAAACCAGGACCCTAAATTCAATCTAATTTATATAATCGCTGATTCTGGTCCCAAATCAATCCTAACAGATAAAGTTAGAAGTATTCTTTTTCAAATTTAGTCCAAAATATTTTTTTAAAACATATTTTTCATTTTTATGTGCAAAATATTGTAAAAAATATTAAGGCTCTCAAATGGGTTTTTTTTAAATCACAATTAATTGCATGATTAAAAACCAGTTGCAATTAATCAGTTTTAATTGCAGTGTTAAACAATAATAGATTACCAATTTCAATTTATTATAAATATTTTTGGATGTTTTTCTACATTTTCAAATATATTGGTTTCATTTACAGCATAGAATGCAAAGTGTACAGTGCTCACTTTACATTATTTTTATTACAAATATTTGTACTGTAAAAAATAGCATTTTTCAATTCACCTCATAAGTACTGTAGTGCAATCTCTTTATCATGAAAGTGAAATTTACAAATATAGAATTATTATTTTAACATAACTACACTGAAGTACAAAACAATGTAAAACTTTAGAGCCGACAAGTCGAAGCATGAAAGGGCATATGAATATTTAACCGTGCGAATGCCTGTTCTCACTTTCAGGTGACACTAAATAAGAAACGGATAGCATTATCTCCTATAAATGTAAACAAATTTGTTTGACTTAGTGATTGACTAAACAAGAAGTAGGACTGAGTGGACTTATAGGAGGTGAATTGAAAAATACTATTTAAATTGTTTATTTTTTTATAGTGCAAATATTTTTAATAAAAAATAGTATAAGGTGAGCACTGTACACTTCATATTCTGTGTTGTAATTGAAATCAATATATTTGAAAATGTAGAAAAACATCCAAAAATATGTATAATAAATTGAAATTGGTATTCTATTTTTAACAGTGTGATTAAAACTGTGATTATTCCTGACTTTTTAAAATCTAGTTAATTTGTTTTGCATTAATTGCATACATTAACTGATTGACAGCCCTAAAAATATGTATGCAAAAATATTTTCCTTATCTCAAGTACAACTTTTTGTCCCAATCTCCCCTTCTGTCTTGCTTTAACTATATGGGTTAAATTCAAAACCCTATTAATAACCATCATACTTTTTCATTTGTACAATTATCAATTAATCTGAGTTATAATAATTGACTAATATATCAAATATCTTTGTAACACAAAAAATAATACATCTAATAAGTGCAAAACGATGCTGAGTCTTACAAAAATATGCAAGTATGAAATGCCAAATCAAGAATTTGTGAAAAATCATCACCAAAAATTTGTGAATTGTTATTGTGTTCTCAATAAAAGATTGTAAGGAAAATTAAAATGGTCTCATGAAACAGATCTCAAATAGCTTAGAAAAGAATAAACGATATTGGGATGGAAGAAGGACCTTGTAAAGTACCAGTCCATTCTATTAATTGGATAAGCATTGCAAGAGGTAAAGGTGGACCCTAAGAAAGTGTTGATGGCAAACAGGAGGATGTGGCAGAGTTCATATAATGCATATTTACCTCTGGGAGACCATTAGACACACATGGATGACAACACTAAGTTGCATGGGTGGGATTTTCAAAAGTCCCTAATATGACTTTCACTGGGAATTGTGCTCCAAAATCATTTAAGCATATCTGAAAATCCCACGCTATATTACTGAATACAGAACCCCAAAGAATTATAAAGGACCCTTAAAGTAAGGTAGGCCCCTGTTTATAAACCTCATTGTTTAAGTAACCCAACATGAAAAGCTGGTCGAAAGAACACTGGCTGAAGCTTTTCTACACACACAAGCTAATTTTACATACAAAAATATTTTCAATTCCTATAACATCTTCTGAGGCGCTCATGTCCTTTGAAGACACTAATTAGTGAAGGTTCAACAATCTTGTGAAGCAGGGTGATTATTATTATCTCAGTTTTAAAGATGAGGAATCTAAGGCCTGCCTAGTGAGATCATGCAGAAAGTAAATGGCAGAACAAGGCCCGAAACCCAGGACTCCTGGTTCTGAGGCCTGTGCTCTATGCACTAAACCAAAAACTCTCTCACTGGAGATAGATCTTTCTACAAAAGGGAAAGAATAGCAATCTTTCAGCAGACAAATTCTTACCAGTGATGAGAAAAGCCATTTAAGAACTTTCAACATCTGATAATGTGCTTACAAATTGCTGCCCTTTCCCTGTTTGTGAGTTGTTTAAAAAAGGAAAATTTTAGCAGCAACCCAGCACATAATTTCTTGCCTTTGCTCCATCTAACCTGTGAAAATGTTTTCATCACAAAATTACAGGACACTTTTTTGTGCCCACTTAGCCAGATAATCTCCAGACACTCTCCCTCCATGCATGGCGCACGCGTGCATGTACACACACACGTAAATAGACTAAAATAGTCAGGAACATCAGTGGATTCAGCAGAAACTACTCCGATTTCTGCAAGCTTGGGTCATAAGAGGAATTGACTAATCTGATCTCAAGGCCACATGCAGATGATATGTTCATCCTGCTGATTCGGATTCAATAAGAATCTTCAATGGGCCATAAAATAAAATGCTGCATCTTTACGTGTGTGGGTGTTTCGGTTTGGTTTTGTATGTCATGCGCATTCAGAATCAGAATGCTTTGTCAGAAAATGCTTTCAGTTGATGCCTTTGGGGACTTGAATGCACGTAGCTCCTGACAATGATTATATGCACGTGTTCCATATAATGCCAAAAGAACACCCATTATGAAAGATTAGTACAGTTGTGCTTATGATGTATTTAGGTCGTCTGTTACTGAATATTTCTACTGTCAGTACAACAAAAGTGTGATGATCACAGTTAAAGCTTAACAAAGAGAATGCTGTCAGGCAATTAGTAAGCTGAAGTCAGCAGTACTAAAGTGAAATATATCATGTTTGGAATAGCACATTAGTTTGCTTGTGATAAATGTTGAACAGGTTCTCATACACAGAATATACCTTATTCTCCTAGCCTGAGAAAGAAGTTTAGCATTTGCCAGAAAAGGATACATCAGTTAAACTGGTTACTAAATTCCTTACTATTCTTTCCAAATAGTCTCAGTTCCACGGGCATCCAAGACGGTTAGCATTCATTAATTATAGCACAATTGCCTTTTGTATGAAAAAGGTAACATCATACCTTAGAAACAGACTTTGCATTACAAAGATGTTCCTGTGTTTGAGGGGGACAGAGAGAGAATAGGAAATGAATGGGATGCAAGAATGGAAACATTTGGGGAAAATATGAATGAATTATATTTCTGGATGACTGTTACACAGAAAACAAGAATTTATCAGTTCATTAATTTTTCCCTATAAGATTTTTATTAAATCTTGGTGAGATCATGAAACTATTAGAGACTTTACTTGCTTTGGAAGAACTAGTGAGGATGGACTGAGCAACATTTAAAGCATTAGGCCTTCTCAGCTGGCAATTGCAAATATTCTAAATAATATGCTTTTAGAAAGTGAACGCGGGCCACATTCAGATCTGGTGTAAGCAGGTGCAACTCTGTTCAAGTCAGCAGAAATTTACTTGCTTATTTCAGGTCTGCATTTGGCCCAAAAATGTTTGTTCAAATCTATTTTTAAACCATCAGACTGCAAGCATTTCTTTAGGCTAGTCATCAGAGTTGTGGGAAAACGATCTATCCCACAATACCAGGCTACAAGAACATAGAACTCAAGAACTCTGAGCAGAAAAAAGTATTTGCAAAACCAGTGAAATACAATTTGATTATGAACAGGATACAAGAAGTGAAAGACGCGAGAAACTATAGCAGACAAAAGCCAGGCTTAAAGGAGAGGGAAAAATAAAACTCCTGGATGATTTATTAAGAAGCTTGAAACTCTAGGATATTGTACTGTTGAAGGATTTAAACTACCCAGAAACCTGTTATGTAACAAATGACCATGGATCATCCAAAAGCTTCATGGGTTATGCAGAGGACAACTCCATGATCCAGAATACAGACAATCCAATCAGAGGAGACGGCACCTTGGATCAGTCCTCTTACTAAAAAAGGAATTGTTTAAACTATTATAATAATAATCGAGGTGAGACACTAGTGACTGAGGGTACGTCTACATAGCAAAACACAAAACTTGGCAGCAAACCTCAGAGCCCAGGTCAACTGACTCTGGCTGGTCTTGGAGCCTGGGCTCCAGTCTGCATTGGAATGTCTACACTGCTATTTTTAGCCCCATAGCATGAGCCCTGCAAGCCTGAGTAAGTTCACCCAGGGCCTGAGACTCACTGCCCTGGGTTTTTTGTTTTTGCAGCGTAGACATATCCAGAGTGACAAATTCAGAGTGGTTGCTATGAGAAAGTCAACATTTTTCCAACAGCCACTATTCAGTGGTATACAATACACTGTAGCTTTTCCTAAGGGCTTAGAATAGGAAATGTTTGCAGTATCTTAGCTACCACACTGTGATTACTTTTGATAACTGAGTGATCCAAAGTTAAAAGTAATCTAGTAACATTAATAGTAAGTTATTTGTCAGGACAGCTGGGCAACCGGCCATGACTAGAGCAAGAGCAGGAGCAGTCACAGGCTGGAGCAGCCTGTCAGAACTACCAAACAGGTAGGTTGGCAGTAACAACGTTCAGCAGACTAGATTGGCTCCCTTCATTAGAAGCCTATATACTTGCCATGGGGATACCTGATTAGATCCTTGCTTGTGGATCTGTTGGACCCTTAAGACTTGCATATAATTACTTCAGATGACCCATCAGACTCTGACCACTCGGGCTCAGAGATGACTCAGCACATTATTAAATAGAGTTTATTATGAGTCATAAATATGCAAGAAAACAAATGCTGGTGAATTAAGATTAATGAGCAAGGATAGGTAATGCTGAAACCCATGAAGGAGGACGATAGCTGGTGAATCTTAAGAGATGCAATAAATGACTTGCAACAGACAATTGCACTGAAAATAAAACTGCGTGGAACAAAAAACTCCCAATCCAGGTTCATGAAGAATTACTCAAGAAGTGTGAGGGTACAAAGGTGTACTGGGGAGGTGGGGGAGGGGGGAGATGGAGCCAGTAAAAATATATTATCCAGAGGTTTTTTTAAGGCTTACAGGAAAAAAGATTAGAGTTAGTTAAAAATCAGAGTAAGTTAACACTAGACAAAGGGATGGGGGATATTTTCAAGAGTGAAAAAAGTGAGTTACTGAGCTGCTTTTTTTTTAAACTTATAAGATTATACTTATCATAGGAACAAGAAGAATGAACATTTATGAGATAATGGAGACATGCTGATAAAAAAAAAGCAGGTAACAGAACAATGGGACAAACTGAAAATATCCAAATCAGTAGATCTGGACATCACACATTCCAGGAGACTAAGGGGGAAAGGAAATAGTTAATGGTGTGGACTGCTATGTTTTACACGCATCAGTATGATTTTAAGGATACAGCCAGGGTGTCTGGAGCCTGGAATAAGCATGCTTTTATATAGGATAAATCAAATTATATAAATAAAGCATTGGCAATTTTTTAAAAAAGTTATGGAGATCTGGATAGGAACTGAAAGACAGTGACTGATAATTTTCAAAAAGGAAAAGAAGAAAAATTCTGATTACTATTCATTGAGCCTAACTTCAATTCCTAGCAAAATAATGGAACAAATATTAAGGAAAAAAATCTGAGCTTCTAAAAGGAAATGTTGATGCTCAGCAACTCTTAGCATCAGGCCTTTGCTGGAGGTAAGGAATACAATGGATTTACTATATCTGAAGCTTAGCCTTCTGACACCGTGCCTGACCCGACCTGCCTTGAAAAATGAACTAAAGCTGATTGGGTGAAGCTGTTGTTCTACCCGAGTGAAAACTGTCCATCTTGACCTTTAAAAGGGCAGCATATTATGTTATGACATGAGTCCAATGGGCAGCTGCAGGGATCACTGTAGTCTCATTTTAATAAATATCGTAATGAGCCTGGTGGCTCATTACTTGTAACTGTGTTAGCTCTTGGTTTAATTTCCAGCCAGGGGACGACATCATAACTTCCATAGTATAGCATAAAGGAAGCATAACCTGTGGTCCTGGGGGATCAGGCTCAGGAAGCAGCCAGGGACTAGGTGACAACAGGTACAAAAGGCTGGAAATAGTAACCAGGGAGCTGGCTGCTGAGAGAAAGATTAATAGCACGCAGCTTGAGAGCTGGGCAGAGATAGCCCAATGGTGGCAGGACAACCCTGTGCTATGACCTACAAGCCGAAGGACAAACAGATTGAATTAAGGAAAGGAAAACTGAGTCGTAATATAGGCAGACTACTAAAATCTTATAGACCACCAAAGTCTGTGATATGGGGATGGGAATAGAAAGACTAATGTGCATGTAACTATTGTTTCAGAACACATAATTCTGTCTCCATGTTTTCCATAGCACACTTCATGGTAGTATCAAGCACTGACATATGGAATAGCAAATAAATAGAAATTTCCAATCCCATAAGATCGTAATTATATGTATTTAGTGATTTTTTTTCAGGAAGTGAAGAAAAATGAAGAAATATTGGAGAGAGGTTATGAAGACATACCAGTCTGTCCTGGTACCTGTCAGTACTACTAAAAGCCTCCTATGGTTTCTTGGGTAACCCGATCCAACAATCGCTACCAAAAAATGCATTTGCTATATGCAAGATATTGAGAACCATGGCCAGAGTATGAAATAGAACTTCTAAACCACATTTTCCCCACCCTGCAACTTGGGGAAATGAGCAATTAGAACAAAAACTGTTCCTCAAAGGATCTGGGAAAAAGGGGGATAAGATACTATCTTGAAACTGTTTGGTTATGAGAACTTTCTCCTCTTCGTCTACATCTGTTGGACTGGAGTGAGCTCCAACTGGCTTTCAGTAAACTATCAGGTAAGGAATCACAAAAGGTGAGCAGAGTGAAGCAGTACACCGTGTATACACTATAAACCATGCAGCCACTCTTTACTACACATATAACAGTCAGCTGGCAATCACTGACTGATCTATTGTATTATTTAGTGGATTCCATCCTTCTAATGGATTCCATACATTTAAAAAAACACGTTTGGCATGTGCTGTGGATAGTTCAGCAGTAACAAACCCACACACAGCTGTACATATCTGGCCCAGAACTTTTTCAGGCTGTCATTTCAAGATAGCCAGCCATCGGCCAGATGTTTAGGGAAATCCCCCATTGTTATTTCTTGGAAAAAGGAGTTGTCCTCTGGCACTTCTCCACACCAGAAAGCTTATAGCCACTAATCTCTCTCTCTCTAACTTATCAGATTTCAGTTCTCTACCACTCATCACAACTGAGTGGCCAATTATTTGGGCTGTAATACAATGTGCACAGGTGGGACCAACTGCTGTAAGATCTTTGGCTCCATATAACCCTGCAATGGGTCTTTAAAGAGTTCATTTTATGGAAGATGAAGAAATGGTGTTTGACATAAGAGCCATGGATACTTGACGTTGTTCGACTGTTTATCTTATCTATGTATTTATGTGGCCCTCGTAGTGCCCAAGGGCCACTCAAAAATTTCAGAATAGAAATAATCTTCCTTCCTTCTCAGCATGTAAGAGAGACAGCTTGATTAGCTGAACATTTTTTGTTTGCTGGGGGTGTGTGTGTGTGTGTGTGTGTCTATAAAGAAGTTATAGAAAAGCCAGGTCAGAAATAACTTTTGCATTTAATTCTGAAAGAGGGTAGCACCATGGTCATTCTTGACATTTAATGAGGGAGACAAGGTGAGTGAGGTAATAGCTTTTATCACCTCACCCAACTTGTCTCTCTAATATCCTGGGACCAACAGCGTTACAGCCACACTGCATCTCTCTTGAGGAAGAGAGTTCCATAGTCCAGCTCCTGTGAAGTTCTCTTTCCTGCACTCAGGGGCCTTCCTCTATTGATTCACCATTTCATAGATCCAGTGGCTTCATAGTTTCACTTACCTGGAATGGAAGGTCATGCTCAGAAGAAAAGTCGATTTCTCAGGTAGATAAAACCATCCATGGGATTGGCCCTATTATCAAAACAGTGACCTTGAACTGGGGTCTCTATTGAATTGGAGCCAGTGGAAACAATAGAGCATCAAGGTGATGTGCTCACAGCAATCTGGGCAGCTAAACAGATGGTCTTAGACAGGCAACCAGTGGCAGATACTGCTTGTAGATGGCACTTGAGAATAGATTTAAAACTTATCGTGGCTCACAATTTTATTGCAAATACATCAAACAACATTGACATCTAGTATCTTCCATAAGTTGGAAAATGTTTTATGTAGCAGATGGTGATGTTTACTTTTGGGCTTTCCTCAGACAACACACAACAGATGTATGTGATGGACCAGTGGCACACTTTGTTTCCAGCATATGCACTATATATTCCAATTTGATCCAGGGTAGATCTTTCAATTTATTTTCAAGGTATGGTCTCTATTAATAGATTGTCTTCTAAATTATCTTTTCTCCCAGTCACAGTTGCACAGACTCACTCCCCTTCTATTTGCTTACATGAAAGAATGCTATTGGGACCGTATTTAATGTATGTTCAGCTGTTTTCAACACAATTTAGCAGCTGGGAAGAAGCAGGAAAGCCAGCAGCACATGACCAGCCAACTCTTCTCAGACCACCAGCAAGTGTTGTACAAAGCACAGTTGGGAAACCTAAAGACCATAATATAGGATTAAGGAGCTCAACAGTAAAACATCTTTGACGTATTCTGGAAGTTCTCCCCCCCCTGCACCCCCCTGGCAATTCTTCTTTTAAGTGTGTTCTATGGGAGATGAGGATGGACCAAGCAGTCATTAGTTTTTTGACAATATGAATTGTTTTCTCAGGATGGCAGCCAACACTGACAATATGCTATTTTTCAGGATGAATTCTTTTGATAGGCAGCACTACAATGACATTAGCAAAACAGCAGCAGCAGCATTTGTGATAGCATTTAGCTCTAATTCAGATCTGCACCATGACCCTGATGAACTTGCCGACTCCAGGAAGAATGACACCAGAAAAAGGAAATGGACACAATTAATTTGTTTTGTCTTCCAGTTTCCCATTTTACTTGATACTGAATGAGCTTTATTTTTGGTGTAAATCTGAAGTAACTCCACTGAAGCCAACCCCCCCCCCCCAGGGGCCAGACCAAAATGGTGTAAAACCCAACATAAGTGGATCAGAATCAAGCTCAGAGTAGGTTAAAAATGGATCTGAATTTAGAATTGAAGTTACTTTAGTCTGACGAGGAAGCTAAAATGACCTTTTATAAAATTTAGTTACATTAAATATATACATGAACAGACTTTCAAAAATGCTGCCACCAGCAATGTAAATTATACCTCTAGGGTGAAATCCTGGCCTTATTAAAGTCAATGGCAAAACCCCCATTGCCTTCAGGGGAGCCAGGATTCACCTTTAGTCTTTGTGTTAGGGATACGTGCCTTTGGTAATACTGTAGTAAAATTAACTCAAATCTCAACCCAGTGTTTTCAGTCTAACTCATGTACATATATGGCTCCTGTTACCAGAGCATCTGAGCACATTGCAGTCCTTAATGGATTTATTCTCATAACACCCCTGTAAGGCAGGGAAACACTATTATCTCTATGTTACCGTGGGAACTGAGGCACAGAGAGACCAAAGGACTTGCCCAAAGTCACACAAGACGTCTTTGGTAGAGCAGAAATTGAACCCAGGTTTCCTAAGTTCTTGACTAGCCCCCTAACCACTGGTTTACAATCACTGCTCAACTGCTACAATCTGATAGGCAGATTATATGATGAAAACCAAAATATTCAATCATCCTAAACAGCAATACTCAAATCTCGTACTCATTGTTAATATATTCTCTCTCTCTCTCACACACACACACACACACTTCTCCTCTTATCAGTTTTGCATCAGCATAACTCCGCTGACGTTAGCCGAGTTACTCCTGTGTGAGAAGAGAATCAGACTATATACATCTATCTTTGTGATCAGAAGTCATTTCTGAGCCAGTGTGTTTCTTGAAGTTGCCTGTTGTGAAACTCATTCCATGCCCAAGAAAACTCTCATACTTTACTGTGTCTTTCCTTCCTTATTTACTTTTATGTTAAAGATTGGGGGGAGGGGGGTTGCAATCAGAGCTGTTTGTAAAATTATACTGAAATACAAATGGAGTCTAATTCTCAGATAATAGAGACCATTCAAGAGTCCTACAGTAGGAAAGCATCTTTCCCAAGTCCACAGATAACTGCACAATGAGGGCTCCACAATGATCTCTAAGCATTTATACATAACTCACATCACAGACTTAGCTATTTTAGAAAGCCAGTGGTACCTTCTATTTAAAGGTCGGAGGCCACTGTTATTGACGCATGATTTTAATCCTTTGGATACTTCAAAGGATGAAGATTAGTAGAAATCCTCAGAACTCACACCCAGGAGATAACTATTCGTCAAAAAGTTGATATTATTGATGCTTGTGGAAGTAGAAAAAAGAGTGTGTAATTTATGTAATAAAAGTCAAGGCTTGTTCTCCTAGACTCCTGAGTTTTGATGGTTCCCTTGCTGAATTAACAGAGGCTGAATTTCATATTATAAATGCAAATGTTTGATCAGCTACGCATCTTCTTAGGAGGGACCCGTCTTACTGGGCTGGAATTTCTTCCTTGGTTATCTCCAGAGTTTTCCTTCATAAAGTCTTTGTTTCCTTCAGAATTCATTATAAAGAACATAATTATATGTCTTTTTCTTCCTTGATTGAGCACATTTCTTACAAATGATGATTTACCACTTGGAAATTACAAATAATTTCCTGAATAGATACATTATTATATTGCTGAATTTACTTTAAAATTCAGAAACATAGTTCAGCTGTTCCTAAATTATAAGTAGGCAGGTCACATTCTTCCCTCTAATCTTCACATGCAACCTTGGATGCAAATTCTACATGTTCTTCATAAAGAGAATTAGAAGGCTGGTGTACTGGAATGTGGGATGGGTTTATGGTTTAGATGAGCTACAAATGGAAATCAAATGGAGTTAAAAAGAAAACCCATTTCAGAAAGAGACTTTCATGACTGATCTGCTAGTCAATAGTCGTGTCTCACTAACAAACCCTTTTTGCTGCATTCTTCTCTTCAACAGGATTTAGTCATGGCACAGGACCTGCCCCAGCCCAGTGAATATAATGGAAATATTTCAATTGACTCTAATAGGCTTTGGACCAAGCTTACAGAGAAACCTGTGAATGTGTACTCCTTTATTTTTGTGAGCCCATTTTCAGTGCGAGAGATAAGAGCAAATATTAGTTCTATTATGATTATATTACCTATCTGGGTTTTTATAATCATGGTGTGATTTATTTTTAAATATATATGTGTGTCTGTGCGTGCACACACTATGGTGTCTAACCTGTAGCCCATAAATGCCACAGTATTTGTCAGTCTGTTTATGCTCTTTTGGAACTACCAGAATCCATTTAGGAACACACTTTGAATGGGGGGAAAAATGTGAAATGTTCATTTTAGCAACAGCACTGTGAAGAATTCTTCGTGTATCTGATCTCTATTCCGCTCAGATATGTAAAGCTGTAATTAAAAACATTGGAAGACTGCACGCACTTTTGTGCACGCACCTGGTGTTTTTCCTTTCGGGTGTGCACTTACGGCAAGAGAACATACAAACCTGGTACACATCTGAACAAGTGGGTGTTTCTACAAGAGACTCTACAACATACAGGCCACTGAAATCATATCCATGTATGAAAGATGCTATTGACTTAGTGGGAGCACAGACAGGCACCGTGTGCAATAGGTGAGTGTGCAAAAGCAGGCTGTGTACACACAACATGTATCTGAACTAACAGGATCGCCTTCTCTTCTTAAATGAGGCCCATATCATCATAAATGTGAGGTGGAGGTGTTACAAATCATAGTGCTGTGATCAGTAAATGTAAAAGAGATATGGTCTGAAAAGGTTTCCACTTTTGGACTAAAAAATCCTAATTTGTTTCATAAATAGGGCCCTATGTAAATAGGACAATTATGACATTCTCCATCACTAACATTAGTCAGCTAATATTGTAGGTTGGGATTTTCTAAAGCACTTACCATTGGTCTAACTATGTTTTCATTGAAATCAATGCTAAAATTCATATTGACTCCAGTGGGAGAAGAGTTAGGCCATGCTGCGTGCTTCTGAACAACCCACTTTAAGTGTTTAGTATGAAAGACTTATTTATCTTGTCAGTGATCTACAGCTATACATTCTTATGATGCACCCCCTTATAGCTCACAAGCTAAGCAGGTCTGACCTAGGTCAATACTTGGATGGAAGATCTCCAACATAAAGCTTGTCATTAAAAAAAAAAAAAAGGGGGGGGGGGAGTGTTTTTTTGTTTAAGTCCCTTGTGTGTCAGAAGATTTCAAAAAAATTTCAACTAGCTCTGACCCAAAGAACTTCCTTCCTTTGGGTCTAATCCTGAAACAGATCCCTGTGAGCATAAAGCTTTACCCATGTACCTCTCTTTAAAGGATTGGGGCCTAATACACTTGTGTAGTTGTCATGCTCATACAGAAGTGTCCAGCACAAAGCGTGCAGTAATATGCCTAATAGAAGCAAACATTTTGAAGTACAAATTGGAAAAAGAAGAAAGAAAACCTACTAAAGAAAAAAAACAATAGAGGACAAAGGGTTGATGATAACAATACAAGACATTTTTGTTGTCTCTTCATACATTTACAAAACAAAAGTTCTACGATAGATGATTGAGCTAAAGCCAATTAACCCCTAAGAACTGTTAGTTACAAAAGAGTTTCTGTATACCAGGAAACTAGAACAGAAAAAATATTATGACAAGGCGAAACAGTTACGTCACCCACACCACATTCATGTGTCATAACTACCTAGAGGGTCATTACAACAGGAGGACCGAAAATCTCTAAATAAAACTGAGGAGGATGCTGGCTTTCAGTTTCTTGAGTGCTCCAGAATGCTACTTCCTTTGGTGTCAGAAGTAACATGGTTCCCCCCAGACACAAAACATGAAAACCAGCAGCAGCAGTAAATACAAGTTCCAAGAGGCAATTCCACTTCAACATTTAATCAGTCCAATGCAGAAGGCCACGTGTTAGCAATAGCACTTATTGACAGACATCCAACAAGAGGGATGAATAACCAACTCTTCTGTGAAGGGGTTCAGCTTGTTCTGCCCTGATCTCTACCCTATATACAGAAGTCTCCATTTTTGTTTTGGCTGTATTAGCTTGTGTTTGTTGGTTTGGGCTAGTATGTTTTTATTTACATTATGATTGCTAATAAAAGAAAACATAACAGTAGCCACTACAGGGAATAGCACTCCTGCCATGTGACAGAGGTACTCAGCTTTTTAAACTCATGCCGTGGCTGAGGCTAGGACATAAAAGTCAGTTTCTAACCAGCATTCCTGCATAGCGCACACAAAGCTGGTCACAAATTTTTCATGAGAAGTTTTGAGCGGAAAAAAAAAAGAGGGGGGGATTTTAAAAAAATGAAACTTCTCATGAAAAAATTGTTGACATCAAAATGTTCAGGGTTTTGTAAAATTTTCCATGTTTTTACTGACATTATTTTCAGAATCATTAAGTTTTTGGTTACTGAAAACCAAAAGTTTACTAACCAAAAACTTTACAAACATGATTTAACGCATAATTGATAGACATTCCATACAATTGTGGGGCAAATGGAAAGTGGGTCTATTTTGACCCTGCAGTATGGAAACTTTAAAATTTGAAAATGATTCACAAAATCATGTTCAGTTTTTCAGTTCGTGTTTTTCCAGCATCAGCCATGCTGACAGCATTTCATTGAGGATGAATGTAAACAACCCTTTCATTAAAAGAGACTTGATCCTGCAATCCTGGTGCATCCAGAGTCCACAATGAATTCAATTCTGTGTTAACAACGGAGGCCTAGCCAAATCCTAACTCAGGTAATTATGCCATTGTGCTTACCTAGATCCCACATTTCATCCAGATATAGTGTTTTACTTCTTGCCTTTGAGCCAAGTCTTCAAAGGGAGTGTTGCCACAAGGAGGACTTCAGAATTTGTTCACTAAACTTTAGTGTTGTAGTGTGCCTTCAAACAGCTGTTCTGCTGTACTCCAGAGGTGGCTGCATTTTGGTGCATGAACTTATTTACATATTGCCTGATCTGCCATTCTTTGTGGCAGCTGTTTAAAAGCACAGAGAAACTCTACACAACAGTGTAAAGGCAGGAAATAAAGAAATCTATATTCAATTGAAAATGCAAGGAGAATTTTAGGTAGGCAGAATACAATTATCATAATTGGAATTTAGCTGGCACAGCAGATTAGCACGCTGACTCATATTGCCATGGGATCTTTAATAATCACAAATGGTCAATAGGAGTTTTAGTTGTGTGAACAACCCAGAACTGGGCCCACTTTACACTGTCAGGTGTACCAAATTCTGAAATGCATTGGGATCCCTTGCCATAATTGTATGATATTGTACTAGTATAGGTTTCCAAAATAAAATATGGATTTTTTTTCTAACTTTGGGTTATTGGCAATGAAGTCATTGGCAATGAAGCCGGGATATCACAATTTATTTTGAAGTTGTGTTACAATCAACATTTCAAATCAAGAACCAAAAATAAGAGTATGGGTGTTGTGCAGATGGAATTCCATACCTAAAAGAATAGAAATTCCATATTTGCAAATGAAGATCAACACAGACACATGTGGTCAGAAGGAAAATACCCAAATTATTGTTTGCAGAATCAATAAATATAAAACATATTTCCATTGAGTTCTAATTTAATTGAGACTACATTTTCTTTAATCCCTGCCAGGAAAAAAGAGACTATGGTTACACAATTCTCATGCCTATTTTTTATCTGCAACGACCCGCTTAAAGAGCTAAGCCAAGTTTCATTAAAAATTATTGGTCTCATAACTTGTTTTTTTGCCTTAAAGAGTCCCATGTGGAGCCAATATCATAATAAAATTGTAGCAGCCCAAAGATTTTGATTTTTGCTATGTTCCAGCATGTATCATAATCATAAGCAATACCTTGATTTAAAAAAAAAGCATGAAGAGACTTTATGACACAGTCAAAACACACTAAACAAGACAAAAAGATCTTGCTTGCACAAAGTGTCAGAGGCAACTGCGTAAGTTTTAAACTAAAGGAGGTATTTACCTGAAAGAAGACATACAACAATATGTTCCAACATGTTATGCACTGCATTTAAAACTATACCACTGCAGAAGAATACTATTCATTTTTCCCTGGTGCTAGCAAACACATACTGTTGTATTAAGGAATTCTTTTGTATTACTATGGCATCTGCTAAAAATGTCAGATGTGATCACAGCCCTTGCAAAACAAGTATTTTAACAACCAAAACCTTATGATAGGTTATATTTCAGTGACTTGGAAACAACACTGCATTATCTGAGAAAACAGCACAGATGTTGCTTAATAAACTGTTCAGTTTATGCATTGTATTAATCTCATGAAACATTTATGCAAATCTTGCATTAACAAAAGGTAAAAGAATCATTATAGGTTATGCAGAAAACAATGTGACAACCTTTGTTTTTACCTCAGTATTTTATGGGTGTATTTTAACTCTTTGGGGTTTCTGTTTAGAAAGACACTGGGGCATTACAGATTTTCATCTATTTTGTTTTCAGTTCTGCTATCATTCCTTCCAGCTGATTTCACATTTTATAATGCTAATAGTGGGTGTATGGTTTTGAGTTTCTCTACTGTCAGCTGGTCAGTAGGTCTGGGGGATATATTTAATGGAATCTGACAGCTGATGGAACTGATCTCATTGAAAGGGGATTTGATATGTGGGATGAATGTGGTGACCCTCAATTCGCCATTTTAATGACCATTATTATTCAAACTCTTGCAGCCAATATAACTCTTTTTCTTGGACACACCAGTACATGTGTATAAAAGAAATGACTTATGGATGAGTTAGTCCGTATACTGATTTGTGTGCCATTTAGATAGCATGTCAAAACAGATTAGCTGTTTTATCCTGCTATAAAATTAAAGGCAAAGCCTTTGTACTACGTATACTTGTAAACAAAGCAATCATAACAGTGAAGAGTTTCACTGTGCTGTATTTGAAACCTATCAAACATATATGGCTTTAATAGTGAAAAAACGATGCATCTCCATTTGCCAATGAGAAGTAAAATACAATAGTAATTCAGATACTATTCTTTACTAAAAAATTAAGATGGGATGCAACAGGTCTGTTAAGGGTTACCCAAAAGAAATATAGTTTTAGATATCCTCCATGTGCAATTAATTTTCAGGGAAAAAATGCATCAATCTCGCTCTAATTAATCTGAACTTAGGCAAATACATTGACATGATAGCAGAACACATAACATTACATCCCATATTGATTTGTTTCAAAATCTTTAAAGAGCCTCAGTTTCACTCTGATTACAGAATGGGGCATAACCATTTGACCCAGTCTAAGACGGTGCTTCATGTAAGAGCAATATTAGCAGGGACAACTGGTGCTATACTTCAGCAAATTGTTCTATTTTGCTACTGTCATCTTCTGGCAGAAAGGAAGTTGGTCACAGAGGAATTAACAGATGTGTAAGGGATACATGAGGAAATCTCAACAGATATGAAGGAGATATACAAGGAGCCGTCTGCTTTTAAATTATATGGCACTAGTACTTTTCTTTAGGTCAGAAGCATAAAATCTATTATTGATCTTGAGCAAGTCCTATTTTGAATGTCTTTGAAAGCCTAAGGCGCTCTAATGCCACATAATCAATATCTACTTTCACATTTTGGAAGCAAATATGCAATTTTGTTTACACATCTGAATAGCTTCTAATGTATTTTCCCTTTTATTCTCTCTCTTATATAAGAATAGGTGATGTTATCTACCATTCAGGCCTAAAGCCTGCTGTTTGCGACAGGCCATTTACAACCTTTGCTGACTGTATTATGGGCCCTATCATATATGAATAATGTAAACATACCACATTTCACTCCTTTCTTGCCATAACAATTGCTCCAAAAGGAGAGAAGGCTTTGAAAGAAACCAAATAATAAATGGTGATGCCACCATCAGCTTAAAGCACCGGTACACTTATCCAATATACATAAGTACTACAGCATATAAGGAAAGCATCAATAACCTTCAAGTTAATAAGGAAACCATTGGAGAAAGACAATGTAATTAGATCATAGTGGAGAGATTCCCATTTGGTTTCCATATTTTCAAGGATGACTCGACATTATAATATCTCAATTACTGTATGGTTTGAAAAGCATACCCATACGATAGCAGTCAGCTGAACATTCATTTAACCCGACATTTAACAGTCCTTGAGAAGTTGGACCCTTACTCTTTTGAGAATTGTCTTTAGCTAATTATCATCCCATGGATGAGGGTACAGAATTTCTTGTTCGCTTTCATACTCGCTCCCTCTCACTTGCTCATTCTCTGCTTATATCAAGGGAAATTCTAGGCAAGATGCTTTCTTGAATTTGAAATCCGCTCTTTCAGGACACAAAGTGCACTGAAATTCACAAATTGCACCAAATACACTGAAACAACAAGAGGAAGAGCTTCCAATGCAGGAGGATGCAAAATTCTGAAGTGAGACTACTTAAACATGTCTTGTATTTATTATTACAATATTGGTTAATGAGTCAGTTAAAAAAGGTCTGAAGAGATCAAATTATGAAAATAATAAAGCGGATGTTTAATTCCATAATTTATAAGAATGTGTGTGTTTATTAGAAATAGACAGATGTGAGATATATTCTCATTTGTATTAAGAAACCATACAGTTTTAAAGGTAAAATGTAAGCAATGGGTAAAGAAGAGAGGGTGAATAAATAATAGCATGCGATAATTAATGCTGATGTTTTAATTAATGTTAGGCTCGCCCATGAGACATCCGATGACCATTTCCATCTGTTATATGAAAGCTGAACCTGGGTTATAGGCAGTAAGGCACTCGAAAGGAACTCGTGATTTCTGGTCATTTTTAGGATCCTGCCTTAGATGTGTAGACAGTTGGCAGGAAGCACATTATACTTTGCCTGAGGATCACACGACACTTATTCCATCTCCTAACAACCTGTGCTCAGGTCCTTTTAAAGATCTACTCCTCTGCTGACAGTCTCCCCAGAAATGGCCCAGACTCAAGCAAGCAAATTCAGATCCTATAAGGGAAGTCTTTCGGCTTGAAAAAATAAATTAACCTCCCCTTTTGATTGACATTCATGCATTCAGTCAGTATCCACAGGAATCTGACTTAATGTTTGTATTTGTGTTTCCTCCCTTTGTTGCCTTGCAAAGTTATTAGACTGAAATATCACAAGAACTGGTCCCTTCTCAGGATTTCTACCCTTCTGGATTTTAAATATTGTGAGAGGACCCTGATTCACATCAGCCACAGCTCTCTCCAGCTTTCAAAAGCCAATGAAAAACAAATCTGCACATATACAAATGCTGGAAGACGTGCACAAACCCATTTGACTGCCCAGGGGTACTCCTTATTCATGTTATCCACTAATAGTGAGCAGACTTCATGCAGATTCACCCATAGCTATGTTTCTAGGGTAAGAAATATTTCACCTGATTGTCACATGAACATCAGTAACTTAACTTCCAGAAGAAAAATTACTGGTACGTATGCGCAAACTATAGTGTGTGCGAGTCTGTGTGCAAGTCGCTACATTAATGTACACACACATACACAAAATGGATGCATATGTAACTATACACACACACTCACACAGAAATACAAGCCATTAGACTGACTCACAACCATTTCAACTTCTAAGCTATTTGCACGTACAATGACAACAAGGACCAGAAATCATTTGCCAGATTACCTTCCACCACATCAAGGAATCTATGTACTAAGAAAGGGTTAAAATAGAGAAGGGAAAGTTATTTCTAAATTATGTAGAGCAAATATAATATAAAAAACTCCAAAGACTTTGGGACCTTGAGGACTACCAAATCCCCTTACCAGCTTACTGCATATCAGCTTGTTCAACCTGAATTTCAGCTGCTCTGATAAACTCTTTGGAATTGCTGCAGCTCAGAACTAAAGGGAGCGTTTGCAGAAATGTTGTTTCAGTGGCAGAGGATTAATTATTACTACACACATTTCTCAAGTGCCTCCCTGGGTGCTCTTCAATAAATGTGTCTAATACATGAAATGCCTCCGAACACTCCATTTTCTCTCCTGCCTAGCTCGTCAGAGCAGTCAGACATCAAGTAAAGCTGGTGGACCCTGCCCATCTTGCATGAAGAGGTGGGTTTACAATCTGCCTTGAAGGTGGGAAGATTTCAGATCTGACTTGTAGAGCAGAGGCATGATACAAAGCCTTGGTTCCACAGGCAGAGCCCGACAACAATGTTGTATGCGGTGCTACAACATCTGAAATGACAACAATTTCCAAACCAGCAATGGCTGAGGCGGGCAGAAGGAATGGCAAAATTGATTTGACTGTCATTCCACAATTTCAAATTTCAATGAACATTTGTGAATTGGGGGGAAAAATACTTTGCTATCTAGCTATGTGATTTGTCTTAGCAAACCCATTAATTACATAGAGTTAGTATATATTAAAATGTAGATATCATTGACATTTGGAGAGGGAAATTCATTTGGAGAGAAAAACAGGCAACAATTTTTTTTAAATGTTATGGTGGCTGGAGGGGGTGGATATCCAAAACTCTCATTATTCATTTCTAGTAAAGAGTTTGCTGGAGGTCACTGAGGACCCATCTATGCTATAGATGGGATTTTCTAAAGCAGTCAGTATTGGCTCAACTTTGATTCCACTGAAGTCAACATGAGTTTTCTGACTGACTTTAACGGGAGCAAAGTTGTACCAATGTTGAGCTGTTTTGAAAGACAGACTCTGCATATCTAACCATAGCAGCCAGCAATTGTCTGGCAAAGTCAAGGGTGTCAGTGTTCTAAAGAGGACTGCTAATGCTGATGCTACCTCCCCAGAGGAAGGAAAGGTCAGTGTCATGGCCCCGACCCGCTTCCAAATTAGTCAGCAAAGTAAGCTCCACACCTGGCATGGAGAGTGTTTGAAGAACACTTCATCCTGTCAAAGGGTAGCCCATCAGCCATGATCTCCATGCATTCATGGAGACTTTTTGCCCAATGCCTCAAGATGCTCCCACTGGACTAGAGGGCACATCTAGACACAGTTCTCCACTTCAGGCTGCCTTAAAGGACTGTTTATTCCTTACTGTTTACACAGAACTGTAGATGATTTTGAAGCACAAAGACATTAAAAACTTGGGAAAGAAGTTTCGCTTGTGGCTTATTAACCTTACTGACCCTTTGGTCGTGTATAATTTGGCATTTAGTGTATGTCTACACTAAAAACTCGGGCTAAGGGACTTGGGCTAAGGAGCTGTTTTATTGTGGCGTTGCTGTTCAGGCTTGGGTTGCAGTCTGAGCTCTGGGACTCTCCCACCTCGCAGGGTCCTAGAGCCCAGGCCCAGGACCGAGCCTGAATGCCTGCATGGCAATTAATCACCCCCCTAGCCCAAGTCAGCTGGCAGGGTCCAGCTGCAGGGTTTTGATTGCAGCGTAGATGTACCCGTAGAGGACAAGAAAATTGCTGATGAAGGGAACAGTGGAAAATGTCTATCGCTTGTAGAACAGTTAGGACAAAACTATCCTGTGTTTAAACCATTTATTAATATGTTCGTTGGTTTTGCAATATATCCAAAAGAGAAATGCTGTGAAATACTTCTGAAATCTGAAGAAAGTGAAGCTCTCGGTTAAATCAAAGCTTTGCCACTCTGCTCTGTAACAACAGACACTAACCAGGACATTGCTAAGATTGACCAGCTGAGTCCAATATTTCATATGTGACAGTATTGACTGATGAAAACAGCAAACCAGCTTGAGAAAAAAAAAAAATCAATGAACCTTTGCTAGGTTTTCACAAAATAAAAGACCAACAGGCTCCTGGACTCAAAAGTAAAATAAATCAATTGCATTAAACTGAAGGGCCTACTGATGACGAAGTGTTGTGGACAAGGATACAACGCAGTATTAATAATACTTTTTGTCTGTTGACCTCAAAGCGGCTGCCATGCTTATACATTGGCAGAAGTAACACATGCCCAGCAGCAGCAAACAATAGGCTCCGGGTGACAGATCCGCCTTCTACACCTGAACAGGTCACTGCAGAAAGAACTGTTTTGACCAGCAAAATACTCAGATGATAGTTAAGTATCCAATATCCTGACCACCATCCTACACCATCTTTGATTTATCAGGTGGCTGTGGGTTAGTTTATGGTTGTTGCTGAAGGACAGGGGAAAGGGAGACCAGCCACCACAAGAGTGTGTAGATATGACCCCCTATGACAGCATTTGTCAAAGATATTAATAAGAATTGGGTGGGACACAGTGTTCCTGTCCCATGAGAGTTTTTGAGATTTAAAAACACAACACAAAAAAACAACTTCTCCATCCGAAACCAGAATGAAAAGTTGAAATCTAGAAAATTTTTGTAAACCAAAAACCCAAGAATGATTGGGTCAATCGAAACATTTCAAATAATTTTGAAACATTTCATTTCAATTTTGATCTCTTAAGATTTTTTAAAAGGGAAAAACTATTACCTTAAATTTAAAAACAAAAAAAGTAATTCTGAACCAAAAAAATCTAACTTCTCCTTTTGAAAGTGTCAAAATGGGACGTTGACAATTTTGAAACGTTTCCAAAAAATTGAACGTGGGAAGTTCACATAAACTGACCCTTTGCTATGAACAGTTTTGGTCTCAACAAATCAGCATTTTCTGATTAAAAACACCTTTGTATAAAAATTCCCAGCTAGCTCCAGTACTAACCTTTTGTAATTATGACCTCAAGTCATGTGACTGGGGCCAGTACATGAAGAACTTCTGTTCAGAACTTACCAGAACTCTTCTGTGCCACGTTGTTATTGTAGTGATTCTCAACTTCCTTCCTGCAGTGATCAGTCAGTTATATGGATTACACTTACAAAAGCCAGTTCCCATTGGTGATACTTTTGCTTCTACTGATCAGTGAAGTTTTCAATTGTAGGGATCATATGGGAAAATTATTTCTTTACTTTTCTTTGATTGCTTTAAAGGTTAGAAAGAATTTCTTTCTTGTATGAGAGGCCCCTCAGCTGCAGGTAACATAATGTTACTGCTTTTGGGCATGCCAGCCAGAGGCAATAATAACCTGATTGACCTTTCTTGGCACTGAAAGGTCCAGCAGGATTTGCTCTACCCTGGCAAGATTGCCTTTGTATGCACAGAAGGTAATGGTCTGATTTGGAAGTCTAAGGTTTTATGGATCCTCAACACAGCAATCATTTAGATGAAATAATCTGAAAGAGATCTGTCCAAATTAATACTATGAAATAATTCCACTGCATATTGAAATGAAACATTATCTTCAGATGAACCTCAAATGAGTCAGGTTTGCTTTAGCAAAGTGAGACTTAATAAAGCTGTAAAATGCATTTTATCCTATCAAAAATAACTGACATTATATAACCATAACCTCTTCCCTTGACAAATATGCTTCTCAGAGGCAGTGAAACATACATAATTATAGGCTGAAAAACACTAAAAATATACTCGGTACCACACACATGCAGCATAACAGCTTGACTTCATAACACTTAAATGCAATATTTCCCTGCGTAGTATTATATTAATACGATAAAGAACAGCCAGCCAAAAAAAAAAAAAAAAAAGAGCTGAAGAGCTGCAAAGCGATTTCAGAAATTGAAGAAAAAAAAAAAAGTGACTGGAAATGTTTGGTGAGCATTAACTTGCTCACTACTTCCTATCAAAAACAGCTGCTAGTCCCTAATTCTGACCCCATTCCTTTCAAAATTACAAGGCCTTGAGATCATATTAATGAGAAATAAATACAGTCATTGAAAGAGTTAATAATTATAAAGGAAACCAGCCCCCAGCAAATCTTCCTCTTGTTCCTTTAGTGGAACAGGCTGATGTAATGATTTACAGAATTTAAGCACCAGAGCATTTCCAAGCAAGATGCTCACATGCTGGTGCTGTGCTAATTGCTAATATACATATAGAACATGGAACAGTGTGGGTCTGTCCCACACAGCAGCTGATCCACCAAGGATCTTACTGAGCCTGTTCCAGCTCCAGTTGTATGCACTTGGTCCTTTAGCTCAAAAGGGATGGAAGTCTGGGCTTTGGAGCTTGAATGGTTCAGGTTCAATTTGTGATGCTCACCTAAGCAGAGGGGTTGTTCCATGTAAGAAAGGCCCTGGAAGAGTTAAGCTTTCCCTCTCACAAACATGGCTTCCATGGCCCCCAAGTTTGTTTCTGATTAATTTGCTCTGCAACAAGTGGCACTAAACAGACTATTGCGATGGAGGCAAAATGTAGGCATGATGCTTCGTACACCAGCTATTTATGATCTGTATTGCAACAGTGTCTAGAGGCCCTAGACAAGATCAGGGTCCCAGCATGCCAGGCACTGTACAAACCCGTAGCAAGAGCCCCAAAGAGCTTACCATCTAAACATAGCCCTGTGCCTTAATTTCTGAACATTTCTCCAAGTGCAAGCAATAGATTTGCCTGAGATTTTGGGTCCTGTGAATCAAAGCAATCATGAACTACCAGCTGCTAGACTCATGGGACCAGCTGATGGTTACACCTTTTCACCAGCTGATCCTTCCACAACCCAAAGGAATCCCCCTCAGAAAGTGCTTTAAACACTTGCCCCCATCCAAGGTTCAGATGGAGTAGGGAAAATACATAAATTCAAGTGGAAGCTCCATCAGGACCATACCAGTCCAGCTGCTCTGACCAAGTCTCTCCCCAGCCAGTTAGCTGCTGCTGCAGTCTCCCACATTGCAGACTTTACCTTGAAAGGTCCTGAAACTATTTCACTGAATCCCTATGACAGAGGGACTCACAAGCTCCCCTAGGATCGAACTGTGTTTTGATTTTCTCTCGGACAGCAGGAGAAGCATGTCAAGACAATGTGGACATACCTTCACGTGATTCCCCATTTTGGGGACAGAGAAACTGAGATGGAGAGATAAAGATCAAAATATTCAGAAGTATCCCCTCATTTTGGATGCCTAACTTGAGATATCTAGGATCTGATTTTCAATGGTGTTGAATATCCAGCGATTGAACAAATTGAAAATCATGTCCTAGAGATCCCAGGTTTGGACACCCAAAAGTAAGTGGACAATTTTGGAAAAAAACATTGGCCAAAGATATAATCATTTTCAAGAGCAGGATCAGAATTAGGATTTCTCTGCCTCCAGTGTTGTGCTCAGATTGCTATACTCTAATACTCCTCACTCTCTCTCTCTTATTTCGCTGCAGCACCCCGACTATACTAGTATGTCACAGAGAGCCTCCAAGGAAGCAGGGTATCAGGGATGCCAACAAGGTGGAAGCTTTTTAGATGCTGCAGCATCACTCCCCTAAATACCAGTTAAAGGGCTTCTGTAATACCAGGACTTGAATCAAAAGCAGCCACCTGCAAATTGCTCAGACTACCAAATGGCAGCCCACAATGGGCACAAGGGTTTAACACCAGGCTGCTCTTTCCAGCCAACCACCTCTCAGTAGGACTGCAACCCTTTACAATCAGAAAATGACATCACATAACAAATAAACCAAGGGAAAAAGAGAGTTAGAAAGTTAGCTCCCTTTTCACCTATAGCAATGATTGTTCTAGATGAGGGCTCAAGCAGCAATGGTTTATGGGAACCCCGCTGCTACCCATACCACAGTTGTTCTGTGACTAGCTAGAGGAATTCAGACCCCAGGGCTGTCAAAACCATCCACCAGCACGAAAGTCACATACAACTAGATCTGGGTGAATTTTTTTTTTTTTTTTAAACAGAAAATAGTAAATTTGCCAAAAAATACATTTTGAGAGGCATCAAAACTATTCACAAATTCAGGTCAAATTTGGCCAAAAAGTTCAAAAATTTGAGACAATTCCTTTCAGCAATTTCTAAATGAAAGGTTTCATTTTGACCATTTTGAAATGGTTTTAGGAATTTCAATTTGAAACATTTTGACTTTTCATTTCAAAGTGGTGCTTTATTTTGAATTTTAGCTATTTTTTTTAAAGGGTGCAACACAACAAAAACAAAATCCAATTTCAAGAGGTATTATCGTGGTGTGACCAATTTTACAAAATCACATGTGAAAAATTCTTTGCTGCCTGGAACACAGACTCATATGGGGTTTTTTAATTAAATATTTATTTTGCACACCAAGAGCACACCCAGGAAATGCTGTTAAATTGTCCATTTTGAAATATATCCCAAGGTACGAAAGTTCCCCCATGACCCTTTTCACAAGTTCGCCCATGATGAAAAATACACAGAGAAAAACCATTATGTGAACATAAAAATTTTGGTGGCACCAAACACTGTTGACAAATTACATTGGGCCAGATTTGTCCTTGGCATAACAAAAATGTCAGTTACATCAAGCATAAATTTGAAAGAATGAGCAAAAAATGCTCCTTTTCAAGATCCTTATCTTGAAATACTAAAATTGCTTCCATCACAACTCATTCAGAAGTTCTTTTTGGCAACTTCTGTTAGAAAACCAGTTAAGATTCTAATATAAATCTATAAAACTATTTTTTCCAATAATAATTCAGGTGAAATTATATATATTCAGGTTTCAGAGCAGCGGCCATGTTAGTCTGTATTCGCAAAAAGAAAAGGAGGACTAGTTGCACCTTAGAGACTAACCAATTTATTTGAGCATAAGCTTTCGATGCATCCGATGAAGTGAGCTGTAGCTCACGAAAGCTCATGCTCAAATAAATTGGTTTGTCTCTAAGGTGCCACTAGTCCTCCTTTTCTTTTTATATATATTAAGGAACTATTTTAAAAAAAATCTTGATCTCTTGGCCAACTTTCCCTCTTCCAGACATTATATAAAGTTTGGCTAATCAGCCAACCGATGCCACACACTTCTAAAAATCCTGGAACACTATTCTCTTGCCATAATTTGTCTGACGTTCCCCTTAGAAAGGCCACAAATGCAGAGGTCTGAATGGCTACAGCTGCTTCTAGCACACAAGCATGGTCTGATACTGTGGGGCTCACTCAGGCAAACTTCATATTGACTTCACTGTGAGTTTCATTATTATGGACTGCAGGTTCAGGCACAACAAACTTAGTCTTATTAAATATTCCTTCCAAATAGGTCCTGAAGTAGTGTCCACTTGTTCTGCCTAAAAGGGGGGCAAATAAATTAATCCCAACTATACTTTGAGCCAGATCCTGAAGTTTTTACTCCAATCACACACGTACAGCTTGTAATGGCAGTGTCTGAGTAAAGACTAAGTGAGGACTGGTTTCTTATTCTTTAAGGCCTGATTTTTAAAAGCTGGTGTCTCTTTTGGTGCCCACAACCATCTGAAGGCACAGGCAGTCACTTGGGTATTTGATATGCAGAACAATCGAGTCCAAATGATAGTAACCATGCCTGCTATTATTTGCACCTGCAATCCTGATAAGGTTGCCAACTATAATCACACAAAACCCAAACCCCTTGCCCCACCCTCTGCCCGACCCTTTACCCAAGGCCCCGCTGCTTCTCCGAGAACCTGCCCACTCCATCCCCACACTCTCATTCAGTTTCACCAGGCTGGGGCAGGGGGCTGGCACTGAGGGGTTCGGAGTGTGGGAGGGGGCTCTGGGTTGAGCCTGGGGCAGGGGGTTTGGGTGCAGGAGGGTGTGCAGGATGCAAGCTCTGGGAGGGAGTTTGGGTGCTGGAGAGGGCTCAGGACTGAGGGAGAGGGTTGGGATGTGGGAGGGGGTGCAGGCTCCGGGAGGAGGCTCAGGGCTTGGGCAGGGGGTTGGGGTGTGGGCTCCAGCCCGGTGGTGTTTATCTTGGGCGGCTCCCGGTCAGCAGCGCAGCAGGGTTAGGGCACATGCTGCTCCCAGAAGTAGCTGGCATGTTCCTCGGAGGGCCAGAGGTCTCCACATGCTGTTCGGGCCCTGAGCACCGACTCCACAGCTCCCACTGGCCAGAAACTGCGGCCAATGAAAGCTGCAGGGGCGGAGCCTGCCTTAGCCCCGCTGTACCACCAAACAGGAGCCGCCAGAGGTAAGCGGGGCCAAGGGGCTCCACACGTTGCCTCCTCTGTGCGCCACTCCTGGAAGCAGCCAGCACCTCCCTGCAGCCCCTTGGGGGGGGGGGGGGAGGGCAGGGGACTCTGCGTGATGTCCCCACCTGCAGGCACCACCCCCGCAGCTCCCATTGGCTGCAATTCCTGGCCAATGGGAGCTGCAGAGTTGGCACTTGGGGTGCGGCCAGTGCATGGAGACCCCTGCCCCCCCAGGGGCCACAAGAACATGCTGGCCAAATCCAGGAGCAGTGTGGGGCCAAGGCAGGCAGGGAGCCTGCCTTGGCCCCGCTGTGCTACGAGACTTTTAGAGACCTAAAATTTCCTGGTTTGGCTTCAGTAGCCTCTGGGAGATAGAGCCTGATTCTGGGAGACTCCCGACAAAACCGGGAGTGTTGGAAACACTAAATCTTGAAGGCACAAAAACGGAAAGACTCATTTTCAGAGATTCAGGGATTCTAAGGCCAGCAGGGACTGTCATGATGATCTAGTCTGACCTTCTGTATAACACAGGCAATAGAACTTCCCCAAGATGATTCCTAGAGCAGATCTTTTCACAAAAACCATCCAATCTTGCTTTACAAATGGCCAGTGATGGAAAATCCATCATGACCCTTGGTAAATTGTTCCAATGGTTAATTACTCTCACCATTAAAAATGTATGCCTTTTTTCCACTCTGAATTTGTCTAGTTTTAAATTCCAACATTGGATAGTGTTATACCTTTCTCTGTCCAACTGAGGATGCCAGTATTATTCTCCACGAAGATATTAACAGACTCATCAAGTCACCCCTTAACCTTCTCTTTAGTGTAACACATAGACTCAAAGAGCTCAATCTATTACTATAAGGCAGGTTCTCTCATCCTTTAATCATTCGGAACCATCTCCCTTTATCAACATCCTTCTTGAATTCCGGGCACTAAAACTGGACACAGTATTCCAGCAGTGGTCACTCCAGTGCCAAATACAAGAGGTAAAATAACCTCTCTTCTCCTATTTGAGATTCTTCTATTTATACATTTCAAGATTGAATTAGCTCTTTTAGCCACAGCATCACACTGGCACCTCATGTTCAGCTGGTTATTCACCATGACCGCCAAATCTTTTTCAGAGCCACCGCTTCCCAGGGTAGAATCCCCCATTGTGCAAGTATGGCCTACATTCTTTGTTCCTAGATTTATACATTTACACTTAGCTGTATTAAAATGCTTAGTTTGTTTGCTTGCTTGCTCCAGTTTACTAAGCAATCCAGATCACTCTGAATCAGTGAACGGTCCTCTTGATTATTTACCAGTGCCCCAATTTTTGGGTCGCCTGCCAACTTTCCCAGTGATGATTTTATATTTTCTTCCAGGTCATTGATAAAAGTGATAAATAGCATAGGGCCAAGAACCTATCCCTGTGGGACTCCATGAGAAACCCTCCCACTCAATGATGATTCTCCATTTAGAATTACATTCTGAGACCTGTTTTAATCCATTTAATATGCGCTATATTAATTTTATATCGTTCTAGTTTTTTAAAATCCAAATGCTGTGTGGTACCATCTCAAAACACCTTACAGAAGTCTAAAGTATTCTATGTCAACACCGTTACCTTTATCAGCCAAAACTGTAATCTTATCAAACATAGATCTTAAGTTATTCTGAGGCCTGGGCTGAAAAAAATCAGGCCTCAATTTTGCAAGCGATTAAAGACTGACAGACAAGAGTGTTTTTTTGGCAGTCTGGAAGCCATAACTCCTCAGTTTTGCTCCACATTCGCACACCAATATGGCTCACAATAGGGCACCTTTACTAGGAAAACATCCTTAACCATTTGTCTCTCTTTGTACTTGCCTCAGATATTTAACTGCATTCCTGGCAGTACTTGGAATATGGCTGAGAGCAGACTGGCTGCCACTTAGCCTATATAAACTCAGATTGGTGCTAGCGTATAATTACATGCTCTGTAAAACACTTCAAGATGTCTGATAGCTAGAAAAGTATTGTAAGAAATGGAAGTTAACATCGTCTGTAATTTGCAAACTTCACAACTGGGAATCTAAGCAATTAACAGATGCCTGCACTGCAGTTTCTTTAAAAAAAAAGAAAAAAACCCACAACCACAACCCACAGAGAACACAATCAATCAATAAGAAAAGTGAAAATCATGAAGGCTTTCAGTGCAAAATCAGATGTTATTTACTATTAAAAACTGGCATCATCATCCTATATTAAAAACGTTCTGTACTCAACACAGTACTTCCTCCTTAAAACTGTCACGATTCCCAAAGTTGTTTCTCCAGCTGGCTATTTCAGTTGATGAAGTTCAAGTAGCGATGCCACTTTTCATAGCATTGGGGACACTCACATAGACGCTGCACAAGAATAGTGCAGATCTCACTAACTGCACTGATAGAACAAGGTACAGGAAAGGCTCTTTAGACCCCCACTGCTTCCAACTACAAAAAAGAATCAGAAGTGTTCAGGAAGACAATAGCAGGCTGAATGGCTGCCCTATATTTTTATACTCCTCTTTGTGATACGGATGTGCCAGGCTCTCAGCAAATTCCTATTTTGGGAATGAATTATTTGATAAACTAATCAGCACCTTATTGCTGCCTCAACGCACAGGGATGTTCAAACAAATTAACTAGGAAACAACCTACAATGTAGCATGGCAAGAAGTGGTTTATCTAATCTGAAGGTAAAAGATAAAGCAAGCTCATGGTGTAATGCTTTACTAGAACAGCTGAATGGCCTTCTGTTAATGAGATTGGGGGACATATGTCCGCGTAGATTACCCATGAAAGTAACTTTTGCATCTATTATGTATCCAAACAAAAGTCATTTCATCTTAATTGGACTTCCTGGAGCACTCAAATCCCATTTCACATAATGTGTTCACCTCTCCTGATGGAGATAATGCTCCATGAAAACATTATCCCAGTATATCAACTTTTTGGCTGCCCTACTCCTGGTGAATAGTCTAACACTAACTACTGTACAATAACTTGGATTATTGTTGATCCATAGCATTGTTCTAAACTTTTTGGGAAAATATGCTAGAATCAGCTTCAGTAAAATGTAGGGGAACGGCATAACTTGGAACAGGTGGAACACTGTTCCCAAGATTGATGAAAACTTACTTCCCATCTATCCAGAATTAGCATTTTGACTATATACAAACATCACATTCTTTTAACTCATTCACCCTCCTTCCTCCTCCCAGCTCCTTCATTGGAAAATCCCATCAACATTCCAGGGCTGCTTGGCGCAGGACATTTTCTATGGAAATTTGGACCAACTACAACTGAATACAATCAAAGGACTTTCAAAGGTCAAAGCTAGGCCTCATCATACTCAGGCCCAGTCCTGTGAGGTGCTGAGTGCCCTCAACACTTATGAAAATGGTGGGAATTGTGGGTACTTGCAGAGTTGGATATCGAGAGTAAAACTCCGACTCCTGTGAAGTTCATGGCAAAACTTCCACTGACTTCATCAGAGCCAGGATTTCACTGCTGGACTCCAAGACCAAAATTTCTAAAAACCAGAACCTAAAGTTTGGGTGTTAAATCCATATTCAGCCTCCTAAATAAGTTTCTGCTAGGTGTTCAGTATTTTTGAAAATTAGACCATTTATTTAAGAGCCTGGGGTTTTCAATGGTCCCTAAAGGAGCTAAGTTCCCAAATCCTGTTAAGAGTCAATGAAAGTTGGGCACAGGCATCTAACTTCCTTGAACGCCTTGGGAAATCTCACTCTTAATTATAGATTCAGGAGCCTAACTTTAAGGCTCGGATGTTTGGTAATCTTGGCCCAAGTTGGTTTGGTCATGTGCTTGTACGTCAGACCTGACCCTGTAACTGTCTCTGTATCAAAGTGATAGATTTTCAAGTCCAGAAGGGCCAATGACGACTGATATCTGACCTCCTTCATAAACCAGTATCAAACTATTGTACTGCATCATGGCTTCCATTAAAAACTTACCCAAAAAGAAATGAAAAGTACTAAACATTTCTGCATAAAGCCACATGAAGACTTACAGTAGCCTTGGTTGTAGGACTGATCCTGTTCTGCAGAATGCCACTTAGATGACGTCTTCTGTTGGTAAGCTATTTTTTAAAATTGTTTGGTATATTGGGCAAAGAAAAATGCAAAGAACTGACATTTAATTTCAATGAGACATTTTTAAATTTAACCATTAATAGTAGTTTTGCTTTAAAATGATTAATGCATATAAATCTATATGGCAAGTTATAGATTACCAATTGTGTATCCCATAGGTAAGAACAAAAGAAAATTCATTATTACATTTCATTCATCAAACATTTAATAAGAATGTCATTACTTAATCCTCTCTGCCCTATAACTATGAACAATAGGCTACTCCGTTGGCCTTCAGTTTGACCTAAGACCAAAACATAAATGCATAACTTCAGTGACAAATTACTCCTTTTTTATAATTGCCTAATGAAATGGGGAAAAAAAATCTGATAGTCCATAAAGGCTAAAAACATATCAGTGATAACTACACTTAGTGTTTACTAAAAAATTGCTGTTTTTATGGAAATATTCAAGTTTCCACTCCATTTCATACACTTCCTCCAAAAATAACACCCTAAGAGAGAGGAACTAAAGGGCACAGGAATATATCACTGAATAACTGTGACTTTGTTGATGCATTCATCCATATGATTTATACAGATGACAAGGTTTCTTTTTAAAAAAATCAAAACGTTAAATACCTGCAATGATATCCATGCCATATTACCCATCCAAAGACAATTTTATTTCCGTTTAAAAAACAAAAAAAACCAAACCACACTCACACAAAAAACCCTGTAGGTTTATTCACAAAGTCTGATTTTGATTCTCCATAATAAATTCTGTTCAAAAAGGACCCCAGAATGGATTCTCCAGCTTTGTCTTCATTGCAAAGAAAGAGGTGTCATTTTTAAAATTGAGTTAGCTATCTCAATTAAAATCTCTAGAGGAGAGAAAGCACAGGTGAATTTTACGTTGAGGTCAATCCTATACCTTCCTCCCACCCCTACCCTCTGCAACCTGAGGCTTACTTTGTCTAGTTGTATCAAGATAACTTTTACCTCTGCGTTGTCTCCACTAGATATCTTGATGTAAAATCCTATCTCAAATTAGTTATCTTGATGTAAAAAACAACACACTTTTTTTGCAGTGAAAACATAGCCTCTATTATCAAAATCCAGGTCCCAATTTTATTCCATTTTTAAACACTTTTCCATCCATTTCAGCATCACAGCTATGCCCATTTCTTCTGGATGAAGAATCCTCCACGCGCTGTCTCACACCAACAGTCTTTTTAAAGCTTTTTACCTAACACGTTTGATCAAACTGCAGGCTTTTTTGAAAGCTGATCATTCCTGTAATCCTCTCTAAAGTATGTGAGCTCGCGGGGATCAAGTGCCAGAAAGGAACACTTTTTAAAAGCAAAATTTCAAAGCGCTGTGTACAAATTGCTAGCCAGGAGATAATACAGACTTCTCAAATTACTGAGAGTCACCAGCCACATTTCTGTACAATGGGCACTTTAAAAACCACACACACACACACACCCCTCAAGGGCACACTTCTTCTGCAATGTGGAACCTCTACATTTGTGTCAGACAAAAAGTTTCCTGGAATATTTTGTGCGATTAAAGGGAGTGCCAGTAACCATTAGCTTTAACAAAGCATGATGGGTTTTCCCTCTGCAAATTATAATAAAGACAGTGGTACCATAATAGTCTGATGCAATAGTTCAACAACGTAAATGGATGTTGTATCTCATGAGCAAGCCCAGAGGAAAAGCAACGGAGAAACTTACAGTGACTGGCGCACCCAACTATAGAGGCCTTAGCTGGCACATATTACTTACTAACAACATAGTCTGACAGCCTTTCTAAGTGCAATGCAATTACCAAAAACATACTCATGGTAGACAAAATACTGAGTACCTGCTTCTATTTACAAGTAGTAACCTAGCCTTCTTTAACTTGCCAAATATGTGTAGGCTTCAAGTGCCTCATTTGACCCATGAGGATTGCATGATTAGCGTCTTATTAAAGAACATGGAAGTCAGTTCTGCAAATCAAGGGGGATAACTCCCTTACATGCTCTGCTAGATTGCGGATGAGATTGCCAAACACCTTGCAGCGTTACATCTCTGTTGTTAATTTTTTTCTTTTATTTCAACTTCAGATATCTCTGAAAATAACTAATGGCATTTGCATAGAAATTACAGATTCCTTTACTGGGTAGATATACATCTTTCTATATACAGATGCAGAATCCAATTTGTATTGGAATCAGGGTGTAATGGGGTACACTCACCACAAGGGCACCTCTTTCTGTATGCTTGGGGGATTAGCTCCTTCCAGGTCCAATTTCCGCTTCTACTGGTCATTCACATGCCCTGCCACCTCTCTCTCTCCCCATGACTCAGAGTAGTCTCTCTTTATGGCTTGGCCCGCCGGCCAGGTCACTATAGTGCCCCCTTCCGGGGAACCAAAGTCCTATTGGAAAGCTGTCCCAGGCAGTCTTCTGTTCCACTGCCCAGTCTGCACCGCTTCCCCAGTGTCTGGTGGGGGAAACCCAGGCCTTCCCACTACTCCAGGTTCCAGGTGGGGACCCTATATCTGGCAAGTGGTCTGCTTTTTCCCAGACCATGTTGCTATTTCCCTGGATACCTTCCTCCATCTTCTGGTTCCCTCGTTCTGGGTTTACCAGCTCAAACTTCCTCATCCCAGGGAGTAATTGCAGACTGCTTAACTCCATAACCCTACACACCCACTCCTTTCTCCAAGGAAGTGACTGCAGACTACTTCCCCTTGCAGGCTTTTTCTGCTGCTGCCAACTTCCTGTCTTTACACCAGTCCTGCCTGTTCCTTCTCAGCTGGGCTCCATCATCCATCAGTCTTTCAATTCCTGGGTCTCCTCCAGGAGCAGCCTATCAGATTAATTAACCTAATTTTACCTGCTCTGCCTTAGGTGGGGTGGACTCCCCATCACACAGGGATTGTGTTTTCTTTTATGCTAAGCAAGCATCTGGCCATTTGGGGCTCCCAATAAACAAGAGTAAAATCATTTTAAACCTGGGCTGTCTACAATGCTTACCTTGTGGAAGTTACTGGTATGCTGTTTTCATAAGCATCAAAACAATTCTACTTCAGTACTTTTAAAGGCAAACATTTTCTCTTTAGGAGACAGTTTCTGGTAAAAGATCAGTGCAGACCATGCGACAACTTTTAACCACATCTGAAAATTTACATTTGATTAATATGTATCACTTCTTCCAGCAAACTATAATTAAATTAAGTGTCAAAGTGTGAAAAAGTTACTTTCTTAAATTAACAATTTTACACACACTTCATTTATGGCTTTCACATGATTTTTGCTCAATTTGCTTGAAAAAAGTTTTATTCTTATTATTATTTATAGCTCTATTTTTGCAAACATATTCCAGTCTCATTTGGAAATATCTCAGCCTTATTTTATATACACATACCAATAGCTTGTGCTCTGCAGATAGACTAGTGCCTGTGAGGAAGCACAAAACCCAAAAAAGCTATGTAGTATCAACCTGGCTTATGTTAATACAAAGTTTCAAGAGTAGTTATTAGTTTGATTTAATGTAATATATCCACCAAAATCCATCAGAAAAGTTACAAAAAGGTTAGGGAAGTTTATTCTCTTGATGTGCATTTATAACTTCCTATAGTGTTAACTAGAGTTAAGGACACATGCTGGGAGCAGACAGATCTGTGGCATCACATCAGTAGAGGCAACAGATTGTTGCAAATCTTATACTTGCCCTATCTGTTCAAAAACAAACAAAAATAACTCTCTTCCTCTTTTTTAGGGTCTATGAAAATTATGTACCGGATCTTGTACTGCTGAAATTATTAGCAAAGATTCCACACGTCCTTTGTTCTGATGGTCCAGAAATCTTTAAAAGCTATCTGAAGGCTTACTATGCAATACAAGGAAAGCTCTTTTCTGTAGATAACTCAAGCTGTTTAGTTTTCAGAAGAGTTGGACCCATGTCACAAAGGTTAGATGCAGAGATGGACGTCACCTAAATTTGGGTATATTTCACTTCATCGCTGATTTATAGAGCTATCAATCCAGCAATAAATACACTGAGAAAGCATAAGCAAAAAAAATTTCAGCACTTATTTCCACCACTCCTGACAAGGAAGCCAGCATATCATCAGTGGAACTGCTATTGATGAACCTAACCATGAAAGATAATAATTAAAGAGATTTTTATTTTGAAAGAAAGAGCTAAATAATATTAAAACCACAGCAGTATTTTCCCATCCATTTGCTGGAACCTCCCTCCTCTTTCAGACCGTGAATGAAACCCAGGGTATTCAACAGTACTTTAAAATAGAGACTTTAAGTTGCCTTCAAGTTATTAAAAGACAGCATTCACTGGGGCAAAGGTGACCCATGAATACAGCCATTAATGTTAGATTTTAATACAGTTCTCTGTATTTAATTTTAAAAGGTGTAATGCAGACCAAACCAAAGCAAGAGTCTTCCAATCACATTTTTCCCCACAAAGCCACACTTTTGCAAACCTTCAAATAGAAACAGCAATTGAGGAGCAAGTAACTTGAACTTTGCATTGAACATATCGAAGAGGTGAGAGAAAGTATTTTCATTCTTCAGTTGTAGAGTTACCATTAATACCAAAGAAAGACTATTTTGAGCATTCCATATTGCCCTCACCGAGGAGAAACTTGGAAATTTAAAAAGGAAAATACAAGTAAGTGGCTTATATCACGTTGCTCTGCTGAGCACACGTGCCTGGTCTTTTAGGTAGGTAAATTCAGACCAAGTGCATGCTGCAAAAACTGTTTCTTTTGTGGTCAGCCCCCATCCACGCTCTGTTATACCAATCTGCTGTTTGTGAGACTAGTGAGAACATAATGTTTCCTTCATTTGGGTTCTTCCAGTCACCTCAGAGCTGGCATGAGTCACCTTTGGAAAGGCAAGAGCAAAGGAGTGTTCACTACAACCTTCAAATCAGGAATTACAATATTGGCCACAGCAGATCGTTTCTTTACCCAAGCATCACTCTTATGTTTTCCAGATTTTAGTGGAATAAAGGAATTCTAATAAAGGTTCAGGATAAAGAACATGGTGCGAAAAATTCCATAATGGACAAAAAAAGTTGGTTTACACAAGTTCTTCTTTGTAACAGAAGAAAAATCTGTAAGGTGCAACAGCCGATTTGCCTCGAAAAATAGCAGAAAGACTCCCTTTGAGGCTGTGACCAGGATTATTCTCCATGAAGGTGCTTAGTAGTTGAAGAACTAGTGGTCTGAACCCTGAAGAGCTCTTTGGCCTCAAGGATTAAAATGAGATACTTTAAAGATCTGAGGGGGAGGGAGAATCCCATATTGCCAGAAGCAGCAGGAGGAAGCCATTACTGTTACTTATACAATCTATTCTTGCTGAGACTGTTGCCCAATATAGTTTACAAAATTTCAGTTGGAAATGCATTAGTGGCTGAACAGTGAGCAGCTTCTAAGGGGTAAATAGAAAAAATAAATTAAAAACCTAGCTTCGAAGCTTCAAATGTTATTGAACGGCTGCTGCAATCCCCGCAGTCAGCAGTCTATAACCTTTTAAAATCCAAAGAAACCTTTTCTGAAATGTGAAGATTTCATTTGATTTTGGTTTAAGAAACTTTTTATGGATTCGGTTCAAATGAAGCAGATGACAATTAGTTCAAATACAAAAGCATCCTTCCACACTTACAGAATGGGAAGATGAAGGAAAAAAAAGGACATATATAAAGTGCAATTTCCAGGCTGCTTTTTATTTGGAAATGAAACGGATTCCCTGCTCGTTACATAGCACTCGCAAATGCTTACTTAAACTTTTTTATTGTTTCAGAATGTTTAATAGCCATATAAAATTATTCAGTCTATTTCCACATGAACGCATTTGTGTTCTTTACATTTTAAAATAATGAAAAGAATAGAATGCACTAAAAAGGATACTGGCATAAACACAGTATCCCGTCACTCGTTGTAGGTGGACCTCTTACCCTTTTTTCCTCCCAATTTAATTTTTACTGAAGGTTCTTCTGCACCATGAGAGAGAGACTAAAGGCCCAGGCAGTGTAATGTTACACAGATACCGGCAAGAGGGTATGAGAATGGGGAAACTCTTCAAGGTTGATCTCATAATGTTTGCTCAAGAAGAATGGAAGTCAGAAAAGAAGGAAGGTGTGCAGCCTCCCAACTCTGCTGACCTGGGAGATCCACAGGGCATGCAGCTGCCTCCAGTCCTGCAGAGCACCTCTGCTCCCTCCGCCTGCCCCCACTCTCCCCCTTGGTGCAGTGTTGCCTGCAAGAGCCAGCAGCCACCTTATGCCTGTGCACAGCAAACCTCTCTGAGATGGGTGTGGATGTTGCTTCAGACAGGATTAACATAGGAATAAGTATCTGCTCTCTGAACCTTCAGTTTGCCTCAACCCACAGTCCCTATGGAGCTTGATCCCCACAGAGAAGGAAAGAAGCAATGTTATGTAAGTGACAGTTTTGCTCTTCTAACCTTACTGTATTGGCCTTGGAGACTGGCCACAGCAGCATCTCTTGTACTCCTGGAATGCTTTACATGTGTTTGCATACTATACACAGTTCTATTTAAGAATTAAACGCTCATGAACGGTGCCAGACTGAGAGCCCTGAACACTGCTATTGATGAACAGATCAGGCAGCTTATGGCGGAGAGCAGTGCAAACTTTCCCACAGCACCCTGATCGTACGCCTCAACCCTGTTCTGCTTTTCAAGGTGTCCCACTTCTGTTCAGTTTTCCATATTCAGTCTGTTCCTGGCCTTACAGACTGTTAACAAGGGTCCCAATTAGGGACAGTGGGGAAAGTGATTTTTTTTTTTAAATCCATCTGTAATTGTACTTGGGAGCACAACCCATTTCAAAGAGAACAGCCACCATCCTATGTGGTAGAGACTACCAGTCACTTCTGATTTGAGCCAGATTTGAACCAACAACCTACAGGCTGCTGAGGATGTAAAGTCTCTGCATCTTATTACCAAACTCCTAAACTTTTAGGCCCTTACATGCTACTGAAATCTAAGTTAAGTATTACATTAATACAAGACATGTAATTAGACTGTTGGTTGTCTATTAGAACAGAAACTGGCCATATTTACTATGAGATCATGTATTTTTGTGTTTGTTATTCCTGATATTCCAGATTGTCATATTTCTTTCTAAGTCTTCTATTCTCCATCATGCTTTGTTTGCTCAATCAACTATTCTGTGGGCTGATAGCTTTGCACCATTTTCTTAAAGTTACTCTTTTTTGCTTCAGTTAAGGATGCAAAAATCCATTTGTTTGCTGATGAGTTTAAAGAATCAGTGTCCAGAAGGCAACAAATGCACAGATTTGGAGAAGGGGAAAATTAAATTTCTAGCACAGCAAAGAAGCTCTTATCATACATCAACTGGAAAGCTTTACTTTTGGTTAGTGCGAGAAATTGGAAGCTGGCTGCTACCCTTTAAAAATCCTGCACTTTCTGGTTTCTGCAGGCCTTTTGGGGTGTCTATTGAAAATTTTATTTGGAGCAATATTAATAGCAGAGTGGGATGTGCTTCTGACATCTGTCCCATTCAGAATCAGCTACATTTCCGAGCAGTTCTTTAGCCTATTTAAGACAAAATATCACACATAGGGTCAAACTCACCTTACCTGCAGAAGGCCTGAGTAATCAACAGGTGAATTTTGGGCTTAGGGAGAGGCAAAACTCAACACTTCCATGAATACACAGGGCATTCAGCATCACCCCACCATTCCAACCTGAGCCACCACTCCGACATAGAGGCTGGAACAACATCTGCCTCCCTTCTGCTCTGGGTGTTCGGCTCCCTTCATTAATGTAGATGCCACAGGCCTGCCCCCAATACCCTGCCTTCAGGCGGGCCCAGGTGGGGCCAACAGGAAGTCCCCTCCAGGGCGTGCAAGAGGGTATAGCTGCTCTGCGTGCACCTCCCTCCACCCCGATCAGTGATGCTGTCCCCATACACCGCAGAGAGAACAGAATGTCAACTATGTGAATCTGGGAGGAGGATTCTGCCCTATTAGATTTTCTAGGAGTGAGGAGTTGGAGTGGATTAAGTCATCTGTATACATCTTCTGCCAGATATTATTCAGAGGCTCTTTTGGAGAAATTCTTCAAGTGGAGAGAGAGAGAGAGTGTATCTAGCTGCCAGCTCTGACTCAAGGATTTATTTACTACAGATGAGAATGAGAGTTAGAATGGAGAAAGCTAAAATTTGTCACACAGACAACTGAAGGCTGTTGTGGGAATGAAGCAATATGGTTGGGTGACTGGAACCAGAGCAAAGAAACTCCCGTGTTTTATTCCTGACTTGGACACTGACTTGACCGGTTGACCTTGAACAAATCACTCAAATTTACATCCCTGTAAGGCAATACTTATGTAAGTTGTGCACAATGCAAAGGGTGCAAAATCTAGCCCTTAACCTCCATGTACCACAGGATGGATATACAGGAGATTATAGTAATACAGGAGCATTGTGATGATTAACTAACTCCTATTTGTAAAGTGTTTACAAGCTTTTATGCCTTTTTTACCCATTTTAAGTTAGTGACATTCTTTAATTTTACTTGTCTGATTATCCCATTTCAATAGGCTATGGAAGCAGTACTAGTGGCTGTAGGTCTTCCATATGCTTTTTATTCCTAGAATTTGCATTCTTAAAGCTGCGGTTCACGCCATGTATCTTTGGTATCCGTCCTAGTTATTTTGGATTTGACCAGATGTCGCGACGAAAGCCACATTGCAGCTTTTCACCCCAAAACCAGAGGTGTGGAACATCTTGTTTGGTTAGAAACATCCTATTATATTTTTAAAACATGAGTTCTCATTAACAAGCTAGCTACAAAGATGACTGGGCTTTTTGTGCCTAAAATGTGCCTCACTCCTAAGGTGAGGCTCCACAATAGCCCCACGTTATCCAGTCATTAAATTAGTCTAATATTTTCTGCCATGCTATATGGCAGTTCAGGGACTTCAGGGGATTTTAGAGGCTGGATTCCAGCCTCTCGTATTCTAGTCCCTGCGTATAGCTTTGTGAAAGTCAGCGTGAGGAGAATAATTCTGGTCTGCATTAAAGCTGATATCTCAGCTAGGCAGTGCACAGGAGGTCTAGATCCTCCAGCATAGGCCTCCTATATCTCACACCTCTCCCCGGCCTTCAGAATCACACCAATCCCACTACCATTCTTTGAAAGCTTCCGCGGGCTTCCTATGGAATGCAGAGAAAGCTCAGTTCAGTGAAGAACTCAAATTTTTCATTTTCTAGCACAGATGGGCCCATGCCACAACGTTTAGATGCAGAGCTGGACATCACCTAAATTTGGGGGTGTTTGGAGAAAGGAATCCTATTTGACTTCATCTCTGATTTCTAGAGCTGTCCACCCAGCAATAAATACATTGGACAATCATAAGAAAGCAAAGTTAAAAATTTCAGCACTTATTTCCTGACCCAAGCCCACAAGAAAGCCAGCAGGTGATCAGTGGAACTTTGTTTCTCTGCTATTGATGAACCTAACCATGAAAGGTAATAACTAAAGAGAGATTTTTCCCTTTTGTTGTTGTTGAAAGACCCAAATAATATTAAAACCACAAAAGAATTTCTCCATTCATTTGTGGGAACCTCCCCTCGCCATTTATAAATTTCATCTCTCAGATTGCTTTGTACGGACAGTTTCGTATATTCAGTAAACAAGATCCCGACCACGGACTTCCAGTTTGCCTTCCAACACGTAACATAGGATTACCACAGGACTCTATCTGCTACCCATAAACTCTTTAAGTACCACTGCACGTGGACACACTGAATATTATTTTTTTCTCTACTGTAGCGTAACTTACATTAAGAAGGTACAAGTCGGGCCAGTGGATCTACACCAGTTTAAATTCATTGACCAAACCTTCCACATGGAGGGTAGTAAAGGCATTAGCCATGGGGGCTACTACAGCCTTAATTCAGTGCATATGCCCACACTGCAGCTGGGAGGTGTGATTCCCAGAGCACGCAGTCAGACCCACTCTAGCTCAGCTTCACCTAGCATGCTAAAAATAGCAGTGTGGATTGTTGTGGCACTGGCAGCGGCTCAGCTCAGACCCAAGGGGTGAGGAGAGCCTGGACTTAGGTGGCTAGTCAGTGCTGCAACATCCACACTGCTATTACTTTGAGCTGAGCTAGCATGAATCTGTCTACCCGTGCTGAGAATCACTCCTCCCAGCTGCAGTGTGGGGCTAAGCCCTGGTCTACACTAGGACTTTAGGTCGAATTTAGCAGCGTTAAATCAATGTAAACCTGCACCTGTCCACACGATGAAGCCCTTTTTTTTCTACTTAAAGGGCTCTTAAAATCGATCTCCTTACTCCATCCCTGACAAGTGGATTAGCACTTAAATCGGGCTTGCCGGGTCGAATTTGGGGTACTGTGGACACAATTCGATTGTATTGGCCTCCGGGAGCTATCCCAGAGTGCTCCATTGTGACCGCTCTGGACAGCACTCTCAACTCAGATGCACTGGCCAGGTAGACAGGAAAAGAACCGCGAACTTTTGAATCTCATTTCCTGTTTGGCCAGCGTGGCAAGCTGCAGGTGACCATGCAGAGCTCATCAGCAGAGGTGACCATGATGGAGTCCCAGAATCGCAAAAGAGCTCCAGCATGGACTGAATGGGAGGTATGGGATCTGATCTCTTTATGGGGAGAGGAATCCGTGCTATCAGAACTCCGTTCCAGTTTTCGAAATGCCAAAACCTGTGTCAAAATCTCCCAGGGCATGAACGACAGAGGCCATAACAGGGACCTGAAGCAGTGCCGTGTGAAACTTAAGGAGCTGAGGCAAGCCTACCAGAAAACCAGAGAGGTGAACAGCCGCTCTGGGTCAGAGCCCCAAACATGCTGCTTCTATGATGAGCTGCATGCCATTTTAGGGGGTTCAGCCACCACTACCCCAGCCGTATTGTTTGACTCCTTCAATGGAGATGGAGGCAACACGGAAGCAAGTTTTGGGGATGAAGAAGATGATGATGAGGAGGAGGTTGTAGATAGCTCACAGCAAGCAAGCGGAGAAACCGGTTTTCCTGACAGCCAGGAACTGTTTCTCACCCTGGACCTGGAGCCAGTACCCCCCGAACCCACCCAAGGCTGCCTCCTGGACCCGGCAGGTGGAGAAGGGACCTCCGGTGAGTGTACCTTTTAAAATACTATACATGGTTTAAAAGCAAGCATGTGAAAGGATTGCTTTGCCCTGGCATTCGCGGCTCTCCTGGATGTACTCCCAAAGCCTTTGCAAAAGGTTTTTGGGGAGGGCAGCCTTATTGCGTCCTCCATGGTAGGACACTTTACCACTCCAGGCCAGTAACACGTACTCAGGAATCATTGTACAATAAAGCATTGCAGTGTATGTTTGCTGGTGTTCAAACAACATCCATTCTTTATCTCTCTGTGTTATCCTCAGGAGAGTGAGATATAATTCATGGTCACCTGGTTGAAATAGAGTGCTTTTCTTCAGGGGACACTCAGAGGTGCCCGTTCCTGCTGGGCTGTTTGCCTGTGGCTAAACAGAAATGTTCCCCGCTGTTAGCCACGGGGAGGGAGGAGGGTTGAAGGGGTAGCCACGCGGTGGGGGAAGGCAAAATGCGACCTTGTAACGAAAGCACATGTGCTATGTATGTAATGTTAACAGCAAGGTTTACCCTGAAAGAGTGTAGCCACTGTTTTATAAAATGTGTCTTTTTAAATACGGCTATCCCTTTTTTTTTCTCCACCAGTGGCATGTGTTTCAATGATCACAGGATCTTCTCCTTCCCAGAGGCTAGTGAAGATTAGAAAGAAAAAAAAATGCACTCATGATGAAATGTTCTCTGAGCTCATGCTGTCCTCCCGCACTGACAGAGCACAGACGAATGCGTGGAGGCAAATAATGTCAGAGTGCAGGAAAGCACAAAATGACCGGGAGGAGAGGTGGCAGGCTGAAGAGAGTAAGTGGCGGGCTGAAGAGATAAGTGGTGGGCTGAAGACAGGGCTGAAGCTCAAGTGTGGCAGCAGCGTGATGAGAGGAGGCAGGATTCAATGCTGAGGCTGCTGGAGGATCAAACCAGTATGCTCCAGTGTATGGTTGAGCTGCAGCAAAGGCAGCTGGAGCACAGACTGCCACTACAGCCCCTGTGTAACCAACCGCCCTCCTCCCCAAGTTCCATAGCCTCCTCACCCAGACACCCAAGAACGCGATGTGGGGGCCTCCAGCTAACCAGTCACTCCACCACAGAGGATTGCCCAAAAAACAGAAGGCTGGCATTCAATAAATTTTAAAGTTGTAAACTGTTAAAGTGCTGTGTGGCATTTTCCTTCCCTCCTCCACCACCCCTCCTGGGCTACCTTGGTAGTCATCCCCCTATTTGTGTGACGAATGAATAAAGAATGCATGAATGTGAAGCAACAATAAAGAATGCATGAATGTGAAGCACTGCAAGCAGTGATCGAAGGGAGGAGGGGAGGGTGGTTAGCTTACAGGGAAGTAGAGTGAACCAAGGGGCGGGGGGTTTCATCAAGGAGAAACAAACAGAACTTTCACACCCTAGCCTGGCCAGTCATGAAACTGGTTTTCAAAGCTTCTCTGATGCGTACCGCGCCCTCCTATGCTCTTCGAACCACCCTGGTGTCTGGCTGCATGTAACCAGCAGCCAGGCAATTTGCCTCAACCTCCCAACCCACCATAAACGTCTGCCCCTTACTCTCACAGATATTGTGGAGCGCACAGCAAGCAGTAATAACAGTGGGAATATTGGTTTCGCTGAGGTCTAAGCGAGTCAGTAAACTGCGCCAGCGCACCTTTAAACATCCAAATGCACATTCTACCACCATTCTGCACTTGCTCAGCCTGTAGTTGAACAGCTCCTGACTACTGTCCAGGCTGCCTGTGTACGGCTTCATGAGCCATGGCATTAAGGGGTAGGCTGGGTCCCCAAGGATAACTATAGGCATTTCAACATCCCCAACAGTTATTTTCTGGTCTGGGAATAAAGTCCCTTCCTGCAGCTTTTGAAACAGACCAGAGTTCCTGAAGATGCGAGCGTCATGTACCTTTCCCAGCCATCCCACGTTGATGTTGGTGAAACGTCCCTTGTGATCCACCAGAGCTTGAAGCACTATTGAAAAGTACCCCTTGCGGTTTATGTACTCGCCACTCGGTGCTCCGGTGCAAAGATAGGGATATGGGTTCCGTCTATGGCCCCACCACAGTTAGGGAATCCCATTGCAGCAAAGCCATCCACTATGACCTGCACATTTCCCGGGGTCACTACCCTTGATATCAGCAGATCTTTGATTGCGTGGGCTACTTGCATCACAGCAGCCCCCACAGTAGATTTGCCCACTCCAAATTGATTCCCAACTGACTGGTAGCTGTCTGGCATTGCAAGCTTCCACAGGGCTATCACCACTCGCTTCTCAACTGTGAGGGCTGCTCTCATCTTGGTATTCATGCGCTTCAGGGCAGGGGAAAGCAAGTCACAAAGTTCCATGAAAGTGCCCTTACGCATGCGAAAGTTTCGCAGCCACTGGGAACCGTCCCAGACCTGCAACACTATGCAGTCCCACCAGTCTGTGCTTGTTTCCCGAGCCCAGAATCAGCTTTCTACAGCATGAACCTGCCCCATTAGCACCATGATGCATGCATTGGCAGGGCCCATGCTTTCAGAGAAATCTGTGTCCATGTCCTGATCACTCACATGATGGCGCTGACGTTGCCTCCTCGCCCGGTATCGCTTTGCCAGGTTCTGGTGCTGCATATACTGCTGGATAATGCGTGTGGTGTTTAATGTGCTCCTAATTGCCAAAGTGAGCTGAGCGGCCTCCATGCTTGCCTTGGTATGGCGTCCACTCAGAAAAGAGGCACAGAACGATTGTCTGCCATTGCTCTGACGGAGGGACGGGCGACTGACGACATGGCTTACAGGGTTGGCTTACAGGGAATTAAAATCAACAAAGGGGGTGGCTTTACATCAATGAGTATTTTAGGCAGGACTTCACGGAGGGTACCAATAAGAAATGGTGCACCTAAGTAATTGTTCTTATTGGAACAAGCAGGTTGGTCTGGCCTCTGATTGATACATGGCTAGATTTACCTCGCTGCACCTTTTCTGTGAGTGACTGCAGTGTGACCTAGAGGAATGAGTCCCCTAGATGGGGGAGGGGAGGAAGCAAATGAGTACAAAACAAATCTGGTCTATTTCTTGTTTTGATCCACTCCATCTATCTTTTACATCTTTGGCTGGCAGCAGACGGTGCAGAAGAACTGCAAGCCATCCACAACTCATGGCTGCTCGGCAGAAGATGGTGCAGTAGGACTGCTAGCCATCCTCATCTCTTGCCTGCCTGGCAGAAGATGGTACAGTAGGACTGCTAGCAGTCCGTATCCCCTGCCTGCTCACCATAAGATGGTTCAATAGGACTGACTGCAGGACTAAAGAGAATGACCTGGTCAAGTCACTTCTAATGTAGTCCCTGCACCCATGTCTGCCCAGGCGCTCCTGGCCGACGTGGCCAGGAGCACCTCGGACATGAAGATGACGGCTACCAGTCCTACTGCACCGTCTGCTGCCACAAGGCAAGAGGTTGCTGCTGCTGTGTAGCAATGCAGTACCACATCTGCCAGCACCCAGGAGACATAGGGTGACGGTTACCTGAGCAGGCTCCATGATTGCCGTGGTATGGTGTCTGCACAGGTAACTCAAGAAAAAAGGCGTGAAACGATTGTCTGCTGCTGCTTTCACAGAGGGAGGGAGGGAACGGGGGCCTGACGATATGTACCCAGAACCACCCGTGACAATGTTTTAGCCCCATCAAGCATTGGGATCTCAACCCAGAATTCCAATGGGCAGCAGAGACTGCGGGAACTGTGGGATAGCTACCCACAGTGCAACGCTCCGGAAGTCGACTCTAGCCTCGGTACTGTGGAAGCACTCCGCCGTGGAAGCACTCTGCCGAGTTAATGCACTTAATGCACTTAGAGCATTTTCTGTGGGGACACACACACTCGAATATATAAAATCGATTTCTACAAAACCGACTTCTATAAATTCAACCTAATTTCGTAGTGTAGACATACCCTAAGATTCCTTCTTTCCCAGACCCCAACTGATCTGCTCTCTGCACTTCCCATGTGGTTTAGCTGGGCAGAGGAGAGAGGATTCATCCTTAGAGAAGGAGTGAAATCATTAATGTGACCTGCATTCCATCCCCACATGGGGTTGGCAGAAGGTCTCTCATCTTTGCTCCTATCCATCATAAGATTTTAAGCAGAATTAAACAATCCAACCTGTTTGCCAGAAGCAGCAATGGGCTGATGTATACATGCCAACAATGGTAATCAGTCAGTGCTGCAAAGGAAGAGAAGGAATAGGAATGGGAAAACAAGAGCTCTCACAAATCCAAAACTCCACGATTATTCCAGGAGAATGCTAAAAAGCTTTGCTTTTTTCCTACCTGCCAGTCTGCTTCTCTCATGTACTTACCCCCGTTCTATTCATGAAAGTTTTCATTGTGTAAAAAGGCCTGGCTCAAGCTTCTACTTTCTCTGTAGCTACAAGAGCCCAATTCTCTGAGCACGCATCTCCCATTGACTTCAACAGGCACTGAGGAACCACAAACCCTTGGAGGAGGCATTTGGCACTTACTCACATGCCTGCAGACTGTGCCCAATACCACAAACCTTACACTCCTGAGTAATCTTGAGGTGGGGTGGGGTGGGGTGGGGATACCCTGTCTCATGAAAACTTGGTGCCAAATCAGGAATTTTCCCTTATTCAAAATGGTCACTCTCTCTTAATTACTGCCAATGGGGATGAAGCAAGATGGCCACCATTTCCCTGTAGTCTACCCGTATGTGGAAATGCAGTGCTGCCAACTCCTGTGACTTGATCGCGAGTCACAGGATTTTGGCACCTGCAGAAAGAACTGTTGTGATGATGCAAAAAATCTCCTCTGGTCTTGTAGTCTTCAGGGCTGGCCATGCAGAGAGAGAGAGAGAGAGAGAGAGAGCGCTGTGCATGAGACCATCGGGGCTGAGAACACAGACCTGCCCTGCCTTCATGTATGACCCTATAACAGAGAGAAGGTCCTGGGGCAGCAGGACACAGAGGATGAGGAAGTTGGGAACATGGTGCTTCTGGGACTCAGGCAAGGGGAAAGCCCTGGGGCAGTGGGAGCAGAGGGAGTTGGGGAAGTGGTTCTGCGTCCCAGGTAGAGAAGTCCCGGGGCAACAGGATGCGGAGACGTGTTGTTGTTGGGTTAAGACAGTAACAGGAAATGAATGGCGTTTTCCCTCTCTTAGGGGTGGAGAAATGGTAAGTGAAGTTTCCATCTGAGCAGCCAGAGAGAAGCGTGCATTTAAAGGTTGACTTTTCAGTGTGAAATTATCACACATGCATTGGCAGAGGAGTAGAGGGGAGTTAAAAAGTCAAAACACAGAATAAAAAACATGATTTTGGGGGCCAGTCTCATGATTTTTGAGGTCTTGAGGCTAGCAGTACTGCTCATACTACCAGTCTCATTGCAGGCATTGCACTGGGATACCGCATGTGAATAAGAGTTCCGAACCAATACTTGCTGGGAGTTACTGGGAAACACCTACTGGTACATTATTCATGCTAGGTAATCAGAAGGCCTGATTCTGAGCTCACTTATACTAGAGTAAAACCACTATGAGATCTGGATCAGGCCCTCTGTGTGCAGAACCTATAAGAAAACTGTGTTGAATATGAACTCTTCAGGGAAGTGGGAGGTGAGCTGCAGAAATACAGGATGTTCCTGGGTTAGGATACTTGGTAGAGAATCAGGTTTGCTTTTGTAATATTATACTGTATCTGAGGGAAGGGGCCAAGGAGGGGAACTCGGAGATTTGATTGTGTTCTTAGGCCTTCTTATAAATAACTAAACCCTTAATTTGTAAAAGCTCTTGAGCTTTCAACAATATTATGAAAAGCGGAGAAAGTAAATATTTTGCATTAATTTAGATGCTTGTAACAAATCAAATCCTTGAAGTTGTTCCCAACAATTCAGAGCCAATTTATTATGAACATAATCATTTTGCGAATCCCTGTTCCACAGTCTAAGGATCAAAAAGAACTATTTACTTCTGCCGAACAAATGCCTTAGCAGCCATACAACTAAAAGCAGACATAAATAAGGCAAAGAATTTATGCAGTAAGGTGAGGCAAAACCCTATGCACAGAAGATTACACATTAATGGTTTGGAAAACAGAAAAAAAAATGGCTATCCTGCATTAATAGTCAGTACAAACTTGGAACCATATGCAATAAATACATTGTTAGCCTACCTAAATGACTGTAACTAACTGAAGTGTAAAGACCAAAAGATATTTGGTTTTCAACTCAGTGATCTCATTGCCAAAATACAAGCCTTTGATTGCTATATTTACCATTTTATATCTCCAAGTTCTGCTTTATGAAGAATAGCCAACTTCACTGATCCAAATCCCATTTGCAACTAACCATCTTTAGTAATATTATGCTATGTTTGCATGCTAGTGCAGTGTATATATATATATATATAAAATGAATCCTTTAGGGTACTGTTCACTAATTAAGAAGTACCATATTAAGCTTCTTAAAACCTTTGTAATCTGCAGTATAAAAGGCACATTTTATGTTCGTAGATAATTTAGCATCCATAATCTAATTAAATGCAGTGAGTGACAACTGTAGTGTCTATAGAAATGATAGATCAGTAGCAGATAATGTATGCATCTAAGAGACTGGAACCCTATCCAAAACGTTGTTACAAATGCTTGTCCTCGATCATAAATCCAGCTAACATTATGGGCTAAATCCTGCTTCCCTTAGTTACATGTGTAGTCACAATGAAATCAATGGGGAGTTGTTTGCATGAGGAAGGATTACTCATGTGAGTAAAGATTTGCAGGACCAATTTGCTGGATTCTTTTCACTTATAATAAAAATAATAATTATTCGATTTTTTTGCCTCTTATAAAAAAAAGCTACAACACCCAATAAACATTTTTATCACCCTCCTATGCTTTACAGTGAACGATATTAAAGAAATTGACACTGAGAAGTTATAGAAGAAATACCTGAACAAAGGATGCAGATATTGCTGGGTGGAAAATGTTTCAGTCAGTGGAAAATTTCTAAAAAAGTATTTCCCTGCCCCCTCAAAGGCAGAATGATCTGTCATTCGATTGAGGCATTTCTACAGAGCTCATCACCGGAACATCAAAGTGATTAGATAAATATAAAAGGCTTTGTGTGTGTGTGTGTGTGTGTTTGGGATCCCAGTCATCTTTTTAAAACAAGACTAATACAAATAAGAGAATAAAAGAGAAATGTTGCGTGTTAATTCTTGGACCCTTCCAGAGTACATGGGAATGCAACAGGTGACTGGTTAACACAACACTCTGCAGACCTCAAAGAGCTTCTGGAGAGCATTCTGCAGGTTTGCACTCACGCAGCGAGAGCCTCTCTGGTCCTTGCAGTTGGATTTCTTTTCCTTTTAAATCAACCCCTTTGATAACATTGTCTTTCCTAAGAGTTCTCATTTTAGTCTTGCATGTGCGACGAGACAGCCGGTCTTGCTGTCAGCGTTATTGGCACCATGTCTGCAGTCACAGCTTGCAATTACAGTACCTTGCTGAAGCGTGGGACACCTGTGTACACTGAACTTTTCTAGTGCTTTACCACTGTTACTTTTTAGTCATGTTACTGATGAGAAAATAGCTTAGAAAAATCAATGGCTTTAAATTATACCTTTATGTATTGAGTATACAAAACCACCACCAAAACAGGAAGATTTGTTTCCATGACTAAAAAAAAAAAAAAAAAAAAAAATCAATCTTGCTGATGCTACCCCCCTTAAGCATTTTTATTTAATTCATTTAAAGCTTTTTCCAACCCCCCTCTGCATCTGGTTGCTTTGTGCAGGCTTTCTTCAGGTTTCCTGCTCAAGAGACTAGTTTTATCTAAAAGGTCAATTCATTCAGCGGGGCACCAAGCAGAATTGAATATAATTATCCCAATCTTTACTGTGTAGAATTCATGCTTGAATTCATTCAAAAAATAGCAAGCAGTATAATTAACTCAGAGCCCAACCAAATCTATTGAGAATGCCTCAGGTATCATACAGTCCCACTTACAATAGAACATTTTCATTTAAGGACATTGTACGTATTAACCCTAGTCAGCATCCAATTACTCGGAATAAGTGAATTCTCTGTTTCAGGAATGTAATTTGAAAATGTTGTCATGCAATCTGAGGCAAAAGGTCTTTTTTCATTAATCTAACTCTCATTAAAGTGGAAGCCTGTAGGTTATTTCAAATCCATTAGTTTTAAATACAGGTGATTACAATTCTATTGCACATAAGACAACAGAAATGACTAAACTACACAATATTTCCTGATAAAGTGTGATGATGAGTTTGTGACTTGCCCTAACTGTATAAAATTAAATTTATTGCCTGACCAAAACCAAACACTGTTTACTGCTAACCTGACAATTACATAAATGATGTCCAATAAAAATTAGAAATTAAATTGCTTGTATATATAGTCAACTTTAAGCTACTAGTAGAATTCCAAATGTTTCGGAGATTCAGGTTTGGTTCAGATAAAGCATCCAAATACTGTAATGCATTTCCAGAATGTCCAGACCTCGAGTCTACAAAACTGGACTACAAGAAATGGCTCTCTAAGAAATTTTTACATTTTTGCATGCGGTCATAGCTGAAATACTGAAACAGCTTTTCATGTGGTACTTTGGCAGATCCAATTTCAATCTCAGCCAGAAATTTAATAATGGCTCAAGGGAAGGGATTCTTCAGTTTCTGAAGTGGCTCTTTTCAGCCCTGCTCTAGATCCTGAGAAATCCACCCATGATGGAAGATTCTCAAATGTAATATCTTTGGAACTCTTTCAGAACTTAGTATATTTTAAATACTCACTGACCACCCTCTTAAATTCACCATCCTTGAGGGACAACAAAACTGTATTAAAAACCAAGCATTCTTTATTAAACCACCAATAAATAATATATATATACACATACATACATACATACATACACACACACAATGCAAGAGAAATGTCCTGTCTTATGTACTGTGAGATTTTGGACAGGCTAAAAGATTAGGTTAAAGAAAAATGTCTATTTTTTTATTTGGATTTATACCCTGCTCTTCCAGGATGATTACTTTGGACTATAATGAGACTGGAACAGATGGCAATCTTTTCTTGAACAGTGTTTAGGTGAGATAGGAAATAGTAATGTATGACCTCAGACAGCAGTGCATCCTGGATACTTTTCCAAAAGCTGATTCACTTTGCTCCATATACGCCCAAATACAGAATTTTTGAAAAGGAATATTTAGCAAACTGACTCAATCCAAAAGAACCAGGGAGTTCAAATTCAAATGATCATTTCTGTCCTTCTCCCCACCCTTTGTGTGGATAGACTGCACAACTTATTGTAGGTACTGAGTGGCAGGTCACATCAACCAATAATGGATAGCTTAGAAGACATTGTTTCTAGACAATAGTAATTGAAATTGACATCCCATGCCATCCCTCAGGATTGCAATCACATTATTTCCTAATAATGTGGAAGATCAAATAAGTCACTGCTGTATGGTAGAAAGGACCATGCTGCTGTGAGAATACCATTCTACTTACTCTACACTTCCATAATGCAATTACCCAGGATAAACACCCATTGATGAACATGAGTTACAAAGTTCATTGTTCTGACTGACCAATTCAAAACAAGCTTCCTCGTCATTTCTTTAAAGGATACTGCAGAGAGTATCGTAGCAGCTCTGATTAGTTATGTGAGGAACAAACATCTTCTGCTGAAAATGTTAGATGATGTCCAAAAGAACAGCTGTTCTTATGGTCTTGCTGCTATATGCATTATGGCATATTTAAAGCTTGCTATAAAAAATAGGTGATTATTTCAGAGATTATTGCAAAAAACGTATCTTTGTACATCAAAAATTACAAAATTCAAAAAAATTTCAGCCAGCTTTAGTCATATTTCTTCATTCACTGAAATGGGCTTACCAGCAATTCAAACTAAATTTACTTAACTGAAGGTCTCATAGAAAACTTCTTAGAAGTCAGAATTTTCTGGTCCCATTTTAGAGGAATTTTTGATCAAAAGGCAACTCCATGGTTGCCTGAGTTCTCCTAAGAGTTTCCAGACTTCACAGTTCCTTCAAAGCTAGGACCAAAAGCAAAGCCTCAGAAGATCCTTCCTCTTCTACTCATCCTCCATATATTGTTTCAGAGCTTTGCCGGCCCCTCCATGCAGTCTACCTTACATGAAAGCAGGAAATAACCTTTCACATCTGAAACCATCCAAACCTGTCCCCAGAGTCACCTCTTCTTGTAACTGTTGCCTAGGATCACCGTGTATAATAAATTATGGCTGCTATGACCCTCTGATGAGGCACAACAACTTTCCTGCCATACACTAGACAATCAGAGAAGACAGAGTCTGAAACATGGAGCCAGGCTAAATTACATTGACAGCAAGGGAGCAATATTTTAGAGAAAAAGCATTTATTACCTTTTTTCAATGAAGAAGGCAGGCATGTTCCAATTGTGATCCATGGAGGCTCTGTAAACTTCTCAGTTATGTTTTGATTCACACAAGCCTGGCCACAAGAGAATTTATGGATGTTGGGGACATAGTGTGCCCTTTTGCCCTATCTAGTCATAAATCACACATACCTATATGTATTACACACTGCATATATAATTTACTAGAGCTTCCAAGAGTTACTTGCAACATTGACTCTATGCTCTCCTGCTGTGTTGCTTGATTTATGTACACAAATAAGTATAAAAGCACAATGTGTCACAGCAAGTAAAGCTACTCAAAAATATTTAACGCAGATATTTCCTCTCACCCTTGTAGAGGCCAAGAAATACTAACAATCATTTTTTAAAAAGGTGTTCTTTGTAAGTGATTCATTTCACATCAAGCAACTTACAATAAACATACACAAGGTGACCATTAATAGCGGATATTTTGAAGCTATAGTGGGTGTCCTCATTTTGCCCAGTTTAAAATCCATTCCAAAATTATGGGGTCATGACTCACTAGGGGAGACTGTGAAAAATTCAACTAAGAGAAAAAAAATCTTGGAGGGAAAAAGAAAGACTGGTCAACAGGTAGAGTGATAGGTAGATAACCTTGTCCTCACTGAAGTCAGTAGCAAAACTTCCATTGACTTCTCTAGGGCCAAGATTTCACCCTGCAAGTTTGAAATAATGAGGGGAAGTGACACAAGTAGAGGACTTCATCGATTTCTACAAGCCTAGCTTTTCAGGCGTGATTGATCTATCCCTAAGATATAGCAGTGGCTTCCCTTAGCTAGATAAACATTAATTCAAATTTTCTTATATTTTTAAAGTTTACATGATATCTGCTGGATGGGATGCTTAGTGGTGTAAAGATCAGCTTTAAAATATTTAGACTCCTCCAACTCACATATTCAAATCTAGACAGCACTTATACCACCTTTCATCTTCACGGGCAATAGATTGAGTTCACTGTAATTTATTGTGTGGATTTTTCAAACAAAATCTGGCCTAAAATTAAAGGAGCTGAAACACGCTCCTATATGTATTGTAAATGCTCTCAAATGAAGCGCTTGCTGTAACCCAGAGCTGGCAAGAACTAGAATACTTGATGGCCACATACTTGACGTTGAATGACTCAATCTAGAACTTTGTACAGTACATTCAAAATGTTTTCCATTGAGAGTTTGCCCAAATCTGCTGATGTTGGAGAGAGCATGGAGATAAAACAACATTATTCCATATCATGTGAATATGTTCCCAAACTGATTCATGGTCAAAGGTAAAACAATTCATGATTGAAATAACAGGTATTCTGGTTCTAATACCTGAGAGAGAGAGTGTGTGTGAGTGTATTGGGCACATCCCTCTCCCACCTATACATAACTGATACTGATCAACTTGATTACGCTACTGCATTTAACCACCAAATGTGCACTTGCCTTACACTGTCTCACTCATATCTGGCTGCTAATATGGTCCCCTCTGAAAATGGTACTGAGCGTTTTGGTCATAAAAGGACAACATGCACAAATGCTACAAAATCTGGAGTCCAATTTGGGACATGCACAGTTTAATGTTAGATATTGAAAACATAGGAACATATTATATGGCACTCAGTAGAAAATTCTTTGCATAAAGTATACATAATACATTTACACCTGAAAGTTATATCACTCTTACAATTTGCCATTTCCATTTTGTTTTAGTTTCTGTTTCTTTCAGCTGTTGATTTAACCAAAAGAGCGTGTTTCCATGCATGAGTCATAATGTATATAGCCATTATTTAGGCAAAAGGTATTTCACTAGTTATTACTGAAGTTATAAATTAAGGGTGTCTTTCTGGTCACTTTAATCAAAGCACAGCGTCTCTCACAGCCTGTAATTCGGAAACCCTCCAGGATGGGAATACATAGTAGAACTAAAGTAAACTAGTGCCACCATTGAGCTTTTGGGTTCCAGTTTTGTCACTGAATTTCCTTTCTGCTGTTTCAACTTTTAGGAGCTACATTGTGCCTGGTTCAGCACAGCCCAGCCCTAGAAGCAAAATGCCTCCCAGAGCTTTCAAGTTTGCAGGTGGAAACAAACTGCTACACTCACTTAAAGAGTGCAACGTACCCCCTCTTCTAGCTGGCATGCAATAGGAAGGGAGAAGTAGAACTTTGATTCAACCTACTCCCCGACCCCGGGACAATATTACCATAGCAGGATTGCATTCTGCTAAGCACAAAGGCTGCAATTCTGACCAACCCTTAGCTGGGTCATTCAAGAGTGGAAAGATTCCTTATCCTTTCCCACACTGTGTAAGGCGGGGTAGTCAAGAGACAGACCGCGGGCCAAATCCAGACCACCAGATGCTTTTGAATGGACCCTGAAATCTTTTTCTTTACTTATTATCATTGTTGTTATTTTTTAATTATTTTCTCTGGAGTCTGGACCTTGACCAACAATCTGGACCTTGACAAAAAACTCATTGACTACCCCTTGTGTAAGGCATGGATAGAATTGGGAAAAGGGACACAGAAATACCCACCAGCTGATCTCCAAAGCCTCAGTAATGTCTGCCTGAGTTTGCAGAGAACTGAAACAATCACTCCACTCTGTAAAATGCCCCATTTATTTCCATGGATACGAACTCAGATGCGATGACAATACTTTAATATATCACTATGCTTACATATTTCACTGCTCATCAATGCATGTAAGAAGAGAGGAAGTATCAGATTATGAAGATCTACATCAGCATGTCTCAAAATGTGGAAGCTTCAGGAAATGTAGAAATTAAGATAAATTGTCCCTTACCAACACATGGCAGAATTAACAGATGAACATTTGTTTTCATTTTCCTGAAGTGAGGGGTTCAGTTCTCAAAAGTCCGGAAAACGCTTGCTCAGAGAACCAATTTGAAGAAAAAGGAGGAAAAAAGGATTTTCCCCACTCCCCAAACCTTTACTAGGCTCAGACTTGAACCAAACCTTTTCTCATGTAGTGTAGTGTCAGATAACTTTTCTTTTTTCCCCATTTTTGTTTTTTGACACCTTAGCCATACAGAACAAAAAGCAGAAGTGCTAAAATAAAGGTTTTGTGAGATTTCTTGATCCATTTTGCAGGCTTAATTGGCCAAGCATCTAAAATCGGGATGGTTATCCAAAGAAAACATGAACTCAAACTTTTGAGGTATATTCATCTCTGTATATCAGGAAGCTGAAAAAGTCCAAACACTGATTGTATACATTATACAGCATGCACTAGAGTGTCTTCATCCATCAATAATGTGGAGAAAATGGTTGGTTTCACTCTCCAGAGGAGGAGGAGGAAGCCTGTTAATCAGCCTGTTAATATTTTTGATGCCACCACTTTCAATGCTTTAAAAATCAGATGCCACCACAGCATCTCCCTACATGCTACTGCACGCGGTGAGCTGATAGGGTCGGAGGCACAATATGAATTTTCTTGAGTTGAGACAAGGATACTGTAATAATCATTCATTTTATCATTATTTATAGAGGTGATCAGTAAATGTTAATGCAGTTCTTCTATCTCCTCCACATTATCTTGCCAAAGCCCAATTGATTTAACCTAATGAGGACAGATAGAAGAAATTACCCAGTCAGTAGATGCTGCAGAGACTAACACCATCCAGGAAGGAAAGATAAGCAAAATGTGAGACCTTCATAAAGATACAATCATGTCAAATGACTTTTTCGCCTAAAAGAAATCCAAAACAGCAACTACAACAAAAAACATTCAACTTCCAGAGTAGTTGTTCGCTAACTCATATAACTAATAACAGTGCAATTCTAAAACTAAAGACAGAAAACATTAATACAGTGGAATCACAATTAGACTGAGTAATATTGTATGCCAAAATTCAAAAAGTGGCCAAATTCGGACACCCTTACTCACATTGAGTAATACCGTACTACTCAATCAATCCCATAGAAATCAATGGAACTAGTCATCTGTGGCCATGTTAGTCATGCTAGGTAGCCCCGCTCAATAAAACTGCTCATGTGAGTACAGTTATCCGAATATGGTCCATTTTAAGGTATTACTCAGGGCGGCAGAGTTGTGCCTATACAAAGCAGTCAAGAACCACAGTTTAAGAACAACAACACTGTGATGCTAATAAACAACTACTTTTTACTTATATTTGCCAATATCCCTAAAGTCCTATAAGAATTCAAAGTGAATAAGAATTATAAAAGGATAATTCATTGTTAAGAAGAAAAAATAAAAATATAAAAACCAAAATAAAACAAAAAGCTCCACATCCAAAAAATCTAGGGCCAGATTGTGAAGTTCATACTCTCACTGGTGAGGAGTTTACTCATCTGAGTAGTCAGTGGGACTATGCAGGTGATTAACTCTTCACCAATGTGAGTGAGAGGTTCACAATCCAGCCCACAAAAATTAAGGGCACACAACGGTGGAGATTGCAAACAGCATGTGATTTTTTTTTTGCTAATTCCACCTGTCACTGAGAATGCAGAATTACAAGTGATCCTTGCTAAATTGCACAATACTAAAGAAGGGTATGATGGGGAAAATAGCCAGTGGTTATTTCTGCTGTTTGTGTTAATTATTTCAAGCTAAAAGATGTCAAACTTTGTTCTTACCCAAGTGTAAATCCAGAGTTATTCCTCAACTGTTTCTAAATATGAAATTCTATGATCATAGAATCATAGAATCACAGAATCATAGAATATAAGGGTTGGAAGGGACCCCAGAAGGTCATCTAGTCCAACCCCCTGCTCGAAGCAGGACCAAATCCCAGTTAAATCATCCCAGCCAGGGCTTTGTCAAGCCTGACCTTAAAAACCTCTAAGGAAGGAGATTCTACCACCTCCCTAGGTAACGCATTCCAGTGTTTCACCACCCTCTTAGTGAAAAAGTTTTTCCTAATATCCAATCTAAACCTCCCCCACTGCAACTTGAGACCATTACTCCTCGTTCTGTCATCTGCTACCATTGAGAACAGTCTAGAGCCATCTTATATAGAGTCTAGATGACATCTTATATTTGGATTTTATATTGGATTAATGAGTAAATATTACATAAGTATCCCAAAGTTCCTTTAGAAATCAATTAATATATAAAATCTTAAATTTGGTTAGGAACGGGAAAACGGTCAGGTATTTTTAAAGGCTGACATGTGCAACAAGTTAGCCTTATGGCTCTACCCAGCTCAAACCTGTGTGTCTCATTGCTACAAAAAACACACTTTTTTTTTTTTTTGCCACTTCTTCATGATTTTCAGGTGCCCCTACCTGGAATTCTGTTGGCTGAGATTTTTTAACCAGCGTGGCTAAGGTTAGGTTTCCAAACAGGTGGCCTGAGCACCCAGTAGTTCTCACTTGCTTGAAGCTCAGTCCAGATAAGTCAGAGGTGATTTGTTGAGGTAGGGGAAACAGTGAGAGGAAACAGAAAAGATCTCTTATGTTGGCTGAAGGGTTGGGCCAGTTTTTGTTACTAAGTTTTGCAATACAGGGGTTCTACTGGAACCTTAGCTACCTCTGGATATCCAGATAGGAGGATCCATCATCATTTTGCAAAGAGGCTATACCCTTTCCTTCACAATTATCCATATTTTTGTGACCTCCAGACTGAATTATTGCAGCAAGCTCTATGTAGGGTTTCCCTGGAAAGCACGTGGAAACTTCAGTTAGTGCAAAATATAGCTGCCCACTTACTTTGGGGTGTTTCTAGTATAGAGCAATTATACCTATGCTATAGAGACTCCACTGATTTCCAGATTCCTTCAGGGGCATTTCAAGGTATCGGTATAAGTCTGATCAACAAATTTCTTAAAATTACTGGTTTCAGAGTAACAGCCGTGTTAGTCTGTATTCGCAAAAAGAAAAGGATTACTTGTGGCACCTTAGAGACTAACCAATTTATTTGAGCATGAGCTTTCGTGAGCTACAGCTCACAAAAGCTCATGCTCAAATAAATTGGTTAGTCTCTAAGGTGCCACAAGTACACCTTTTTTTTTTTTTTTAAATTACTGGTGATTTCACTGCCTACCTTGAAACTCCTTAAAGGGATTCTGCTTTCAGAGGGTGGATGATCAGCACTTACTCAAAATCATGCCCATCTAACTTGTGGCTCAAGTTAGACACCCAAAAATTGAGGTGCCCAAAATCACTGGTCACTTTTTAAAATCTTGGCCTAAAACCACTTTTTGGCTGGGGTCCTATTTATACAAAAGTAGTTTTTATATTATACATATATTACACCCAGAGAGGAACAAAGTGAAATCTCTTTTATTCTCACCGAATCACTGCACTATTAATGGTGTTTCGCTATATCTGAGTTCCTGTAAGTAGGTTCCTACGTATAGTCATTTTGATCTATTCCTGTTTTTGTAGGTGAACTGTTTAGCCTTGCAAATGCTACATTTCAGATAGGCACTGGTTGATTCCTCATGTTCAGTGACCACTTATAAATTTTGACAAAAAAAATCTACTGCATTTTTAACTAAGAAAAACAAAAAGTTTAAAATCATCATATCAGGTGAAAGTGATCATTCTCTGAACAGTGGCCATAAACAAAAGGAAAATCTCTCTTACTTATGCAACCGGTGATTGACATTGATCTTTTTAGGTTGACATGAAAAGAGGCTTTGGGGGTCTGGAGAGAATAGCATTTTAATTAAGATTCACAAGGGTTTGCAGTCACACAGGTGATGTAAGCATGAACTATTACATATAGAATAATCATTTAGAAAAGTACTTTCCCCCCAAACAAACAGATGATTCCTCTAAAGGAAAGAGGACAAGTTTGTCTAACTTTTCAGGTGTATACATTTTAAAAATACTGAGAAAAACCTCACAATTCAGAAAAGCAATATCCGTCAAGGACAACAATGTGCAAACCCTAAATACATCTAAACAAGATAGTGAAAACAAGACAGTGCATTCCACTTACATGGATTTAAGTTAACTGAAGAAGATAGAACAAGAAAGAAGAGTTCTTGCCACTGATGTGTGGCCTTTTTGAATGAAGGGGCTTTTCATTAACAAAGTAACAGGAGATATCATCTTTCCCTGAGTAGGAATCATTCACTATTAGCACAATGTGTTATTATTGGGTTTCTTAATTGAAATGTAAATTTTGGGAACACTCTGACCCAATTTACTCCCAGGTAAAAAAAAGGGCAAAAATCTTATTTTCAAAGCTCTACATAGGCACTTCAGTATTATTAATGATTCAGCTGTGTTGCTACATGGACCAGACCAGTACTCTGCTGACAATATTTTCCAGCATTCAGAAGACAGCACACACTCACACAACACTGTCAATTGTTACATGAAGTAGCACCCTTCACACACACCCAATCTATTTCTTAGACTGAAATCATCACCATTCAAACAACAAATTTTGTCATTTTATTTGAAAAACATAATGGTGCCTCCTCTCGTACTGAAATAACCCAGCTTTTCTCTTGGTGAATCTATTTGCAAAATATAAATGCCCTTTTCTTTCCCTCCCTCCAACTGCTGCTCAACCTAGAACTGGAACTTTTAAGGTTCTGAAGGGTTCAGATACATTTTTGGTACATCTTGTTTCTGCAATGGAACTGCAAATGCTGTGTTGTGGCATAATCTACAGCAGGGGTTCTCAAACTGGGGGTCGGGTTATTACATGGGGGGTCACGAGCTGTGAGCCTCCAGCCCAAACCCCACTTTGCCTCCAGCATTTATAATGGTGTTAAATATATAAACAAGTGTTTTAAATTTATAAATGGAGCGGAGGAGTGAGGGGGGGTCACACTCAGAAGCTTGCTATGTGAAAGGGGTCACTTGTACAAAAGTTTGAGAACCACTGATCTAGCGAATCCTGGAACATGCAGGTCCTGAGACAGGGAGTGTGTTTTAGAGTCTCAAAGAGGTTTTTTGTGGATTTCTCTCTGGCGAGAGTCTTATAAACATTCAAGCAGTGTAATATATGAGATAACTCACATCCAGGTTGTCCAAAAAGTACATCACTGAGTTGCCGAAATTAAGAGTGCATTTGCTACCTTGCAGGATGACCACTGAGGCCTGGAACACTGTACTGCGCCCTGGCTGAACTCCCTGTAATGGAGGTATGAACAAAGCCTTGAGTTTTTACACCTGGAAAGAAGGCATAGCCTTTGACTCTCAAGTTGAGGTTTTCTGGGGAAATGTAGTTCAGGAATAAGGTAGTCATTTTTTCCCTGATGATCATGCATTATCTGGTCAGTCGACTTTTTTAAAAAAAAATGAAAAGGAATCTTTTGATTTCTTTAGCTGAGAGATAAGGGGTATACGCCATTTCTAAAACCAGACACAATGAACAGCCAGGAGTGCCTGATCATTCCAGTGGGAGCAGGAAAAAGTTTGGCAGCGAACATGAGCTCTGGCCTATAACCTTCTATTCTCCTCTGTAATGCAATAGATAAAACAGTAGTTAAATGGACTTCTGGCTATTTGTCTTCTGTATTTAACTAAAATTGTTTTGGAATTCTTTCGCTAACAAGAGGCTTTTTAAAGATATCGTCACTAGTTCCAGATTGAAATATCTCAACCTTTCACTGAAGGAGACTGTGAAGCATGGCATTCACATAGATCCACAGTATTAATAATCCCAAGCATTCAAAAACCAGGTCAGTCCCCCCAAAATCAAGAGATTGACTTAAAGATTATTGTTATTTTAATAAATAAATAAATAAATAAATAAATCTGGGGGTTTCAACCCAGGTTTTTTCTATTTGTTTTCTGCTTTTTGAGCCTTCAGGAATCACGTTTTCAAGCTTTTCCTCACAAATCATGAAGGCTAGAAATGTATTTTTTTTTTAATGAAAGCTGATTTAATTATGTAATCACATAACTCCAGGAAATGAGATTTCAAGAAAAACACCAAATACCATCAGAATCGCCATAAAATTATGAGAGCTGGCAACATTGTGTCCCTCCCTTTCAGTTGTTATAAAAAGCTCTAATAAATCTCTCCTACCTAAAAACCAGAAATGCAAACTTGGCCCTTAGAGATGCCCTTAGGGACAACAGAAGAGGTTGAGCAGGTTGGGAATTTTTTGGTGTGTGTCCCCTAGTAGTCAGTGTGTACTCACCCTGGATGTGGGAGGCCTGGTTTCATGTCCCTGCTCTGCCAGGTTATCGGGTATTCTGGGTGAGCCTCTCTCAATCTCTCCTACTAAAGTTGTTCCACTTTGTACAAATAATAAATACTCATGCGGGAAAGAGGGGAGGAAGAGAGCAAGTGATAGGCTATAGCCTGGCTCAGGTATTCACCTGAGATTTGGAGACCTAGGATCAAGTCCCTGATTCACCAATAATCACCCACCAACAGACAAAGCGGGGATGGGAGGGAAGATGGGCTTTACAGCAATCCAGGAAGGCTAATTAATCCAGGCCTCAGTATACCAAGGGAAGAAATGAGGGGCCCTCCCAGAGAACATCCTACCTAGTGCTCAAACTGAGGGAGCACCAGCCTGAAAACTTGCTCGGCTTCCCACTATGGAATTATTCTATGGGCAGCAAGGGGTACCCTTGTAGCAATTTAGGTGTTTACCCCTAGTTACCCAAGTTAATGGAATACAAACATGCTGCGGACTGAGAAAGAAAGAAAAAGAATTGATAGACTCCAGAGAGATGTGACATGCTTGTGCAAAGGTATGTGAAAGTATGAGAGGATTCTCACCAATCCTGTGAAATGAGACCTCTACAAAAAGGGACAAGAACCACTGATCTACCTCCTCTTTGTGCATCAGCCACTAGTAGGTGGCATAGCCCACAAACAACTGAGGACAACCAACATCCTGAGCATATGCATGCAAGCCCACAGTAACCAATACATTACGTAAGGCCCTGCTTAAGTGTACCACTGTCAGTTTGGGAGCGTCGGAAGGGAATCTTAGCCTTCCCTTGGAACTCCCAGGCTCTTGCGGGTTTAAATCAGGCCATAAATGTTACTTAAAACCAAATTATGTGTGTTTTGGGGTTGAAATCTAAATAAAAAGAGAGAAAAAGATTTTGAGGGTCATCAGAAGCTGAGGAGGGAAGTTTGATTCATAATGCGTTGAGTCACACTTCTTTAAGATTTAGTCTCAGGAGAGTCTTTTTTAAAAGCAGTTTAATATTCCAGAGCAAGAGCTGAAGGCTAGCATGAATATTATTATTTGCTATTGGATGATATGTAGTGAAATCCGAGATTTTTTTTCCCAGCAAACTTGGCATTTCTGTATTTCTCCTATAGAAAGAATGATCAAGCACTCATAACAAGAATGCACGAGGGAAAGAAAGAAGTGATGGATGGCAGGCCAGGGAGAAATAAAGCCATAAAAATAGTAAATACCTAAATGGGATTTGCTCTTTCAGTGACTCAAGCACCAAAAGTTATATTTTTACAGACCACGGCCTCATTAAACTAAAAATATGTCTGGCTCCTGCACTGTGTAAGGCCATGGAAGTCCCAAAACAAAATCAATTTATTGTTATACATTTCCCCCTTCAATTTTGCCTTTTGCTTCTGACTATGGGCCAAATTCCATCTTCTGTCCTTGGAGAGAGAGAGACCCACACACACCCCTCCTTGAAGACAACGGGAGTTCCAAGAATGGATTTTAGGACAGAATTTTGTCTTATAGTTTTATATTTTCAAGTTTAAAAATTGGTCTATTTTTCAATTGTAGTTTTTTTAAAAGGGAAATTGAAATAGACTTGTATTTTTGTGACAAGGGCTCAAACTCAAAACCTTTGCTGTACAGTAACTTGAAGACATAAAAGCCAACAACCAGGCATGATACTGGGTGTTCATATTATCTCCAAAGTCCAAATACAAGTAAAACAGAAAAAACACATACAGTGAAACTGTGGTCTCCTATGTCTCAATAATGGTATATCTGGATCTGCCCATAATGAGAACTGATATAAATGAATTAAAACAGACAAAATGTAACCCTCACTCCTCTGAGCTATGTGGGGGAAGAGAAGTGTAATAATAGCTGCTGATTGGAAGGTCCCGGAACAATTCTCTCTCATTTACCAGGGTAGGATGGCTCAGGGAAAACTGTGCTTAGTAGGGGCTTAATCTTAAAAGGGCCTGAATACTCTGGCTCTGAGCCAGTAACGCATTTTAAGAACCTACTTAACTTTAAGCAAGTGAGTATTCCCATTGGTTTCAAAGTTACTACTCATGTGCTTAAAAGTTAAGCAGGTGCTAAGGGTGCTCCTGGATCAGGGCCATCCCCTTGGAGTATCAGTCACTATGTACATTTATTATAGCGATGAGTTGCTATAAATATCCAGATAAATGCTGCAGGAAAGTAAACAGAGGGTGTGATGCAATGCTTATTGAAGTCAATGGGAGTCTTTCCACGAACTTAAGTGAGCTTTGGGTCAAACCCACATAGTAGTGCTCCTTGCTGCAGCAAAATGCAAGAGGTAAACACCAGAATCTCAGCTTTCATTTAAAAAAAAAAAAAAGTAACCCCCTAGCTGTTATGGTTGCAAATAAAATCTGAAAAATGTGAACTGACTCAACCAATGCAGCATTGCCGCATTCATCTCTGGGTTAACTCAGATACCCAGTGAAGATAATTTAAATATCCACATTGTTAACTACTGTCAATAGTTCAATTAATAGTGAAATTCTTCATGTAAGGCAGGATGTGGAGAGTCACACATCTGTACAGTTTACCACTTTGGTTCCACAAATGACACTACTTCCTTCTTTTGCCCCAGTCAAGAAGCAACCAAGCAAAGTCCATGGGCATACTGAATCCCACCCAGAGGGTGAGCAATGCTCAAAAAGCCCAGCAGATCTCAGAAAGAACATCTTACTAGTCTGAACATATGTACAATCTACAGTGAGTGGTGGCTCCTTCTAGTGCACAGCTTATTTTAGGGTCAGAGCTTAAGACAATACCACCAGCTTTTTTCCTAAGTCTCACTCCTGTGAGAGGAAGGGGAGGGTAGGAGCAGCATGTCCTTCTCCTACAACCCGACAACTTTGTATAGAGCAGTGGTTCTCAACCAGGGGTATGCGTACCCCTGGGGGTATGCAGAGGTCTTCCAGGAGGTACATCAACAGGATTATAACAGGGTTTAAAAGAGAACTGGATAAATTCATGGAGGTTAAGTCCATTAATGGCTATTATCCAGGATGCGTAAGGAACGGGATCCCTAAGCCTCTGTTTGTCAGAGGGTGGAGATGGATGGCAGGAGAGAGAGATCACTTGGTCATTATCTGTTAGGTTCACTCCCTCTGGGGCACCTGGCATTGGCCACTGTCAGTAGACAGGATATTGGGCTGGATGGACCTTTGGTCTGACCCAATATGGCCATTCTTATGTTCTTATCAATTCATCTAGATATTTGCCTAGTTTTACAACCGGCTACATAAAAAGCACTAGCAAAGTCAGTACAAACTACAATTTCATACAGACAATGAGAAAGTAAGCAATTTTTGACGAATAGTGTAGTGTGACACATTTGAATTTTTATCTCCGATTTTGTAAGCAAGTAGTTTTTAAGTGGAGGTGAAACTTGGAGTATGCAAGACAAATCAGACTCCTGAAAGGGATACAGTAGTCTGGAAAGCTTGAGAACCGCTGGTACAGAGGGGCCGGAGACATGGACATAGGCCCAGGCCAGCTGGCTATGTCCCGCTGGGTCCTGTAGCACTGAAAGACACCGGCTGACCCTCAGCATTATGCATTCATTCCTACCCTATCCTTTTCCTGCACAGGTATACTGGAAGAAGGTTCCTGCACTTCTTCCCTCACTAATTCATTCACACAAGCCAGGGCAGATTTTTCCCCAAGAAACACTTGGGACCAGATTGTGAATCTCTTACTTCAACTAGTAAGCATTTACCTACACAAACAGTACCCGTGACTTCAATATAAGTAACTGCTCACTAGAGGATGTAAGGGATTCATATTCTGACCCTTGGAAGGTCTCTCTCCTAGATTTAAAAAACTTGTAAAACTAGTCAAACAAATAAAGGTAACAAGTCTATTACTTCTGTATATGAATATGCCAGCATTGGTGTTAATTAAAGCAAAACCATATTGCTGTTTTTCCAAAGAAACTTCTGTACTTCAATAGATTCTAATAGATGATGTGACACAAATTAACTATTCCTGTCAGCAGGGAAGTTCAGTAAAAAAGCACAACAATAATAACTAAAAAAAAAAGGCTCAGCAAGCTTGGAAATCCATAGAGCAGGAATTAAATGCTATAATCAGGTTGTTTGTGCAACCATTTAGCATCTCATTTTTTTGCTGTGCAAGCTGAGGGACCGCTTGAGACAGGCCATCTTGGAGAGTAACAAAGTGCACCAATAACTAACATGGGCTTAAAAGAATATTGATAGTCCATGACAAGCTGCTTCCTGAGAAATGTTTCTTGGTCAAATAGCAGCAATCATTAAATATATGAAGGTCAGTCAATTTAATCTGCTCTTTTTATATGGATTGATTAGTTTAGTAAAGTAACAGAGCTAGGAGACAATTAATGTGACCATAGTTTTTCATGCCATGATGGTAGCCCGTCATTTTTAAAGTGACTACTTAAAAGATGATCTTCTACACTAATACATACAAGTCATACACATTTTAGTAACTGTGTACAGCACTGGTAGGGACTGAGACTATTAAGAGTTGCTACATAAATATACTATAATGATTTTCTGGATTGTATAAGTGCATCTTTTATCCAGAGGGTCCCAATGTGCTTTATAAACTTGACTTAAATAGTTAAAATTTACGAATTGTAGTCCAAATCCTGCAATGGGCTCCACTCATCTGTGCCCTTGTGCAGCTCATTACAGGGTCATGCTTAGATCTAGAAACTAGTACACACCACTAAAATGTATCCATCACTTGCAAGAAATGTGGCTACTCTTCAAAAGTGCACAGCAACATTACACAAAAGTTCATGGCATGAAGGGAAGAAGAATTCTCATGATATCCTATGGAAAACTCTTACAGAATTTAAGACTGGTGAAACAAACCGGGTTCAATAGAAACTGTTTTTAAAAGAGAACGGGATCCTTCCTATAGAATTTTCAAACCCATATGAAGAATTTAATAAAGCATTATATCATGCCTAATGAATACTATAGGCTGGTTTACAACTTCTATTCAAAACTCAAAGAACTTTTCCATAAAGAATAATCATTTGAAACACCAGGAAGAATTGTAGATAGGCAAACTGTAATCAGAACTGGGCCATGACGCCAGAGCTAACGCTTCCATTCTTGGTGGAAAATGCAATGAAACCTCAAGTCAAGTCTCGGGGCTGCTCTAAGCCATATTCAGTTGTCCATGGCCACAACAGACCACTCCAGCAGCCAGGGAAATGGATTAAAAATCTCCAAGACTTCCTATTTCCAGACTGGCTAGAAATACCATAGGAATGGACTTTCCAGGGTTTGCTCAAATAGCTGCTCATACTGGAGCCAGCATTTTCCTGCAAAGATCTTTCAGCACTGCACTATTCTCAGGTGTTCACCTCTTGGCCCTCTCTGACAGTTGTTTGACAGATGATGCAAATTGTGTGGCACACGTTTTAAAGTTGGACATTTAAGAAAACAAATTACAGCCAATGTCTTTGACGTAATGCTTTGTGACACCAATAGTTAGGGAGAGTGACATTGTCGGAAAATAATTTAGGTTGAAAGCTTTTGGAACAGTTCATGTTCCAAGGTGACTTTGCACTATAGTTTGCTACTTTTGTAAGTGATTCGTGATATGCTTTCTGGGTGAGATGCAAAGCCCATGCAGGTCAATAACTGTTTCCATAGACTTCCAGGCATTTTGGAGCAAGCCGTCAGCAAGAAGTGAGCTGTAGCTCACGAAAGCTTATGCTCAAATAAATTGGTTAGTCTCTAAGGTGCCACACGTACTCCTTTTCTTTTTGCAATCTCACAACGTAGACCATTCAGCAAAAGTTCTTACAGAATCTGATCTCACAATTAGTCCCTCAGTATTTCTTTCTCTAGTATTGGTAGCTGACCCTATATTTCCAGTTTCCTTCTTTGACTTTAAAGAAGGAGAGACAGGCCTGCCGAAAGCAATTCCGGGCCCCAGGGCAGGACAGCCAATGGGTGCTCTTTCGGCATGGCCAGGGCTTCCACATGCCCGGCCGTCTGCCTTCACTGCCTGCAGTACCACCCTAGGCCCACCTAGGAGCATTGCAGCCTGCCTGGGTGATTTGAAAGGGCCCAGGGCTCCTGACCAGTGCCACTGTGGTCAAGAGCCCCAGGCCCTTTTAAATCGCTTTTTTAATTGCCTGACAATTGCCCCCGTCAGCTGGCCTCAGGAGAAAGCTTTTCTTTGGGCTGCAATTAGAGAGACAAATGCCACCCATCTGCCTCAATGGGCTGGGGAAATTGATAGGGCCAGCAGTGAAGGGGAGCAGTCCCAGCAGCAAGGGATATACTGAGGGACACCAGGTAGATTCTCCCCTCAGGTGTTTCTGGCACCGATTGGTCACCAGGGTGAGGGGAAAAGGGTACTGATTGGCCAGGAATTCCCAGCTCCCAGGATTTAATCTGGAGTAGGGGCCATGTAGAGCCTCTTTTGGCTCCGTTCCAGCATCCCCACCCTAGCCACCCTGAATTAGGAATGGGAATCCAGTGAAAGAGATGCTATGGGTCTAGCCGATCACCCCTTTGGAGGTCAGGAAGGAATTTGTTCTCCCATGGGCCAATTGGCAGAGGACTAGGGAGTTTTTCACGTCCCTCACAACACCTTCAAGGCACAGTGGGTTAAATAGGGACGTGTTTAGTGCCTAACACATGCACTTGGGTTGAGTTGTTAATTTGTCACAACTTGCAGCGGCCCATAAAAGGATAAAATGAACAGTTCCCAGAGATAAAAGACCTGGGATTTTGGTGATGGGCCTTGGGCTCATGAGATAGGGCGAGACCGGGTGGCCTGCTACTGGAGAGTGTAGGTGATGGGCAGGTAGCATAACCCTCCCTCCACCCCCACCCCCCATGTTAAAGTTTAACAAAAGTTGCAGCCTGACACTTGATTCCATACATGTGTTTGTCCTTATTTTGCCACTGTTTCTATGTCAGGTACACCACGAACCATCATGCCTCATCTATTAACCCTGCAAGAAATTTTTTTAACTTTCTCGTATCTCTACAAGTCCTGATCTTTTTCCAGTCAGTTCCGTAGGGAAGGAGAAGGTGAGAGAGAAAGCAAAGATGGATCCTTGATGTTGTGCAGGTTGGCAGCAATTGAGATTATGCTATTCTTCTGGAGGCACTCTTTTGATGTGCAATACCTTGCCCCAAAGACATTGGGGAACACAGCTGCAGAGCTGGTGATATGGTCCTCAGGTTTTGTCAATGAAGCAAAAATCTGGAAGAATGAGACCAGAGTAGTATCTATGAACCTAATATCTTACTACAGATTCTCCAGGTTTTTTGAGATTATAATTGAGTTTTGTCTCAGAACAGAAGCCAATTATAATGAGGTTAGGGAATGTAAAATATCCAAACACATATGTAACCTACGTATATTAGCTGTGGCTCAGTTAAAACACTGCATGAAATGAGAAGGTCTTCAATAGTGGAAGAGAAAATGACATCAGAGGACCTGACTGTCATTTACTCTATGCCCCTTTACACTGTTGTTATATGGAACTATAAATTACTCCCACCTTAAGGCCCTTTTACACTATCAATGTGGTCTGAAGTGTAAATGATAATCAGGTTCAGTGAGTTTTTGCAGAAGTAATCAGAGAGTCTTAAGGGACAATAGTGCCCTTCTGCAACACATTACTAATATTTGACATCTGGAGACAAACCTATTTTATATAAAGCACATTCTGGAACAATTTAATGACAGAACCACACAGGGTTCAGTTTGTGCCCTTTACTCAATCAAAACCTAAGTGCAAAACATAGTTAATGCAAACTTACGGCTGCACAGTTAAAAATGGCTAAGTGTGAAAATGCAAAACTTAAGATTCCGAGACCTAAATCAGATAAATGGCACATCATGTATGTAATGTAGCGATGGGACAGACCCACAAAATTTAGAACCTGATTTGGATGTGATGCTGAACTTCCCTAAAATTCAGAGTAAGTGTCTGGATTCAGTGTTCCAGTTCTAGTCCATATTTATCTTATGGTATGCCATTAACATCATAAACAGTGTTAAACTCCATATTACTGAGTAATAACTCACTCCATGATGAGAGGTTCTATTGAAAGCAAGGAGACTGCACATAGTGTAAGGTATTACTCAATGTGAGGAAAGTTTGGAAGAACCTGATCCAGAGTAAGGAGTGCAGTTTACTGGGGGGAGAGGGAGGGGAAGTAATACACAATGTGGCTGAGTTAACATTGATATTGGAACCTTCACTTTGGTATCCTTGGCTGTTTGTGGTTTACATTGCATTAAATTGTTTAATCATTTATTATTTCCGAAGAGCATATAACTTTCTGTAACAGCTTATTTAAACAGCAATATGCAAAGATTTCACATCAGATGGTTTAGGATTCTTCAAGCTAGCAATTTAGCTCAGATTGCACTGGGACTGCTGTCTTCCATTAAACATGAAGCCATTGTCCCTGACATGAAATGAGAAACACATACCGGAACCAACCACAGACTCAACCATCCTCCAGTGGTCATTTTGAGTCATTACACTCCAGCAGCAACTCTGCCCACAGCATCACCCCCTCACCCCACATAAAAGAGATTTAGCTAACCCAGCAGACTAAGGCAGATAGTCAATTCCACCTCAGTGGAAGGGACAGTCACCAGAACGTGTTGGGGAAGTAAAAGTGGAAGAGAAAAATAGTAAGATCGTAGTTATGTCCCCAACTTCACCAAAAAACGTGCAAAAAGTAAATTGACTGAGCTATTGTCAGTAACTATGTCTTGGATGCATGTCAAGGTAGCTGATGTAGCCCGATGACCAGACCTCGTTGTACAGGAAATAAACACGTCTTCATATCTGTTCACCCTCCTTCTGCCAACTTACTGAGGATGTTCAAAACAAAAATCTTTGCCTGGTTTTCATTTTAGTTTTGCAGTTCACCTTAAGGGTATTTAAAGTATGTCTTCAGAAGAGTAAATATATCATGCACAAAAATAAAAAAACAATTGTAACCCATTAATTCTGCCTTTTAATTTCTTGTTTTCCTAGACCCTTCTTATTTTAATTTTGTTTAATTTTACACCGAACCTAACCACACAGTCCTTGCTCAGGCAAAACTTCCATTGTTTTCAGAGGAAGTTTTGCTTGAGGAGTGACTGCATAATTGGATCTCTTATGTGACCTAAATGTTTCCCAGCATTGTTCTTGGGACAGGTTTTCCCATTGCTCATAAATGAGATTTTATTTAATAAAGAAATAAACAAATGTGGAAACATTTTTAGGTTTTGAATTTCAAAGACAGAAGTCATCATTCTTTTAGGCAGGTGTGCCTTTCTTGGCAGCTGCTAAAGATTAGCAAATTACAAGTTCAGGATTTTTTTTTTTTTTTAAATATGGCTAAAGAATAAAATCTTTAGTCTGGCAATTTGAAGTCAAACTGCCACAATGAGCACCTGTTGAGAAAGCCCATTATTAGAAGCTAGGAGTTCTGGGTGAAAAGATCACTGTGAATTAATTTTGATTGCTTCACAAAACTCTGCATAACAAATGGTCTCTGATGGGGGTATCAAGGGACTTCCATTTGAAGGGGGGGGGATTTTGTTTCTAGGAAGGTAATATAATCTCTGCAGTGACATTAAAACACATCAGTGGCTGCACTTGCCTGAGTCCCTCTCCTGAAACAGATTGTATGCGCTTAGGTTACCAGGTATTATGCTTTGGGAGGGGAGAGAGAAACAACTGATATCAGAATCTTTTCTAAAGGATTAGCTAAAAAGCATATGGTCAGAGATCCATGACTCCTGGATTGTTAAAGCAGTTATCTACTTATATGTTTCATCCACAGGCATATTTCTCTATGTGCTGGACTGTTACATAAATTGCTAAAGTGAAGGGGGAAAAAATCAAACCATAAATTAACAAAATAATGCAGCAAGTAAATATTTTGCTAGAACGTAACATATATTCTAATAGGGATACTAGCAATGATACAAAGAGAATGGATATCTAGCAAATATTTATCTCTACTGGGGTAGAGGCTACTGAATATTAAGCAGCAATTTCCTCTCTCTCCGAAAAGAGTCTACATCTGAATTATGCAAAAATGCTACCTGCCTGTCATTTCCTGATTAAATGTAAAGCCAAGCTTCCCATCTGTTTGTGCGAATGAAAAGAGTAATATTCTATCAACTACTTTGTATGATCACTTTACTTAAGAGTTTCCTGCAGAATGATCTCCAAAATGATCTCATTCTTTCTAGAACAAAAAGAATTACCAGCAAGCTCTACGCTCTTAGCTAATAATCATGATTTGATCAACTTTATGCATCAGTTGTCAACACTTGACCATTAATACTACACAAGTTACAAGGTTCACTAATCCTTATGCCAAAAGGAAGCAAAGCTGACTTCCAAAATGCAAAAGCTGCAAAAGTTATTTACATATAAAGATGGAAAAAATGCCCCAGATGTGTCATATCCTGCCATCATTTTATATAAGTGATTCTACTTTTAAAGTTGGATCATACTTTAGGTCCTGTCTACACTGGGGATTTTAAGTGCATCTATGCAAGACCTTTGATAGGTTTGGATTCCATATGCTACGATGGGCCTGCAACATCCTCATTGAAGCCAGATAGTGCCACTATCGTAAGAGCAGGATTGGGCCCAGTATTTCTGTTCACTAAACGTATCACTTAATTAATCCTAACCGTGGGTCAGATCCTGCATTTCACTCACTCTTGATATCAGTGGGAAATTTTGCATGAGTGAGGACCATGGTTTTGAACTGAATAGCAAAGGTCTCATCCTCCAAGCTATTAAGGCACTTCTCTGTTGCTTTGCTAAGGCAGAGGAGCACAAAAGCCTGGGCACTTGAACAGAGAAACCCTGAGCCTGCTCTAATGCATACCAGAGGCCAGCCCAACAGCAGGAAAGCCCCAGGATAGGAAGACAGAAAAGTGGCTTAACGCCACTATTGCACTCCTCAACCCTGCCTGAGCTGCGCCAAAGCAGGGAGAAAAGTGGAAACCTAATTCAAGACCAGTAGGGAAGGGATGAACTCAAGGATCTGCACAATGGAGTTTTCCCTGGCCTGACCCTTTCCTCGCCCCATCCAGCTTTCCCCTCGGCGCCGATGCAGAGGGACCCTTACAGAGATAGACCCAATGCCATGCAGGGGCATATATACCCAACCCCTTATGCAGAAGAACAGCACCCATCCTGCTGTTTATGGAGCCTCCACCTCTACAAATGTGGGACATGGGTATGCCACACACGGCTTCTGTAAACACTAGAAGTAAAGAAAAACTACAGAAAAACCTATAACCAAAACATGATTTTTCTCTCGCCTCATTTGAACGCTTGTTTTTGTTTTAAGTTATGCAAATAATAAAGTAAGACAAGTGCCGACATACAAATGTTGGGAAAATGCCTGGCCCCTAGCAATATAAAGTGACTATGGATGCATTATCAGTGAAAACTACGGGAGAAACTTTGCAAGGAACTTGGAAAGGTTACAAGGTTCATATGAGTCAATAACATTAACTCAAGTGAAGGGTATGCACTAGACACACAAAGTTACATAAAGGGCCAAAGTCTGCCTTGCACCCTTGTATTGAGGTCAATGGTGCTGCACAGTGATAGCTAGAGCATAATTCTCCCCAGCGTGACGATTTGAACATTTATCAAATTTTGAAGTCTATCAAATGTCTTTTTTCAAGTAGCATATATATTTATTCCCTCGCTGTTTCAAAGTCTCTTCATCAACATCTAATGAAAGCCACAGAGCAATGAAAACAAGTGACCAGGAAAATAGTCCAAACAACTTGTTTTAATTAAAAAAAAATAAAAGAAACGTACTCCTAATAAATGCCCCTCCAATTTTATTACAAAATTATTTTAAAAAGCACAGCATTTAAGGCTCTATTAGAAAAATAAGAACAGTGGGAAATATGTAAACAAGTCCCTCTGTTTCTTTTTCACACGACTACAAAACAAACTACAAATCTCCGATGTTGAAAAGTTCTTCCTTAAGTTAATAAAATCTGTCAGCTTCCATAATGGTTGATTGGAAGAAAGTCCACAGGTGCAGTATTCTGTTGTTCACAGCTTGGGAAGTCAAGGCTTATAATAAAAAGCCCTCTGCGTTATGGTCCTCCTTCCCCATCAATTCACATCAAGTATTATTAGAATCATCTGCCACCTCAATGCTGCTTCCTCTGTGCTCAAACTGCAGAAGCAACAGTGACATTTTACTGCTCTGCAGGTGCTGCTGTGTGTGGTCATGAACACAGAAGTGTGGCCTGCTATTGTTCTCCAGTAGCACTTTGATCTCAAGCACAAAAAGCTGCATAGCTGGATGCCCTATTCATTTTTATGCTGGGCTTCTACGGGTAAGAGAAAGAAGAGGTGACAAGAGATGGGCAATCCATAATATTTATTTCAACAACTGCTTCAAATCTTTTTAAACGTCATAAGAACATGGCTCATTAAACTACAACAGCCTTGAAATTGTGTTATAAAACCGCAAAACAAAAATCAATACATCTGCTAGAAAGGACGTAATGAAATATATCGAGTTGGCTGAAAAGTGGTGTGTATGAATCATAATATTATTATGTACACATCACTTCTATTTCCAATACTTAAAGTTAACAAACTAGGGAGTGCTTTCTTCTCCATCACTTAAACAGGTGCTACAAGGTAAGGTTTATCAAAGTTATTTTCCAAAGCCATTCCTTCTGCTATAAATAACACTGGGGAGGGAGCGGGCTTAGTAAAGGGAGATCAATTCAACACATATTTGCTATCTGAGCTTCAGCTGTTGTCGTATTACTTCACAGTCTAATCAATACTCTGCTCCATAAGGGCAACGGAAAAAGCCGCAACATCACCCTGATGAGTCGCTGTAGGTTTATTACTGGACTAAAAGCATGTAGTGTTTCTAATCTTAATAAAGATTATTTTTGGTAGCAGCATCTTGGCCACTCTTAAATACTGTAACCCTCCTTCTAACATCTTGTGTGATGACTTCAAGTGTTTTCCCTTTGCTTTTCAACTGTGTTGAATGAACGCTTCTAAAAACAACCCCCCAAATAATCACCCAGGAAATTATTCAGAATTATTTTTCATTGACTTTAAATTGAAGTTATCGCTCTCCTGGTGAATTCAAACAAAGATGATGTTTTTATGTTTTAACACATAGAGAAGTAGGAATATTGCTATAAACCCCAATCACTGGGAGGCTTGGGGATGGAGGTAGGGGAGGGGAGTCTGATGATTAAATCATCCAGAACCCCAGATGGAAATGTTGCTTTATCACCCATGCATTATACTGTATAATCTCAGGTTTCAGAGTAGCAGCCATGTTAGTCTGTATCCACAAAAAGAAAAGGAGTACTTGTGGCACCTTAGAGACTAACAAATGTATTTGAGCATAAGCTTTTGTGAGCTACAGTGGATCTGCATGCATCCGATGAAGTGAGCTGTAGCTCACGAAAGCTTATGCTGAAATAAATTTGTTAGTCTCTAAGGTACCACAAGTCCTCCTTTTCTTTTTACTGTATAATCTGTAATGCTTAAAAAAAACACCAAGGCAATGCAGCTGTGAGATGCATCTTTCTTGGTCTTTGTCTCACATCCTGGGGCTTCTTCAGATCTTCTTCCTTCCTGGGGCTACGTTGCCATTCCGTGTTAAAGCTACTGATGCATCTGCCACTTGAGAACTGAATGGTGCACATGCATCTTCTGTGTCTGATAACAATCACATGCAGAGGTGATTGGCAGATTATACAATGGAAAACCAGGTAATGTATTGTGGAGCAGAGTGACAATTTGCCTTTATTAAGCACCTTTGGCTGCTTCACCTGCACTCCGCCCACTAATCCAGTGGTTCTCAATCAGGGGTACATGTACCCCTGGGGTATGCAGAGGTCTTCCAGAGGGTACATCAACTCATCTAGATATTTGCCTAGTTTTAAAACAGGCTACATAAAAAGCACTAGCAAAGTCAGTACAAACTAAAGTTTCATACAGATTGTCCATACTGCTCTACATACACTATGAACTGAAATGAGATTATTTATATTCCAATTGATTTATAATTATACTGTAAAAATGAAAAAGTCAGCAATTTTTCAGTAATAATGTGCTGGGACACTTTTCTATTTTTGTGTCTGATTGTGCAAGCAAGTAGTTTTTAAGTGAAGTGAAACTTGGGGTACACAAGACAAATCAGCCTCCTGAAAGGGGTACAGTACTCTGGAAAGGTTGACAACCACTGCACTAATACATCTTCTCCGGGACTTATTCTAACATTCCAGATGGCTACGCAGCTCACACAGCCAACTCGCCCCCCCGGCTCCAAACAACCTGCCAGTGTACTGATTTCTATTTCCTCTAACTGTGGAATTTACCCGTAAAGATATACTGGCTTCTGGTGAAAGGGAGAAAATATTCAGTCTCTGACTAGTGATATGTTTATAGTTCACTACCTCACAACCCAAGAGGACGAGAAATAGGAGATTTATACCTCTGATCCTTTGCACTTAATTCAAGCCCTGGTAGGTCCTGTGGTACCATGACATCATTATTTACAGAAAATACATTTTAGGTCGATTGTAGAGATTTCTGAACCGTGTTAGTAATAAAGTTCCTCTTTCTCAAAGTTCTGTACAGTTGGATTTAAGCTACCAAGACCCTTGGCTATTACATAAAAATACATACTTTAAGCCTCTCTAAAACATTTGTAGAATAGTTTGCTATCGCCTTTACGGCAAGTACAGGATACGTAATGGTGAAGGGTGGTATGAAGACTGTTTTGATTCACAGATGCATTTCCACAACCAAGACTCATACTGGTAAAAGAAATGATAAAACTTTGTCTCTGATGATCTTAAAGTACTTTGCATGAACATAACAGGGTGAGGTCAACAATATTAGGGTCCCCTTCTGGACCCATGGTTCCCGCCCTGGCAAGTAATATAAGCCTGGAGAAAGCCCTTTGCTGGAGCACCATCGCTACTAGGGATGATCTCCTGCTGGGACACCGTCACCTCTGTGTATGTGTGCATGTGTGTGTGAGGGAAGCCTCAAGGAAGCTTCACACTAGCTAATCACCATCCACAGCGATAGAGAAGGGCATAAGGAAGCCTCCCTTATGGGTGACATTAGCTATACAGCTTGGAGAAAATGCTAAGAAGCATGTTCAGACGAGACAGTACACGGCCACCTGCCGGCACAGTTTGTAAGGGACAAACAGCTACCACTTAACCTCCTGAAACCCTCCCATCCCGGAGCAGAATCCAATAGCTGTTTAAAAGTACAGAGCAATACCCACAAAAATGTTCTGGACAGGAAGCAAAGAACACTGTATCCAAATACAACTGGGGGGAGGGGGGGGGGGGTTAAAGTGGAATTCAGATTTGCTAGAAAACCAGGATTAACTGCTTTAACACACACACACACACGGAGGGGCCCTGAATCTCAGCTACAGCTAAACTGAATTTGGACTGGGCGCTGTGAGGAACAGACTGGACTTTATGCCATCTTTGTACCTCTCTGATTCTGTAGACCACCAGAGTGGCCCGGATGCAAACTAGAGTAGCTCTAATATGCTTCTCTAACAGCTGTTGCAGCAGCCTAGTGTACTCCTGTCACATCCCTCCTGTTACACTCCTTCCACCCAGCTGCACCCTTGGCATGCCCTATGCTGGGGACTGCAAGGAGGAAAGCGGGCGGCCATTCTGCTGTCCTATGCCACCCAAGACACCCCTATGCTGGGGGGCCTGTTCCATCTGCAATGTGGCCTTTTTATGCTTGGGGGTCATAGCAGACCCTAGATTCAGGACCAGGAACTTTAATGACCTTAACTGGTCAGAGCTTCATTTTTTACATCTCATCTGAAAGACAGCACCTCCGGCAGCCACGATCACCACCATGCTAGAGCATTGGTTCAGCGGAGACTTAAGGGAAAGGTCAGCTTCTGAATCACCAGCATGGCTATCTGCAGCATACAGATATGCTTTGGAGGTCTCCGGTCCATGTACTGACCCCTTCCAACCCTACTTAGCTTTTACTATGTAATGATATAGAGAGTAGATGCTACAGCTGCAGGCTATTGATATTTAATCTTTAATTTATTGTTACTTTATTGTTTCCTATAAATTCTCTTGTCTTTCACATGCTGCTGCTAAGACCTCTGCCATTAATTGTTAGCCTTGCATAGAGCAATAACTCCACTCCAGACAAAGAAAACTCACGCCTAGTCACCGAGAGAGAGACACATCACATCACCATAGGATTCCCTTCTCATACCAAGCCTTTTACAGTTAATAATTATACAGCAACTTTGTCTGCTTAAGTTCAAATACCCTCCCCCACTGAAGACTGCCATGTCAACATACAATAGCCTTCACTGGAACATTAAGGGCCAAGAGTCCATTACACAGAGCTTCCTACGGTTACATTATCTGACTCTGCTTGAATATCATGACTCTCAAAATCAGCTGCATCTCACCCACCCCTGCATATATGCAAACCCTAGCCCTACAGTAAGTTGAATCACTCTACTAGTATTTACTAATAATTTTTAATATCAGAGTCACAGGACTGAGCTGTCACTAAGCTATCCACTGCTATGGAATTTGGGGCTGACATTTTCAAAGCTGACTGATATTCAATGTCCCATTTGTGGGTGACTAACAGGAAATACTCTTAAAGGGGCCTGAATTTTACACAGCAAGTGTTCAGTGCTTTCTACAATTAGGGCTCCTTTCTGGTTTCCCAAGATGAGCACTCAAAAACAGAAATGCTAAAAGTCACTAGTCACTCTTGAAAATTTAGGCCAAGGGCTTTTTGTTGCCCAGGTTCTTAATTTTGTTTTATTCTTGTTGTTATTGTTCTCAACATCTGATTTTTCAGATATGAAAAAAGCACTTTGAGATAAGTACCTCATAAAACCAGGACTTTATGCTTTTAGCTGACGATTACTTCAGACTCCTGATGAAATTAAACCCATTCAGCTTTGTTTCTCTTTGTTTCAGGAGGGCAGCAGGGAGAAGAAAAAGCAGCAGCAAATACCTACAATCAGGCAGAATGCACGGATTCATATTGGAAGTGGCCGGTGTTTCAATGGCTAGCTACACCAAAAGAAAAGGAGGACTTGTGGCACCTTAGAGACTAACAAATTTATTTGAGCATAAGCTTTCGTGAGCTACAGCTCACTTCATCACGAAAGCTTATGCTCAAATAAATTTGTTAGTCTCTAAGGTGCCACAAGTCCTCCTTTTCTTTTTGCGGATACAGACTAACACAGCTGCTACTCTGAAACCTGTCATAGCTATACAAAGTTATCCTTTCAAACCAGGCAAGGCTGGCACTGCCATGGAAGCGATAAGGACAGGCAAAGAGTTCAGTAAAACTGAGAGAAGCCCCGACCCTAACAAAGCATTTTAATGGTTCTGAAATACTAAGCATTAATTTTCCCTACTGCTAGTTTCCAACACTGAGAAGGGAATAGGCATAACCTTGGCTGCATTCCCACAATGCACCAGCCAACACAGCTTCACCAGTGCAGTATCATAATTTGCTGCTGGTATAATAGTAGTAATACCTGTCTCTTATATAGCACTTTGTAATCAATAAATCTCAAAGCAAGGTCAGTATCATTATCCCCATTGTATAGATGGAGAAACTGAGGCCCAGAGCGGGAAATGGTTTGCCCAAAGTCACCCAGGAGGCCAATGACGGAGCCAGGAATAGAACCCAGTTCATTGCACTGCAACTCCAGTGCACCATCTACTCCAAAACACTGCCTCCAGTAAATTATTACTTCTGTTATTCCCCCTGCCCCAGAACAAGCTGGGGAGGAATTGTGACCACAATTCTAGTTCCACGTTGTCTTACTATACATTCTAACCCAGACTTTTTGATAACCCAAATATTTTGCCTCCCAATTAGATATTAAAATTCCATCTGCTTAGTTTTACTGTTACATTCACCAAATAATAAATCTGTGGGGAATAAAGTGAAACCATACACACGCAAAAATCACCTGTAGTCCAGACTAAAACTCATTTGTGATAAACATCACTTAAACTGACAATGAACTATATTCCTGTTCTTGTCAAGGCACAGAGTGCAATAAATATTGCCCCTGCATTGGGTCTGAGCGAGTGGTATTTGTATTATCCACAAGGAGAATTTTGTATCAGATTGTGATTACATCCAATATCTCAGTGAAAAGTACAGTAATCTCTCGAGACGCTTCACAGAAATAGATGGTAAAACTGGTTCTCACAAATACAACAACAAATTTAAATGCACATAAAACTACTTTGGCTTTTCAACAGCATTCATCATAGTTACTTTCCCTGATAACTTACAAACATGGGGAGCTCGCAGGCAGAATGCTGCTAGTTCTGAGTGAGACTTTAGGAGGGTTGAGACCTGAGGAGGGTGAGAGTGAGACTTTAGGAGGGCTGTTTTTAGGCACTGCTATAACTATTTAGATTCCAATATACAGTAGCTGCTTACTATACAAACACACAGAAAGAGAGCCCCTTCCCTGAAGAGCTTCCGATTTCAATACACAAGACAGACAAAGAGTGGGAGCTGAGAAAGTATCATTAGCCCCATTTCATAGTGGTACAGAGATATTGAGTGACTTGGCCAAGGTCATATATGGGCAAAGCTAGGAATTCAACTCGGATTTCCTTAGTCACAGGGTATGTCTACACTACAGAAGAAGTCTGCTCTTAACTCATGTGAGCTAACCTGTATTAACTAACATGGACTGAAATAGCAGTAAAGACACAGTGGTGTTCAGTGATCACACAGCATTTAAAGTGTTTGTAAGAGCTCTGCTTTATTCTGCATTCTGTTCTAACCGCCAGGGCATAACAACAAGAGCTTCACAACCTCGCCCAGACGGTCTGGGAAGCTCGGCCCTTAAAGGCACTAATACCACTTCTTCCCTCCCAAGAAAAAAAACTAACAACAAGAGCTTCACACATACCTCCCAACATTTTAAGTAGCTAAAGCAGCTTGGGTCCTGGCCCGCCTGTGGGTGGGAGGCCAGGGGAGGGGGGAGAAAGGGAGCCGCAGAGCGAGCCTTCCTGCACTCACCCCACACTAGCGGCTCCTACATCTCCTGTCCTGCAGGGCTGGCTGGGCTCAGTTCCCGCTCCAGGTGTTGCAACCTGGTACACAGGGTCCATGTCACAGTACCACTAAAGTCTGGCCCAGCCCCCCTGACTGGGGCAACTGAACCAAGCAAGTGGCATTGTAACCTGGTGCATGGGGTCACAATGTCACTCAAAATTTGGCCCAGCTGTCCCCACATCAAGGGGCCAGGCCACACCTGAGCAGCAGGTTGCAAGGCCCAGAGCGGGGAGCTGAGCCCCACCAGCCAGTCTTGCAGGACAGCAGGTTTTGTGGGTCAGCAAACCCAGCACTGTTCACTGTGACCTGCCCAGGCTTTCTGTTTGGGAAGCTCAGTCTTTAAGGCACAGACCCCAACTGGGTATGTCTATACAGCAATCATGGGTGGCAGAAAGCCTGAGCAACTACTCATGTGTCTAGCCCGCACGGAATCCACTGCTGCAGCATGTGAGCTAGCGGGATTAAAACTAGGAGGGGTGCGTCTACATGAACTGCAATTATACCCTAGGATTGCAGTGTAGACACACCCAATACCATAATGGTCACTTGCTTTTAATTTGGGTTAGCAGCTTGATTACAGCCTGCAAGGCTATGTCTCCACCACAGCTGGGGGAAATCCTCCCAGCCCGGGTAGTCAGACTCACACTAGCTCAGATAGTGTGGACACTGCTCATTGGGTGAAAGTTCAGGTTCTCAAGCCCACCCAACCTCCTGGGTCTGAGCTCAGGTGGCTAGCCTGAGCCTCTGCCCATGTCACAACATCAATGCTGCTATTTTTAGCACGTTAGCCCAAGCACAGGCTAGTGCTGCAATGTCTACACTAGCAGCAAAGAGTCTTGTGGCACCTTATGGACTAACAGACGTATTGGAGCATAAGCTTTCGTGGGTGAATACCCACTTCTTCAGATGCATGGAATGGAAATTTCCAGCAGCAGGTATAAATATGCAAGCAAGAATCAGGCTAGGGATAATGAGGTCTACACTGACATACTAGTGTGCTAGCTCAACCTGAGCTACCATGAGTCTGTCTAGCCGGGCTGGGAAGCATGCTCCCAGCTGCAGCCTAAGGGAGCCTGGGGCTGAATGCAAGCTGCTAACCCAAATTCAAACCAAAGTGGCTGTGTCTTCACTGCTATTTTAACCCAGCTTAGCTAACCCAAGTTAAGAGCACACCTTTTATTTTTTCAGTACAGTGTAGACATACCAAAAGTCTAGTGCCTTACCACAAGACCAGCCATCCTTTAGACATATTCATGCAAACTTTCAGGGTTCCAAAGCACAGTTATGCACAATTAACATGTTAGTAAACTCAATTCAAACATGTTGCAGATATTCAAATAATTTAATCTTAAATTGAGTTTCTGTTGGCACTATTTAGATATTTTTAAGACTGTTATGTTGCCCGGTTGGTTTGGTGTGTATATATTTATAATCAAAAATATATATACACACCAAACCAACCGGGCAACATAACAGTCTTAAAAAAAATATAAAAAAAAAATCTAAATAGCGCCAACAGAAACTCAATTTAAGATTAAATTATTTGACTATCTGCTGCTATCCTCTCTTCATCTGCCCTGTTTTAAGAGCTTTTACAAAACCTGGACACTTTTCCCCCAACCCATTTTACCTTATTTTCCATTTGACAAATATTGATTTATTTCCTCCATGTTTAAATGCATTGTAATCCACTCCAACTGTTTTGTTTGCTTTCTTGTTTGTGCTTTACTGTTGATGTCAACATGCATATGCGTAGTTCTGGGAATAGAGGATTGGTTAATTAACTGCTTTTGCAAAGCCAACAGAGAGAACACAAGAGCACAACCCATTGTTTTGTATGGGTCACACCCTAGAAAGGCTGCTTGCAAGTATCTCACACAGCAGGGGTCTGAAAAAAACTAATAGATAGTAGGGAGCCAATGGAAGCTAAACTGATTTAAGCAAGGGTTAAACCAGTTTCATTGTATCTACGTTATGGGTTTGCCCTGGTATAAATGGATTGACTTCAAATTGATTAAGTTAAAGCAATGCCATTTTTCTAGTATTGACAAGCCACAGCACAAGGAGGTGAGCTGTGCTTGTGTTATCTCCTTGGCATTAGTTACACAAAGGTGAATCCTAGTTTAGCAGTATTGTATTGTGTGTGTCAGTGTCTTGTCAGCATGCAGTAAAAAGAAAACCCAAGAGTATATAGTTTGCAGTGGCTTTTCCTGGAATAATCAGGAGCAGGTGAGATCTTTGCAGTCTTTCATCCACTGCATTCATTCTAGAACCAGGCCCATAGAAACAGTAGCAGTAGTTAGCTGTGCTTAAAAAGTCACAAAACTCCCACGTATATACTCTTTAAAAATGCTCAAACTTTGATTATTATCCATAGAAAATGGATTCCAAAAAGTAAGCAAACTAACTAGAAGCCTAACCAGCTCAGAAGACAGCACAATTCTCATTAGCAGCTCTCTCATGGCTCTTCAAATAGAATGCTGTATCCAGATTAGTCAACTAAACAAAGCTGCAGACTACTTGCAAAACTATATCACTTTTTTACTTCTCTTAGGCTCTTCTAACTAACAGGAAGACATCAGCTCACGTGAACTCCAGTTTGGGGTATGTTAGGGTACACGTGTGCAAATTCCTTGTGCTGTAGTGGACCGGTATTGAACTCTTTTTCAGTTGGTGCGGCAGCCCCCTACCTTTGTCCCCCTGCTGTCCGAGTGCCTGTGAGAACCCTGCAGCCTACACAGACGCTGGGTGGCAGAGTACATTTAGGGCCATTGCGTCAACTTTGCGCACAAAATTACACACATTCTATTCATTCTACTGGGGGGGGGGGGCGGGAGGGTCGCCCAAGTACCTTTTTCTTTCTCTATTTTAAAATATCCTTCTAGTTGTATCATTCTATCCTAACACATTTTGTTCACATCTTTGATATTGTTTCCAGTCAAAGTGTTAGTTTTCCCCTCATCCCATCAACCTCCACAAGGGGTATGTCAAGGGGCACTGCACTGCCTCACAGCAGGGAGTCAGACACAGCTGGTGTAACTAATATGGCTAATGAGGACATGCTATGCTACAGCAAACCTCTTAAGGTACAACTCAGCACCACCAAGGACACCACAAGTCAGAGGTGCTTCCGCTGCTAGGCTCCATAGGCACTAGGATCTTGTAGGTCCCTGAGAAACACTAAAATGAAAGGATAGTTTACTAGGGCTGACAGAAAAGGCAAGGATGCAAATACCCCAGGTACAGTGACTTAGGCCGTTCAAATACTAGGTAAAACAACAGCTCCCAGACTGGCCCCAGGGGGCAAACCCACAGAGTTACGGCTCCTCAGGCTGTCTCCAGCCCCTCCTCTAACATGCAGCTTCCTAGCTAGGATCGGTCCCTGGTGTAGCTCTTTGGGGACAATCCTACGTTGCTACCTGCTACTGTGACAGCATTTCCCACAACAGCAGGCTGCCCCAAATTTGGGCAACAATTGGTTTACAAGCCACCCACCACCACACACACGAGTCCCTGTTCTACCTAGCTGCCCTGTACAAGGATGGAAACCCCGTCTTTGGGGCCAACACCCAGTAAAAGCCCAATGACCCAGTAAAAGCAGGGAGAACTGGAGGTCCTGGTGATGTCAAGGAACTATGATGTGATCGGAATAACAGAGACTTGGTGGGATAACTCACATGACTGGAGTACTGTCATGGATGGTTATAAACTGTTCAGGAAGGACAGGCAGGGCAGAAAAGGTGGGGGAGTAGCACTGTATGTAAGGGAGCAGTATGACTGCTCAGAGCTCCGGTACGAAACTGCAGAAAAACCTGAGTGTCTCTGGATTAAGTTTAGAAGTGTGTGCAACAAGAGTGATGTAGTGGTGGGAGTCTGCTATAGACCACCGGACCAGGGGGATGAGGTAGATGAGGCTTTCTTCCGGCAGCTCACGGAAGCTACTAGATCGCATGCCCTGATTCTCATGGGTGACTTTAATTTTCCTGATATCTGCTGGGAGAGCAATACAGCGGTGCATAGACAATCCAGGAAGTTTTTGGAAAGCGTAGGGGACAATTTCCTGGCGCAAGTGCTAGAGGAGCCAACTAGGGGGGGCGCTTTTCTTGACCTGCTGCTCACAAACCGGGTAGAATTAGTGGGGGAAGCAAAAGTGGATGGGAATCTGGGAGGCAGTGACCATGAGTTGGTTGAGTTCAGGATCCTGACACAGGGAAGAAAGGTAAGCAGCACGATACGGACCCTGGACTTCAGGAAAGCAGACTTCGACTCCCTCAGGGAACGGATGGCCAGGATCCCCTGGTGGACTAACTTGAAGGGGAAAGGAGTCCAGGAGAGCTGGCTGTATTTCAAGGAATCCCTGTTGAGGTTACAGGGACAAACCATCCCGATGAGTCGAAAGAATAATAAATATGGCAGGCGACCAGCTTGGCTTAATGGTGAAATCTTAGCGGATCTTAAACATAAAAAAGAAGCTTACAAGAAGTGGAAGGTTGGACATATGACCAGGGAAGAGTATAAAAATATTGCTCGGGCATGTAGGAATGTTATCAGGAGGGCCAAATCGTACCTGGAGCTGCAGCTAGCCAGAAATGTTAAGAGTAACAAGAAGGGTTTCTTCAGGTATGTTGGCAACAAGAAGAAAGCCAAGGAATGTGTGGGCCCCTTACTGAATGAGGGAGGCAAACTAGTGACAGAGGATGTGGAAAAAGCTAATGTACTCAATGCTTTTTTTGCCTCTGTTTTCACTAACAAGGGCAGCTCCCAGACTGCTACGCTGGGCATCACAAAATGGGGAAGAGATGGCCAGCCCTCTGTGGAGATAGAGGTGGTTAGGGACTATTTAGAAAAGCTGGACGTGCACAAGTCCATGGGGCCGGACGAGTTGCATCCGAGAGTGCTGAAGGAATTGGCGGCTGTGATTGCAGAGCCATTGGCCATTATCTTTGAAAACTCGTGGCGAACCGGGGAAGTCCCGGATGACTGGAAAAAGGCTAATGTAGTGCCAATCTTTAAAAAAGGGAAGGAGGATGATCCTGGGAACTACAGGCCAGTCAGCCTCACTTCAGTCCCTGGAAAAATCATGGAGCGGGTCCTCAAAGAATCAATCCTGAAGCACTTGCATGAGAGGAAAGTGATCAGGAACAGCCAGCATAGATTCACCAAGGGAAGGTCATGCCTGACTAATCTAATCGCCTTTTATGATGAGATTACTGGTTCTGTGGATGAAGGGAAAGCAGTGGATGTATTGTTTCTTGACTTTAGCAAAGCTTTTGACACGGTCTCCCACAGTATTCTTGTCAGCAAGTTAAGGAAGTATGGGCTGGATGAATGCACTACAAGGTGGGTAGAAAGCTGGCTAGATTGTCGGGCTCAACGGGTAGTGATCAATGGCTCCATACCTAGTTGGCAGCCGGTATCAAGTGGAGTACCCCAAGGGTCGGTCCTTGTTCAATATCTTCATAAATGTTCAATATCTTTTGTTCAATATCTTCATAAATGATCTGGAGGATGGTGTGGATTGCACTCTCAGCAAATTTGCGGATGATACTAAACTGGGAGGAGTGGTAGATACGCTGGAGGGGAGGGATAGGATACAGAAAGACCTAGACAAATTGGAGGATTGGGCCAAAAGAAATCTGATGAGGTTCAATAAGGATAAGTGCAGGGTCCTGCACTTAGGACGGAAGAACCCAATGCACAGCTACGGACTAGGGACCGAATGGCTAGGCAGCAGTTCTGCGGAAAAGGACCTAGGGGTGACAGTGGACGAGAAGCTGGATATGAGTCAGCAGTGTGCCCTTGTTGCCAAGAAGGCCAATGGCATTTTGGGATGTATAAGTAGGGGCATAGCGAGCAGATCGAGGGACGTGATCGTTCCCCTCTATTCGACATTGGTGAGGCCTCATCTGGAGTACTGTGTCCAGTTTTGGGCCCCACACTTCAAGAAGGATGTGGATAAATTGGAGAGAGTCCAGCGAAGGGCAACAAAAATGATTAGGGGACTGGAACACATGAGTTATGAGGAGAGGCTGAGGGAGCTGGGATTGTTTAGCCTGCAGAAGAGAAGAATGAGGGGGGGATTTGATAGCTGCTTTCAACTACCTGAAAGGGGGTTCCAAAGAGGATGGCTCTAGACTGTTCTCAATGGTAGCAGATGACAGAACGAGGAGTAATGGTCTCAAGTTGCAGTGGGGGAGGTTTAGATTGGATATTAGGAAAATCTTTTTCACTAAGAGGGTGGTGAAACACTGGAATGCGTTACCTAGGGAGGTGGTAGAATCTCCTTCCTTAGAGGTTTTTAAGGTCAGGCTTGACAAAGCCCTGGCTGGGATGATTTAACTGGGAATTGGTCCTGCTTTGAGCAGGGGGTTGGACTAGATGACCTTCTGGGGTCCCTTCCAACCCTGATATTCTATGATTCTATGACCATTTCAAGGCTAATCCCCAGGATTTAAGGCATTTGGGGCTGCACTAGCCTTCTCCAGGCTCCTGTCTCTCTGAGTGCCTGAGCTAGCTATTGACTCTGGGAACTTGAGAGTCCCTGGTTACTCTTCCCCTAAGGTCCTTCCCCACCCTCTGCTGCTTCTCCACAAGTTCTTTGCCAGACCTGTTCCACTCATGGTTCTCCTGCTGCAGTCTGCTCCTCAGCTCAGCTTCCTGCCCTGCTCACCTGCAGCTCTCCAGGCCACCTGGCATCCCCAGGAGTCTTTTCCTGCATCAGCCTTTTCCTTTCAAAGCGTTTCCACCTGCTCCTCGTATTGGCCAGGTAGGGCAATGGGCTCTTCCAACCCCAGAGCTTCATAAATCCAGCAGGAAGAAAATAGTTGGTGTTAGAGACCCATGCCTAAGGCCCCAGCTCCCAGAGTTCTGTGATTACATCATCCTCTCAGGTTCCATGAAAGGAAGCAAGTCTCTAGCCCTCCTGAGTACAAAGAAACACTTGAAAACGTGAGGCGAATGTAACCAAAGCACTGGTGGGTCTGCCTGAGGCTGCAGAGAGCCGGAGATGATAGTTCTGGATGTGAGAACTGCCCTATTCCTGTCCATGGGCTGTTAGCTCCATGACCCATTGCTCAGGGGAGAAAGTGAGAGCAGCGAAAACACATAGCAGAGGACTCTTGTGTATGGCAGCAGGAGGACGAGAGTGCAGTCCACCCACCGTAGCATACACACTCCAGCTGATGTGGTAAATACTGGGGGCTCCCCTGCTGCCATCTCTGCCTCTCTGGGGAGAAGAAGGGGACCTCATGTGCTGCCCCTGCTTCCCTGGGAGGGGGCTCCCGGCCACTGCCACACCAAGTAGAGTCCTAGGCAACATTGCAGGGGTAGGGCTGTGGGGACAGACCATTGTGGAGGGAGACAACATGTGATGGTGGGCCTACGATCCTAGATTGCCTTAATCCAACCTCAGGACTAGGGATATTCCATGCTTTCACCTACCCTCTTCTTTTCACCTCCTCTACGCTTTCATTCATTCTCGGGGCACCTCTTGTGACTGAAACAACAGCCCTGTGCTTTCAAAGAGCTGCAAAATGGCACTGTGAAATTGCCACAAAGGGCATGAAAGCCTGATGCATCTTGACCTTTCCCATCTCACCCTAAGACTGGGGACTTAACTACTCTAACCTTTTATGATTATTATTTTTAAAGTGCTAGTCATGGTGGGAGATCTAGTGCAGACAAAGTGCAGGAGGTAGCAATACTGAGTGTAGTATAGACAAGTTCCATTGGTGATTGCAACAGTGGGACATTTTAAGAAAACAAGCTGGTATATACAAGACCAAAGTAGCCTTCATAGCCTTGTCTTCACTAGGAATAAAAGGTTTATTTTAAACAGGTATTAGCTATTGTAATAATTAATCTGTTAAAATATTAGTAGCATAGCCAAGGCACGCTGTAGTCTTAACACGTGAGCTGGTCAAGGTAAATCATCTCCTCTAAAGGATACTCACTGTCAAAGATAGTTTTTCCAGCATGGCCTTTGCTTTCCTTATATTCGTTAACCAATTAGTCTAGTCCCACTGGCTCAACTTTGAAGCATTTTTTAAAATAGATGTAACCGTGGGAAAAGGACATGGCAGGGTGCGAAGGTGGTGGGCAGTAGGGATCAATTTGCTATATTGTGTCACAACACTCCACTGTTTCTCTTTTGAATTTTTCTCACAGATGCCTCTCTAGTTGCAACACCTGATGCCAGACTTCTAAAGTAGCTGTAGGGTTTATGCTAAACACAATTGACATGCTGCATTTTTAAGAACTTTCAAGAACAAAAATAAACCTTTGTGCTTGGGTGCCGGCCTGCTCTTTAAACCTGTTTGCACACATGATAAGTGCACAGGATAACGTGGAGACATTTCCCATTTCAAAGCTAAACTGATACCAGAAGTTTCAGGACTAAGCACTGCATTTAGGGCCTATCTGTAGTAGTGCTTATGACGATGTGTGAGACTAATATGGTGGCAACATGTTTCTTATCCCCAACTAACCTCTTATAGAACAGGAGTACTTGTGGCACCTTAGAGACTAACCAATTTATTTGAGCATGAGCTTTCGTGAGCTACAGCCCACTTCATCAGATGTTTACCGTGGAAACTGCAGCAGACTTTATATACACACAGAGAATATGAAACAATACCTCCTCCCACCCCACTGTCCTGCTGGTAATAGCTAATAGTCTCTAAGGTGCCACAAGTACTCCTTTTCTTTTTGCGAATACAGACTAACACGGCTGTTCCTCTGAAACCTCTTATAGAACGTATTTCAACCATGTCTGGAAATTCCAGTGAGTAAGGAGAGTCTGTAACATAGTTTAGATTAGCATGACTGCAAAAGAAAAAAAACAAAACAAAAAACTTTTTGTCACTGGACAGGGAAACCAGACTAGCGACAACTGTGTTGGAAAGCAGTTGACAACACAGTTCTAAACTATGGCACTGACAGTCCCACATTCCTACCATGCCCCCAGAGTCTTCCCTGTATGCCACTGTCCTTTGGGTTGGCTACACACACGCAGCTGTGGCCATACCCCATCAGCTGCTTTCTGAGCACACCTCACTCACCAGCTTCCCTCCCTCTGCTCCCACTCACTGGTGCTTTCCCACTGCTATTGTGGGCCCTGAGCCTACTCTGCTTACCTGAAGCCTTTGCCTCCAGCTGCTCTGAGAGGGAGAAGGACATAGGAGGTAGAGCAAACAAAGGAAGGGGGGACAAAGATGGTAATGGAGGGAGAGTCAGACTGTGGAAAGAAGCTGTATTAGGGTGATGGAAACATCCTGGGAGCAATCTAGGGTCACAACAGAGCAAACTTACCTTCCATATAATTGTAATTAACATAAAGCACCCTGCTTACTGATCAGCTTGTATTTACCTGCACATGTACATTACCTGTAAACTAAAATGTAAAATTATATAAGTGCCCAAAGTGTATGTTTAAATACGCCTGGGAAGCTTTACACAGCATAGTAATAGCAGCTATAACCCTATTCAGTTTAAGTTACTCTCTCCTTACTGTTCTTTCCATTGCTTCCCCTGCCTGTTCCCAAACATCTACTGCTTCTGAACATTTTGCCTGGAGGCAAAGAGCCACAAGTTTCACTGTATTTGAAACCTTTCATCATTCTATTTTAGACTCAGCTGCTAACTCAAATACAAATTGCTTCCGGCTTGCACAGCTACTTTACCAGCAGTTTGCAACACATTATTTCAACTCCTGTCTCTGGCCCTGTGGAAGAGGGAAAACAGATGGAGCATGATATTGGGGGAGGGGGGCTTTCAAAACCGAGCACATATCGAAGAGGGGTAGAAAACGGGATGGCGCCCTGCAAACAGGTGCACCTTCCATTCAACAAAACAGGACTTCACCAAGGCAGGTAGCGCAGGATTTCATCACCGGCATGGCGCTGCATTCAGTTACCCCCCGCCCTGATCACTGCCTTGCCCAGATGCGGGGATCCTCGAAGAGATTCCCTGTGCAAGCTAACTCGTATCCCTGTCTCTGGAGTGACACCGTTCCCCCTGGCCGGCTGCTTTCCTTTAGCTGATCTGAGCTGCGCTTGGGGAGATCGCCTCCCTCCCCTCCCTATCACTGCTCCGGCATTGTCTGCCTCCAGCTCCTTCCTTTGCGGCCGGTGGACACGCGGGAGGCATTGAATACAGATCTGCTCCAGTCGAGTCCTTAACTTTGTTGTGAATATCACCTGCCAGTTGTAAACCCTCCCCTGCAAGCCAAGATTTGAGAAAGAATTCAGCCCCCCGCCCAGTACCCGCCTGCCAACCAATGGAGCAGCTGTTAATGCCTGTCCCGCAGCTAGACTGGGTGCAACGGGGAAAAGGGGGGACTTACATGGGGGCTGTGTGCAGGCATCTTGGTGGCCCTTTTCCTTACATCCCCGTCCTCTCATCGGCTCCTTTCCCCTCTTCTATGACAGGGCGCACAATGGGATTTTTACCGGACACTCACCGGTTTACACTCCCCGCCATGTTCCTTTGAAACACCCCCGGCCTTAAGGATCGGGGTTCATCGACAGACGTGCTCTGCAGAAACGATTCCCAACCCATCTCTTACCAAAAATACACATTTAGTGATGGATTCCCTCCCCCGACCCAGTAATTAACAGCCGGGCTCAGCCAGCAGCCAGAGAATTTGTCCGGGCAGCGTTGATGGAAGAGCTCAGGACAAGCGACGTAGCCAGTTCGTACTTTACACACAGGTTTGGGTTCAAAAACGTGCGTGCGAACTGACACCGCGTGTACACATTTGGCTGGGGTTTTTGTCTCTTCGTTTGCGTGAGGAGGGAGGCTTTTCAAAAAATGCCCCTTTCCCAGACGTTTAGATCCAAACTTTGAAATGCATGCATTATCTTTCAGGATCAAAAAACTCCTGCTAATGCAATTAATGTGGAGTGTGTATAACTATGTAGTTGTAAAATAGCTCATAAAAACTATTGATGGAAAGAGGAGGGGGAACTGGGGCGCTAATGAGGAAAATTCGGGGCGATGAAGTGAGCTGTAGCTCAGGAAAGCTCATGCTCAAATAAATTGGTTAGTCTCTAAGGTGCCACAAGTCCTCCTTTTCTTTTTGCCAATACAGACTAACACGGCTGTTATTCTGAAAACTGATTCTTGTGACAATTGTGACTAAGGATGAATCTAATGCACACGCATTAGAAATCCTGGCCCAAGGCCTCTATTCCCCCCAGCTGAGCGGGGACACAGGATATGCTTTCAACTTGCCCGAGGACCACTGGGGGGAACAGGGTTCGTTTCATTCCCGTGCCTGTCTCTCTAAGAGCTGGTGTCAAATAATGCCCGATTTAACAGTTTGCATTTAAAGAAGGCACAAAAATCTGCTCCATCCCCTTCCACTGCGCAAAACTCGGAGGCAGCTGGCCCTGGGAGAGAGAAACGGGGACGATGTCGGCCTAGGGGTTGGTGGCATGAGGCAGTAGGACAAGGGGGGGCGGGGAGGGGGGTGCAAGTCGGGTCCCTGCACAAACGCGGGGCAGCTGATGTGGTGCAAGGGGCCTCTGGAAAGACCGGGCAGGTGGCACTGGGAGGTGGCAACTGGGTGCGGGGCGCTGGGCCCCCTGGTCGGCGACACGCTGCGCTGGAGAATTGGAGCCCAGCTGTGAGGCTGCAGAGGGAGGCCAGGTGTGAACCTGACTTGCAGGGAGGGGCAGGAGCTGTGCAACTGAAGGCAAGGGAAAGTGAGGGGGAGGGGGGGTATAGACCTTCCAGGAAAAATGGGGCAGTGTATTTCGGACTCAGGAAGGGAAGGCTCCCGGTCTCCCGCTGCAAAGCCATGCCCCGCTCTCTGGGAGGCTTGCGGCCAGTCATCAACCCCGCCACGCAAAGCGACTTCAGCAGGAGACTTCCCTCTAGCCGCTGTAAAAGCAGCTTCTGCCCTGCGCTCAGTTAACACGGATACATCATGATCTCCTCCCGCTCGGGGGGCAGCCCCGTGGTGGGAGTCTCTCCCCCCCCAGGTCTGGGATCAGAAACACACCTCTGAATGCGTCTGGTGTGGTCAGCGAAGACACCGCCTTCAGGTGGTCTCGCCTTTCGGGCTCATTACGGAAAATCTCCCCCTTCCCTTTGAGTTACAGTCAGTCACTTCGGATCGGGAGGGCGGCGGGCCAGGCAGCCCTACCTCCGCAACAGCCTGCAGGGGGGAATAGAGGAAAGCCCCCCCCACACACACACACATACCCCCCTACACCTGCCTCCCCTCCTTCCCCATCAGCGGGGGGCTCGTTGCGGGGCCTGGGGAAGGGGGTGAACCCCAGCCCAAAGAAAGGTCCCTGTCTCCACACTGCAGTGCCCCTTGCACCCAGACCCGCCCGCACCCAGCTGACACGTGCTCCAGCGTCTCTTGCCGCCTCGCGTCGTGCTTGGGCTGGTTACACCGGGGAGGGAGGAGACACGATTAAAGCGAGCCTGGCTCTGGAGATTTCGGAGCGAGCCGCAGAGTCCGCTCACCCGCGCCCCAAGAATCAAACCCCGGGGCGGGGGGAGGGAGAGAAATCTTATCTAGAGCCCGCCTACGTGATTAATGCCCCTGCGGGGCTCAGATCCCCAGGCCGAGGGAAAAGCCGCCCCTTTAGATGACAGACAGGAATCGGATTTTAACGTAGAGGCTGCCCTCGTGGGAGATAAGCACTCCGGCGTGCAGCCAGCCCAGGTGAGCGCGGAGAGGGGGCGTTCACACGGGAGCGCGGAACAGAGTCACTGCCCTAGATATACAGAGAGGGGGCAAACATGAAGAGGGTGTAGCTCTTTTTTAAAAAGCCAAGCAAGAGAGAGTTCACACCGCTCCAGCTGCATGCGCCTGCCCTCCCCCCAAGAACCCGCCGCTGCACTGGTTCTCCGGGGGGCCAGGGACAAGCAGCGGGGCTGGGGACGGCAGTCACGGGGGACTGGCCCGTGTAGAGCGGCTTTAAATGATCGGGGGGGGGGGGAGCCCAAGCCCAGCAACCCAGCTGCGAGCGTTCTCCACCCAACCCCTCGAGGGCCCGGTGGTGTGTGTGTGTCACATCTTCCACCACGCCCCTTGTTTCCCAAAGGGACAGCACCCCGCACTCCCAGGGGATTTCTTTGTCCTGCACCCTGAAACTCAGGAAAGAGGGATCTAATTCACCTCCTCTTTGCCCTCCAAGGGGAGGGGAAAAGACAGTTGGGACATTCCCAGGCACCCCTCCCCTTCTTGAGAGAACGAGCTAGGATATTTCTTGTACTTCCCTTGCCCAAGCCCTGCTGGGGCAGTTGGCAGCCAAGTCTTGCTGTAAAATAAAATCTTCCATAATATCCCCCCTTCCCTCTGCAACGTCCCTGCTCTCCTCCCCTTCACTGTTTCCACCCTTGCTTGGACAGGGCTCTGCCTACATTGGTCCAGATCTCTTCTGCTCCTTCCTCTGGGATCTTTAGACACAAGGCCCCGAAGGCTAGCTCTGAGTTTTCATGGTGTTAAATAAACCAGCCAAATGCGAAGGGACAGGATCTGGGGTCCTCCCACGTCCCCCTGGTGCTGAAGGCCAGAACGAATCTGAACCCATCACTGATAAGAAACTGATCTATTGTTAACGTTCCTGGGCAGTATGGCTTAGGGCAGAAATATTTAGGTCAGGAGGCAAAACAAAAAAACAAAAAACACCCCCACCAAACTGGTTTATGGGTGAAAAGGGTGGAAGAAAAGGAGGCCATTGTACGTCTATGTACCTAGCTATGAGCCCCCCTGTACAGAGCCATGCACTTGTTGTGTAGGAATAAAGGGGAAGCTGCCCGGCAGAGCCAAACCTCTTCTAGAAGGACAAAGCAGCAGGTGGATAATCTCAGTAACTCACAGCTGCTGATGCTTCTGGAAGCAGAAGAGGGAGAAGTGTACGCCCAATCTCTCTCGATTGAAATCAATGGAGTAACTCCGTTAAGGAGAGAATTGCGCCTCACATTTATAATTCCCTTCTCTTTAAAAGAATACCCCCCTTTCAATATAGGGTCTGCTCCTTCCTCCTCTGCCGCATCACTGGGAGTTGTGCTCAGACCAATCACACACGCACAGACTCTATTTCCAGTACCGCAGGAGCCAGCCCGCACCAACTACAGAAGAAGAAAAAAAAATCCACCCTTAGATAGTATTTAAAGCACAGTGCTGAATATAGCCCAGTCTAGTAAAGCTTAGCATTGCAGCTCAACAAGCAGTTACCCTGTGTTGCAGTGGCTACTCCAGCTGCTGCCCTAGAGGGGGGGTCAAACATGCTAACTTCTTCCCCAGGGCCCAGCTGAGCAGGAAAGGGGAAGCAAAGGAGCATGACAAGGACCTCTTACCTCTTAGCATCCTCTACCTCTTAGCATCCTAAACCAGCTGGTAAGCAGCCAATCAGAAGAAGAATAAAAAGGACCATATGCAGTTAGTTCCGATGTATTCCAGAAAAGCATTACAGCCTTTCCCAACACATCCCATAACAGTTTTGTATTTTTGATTATTTTCTAGACCAAATGCTAAAAAGACATTATCGACAATATGCTACTCATAGCTGAGTGCTACCCCCTGCTGTGGAGTTTGTCATTAATCACAAAGTTTACCACACCCTGACAAGAGTTCATCTATACGGGCTGGAAGCAGTGGATAGCTCTTCCCACAGAGAAGTTCGTAAGTGTAGGGCCAAATTCTTTTCAGCAGCCACCGCAGCAGAGAACTGACCTGTTTGCGATCTCACTCTTTTCTTCCCCAAGAGGTCAAAGGCATTAACAGTGCCTTAATGGTTTTCCCTCTGCATGGCAGTAGGGACCTCCCCCCCTTTATTATTATTATTATTTTTAAATGGAGGACTGAGTTTTACATGGCTGAATACTGCCCCCAGTGAAAGTCACAGGTAAAGCTCCAATGAACAGGTTAGGTTCTAAAGATGAACAACCCCCCTGCCCATTTAAAATTCAAAGTCTGCTAGAACTTTTTTTCTGCCACTTGGTGACACAAAAGTAAAGGTATTCTAAAAAGGTAATTCATATTAAATGTCATTAATTAAATCATTAGTCTGTTTAATTTGTCTTTTTGAGGCTAAAATGACTCAAAATTCTTAGATACTCACATTGATGATACACACTACCTCTAGTGTACATTTACATGTTAACAAATCTGCATATTTATGTACCAGATGAGTCACATATAAACTAACATAACAGACATACATTTTTCTAAAGGCATTAGTGTTTATAGTGTATTTAGGATGCATAGTCATTAAAATGAAAAAGAAAATTCCCTATGAAAAATAGTTACTGCACAGGAGATAATTTTCAAGTTAAGTCTCAGCATTATACTGTACATTCTCCCCTACCTCCAACTCAAGATAACAGAAGTAATTAGGCTACAAGGGCCTACATTCTCTGTCAAAAGGACATTAAAAAAATAAAAATATTTGAATTATTGGCATGCAAAAATACACAATATACATAAAACTAGAGATTCTCATTTGTTTTAAACCTGTATAATTTAAAAACTGCCAAAATGATTGTTTTACTTCAAAGTTTAAAAAAAAATCAAAAAACCCTCTCCTAGACAAAAATTGTGGACCCCAATCTTGTGTCCCAAAACTCCCATTAAAGTCAATGATAGCTGTGGGTGCATAAGGAATACTGGATCAAACCTGTAGGGAGCAGGGCCATATTGATTCCTCCTCCCTGCCCCCAATAAATATATGAAGGTTTTTAGTGTACATTTTAAATCTGACAAAGCAGCATAAACATGCCTCAATCATACAGTCTCAGAGAATAAAGTAAATATCAAATATAAAACATTTGAACCAAGTGAAGCCTTAAATCCAATATAAAATTTCCTTCAAAGGAAACTTACCTAGTCTCGATAAGGCCCTTGTTAGCAGCATTTTTTATAAAGAGATGAAGAATGCCAAAATATCTACAATTTGATGATTGGGAGTAGTGACATCACTGAATAGTTAAAGGACAAGGTTCCCATTCTTAGTGGATATGCAAATATATACTAACCATTAATATGCAATACACATATGTATACCACACATACATATAGATACACACACATATACATACCTGGATAGTCCTCTAATACCCAGGGGTAAGGTTAAATAATACATTCAGAGACATTACTAAATACAAATACACTTTAAAAACACAGAGACAACATTTTATCTGTTGCAAAAATGTATTTGATTACTCAAGTAAAATTACAGTATCTCTGTTGTTAGTATTAAATGTTAAAGAAACTGGACCTCTTTTCCTTTCAACTTTCCAAGAAAGTGCATGTAACAGTCCAAAGTTGTGTTTTCCCCGCCCCCATATCTAATACAAAATAAACAAACACTATCCTTGTTCCCTTGGTCAAGAAGTAGGGCTTGGTCTTGCAAGGAACATATGTACATTTTAATGAAAGTGATATTTCTTATTGTATATACAGGAGCATCTACAATTGTCCATGGAAGGTTGTTCAAGATGCTATACTTAGCAGCATTGTGAAAGTCCAGCACATTTTCCGTAATGAATATACCTACAAGGCAAAATGTTACGTCTCAGTTTCAACTACCAAAACAACACTTTTGTATCTTCTCTAATAATCTGCGTGCTTATTACTGTACAGAAACTTATGAACATTTAAGACGACGCAAGTAAAAAGCACAATACAAACAGTTCAAAACGAAAAATGTTAAATCTAAAAAAATTAAAGCAGTTTTAATTTTATAATAAAAATCAAAAACTGAGCTTGTAAAGGACTCACACTGTTCAGTCTATATTCTCAGCTTTCAGTCCTTTTCTTAATTCTGTTTGGAAAATTAAACAATGTGTTGCTGATAAAATTTCCAGCGAGATCAAAGTATACATTTATATACAGACTTTTATTAGAGATCTAATGCATCACTGAGGCGGTGCATCAATACCAGAGTTCATGTTAAACTGGATATAGAAAATAAGTTAATGCCAGAAAAAGATCACCTAGCAGAACAGACTTGCAACTGCCATAAATGTTACAGCAAGTTTACAGCACTCTAGTCGATTAGTATTTAGTTCAAAATACAGGAGACCAAAGTTAATGCTTGCATTTGTTTGCAAAGCAAGGTTATATCACTAATAAATAAGCTCTCTTAGAACTCTAGAAGTAGAACATGGTACAAAAGAATGTCTTTATAACTTGTAGTTTGTAGACTTGTAGAAAGCAACCCTAGGTTGCACTATTCGCAGGAATGTTATTGATAAGGTTTATTCTAATTTGTTACAATTTCTTTGTTGTCTTCCACAAAACGTGTAAAACGGAAGTTTGTCCCATTTTCATTGCTTGCCATTTTCTCCAGACCAGCTAGAGGTGCATTAGGTTCAGAATTCTGGAGCTTCTCCAGGCTTCCAGTCAACCCACTAATAGGTGAACTGCCACCATTGCCCAGGCTTCCAGGAATTGGAGGGATGCCACCATTCTGAATAACTGAGATCTCATTGGTCTTCATAGCCAAGCCATTGGAGAGTGCAGCTGCATACTGATTCCAGAAGCTGGAAGGGTCTCCGTTTCCTGACCTTGCAGCCAAATCTTTCTGAAACATTTCTGGGAATTTTACAGGATTGCCTCCTAGAAATGTCATGGGACCGTCCACGGAAAGTCGTCTGCCTCGTCTCGCAGGAGTGCTGTTCCACATGTGAGTGCCCATGTGAACCTGCAAGAAGGGAGTGGGTGGGGGGAAGGAAGGTGGTTAGCAGTGGAATTCATTCTGCCTGATCAAATATACCTTAACACAAAACAAAGAAGACAGTCCATGTGTCTATTCTTATTTATGTAAAAAACACCACTGAAGGTAAAGGATGTAATATTCCAGTTCAGATCAGTAACAACAAATAAGATTCATTTGCACCTAGCTACCAGCATTATGCAGAATGCCCAGCTTTTCCCTCCTGAACAATACATTGCTTATTACTCTTTTTCATTACATGTATTTAGTTTATAATAGCCTTATATTATTCAGTCAATTGCAGCTAGCTACTTTCAGGATTAAAATTGCTATGTCCATTTTCATTGCAATGGTAAGTATTGTATTTGACACACTTTACCCTATAAATGTCCTTTTCAGACAGGAAGAAAGTATCCTTTACAGATTGCTCATCGGAGAGCCTTGTGTATAGACAGAATAGCCTGAAAGTAATTATTCATCTCACATTACTGGCAGAAATCTCTAGAGAAATACTCTGTCAACAGAAACATGTACACAGTAAAGTGCTCAACTAGTGTTCTAGAACTTAAGTATATTTGCTTTTTCAACACATCAGTAGGAAATATTAGTTATATAATCAATTAAAATAATGCCTATTAGTTCAAGAATTATTAGTTAGAAAAGTCTGTTGTGCAGGATAGTTATGAAAATAGTATATTTAAGATGAAATGCTTAATAAGTAGCGTACATTGTACAGTTCATGCATATCTTTAAACAAACACCCCCTAGCAACATTCGGCTATCCTGTTTCACAGACTACATAGTGAATTTGGTGCGTTTTAATCAAACCAGAAATAGCTTGCTACATTAAACTCTTCAATCCTGTTCAAAACACCAGGCACTCAGCATGAGACAATCTACTGGTGCCAAAGTTAACCATTTAAAACCATTTTCCATACCCCAAATATCTAAAAGTAGCGTAGTTTACAACACTGCAGATGTAAATGTAAAAAAAACCCAACCAACCAACCCCAAACCATGCAACAGCATAACAGCAGCAAGAAGGAAAGTACCTTAAGATTGCCTTTTGTCGTGAAAGCTCTTCCACATATAGTGCAGGCAAAAGGCTTTTCGCCAGTGTGTGTCCTTTCATGAATCTGCAAAGCACTAGAAGATGAAAATGTTTTCCCACATGTGTTGCAGTAGTGCTGTTTGGGAGTTCTTCGGGGTAGAGCTGGAAGCAGAACTGGTGATGTGGCAGAAGATGGCAAAGGCCCCAGAGGAACAAGACCAGGCGGTGTTTCTTTGCTATCCTGAGGAGAGCCATGCAGAAAGCCATTAACCTCAGTCTTTATGAGAGATGACAATGAATTAGCAGGTATAACTGAAGAGTTCTGATTAGGGCCAATATTGGAACTGGGCTCAAAAAGCTGTGATGGCAGATCTCGCATTTGATGTGTCAACATATGCTGCTTCAAATTACCCTTTGTGGAAAAGCCACGATTGCAAACTGTGCAAATAAATGGTCTCTCTTTGGTATGACTTCTGTAATGAATGTCCAAGGCACTCTGACAAGCAAATGTTTTGCCACAAATGTCACACGCTGTGTTTTTAAATTTACCTCTATCTCTGAACGGAAAGAGCATACTCAAAGATTCTTCTTTAATTATTTTATCTGTGTTACTAGATGTCAAGTCCAAAGCACCACCATTAGCAGGGGTTGGAGACAAACCATTGGCAAACTCACTTGGTAAAGCTCTTACTTGTTTCTCTTCAATACCTGGTGATTTGTGGTAATCATTAGTGCTGTTGGATGGGGACAAGGCCTGCATAGAAGAGGTAGACTCTGAGAGAGCAGGACTTCCAGCACTTTGGCTTTCCATATCACCACCAATAGATGATGAATCATTTGTCATAACATCCCCTTCCACTGACCCATTTTCAACTGATTTTAAGCTAGCTTGAAGTTGTTCTGCAAGTCCTGCGTTGATCATCTTCATTTGATTTTCTAAAGCAGCAATACTTGACATTTCCAGTGGCAGAGGGGAAGAAGATAAGCTGTCTTGGGACACATCAACAGACTTCGGGGTATCTGGCACGCTGCTGTCAGGACAGTCTTCCATGTTCTCATCTGAGAAGTTGTCTAGATCATCAAAATTCTTCTCATCGAAAGATCCTGTGTCAGATTCCATCGACTCTGGATAGTTTTCTGTGATAGGCGTATTGGGAATCTGTCCTCCCATATGCATTCTGATATGCTGCTGTAGCACGACAGCATTGGTGAACTTTTTCTGACAGATCGGGCATGAATGTTGTACTCTCAGCGGGGGCATGGCACGATGAACACTGTAATGAGTCTTTAAATTTCCTTTAGTAGTGAAAGCACGACCACAAATTTTACATTTAAATGGCCTTTCACCAGTATGTGTGCGATAATGCATTTTTAATGCACTCTGGCAACTGAGAACTCGATGGCAAATAATACACTCATTAGGATCGGTTGCCTTTTTGTCAATATTTTCTACCAGCTGCTGCAATTTTGATGTTTCTGATGCTGACGTTGAATCTAGTAGTCCTCCAAATGGAAACTTTGCCTTGAATTGCTCTGACATTAGAGGCATCAGTGGATTTGTAAAAGTGACAATGGTGTTGGAGCCGGTGTCTGCTGCCGGTGAGCTCACAGAGCTGTTAATATTGGTGAAGGAGTTTGAAATGTGAGTGTTTTCTTCTGTTTTACCATTTGCGATAGGCAAAGCAGCCACCTCTGCCTCATCTGAATGTCCATTTGAACTTTTTGCAGCAGGATCAGCTACTCCCGAGTCGCTTTTGACAGAACATGGAGGGCTAGCCGAATTATGGCTAATGGGAATAGGTTGAGGCTCCTCAGTTTTGATAAATGGTGTCAAGCTTGGAATTGTTGGTGGGAGTGGCAGGCCAACAGAAGTAGTCAAAGTAGACAAAACTGGCTTGCTGTCCAGCCAGCTGGTTACAGGTTTCTCTGGTGGGATAGACATCCCATAAGGAATACCTGTGCTTGTAGGAATATTGTCCAAATGCTCTGGCACTGGGTATGGATTCATTTGAATATGAGGGTATTTTTCTTTATGACGCTGAAAGTGGACTTTTAAGTTTCCCTTTGTGGAGAATCTGTTTCCACATATGTTGCACTTGAAGGGCCTCTCGCCAGTGTGAGAACGTAAGTGAATCTGCAAGGCACTGTCACTCCCAAAGACTTTCGCACAGAACCTGCATTTATGTTTAAAGAATGCCTCATCAGAAGTACTTTTTGCTTCAAAAGCAGTTACATTTGGTGGCTTGCTTTTTCTTTGCTGTGCCAAGGCAGTCAAGGAGTTTAAATCCTCTGCAGGTGTTCCGAGATTGGACAAGGGGTTGGAGAAAACCGAGTTATTAGGGGCGGATTGAGGTAGAAGTGGATTAGATGCAGGACTTAATAAACTGCTTATTGCAAAAGCTGGTGAAGATGATGCTGATACTGGTGGGTTGCTGAGCTGTGAACCACCAACATTTGAAGCCACTTTTTCTGAGGACGGTGTTGTAACTGCTGCTGTCAGTATGTTAATATTTGGAGAAGAGCCACTACTGGATGGAATTATAATATTGCCAGAGTTGCTCTGAGGTAGCTGTATAGGGGGTAGTTGTTTCAAACCACTGATGCTGGCAGATTGACTAGCAAGGCTTTGTGCTAATCCAGCTGCCGCAGCCAGCTGCTGAGATAAATGGGAACTTAATGTGGACAAGGGGTTGGCAGATGTTCGTAAAGTACCTTGGGAAGGGCTAGAAGATGTTGACATGTCTGTGGTTTGGGAAGCCAACAATAATATTTGGTGACGAATTTGTTCAATCAGTTGCAACTGGTGGATCTGCTGTTGCTGTAAAGCCAACAGTTGCTCCATTAGGGCAGGTACAGCAAGCTTATTATTTGACGCACCATTACATCTTGCTTCCTGTGAGAACTGTGCTACTGCCACTTTTGTACTTTGAAGATTTTCTATGATGACATTGCTATTTATCACTGAAAAGTTGCCTACTGCGGTCAGATCCCCTATGTGAGGTAGAGAGGTTGTTATAGCTGAGGTACCCATTGTGGAGCTGTTACTGCTTGTAATACTATTGTTGACACTCTTGGAACTGCTACTGCTATTGTTAATGCTGGAAGCCTCCACATCCATGGATTCTTCCTTGTCAAGTTTGTTATGCTCTGAAAGGTCACTGCAGTCGACTTGATCTGTGTTATTAACTAGGTCATTCATCTGTTCATCAGGATTATCAGAAGGGGAACGAGGAGGGAAGGTTTCAGAAGGAGAAGCTGGATTTTCATTCACAATTAAAACTAATTGATTTTTAGTACAGTTCTTCTTGTGTTGCAGGAGATCTGATAATTCAAAGAACTCAGCACAGCACCTGCCACAGACATGGGCATCCTTGTTCTTAGTGGTTCGATTTGCGTGACCCTTTTCTGTGTCTCCTAAAACATCAAAAGATGATGGATTAGAAACTGAGCAGAAACACAGAAATTTCTCTGGGACATTTTTATTTTAATCTACTGTTTTTAACTCTCAGACTACAACACGCGAAGATTGTATGTGAAAACAAATCAATATTAATGCTTCACAAATATTGCTCATGACTGATTTTTAAGACTGTGCACAGGTGTTGTAACAATCCCTATGTCTTAGATGATCATTTCCTTCAGATAATCCATCAAAATATAAAATACTATAAACTGAAAACATTGGGGTATAATGAAATTCCATAGCAAAGTATTGATTTCCAATATTTCATACTGCTTATTGTCTAGTTGTCCACTAAGCACAAATCAACCATTTGAAGGACCCATTAGACTCAAGATCCTGTCAACCTTGTTCATTTTCAACAGATTCAAAGATATCTGACAGTTGCCCGTCACTAAACTAATTTGTAGTCATTCAAGGTCCCAATCAGTTGTTGGCAAGAAAAAAGTGCATATCACTAAGCTACAGACTGACAACTCAAAAAAAAAAAATCATCATTTTTGAGTTTTCACATAAGACCTAAGCTAACTTGGATTGTATAGCAAAGATTAGCTTTCATATCAAAAGTTAATTCCACTGCAACTGGAGACTTCGAGCTGAATAAAAAAGAAAAATCCTCAATAAAAGGAGAAATATTAATATTTCATGAATAAAGTTTTTTTTCTAAACCCATTTATTATGCTTTGACACATGTTTGGATTTAAATCTGCTACTCTTCATCGAAAGAGCTCCTTTTGGGATAGATTCAGAATTCTGTTAATAGAACTACTCCAGATTTATGCTAGTATAATTAAGGAAATACTGTGGATTTATACCAGCCAAACTGAGATCAGGATCTGACCTCAAATCTAT